>NW_022900949.1:1859001-1868483 GCF_012274545.1 Fukomys damarensis
ACCATCCTGGAAGCAGAGCCCGGCTGGGCAGGGCAGGGTGACCCATGACACCCCCCACCCTGCGTCTGCTGTGGGCTGGACAGGCCCACGCCCCGCTGGGAGGCAGGGCCCCTGGGAGGGGGAGGGGGAGATGAGGCGGCGGCAAGGAGCCCCCAGGGCTCCGCAGGGACAGGGAGGCCAGAGCCTTGGGACTCTGCAGCAAGAAGGTGGCCTCGAGGGAACCGCGCCTAGCCAGGAGCCGCAATCCATCCGCCTGTTCTCTGTCAGCCCGCCCGAGGGAACCATCTTTCCCAAGGCCGGGCGGCCCCCTCCAGATGCATCACCACGGACACGGACACCAGGCAGAGGGCAAACCATGTCTATCGGCTCAGCGCCAAAGAAGTCCTTCCTACCAAGGACGCTGTCATGCAGCCCCGACGAGGCTCGGTGACACCCTAACCCTCAGTAAGTGTGGAATGACGCGCCAGGGCCAACAGTCACGGCCCACACAAGACCAGCACAGACCCCGCTGGCGGAACCAGACGGCTCCCGGGAGCGGCACTCGGCTCACACACACTATCAGAAACGGCATCGCTGCTGGAAGACAGGAAGACGACACCAGGGAGAGCAGCAGGAAAGACTCAGGGACTTGGATGGGGAGGTGAAGACGTCCCAGACGTGTTCTCCAAGAGAAAGAGAACAGAGCAAGTGGAGAAGACAGACAAGTGCAGAGCCTGGGGAGGCCTCCTCTCAGCCCGCGACACAGGCAGTGCCCGGGACCTGCAGGCTGTGGTTCTGTCCCGAGGCGCCCTCCTGAGACCACAGGAGCACACCAGCTGAGGAGCCGCACACTGATCCACAGTCTGGGAGGCTGAGGCGGGAGGACCACGAGTTCAAGGCTAGCCTGGGCAACTTAACAAGAACTCATCTCAATAAGAAGCAAGCTGGATATGGTGGTGCACGCCTGTCATCCCCACACTCGGGAGGTTGACGGAGAGTCGCTGTGAGCTCAAAGCCAGCCTGGACTACATAGCAAGACCCTGTCTCAAAAAACCAACAAAAGAGAGCGATGGTGCATGCCTGGAATCCCAGTGCTTGGGAGGCTGAGGCAGGAAGACTGCTGTGAGATCAAGGACAGCCTGGGCTACATAGTGAGTTCAGGACCAGCCTGAACTACAAAGGGAGACCCTGCCTCAAAAACACCAGAAAACAAAAAAATTTTTTAAAAAGAAAAAGAAATACAGGGCTGGGTATGGAGCTCAGCATGAGGGTCGCAAGTTCAATCCTCAGTACTGGAAAAGCAAAACCAGTCCCAGGATTTGTGCTCCCTGAACTCCGGGAGGAGCAGGGCACAGCTGCAGAGCCTGGGGCTCATGGACAGGGAGAAGCTCAGGCGCTGTGCGTGTGGCTTGGGCAGAGGACTTGGGGCCCTGAGGGGACCCCTGAAGGGAGCACACATGCTCTCAGGACCTGCCCAGCTGCCCCCATGACAGACACCTGGCTCTGCCCATGGTTCCATGCAGGCCAGATCCGGGCAAGGACAGGGCTGTGCACAGGGCCCTGCGGGTGACCCTCGGGAGTGAGGTGGGCACTGGGGATGCCGGCCCAGGTCAGGAGCCAAGTCTGTGGCCTCGAGAGGCGTAGCTCACAGGAGGAAGTGAAAGTGGCCTCGAGGGGGCATGGCGTGCCAGAGAGGCTCCTGCCTGCCCCGGAGTGGGGCACAAGCAGCAGGCTGTGTGGTGCTGGCTCAGGTGAGCAGGGCCAGAGCCCGGGCTGGGGAGGCGGCTGCACTCCCACATGAACACTGTCACAGCCGTCTCCTGCCTGCCTCCTAGCTCCCACAACCCAGTGAGCCCAAGGACGAGAGACCGTACACTCCTCCCTGAGGTCACTGTGCTCTACTCTGACTCCGCTCTGCACTGCCGGCCTCAGACAAAAAGCAGGAGAGCTCAGGAGCCCAAGGCTCTGCCCCACAGGATGCCCACACCGCGCCCTGCTGACCTGGTCGAGGGGCCAGAGGGACGCCCACAGGACTGGCCTACAGGGAGCAACGGCGCAGCCCTGCCTCCGGGAAGGTCGCCTGGCTGGGCGTGAAGCTGGGGCAGCGAGAAAAGCCAACTAGAGGGGCTCTGCCTGGGGTTTTGGGGTCAGGGCTGGTGGCACAGGGACACTGACTGGACAGCGTGGCTTTACCGCATGAGCACACGCTTCAGCAGCTGCTGGTCCCCCTCCGAGTAGCCGGGCCAGTCCTTCTGCAGGTCCTTGTACATGCTGTCCCTCAGGGTGCACGTGCCATCCTTGGTGCTCACGTTGGCCACCTGCAAGACAGTAGCGTCACCCGCCGGAGCCCCATGTCCGGGACAGGAGGGACAGAGGCCCCCACACGTGGCCTTCGCGGCATGGAGGGATGGGGGGGCAGTGGTGGCCAGGCGGGGACACTCGTCCCTGAGCTCCTGCTGGTGGCCAGGAGCACACTTGTCCCCACGCCTGGGGCCCTGTCTGTGGACACCCCTGCCACGTGGAGTTGGGCACATCCGTCCGTGGCTGCTGTCCATGACTGCGGGGACAGCGTGGGGGCTGACAGACACTTCCCCTGCCGCACTGACAGAGTGGCACTGTGCCAGCTTCTTGGTGGCACACGTGACTGCCCTCAGCTACTGCCAGAGATGGGCCTGGCGGGGACCCGCCCTGACAGACACGCCTCTTGGACTCCCTGGGCCCTGCGTGCAACCCATGGTGCCTTCTGTCTTCACATGGGACATTTCCACAGGGAGTGGGGCCTCAGAGGGACACAGCTGTCACTGGTGGTCCGCAGTCTGGTGGCCTGTGGAGGCTGGAAATGACGGCCAGGTGAGGCGCGTCCCCAGACTTCCCCTCTGTGGTCCTGCAGCTCAGAGGGCCGGGGTTCCCGGAGGTGTCCAGGCTGAGTGTCGGATGAAGTGAGCAGTGCAGACACTGCCCACGGACACTGCACCGGTCACCTGGAGAAGATGGGTTCCAGCCTGCGCTGCCCCAGGAAGGGCCAGGTTGGGGACAAACCGAGGCCTCCGCTCAGTGGGCAGCCTGCCTCACTGTCCCCATGTGGCCTGAGAAGGCCCTGCTGTGCTCCACTCTGCATTCCGGAGGCCCCACGGAGGCCCTAAGGACATCTTGTCTGGATTGCAACTTCCTGGACGCCTCCTTGGCCCTTCTGCCTGGGCCACGAAGCCACATGCCCACTTGATGCCGCCTGCGCTGCTCCTGAGCACAGGGGGCAGAGAGACAGTCCCAGTCCTGGCCCTCAGCCGGACAGCAGCCCAGATGGCGCCTCCCGGGGCTGGGTGGCTGGCTCACAGTTCCCGGACCAGTGCTGCCCCATAGAGGAGGCAGCAGAGCCCCCGGCACCAGCCTGTCTCATGTGCAGAGTGCCCCAGGGAGCCGGGCGGGGCGCAGCTCCACCCATGGGTGCACTGGGCCAGTAACACAAGGTGGGGCACAGCAGCGGCAGGAAGCACGGGTGCCCGTGCCTGCACCACGGCATAGCGAGCGCAAGGTGCGTGGGACAGGAGCCCACGGCTGTGACCCCTCGGCTCGGTGTTCCCCTCCGCAGCGCGGTCCAGCTCTCCAGGCCGAGTCCCCTCTGCCCAGGTGACATCACAGGTGAGGAACGCAGGTGTTTCTCCATGGCAGGGTCCACCTGCTGGCACCCTGCTCCCGTCCTGGGCTCTGCCTGTAGCCCGACAGCCATCCGCCCGGTGGCCACCCCGCACCCCAGCCCTGCCTGCCGCACCTGCTGCAGCAGCCCGTCCAGTGCGTCCTTATCCGCCTGTGCCAGCCCGTCCTTCTGCAGCCGCAGCAGCAGCTCGGCCTTACGGTAGGGCCTCAGCGCCAGGAGGTGCAGCACCCGGTCCCGGCAGGGCCGCTGGGACACCACGCCGGCCCCCGCCCCGCTTGAGCTGCTCTTCTTGACGGCGCTCGCCAGGTTAAGGGGGGTCGCCCGCTTTCGGGCAGGCACAGCGTCCATCGCCCCCGGGGCAGGTTTTCGGAACTGGACCTTCTTGCCTGCAAGGAGAACCTGGGCGTTAGGGGTGGCGGAGGAGTCAGGGCTGCAGCAGCCAGTGCTGGGTGAGGGCCTGGCGGCAGGGCTGGCCTTGGTCCTCAGCCTGAAGGCGTACACGGGCGAAGGGAGCACCAGGAGTTCTGGGCCCGGCTGTGCACGTGGACATCTTTCCTGCTGTATGGATGTGGTGCCAGGAGGGAGCCCAGGACTTCGCAGGTGCTAGGCAAGTGCTCTACCATGGAGCTGCACCCCAGCCCTATGTATAGCTTTTTTATTTTTGTGGTTCAGTGGATTGAACACAGGACCTTCACACTGAGTTACATCCCCAGTCTTTTTATTTTTTATTTTCAGACAGAGTCTTGCTAAGAGGCCCAGGCTAGCCTTGAACTTGAGATGCTCCTGCCTCAGCTTTTTTTTGGAAAAGAGGTTCTCACCATGTAGTTCAAGCTGCTGGAACTCACTATGTAGCCCAGGCTGGCCTTGAACTCACGGGGATCCTCCTGCCTCAGCCTCCCGAGTGCTGGGATTACAGGCGTGCGCCACCACACCCAGCATGCCTCAGCTTCTTAAGAGCAGGACCCACAAGCGTGTGCCATGCTGCCAGGCTACATTTGTATCTCAAGGAGGAGTATTTGTGCCAGGATGCCAACCACTCAGGAACCATCTGGGACCCAACTAGTATAATGAGACAGATCCTTTAACTGAGCCCCTCCCACCACCCAGAGCCTTAATGCCAGGGTGACCCAGGCACCTGACTGTGCAGGGCCCGCACGTGGCCTGCACTGCCGAGGGGATCGAGTCCTGGGCGAGGCAGCCGCTGCAGATTGGGGGCTGCGCCCACGGTGAAGGGAACCCAGGCCCGACACCCTCATGGCCTTGCTGCCCCCGCCTCTTCCCTCGCTCTCAGAGCCTGGTGCCCTTCTCCCCGTGCCCCGTTTTGATGACGTCCTCCTCGGCCGCGCTGACCCTGACAGTGGAAGCCCACAGCTGGCAGAGGCCGCAAAGGGACAATGCTTCCCTCCCCGCCCTCCCCGTCTCCACATCTCTGCGCGTCACGGGGGTCCGGGCCGCGGCACCGGCTCAGCCGCACCGTACCCAGCATCTGCCTGGCAGGGGAAAGGCACCATCCAGAGAGGACCTGCCGTTCCCAGCGTGGCCGCCTGGTGACGCTGGCCGTGGTCCGGCGCCCCACGCGTGCGGGGCCAGCAGACTCCCACTCCCCGACCGCCTCAGGGTCTTACCCAGGTAGCGGCCCCCGGCCTTGATGACGATGGTGCCGCGACTCCGCGTCTCCTCCTCTGCCTGAGCCATGCTCTCTCGGGCCTTCTGGTAGGAGTCGTCGGTGGCGCACACAGTGACCTTGTCCTGGATGCTGCCCAGGCAGTCCAGGTGGGCGTCCCCTCGGCTGCAAGGCGGGCGGACAGGGCTCAGGTGCCGCCCCTGGGCACAGGGCGGAGGCGGGGCGGGCGGGCCTCACCTGGACACATACTGCTGGATGCAGTCGAAGCTGCCCTGGGGGCTGTCCCGGCCCACGTTGGAGAGGTAGAAGGAGAAGGTGCGGACCTCCTCGGGGCAGTCTGGCTGGGGGATGCAGATGTGCTGCGGGCGGAGGGCACGCGGGAGAGGCATCAGCGAGGCTCTGCCCGGCCGCGTTGTGCGTCACCCTCCCCCATGCCACTCGGGAGCGCCACCCACTGTCCCCAGGACACACCGCTCCACTGCCAGTGACGACGCGGCCGGGGCAGAGGCACCGTGAGTGCGCAGGGCCCTGTTGGGCTCTGAGGAGCAATGGCACTGCGGCCACCCACAGGCGAGGTCCCCACGCCCACTGTGTGGCTCTGGGTGGCAGCCTGACAGGTGCGGACCCAGAAAATAGGGAGCTGGGCCTGGGCACAGTATCCCAGGGACATAGGCCACGACTGGCGTTAGTCCTGCAGCCACGAGCAAGGCAGGCACCAGCCCAGAAAAGCTCACATGTGGGCTCTCAAGTGGCGCTAACGCGGTGTACGTGCCACAGTTCCACCGGAGGCACTGGAGGCACAGCCCAGGCTCCCGGCAGACAGGTGGCATGGGTGGGCCGGGACTCAGCTGGGCAGGGCAGTGTCACGTTTCAGGCCGGTGCCACCTGCCCGCTGCAGAGGAAGGGCCGCCCGGAGATGGTCACAGGACCCTCCCACACGCACACGCGGCTTGGCGCACAGTTCCCTGGCTACGGGCCCACGCAGGAGGCTCCAGAGAGGCCAGCGGTGTGGCCCCGAGTCACCACGTCACTTGCAGGGACACCAAGCTGGACCCTCTCTGGTTCTGAAGCCCTGGTGGGGATGCCGGGCCAGGGGAAACACAGGCACCTCTGGGGCCAGGCCTCCCCCAGGATGGCACAGCCAGCACGGCTACCTGGACACAGCACACAGCCGGACCCTGCCTCAGGAGGAAGCCTTGGCTCGCCGCCCGGGTCCACCCAGCACCTTCTGGCCCTGGGAAGCAGAGCTGGGGACCCTCACGGTCAGTTCATGAGGCCCTGGGGGCGGCTGCACCTCTCAGTGACAGCGAGGGCACGACAGATGCGTGCCTGCAGCCCTGCTGGGCCGTGCGAGACCCCAGGGGGACTCCTCAGCCGTTCTACCTGCCCGGCCCTTCCCAGCTGTAAGCTCTGCTTTCAGTCCCAGGGACTTGCACCCTCCCAGATGGCAGAGGCTGGGTTTCAGATTGGCTGGGAGACAGCAGGAAACACAAAGGGCCTGCATGGTTCCCCCAAGGGCACTGCCCCTCCCTGGCTCCCAGGCTGAGCCCCAGGATGCTCACGGCCCACCCCAGGCAGAGAGCTCGCCACTGCCAGGCCGCCCACCACACTGCTGCCTCAGGGAGGTCGGTGGGGACGGGGAACAGAGATCGGGCGCTCAGTGCTGCTGGTGTCCAGGGGCAGACTCAGGCAGCGGTAGCCTCCGACAGTGGCTGCTCAGCCAATGGCTTGTGTTCCCTAGGCGCGGAAGGCAGGGCGCCCGCCCGCTGGGGAAGCAGTCCATGAACAGGCCACCTGTGCCCAGCTGAGCGCTGAGACAGGGCTGGGGCGCAGCGACCGCTCAGCCTCACCGTGCCTTCCGGGGGGCCTTGGCCCCTGCTGGGGGCTGCTGGCAAGTCCCAAAGACCGAAGTGTAAGGGCTCCACGTGGGGTCTGCCAAGTGCCAGCCCCACTCCCCCGGCTGTCCGGGAACTTGCGATCCTTCTGCCTCAGTCTTCTCTCCTAAAGATGCTGGTCTCAAGCAGGAACAGGGTGGGGGAAGTGGCTCATGACCCTCAAGCCGCACCTGCAGCCCATCCTGAGTGTGTCCCACAACCCGCAGGGGCGCAGGCCCACCACAGGCTGTCCACAGGCCCTGCAGCTGGCCTCAGTCCACGGGCCTCTACAGCAGTGGGTTAGGGCTGGGGCCTCTGAAGAAATAAATGAGGTTCTATTTAGCTCAGTGGTTCTGCCGCCTGCCTTGCAAGCACGAGGACCCGAGTTCAACCTCCGCTACCAAAAAAACAAAAAATATAAAATCTCATGAGTAAAGTTCTGGTGGGGGTAGTGACGTGGTGGAGAAATATCCCTGGACATTCCACTGCAAGATAAAACCAAGATACAGGCTGGCCTGCCCAGACTACGCCTCTGTGAAGCGAGGGCTGGAACTGCAGGGCCCACTGTCTCTCGCAGATGGGCGACTCTCCAGCTCAGCCCTCCACTCTGCCCTCAGCATGGCTGGGGTCGATCTAAGGACGCAGGAATCGGTGGGGCCGGCTCGGTGTCTGAGCTGAGTGCAGGGAGGGGCCAGGCACCTTGCCACGGCCCACCGCTCTCAGGGCTCGGCCCCAGCTGGCTGCGCTCCCTCAGCACCGTGGCTGGAGGGCAGTGGGCCGGGCGGGCTCAAGGCTTCCCTCCGGTGAGGGGACTCTGAGCATCAGGGGTGACTCGTGACAAAAACATAGTGGTCTGGAGACACAGGCAGGGTGGGGACGGGAGTGACCACTCAAGGGGACTAGCCTCCTTTCCAGAGGAGACAAAATCGCTCCAGGACAGAACAGTGGCGAGAGCCAGGGCCCTGTGCAGACTGCTGTCCGCCTGCAGGCACGGGGGAGTGAGCTCTGCAGCAGCTGGTAGTCAGGCCCCGGTGGACCGGAGGAGAGATGGCCTCTACCAGCGCGGGGTCCCGCTCCCTCGCACTGCAGCTGGGCCTGGACCCGTCTCCACCGTGCATGACGTGCAAGCAGGCGACCGAGATCTCAGTGCTGAGACACAAGCACCTAACCGCCAGGAGATAAGACAGCCAAGTCTTGCAGACACAGGCACATGCAAGAAAAACCCCAAAGGCATTAGAAATAATGCCAAGAATCAACAAATGGGATCATGTCGTATTAGCAAGCATAGCAAAAGAAAACACCAATAGAGTGAAGAGACAGACTACAGAATGGGGAAGAAAAACTGCAGGCTACTGCTCAGAAAACTCATTATCTGGAATATGTGAAGAACTCAAAAAAATCAGACCCCCTAAACAAAAGACCGGATCAAAAAATGGGCAAGTCTGCCAGGCATGGTGGCGCACACCTGTAACCCCAGCACTCAGGAGGCTGAGGCAGGAGGATCGCTGTGAGCTGTGAGTTTGAGACCAGCCTGGGCTACATAGTGAGTTCCAGGTCAGTCTCAACTACATAGTGAGACCCTGTCTGAGAAACAAACAAACAAACAAAAAATGGGCGAGTGAAATGAATAGACACTTCTCAGAAGAAGTCCAGATGACCAGTTATATACAGAAGTGCTCAACATCACTGGCATTCCAGAAACGCCAATGAGAACTACACTGAGGTTCCATCTCACTGCACAAAGACTGGCCATCCTCAAGAAATCGAATAATGGATGCTGCCAGGGCTGGAGGAAAAGGAACCCTTCTCCTCTGCTGCTGCGAGTGTAGACTGGTGCAGCCACTGTGGAAATCGGTGTGGAGGCGCCTCAAAGAACTACAACTGGAAATCCCATCTGACCCAGCTCTTCCCTTTCTGGTACCTTCCCTAAAGAGTTAGAGACATCACGTTAGATAGATCCATGCATACCCTGTTATAGCAGCACAATTCATAAGCACTAAATCTTGGAAGTAGCCTATGTGTCCATCAACAGATGAACGACTAGAGAAAAATGTGTTCTCTCTCTTTTTTTTTTTTTATGGTTTTTTAGACAGGGTCTCACTGTATAGTTGAGACTGAACTGGAACTCACTATGTAGCCCAGGTTGGTCTCGAACTTAACAGTGATCCTCCTGCCTCAGCCTCCCAAGTGCTAGGATTACAGGCCTGTGCCACCACGCCCGGCTGAAAATGCGGTCTTTATACACCAAATGTGGTCTTTACACACCGTGGAGTAGTACTCTGCCGTGAAGAAGGATAAACTCGAGGCACTCCTAGGTAAATGGTGCACCAGGAGGATACAATACTATACA
>NW_022900949.1:1869231-1872931 GCF_012274545.1 Fukomys damarensis
TGACCGCTAACCCCTAACCCCTAACCCAGAGGGCGTGTTCTAGGCTGCAGGGGAGGAGGAACAGGGCAGCCTGAGAGGAGGACGCGGGGCTCGGCGTCACTGCCAAGCTGAGCGACGCTTTGCTCCCAGGTTCAGCAGCTGCCCACACCAGGGGCTGAACGTTCCCAGGAGAGGGGCTCTGGGGCTCAGAGCCACCACACCAGGCCCACAGGGCCTCTGCACGTCCTGACAGCAGACTCGGGTCCTCACGCCCTGATCAGACACCTAGGACACACAGGAAAAGCAGGGACCAGCAGCACACCCCACGCGCCAGTGGGGGGCACTGGGCATGAGACCTGGGCAGGGGTGGTGGGCACCTCAGCCTCTCTCCTCCCCAGTGTTTCTCCCAGACCTCCGCGTCCAAGGGAACGCGTTAGCCCAGCCCAGTGGTGCACGCCTGCAAGCTTAGCACTCGGAGGCTGAGGCAGGAGGGCTGATGCCAGCCTGGGCAACTTAGCAATTAGCAGAGCTGGGGGTGTAGCTGGGCAAAGGCCCTGGCTTCCACATCAGGCTCTGTGAGCAGAATGGAGCCTATCTCAGGGGCAGGGAGGGCACTGCCTCTTTTGTCTTTCAGACGGGGCCTCCTAGCTTGGGTCCCCACAGCCCTTGGCCTCTGGGTGACAGGTATGGGCCTCCTCCGCCACCATGGCAGAGCCGCTCGCTGGCCCCAGCTCTGCTGACTGCGGAGGGGGGCATGTGATCCGGCCTGGCGGTCAAGCAGGCAGGAGCGGGTGTCTGAGGACCTGGGAAGGTGGACAGGGCAAGCACAGCCTCTGCTGCAGGGTCCCACAGCTCCAACACAACAGAGACAAAACCAACTCACCCCTTGGCTTCCTTGAAATCGGATCGATGGTCTCAGTGACACAGAATCCTACGATTAAACAGAATGGGAAAATGTCAACAGAGTGAGAAATCCAGGCAAACTTCCAAGCTACACATGGAGCAGGATGGGGACACTGTCTCCAGGGGAAGCAAGAAAACTGTGCATTAACCATGTGCCTAAACGCTTCAAGATGGATCACTGAAGGTGGGCTTTGAAGCATCAATAGGAGTTCCTATGAAAGACACAAGGCTGGGGTTTTATAAGGGGCAAAACCAGGGCCTCAAGCCAGGCATCCTTGATGGAGAGACTGGCAGTGGGCCTGGGACTTGGGTCAGAAGTCCAGGCCATGTCCTCAAGGCTGTCACTGGGCCAACTTCCATGCGAAGAAGGAATACGGGCAGAACTCAGCTGGGAACAGGCACAGCAGGAGGGGTGACCAGGCACACAGCCCCTTCAGTCCCCACGAAGCCAGCAGCCCGGCTGCCTCCTCCCTCACAAGCACCCTCCAGATGGCAGTTGGGCTGCAGGCATGGGGACAGGCGGGGGACAAGGCCGCAGCCACCACGCCTGCACCTGGGCAGGGCCACAGCCCCACCTGAGCCTTTCTCCCAGGCCGAGCCTGGCCGTGCTGCTGAGCAGAAGGATGGGTAAATGGACCCAGGCTCTGTTAATCTGAAGGGTTGGGATGGAACCCAGGCCTTTTAAAATTTTTTATCCTGAGACAGGGTCTCTCTAAATCACTGAGTTGCCCAGGCTAGGCTCGAACTCAAGAGCCTCCTGCCTCAGCCTTCCAAGTACTGGGATTGTAGGTGTGCGCCACCGCACCTGGCTGTTAGCCATTTTTAACACGTGAGCAAGAAGTGGGCAAAAGGAAACTGGCCAGGGACACAAGGTCCTAGGGCAGGAGACAGTAACACAGCAGTTCTGCCTGCTGTTACCCAGAGCCCGGGGAGAGGGCACGGCACTGGTCTCCCAGCCCAGGGAGCTGGGGTCTGACAGGAAGGCGGGCTCCTGATGTAGGAACAGCAGTTACGACGCCAGGGCACGGCTAGTGATGTCAAGGTGCGTCACGACCCGGTGTCCCCACACGGCCAAGCTGGGGCAGCCATGAGCAGGCACGGCCAAGAGGTGGGACAGAGCCAGGAGGCCAGCGTGCGGCAGGGACAGAACCTCCCACGGCTCCGGAAGCCTCCCTGTTCTCAGCCCCGAGGGTGTAGGCTGCGGAGAGCTGGCCTCAAGTGTCCCTCCCTGCACAGGCCGCGGCCTGCCGGTCCGCACATTGGTGGGGCTGTCCCCACACGTGCGTGCACATGCTCACACACACAGCTCACGTCCTGCACGCCGCCTATCCGCCCTCAGAGATGGTCGCCCTGGCCAGCCGCTGGCAGCAGACTGGGCACCACCTCGAAGACATGGGAACAAAGGGAGGGGCGTGGTGGGTGTCCCCGAACGCACTCGGTGACTGCAGCACTAGGCACCCACCCCACAAAGGCAGCCCTGTCTGCCGCACACCGTTCCTGGTGTGGAAGACGCCATTGCCGCGCCCAGGAGGAGGCCTGGCCGAGCCGGGTTACCCTGATGTCCCAGAGTCCAGGACACCCCGCCCCCCTGTCACCAACTCCCAGCTCAGAGGCCAGGCCAGCAGCGTTTAATGACGGCACAAAATCAAGGTCCCTGCAAAGTGGGAAAGTGGAGGTTCGAAAGCAGGCTTTCTGGAGAGCTCTACTGTGCGCTGAAAGGACTCCTGTGTGCTGGGCCGGGGATAGCAACCCTAGCACCTGACATTTAGCGGGCAGGGAGAGGGGTGTTTGCTGGGCATGGGCCCCTTTCTTCGAATGAAATAAAGTTTCTGTCGTCCTGAATAAAGCCCCCGGTGTAACTGTGCAGCTGCTGCTTGACTCTGCTTTGCGTGCGCTGTCACTTGTCACTGAGGACTCCCAGGGTGGAGCCGGCAGGGACACAGCCCGTCCTGCCCCAGCCCTGAGGGGTGCAGGGTCGTGACCTGAACAAGCCGGCTGCCTCCCCGCACGGCCAAGACCCGGGAGTCACAGACACGCCCACTGCCTTAGCACTGGCACCGGGCACGGTGCCTGGCACACAGCGGGCTCTTCTGTGTGGGGAGCTGTGCTGAGACCGAGCCCAGGGTCTTCGTGCTGAGCCGCAGCCGCAGCCACTGTCATTTTTTGAGTCACAGACTCACTAACTTGCTAGGTGGCCCAGGCTGGGCTCAGACCTGCAGTGCCCCTGCCTCAGCCTCCTGGGATGCTGGGATTGTGGGCGTGCACCACCAGCACACCCAGCTCCAGCCGTGGCTTTCTAGCAATGGACTTAGAGGCCCAGGCTGGAGGTGCCTAAGGGAAGGAAGCAACTGCAGGGCACCCCACCTGCAGGCTGGCTCCTGGGGGAAGCTCGCCGTTCACAGCTGGGGAGCACATGGGCACTGGAGGAAGACGAGGGGCTGGGATGCGCACCCCAGGCCCTGAGGAAGAGGGAAGCAGCTGGAAGCATCCAGGGGGGGCTTCTCTCAACTCCACTGCGGCGCGGGCTTTCAGGAGAAGGGGGACGAGGAGACCGAGCCCAGGACCAGGACGCGAGCGCGAAGAGGTGGAGGTGGTAGAGAGGCCGGGGAGCAGGGAGCGAGGGCTCTGCAGCAGCGGTCGGGACCCCTGGAGCTGGCGAGAGAGGCGAAGGGGCCGCGGAGCACAGCTCGGGTGGAGGTGGAATCGGCGGCCGGAGAAGCTGAGGGAGCGGTGCAGCCTGAGGTGGAGACAGGGACCACAGCGAGGGCGCCGCCAAGCGCTGCCACCTCCCCACACAACAGGGCTGGTCCCGTCACCG
>NW_022900949.1:1873134-1886374 GCF_012274545.1 Fukomys damarensis
GTCCAACCCACACGGGACAGGCCCTGAAGCAGGGCGGGAACACGGGCGCCCCACTCAGGCCCCTACAAGAACGTGGTTAGGTCAAGATGGTGACGCCTGAGGAGGGAGGGAAGGGCAGGTGCCGAAGTGCCGCACAGAGGAAGGAGCGAGGCCCCCTCTTCTGCTGAGACAGGGCAGGGGAGGAGGAACCTCTCGATGGCCCAGAAACCCCTGATCCTCTCCCCAGAGCCAAGACACTTCCGAGTTCGGAGATGAAGCAACAGGAAGTGGCTTGCGAAATCCGCCCCCAGGGCCAGCGCAGGTTGACGAAGTGTGTCTGGCAGGAGTCCTGCCAGCAGCGCTCAGCCCCGGAAGAGCCCTGGCAGTGCCCGCAGCCCTCCGTGGCTGCACTGGCGCAGGGTGCTGGCATCTGCTGCTCGGCAGCTGCAGCGCCGGGGAGGTCCCCAGCTGCCCTGGTGGGCCCTGCCCGGGAAGCCACTGTCACAGCTGAACTGGGGAATCCCACGGGCAGCAGCCCCACTTCCTTCACCAAACGAATGCGAGCAAAGGACAGGGCCTTACCCGCCCAGCAGGCCTGGCAAAGGCGCCCAGAGCAGGGCAGGGCCGGGGCAACAAGAGCTGCTATGCCAGGGTGGGGGCCTCAACAAGAGAGCATCCTGTCTACCGTGGCATCTCATCGTGGGGAAGGTCGGGGTGAAGCAAAGATACTGGGCATCGTCACACAGGCGCTTCAGCAAAAACAGCCCCCACATGGGGGATGAGGGCGCTGCCCAGGACGCAGGCAGAGGGCTCTGGTCACTGCCTGGCCACCCCATCCACCACTCAGGCTCCTCCCTGAGCGCCCGGCAGGAGTCAGGCAGGCTGCCAAGGCCACATCCACACTGGCCAGGGCCACTCGAGCTCCCCGAGGGAAGCCAGATGACAGTCACCCGGACGCTGGAGGACGGCACCTGCATAGTGGAGCCGAGCGCCCCCCGAAACGGTCCAGACTGCCCGTGTGACAACTGTGAAGTAGTGTGCATAGGCAGCTGGCACAGTGGGTATTTCCACCCACCCAGGTGCCCCAGAAGTTTACAGGAAAAGTCTAAGAGCTCATGACACTGCCATACCAGCTACTTAGGAGGCTGAGGCAGGAGGATTGCAAGTCTGAGCCCAGCCTGGGTAACAGACTGTCTGAAAATTTAAAAAACACTCTATGGCCATATCACCCTGAAGATGCCTGATCTTGTCAAAATAAAAAAGTACAAACAGCCGCAATTATAGTTCAGCGATACAGTACTTGAGTAAACCCATTAAACCCTGGCTTCCATCCTTAGCACTCCAAAAAAAAAAAAAAAGGAAGGCAAACAAACAAGAATAAAGGAAGGGAGGGAGAGGAGAGAAGAAAAGAAATCTTAACTGAGCATGGTGGCACTTGAGTGTAATGCCAGCACCTGGGAGGTCGAGGCAGGAGGATCAGAAGTTTGAGGCCAGCCTCAGCCACATGATGCATTCGAGCCTGCCTCAAAACAAAAGACTGCAGTGGTATATACGGAAACCTATAGTCCCAGCGCTCGAGGCTGAGACAAGCAAATTCTGATAACTAGGGGAGCCTGAATGACAGAGTGAGATACTATCTCAAAAAAAGAAACAAAAAGTGGGTGATGAGCCCCTCCGAAGCCCTGACACCCCAGGAGTCCTGCTTCTGCTGTGGGCATGGTCCTCTCCCACACAGCCCGCCCCGCCCGCTGCTCCTCCAACCCCAGCGGCCTCTCCAACCACACGGCCTCTTGCGGCCGGCTGGGCCAGTGCCACAGCTGGATGTCCACACAGCAGACACGTCCTCGGCCACACACCGGATGGCCAGGACCTGAAGGCAGGGTCACAGGCCGCATCAGGGGCTCCGGGGACGAAGCTCCCTCCCTGCCTCTGTCCCCACGGTCCCCGTCTGGGCCAGGCCTCTCCATCTTCCTCACAAGGACACTGGAGGGACATGCAGGGTCTCCCCACCTAATTCAGGGCCCTGGAGAGGGTCAGGGCCTGGCTCAGGGGTGGAGCACACACAGGGCCCCTGGGTTCCAGCTCAGCACCAGCTGAAGGACAGAGGAGGAAAACCCTCACTGCATCCCACCCGCAATGGCCCTCAGCCATCCTGGGTCCCAGGCAGCACCAGGCTGCAGAGGGGGACGGACTCCTCCCACGGCTGTCCCAAAGGCTGCAAGCCACTGAGGAAGCTGCCCCTTCGGTCATCAGCCCCTTGAAGGACACAGGGGTGGACCCAGTTTGGGGACGGGTTTGTGGGGGCGAGCTCTCCACTCAGAGGGAACCACTGGCTGGCGCGGCACCGGCCTGTCCCTGCTCCCCACCACCCCCAGTCTTGCCAGGTTTTGTTGTGGGGGTGCTTTCAGTCCCTTGCTGGGTACACAGTGCAGCTCAAGGGGTTGAGAATCTGCATTTCCCTGATATTCCTGAGCTAATCTGTCTGTCTCATGTCTTCTTTAGTGAAGTTGCCCAAACCTTGAACTCATTTCCAAACCCTGGGCTATTTTCTTATTACCGAATGTCCTGGGTCCTTACACGTCCCGGGCAGGAGAGCTCTGCCAGCCCAGGTGGGGTTTTGCTCTGGGAGCCTTGGGGCAGGGCCAGGGGACTCAGCCCACCTTTCCTACAGCCACCCGGAGCAGGCTCGGGCTCCCCGGCCTCACCGAAGGGATGGAGCCTCCACAGCACAGCCCACCACACCCTCCAGGGCGTGGCCACTGGGGGTCTGACCGGCAGGAGCAAACCCATGTGAGAGCTGACCCCAACCTCGAGAAGACGAAGCCCTGGACGCCCCGGCCTGAGCTCCCAGGAAGAGACCTCTGCAGGCCCCACACCAGCCCCGTATCTTCCCTCCACGCAGCCATGCCTGCCACTGCCCACCTGTCACCCTGGAGGTAAAGAGGCACTGACCTCTGCGCCTGCCGCCCAGGAGCAGGGGAGCGAGTGAGCTCTCCCTGCTCTGTGGGGAACTCTGGAGAGCACTTAAGGGACAAGCCCACTTGGCCCGGGCACACCAATCCCCTGGAACCAGGCTGTTCTGTGAGAGGACAGCCCAGTGGGCAGGGGCGGGGGCCTTGGTTTCTTTGCACAGTACTCAGGATTGAACTTGGGGGCACTGAGACATATCCCGAGGCCCTGTTACTTTTCTAATTTTTAGACTGGGTCTCACTAAGTTGCCAAGACTGGCTCAGAGCTTGTGAATCCTCCTGTCTCAGCCTCCTAATCAGCAAAGGTACAGGCATGAACCACCACGTCCAGCTTAACTTTTCCTGAAGAAACAGAACCTGATGTGGCCAAGGCTATCGCACTTTCCCCAGAGAGGCCCTCAGAGTGTCTGGGGGCGAGGAGCTGCCCAGTGCCAGGTCCTCAGGTCCTACGAAGGGCCGTGTGGCTGTCGTGGAGTGGAACTGGCTCCCTTGTCTTGCCGAGAGCTGAGCTGTGGAGGCGCTGCGTCTCCCCTGCACTGCAGCCTCTATGTGACCACACACAAGGTGGCGACTCCCCGGCACGGCCTGTGCTTCCAGAGTGCATGCACTGGGCAGTGCCTGCCCACACCTGGACCTGCTACCTGGCTTCTCACCAGGAAGACGACTGTCCTTAGCACAGATGGCCCCAAAAAACAGCACCCCCTGAGCTCTTTGACCAGTGGCACTGAAGTCTGAGGGCTCGGCCTTCAGGAAAGTGGGGTACATGGGGAGACCCCCTGGGGAGGCACATGGCACTGCCAAGGCAGCCCAGAGGTCGCACACGGCTGTGACGCTGGGCACAGGTCCCAGATGCTGGGGTGCTGGGAGGCGGGCACAGCAGGGGAGCTGGCAAAGAAAGCCTTTGAAAGCCCAGCCGTGCAGGAAGACTGTGGGCCTGGGCACATCTGGCACAGGAAGGCAGAGCCTTGCTTGGTCACGGCCCAGTGAGGGCTGTGCTTGTCTCAAAGCAGGATGCCACAGATGAGGGGGGTGTGGGCCTCTGAGGCCAGACTGCACCCCACTCCCACATGGACGGCTCCACAAAGGCCGGCCAGTGTCATGGGCTGCAGCCACCCAGGTCCGCGTCCCCTGTCCCCTGACCTGCAGCGTCAGGCACTTGCCTGGTTGCCTGGTATGGCACAGGCTGTCTCTGCGTCCCATCATCGGCCCTAGCTGATCAGGCCCTCCTGGGGCCCTGCAGTCAGCCCGTCTGACTCCAGGAGGGCCTGGCCGAGCACCTGTCCTCCCCATGTGGAAGGCCACACTGCAGCCAGCAGGGCCAGAGGTGAGGGCCTTGCGTGACTGCGCTGCCATTGGGGCCATGGCCGGTCAGAGGCTGGGGTTGGGCTCCCCCTCCTGAAGTCAAGTCCAGGCGCAGGGAGCCCCCGTCACTGTTCACAGCGGAGCAGAGGCCCAGAGCACCGCGGACCACACACAACCTGGCAGCCCCGCAGAATCAGCCGGGTGGGAGGCAGAGCAGCCATGTGCTCCTGCGTAGGGATCCTGCCACATCTCTGCTGGATGCGGTGGGGGTCACCCCTGGCTGCAGGAGCGTGGGGCATGGCCAGGGGCGCAGAGGGCCTGGGGTGCACACACAGCACGCTGTCCACACCTCCCTGTGTCGTGTGCGCACACTGCCCGCCCAGGAGCACAGGCGCGCTCCTCGCTGTGGGGCCCCCACTTCCTGACTGCAGCGCACCCTCTGGGTGCCCACTGGCGGGCGTCCTCGCATCCCCTGCCCCAACCAGGGCCACCTGTGCCCTGCAGGCTCCTGGGCCAAGGTCCCCGGGCAGGCACGGCATGGCCCAGCTCTGGGTTGGCCTGTGCCCAGCCTTCCCCGGAGAGGTGCCCTCCCATGCAGGGAGACGATGACGCGTCAGTGTGGCTGCTCTCCAGAACAGTCCAGCTGGGCCTGCCAGCACCTGGGAGGCGGAGGCGGAGGAGGAGGCTGGAGGATCGCCACAAGTTCAAGGCCAGCCTGGGCTGCACAGCGCAGCCTCTCGCTGCCACAGAGCACATGGAGAGGTGGTCAGCAGACAGGAGAGCACAGCGCCCTCCACTGAAGGTGCCGATGGAGGGACTGAGGTCCAGGAGGAAGGGCCGTGGCCCTGCCACAGGGAACTGCTTCTCCAACGCACCGCCACCCAAATCTCCACACTGACGCCGGCTTGTACCTGCCTTGCGCGAAGCTCCCCGACGCCCCTCCGCTGGAAGAGTGCCTCACCTGTCACCAGGACAGGACAGTGCCAGGGAGTAGACTCGGGACACGGCGGGCACTCCGGGGCTCACGAGCCTGGGCGGGGAGGAAAACCACAGCCACTGTCCCCAGCTTTCGGCGGCAACGTGAACACCCTGGATCTCACCTGCAACATCTCTGTGGGAGCCCTGTCACGAGGCCACACGCTGTCCTGAACGCTTGATGACCCACACACCTCCGCACAGATGGTGCCCCAGGGCTTCCACACAGGACAGCGAGCAGGCCCCAAGTCCCATGGCCAGACCCAGGTCTGCTCTGCTGCTGGCCACGCCGTGCCCTGCCCTGCGCCTATGCCTGCAGATGGAAGCCCTGGCTCCCTCGCTCTGTCCGCCCCTGCACCCATGCGTGGACCCAGCAGCCACCCGTGGCCCTCTGCGCACCCATCCTCACCACGGGAGACAGGGACACAGTCCTTGCTCAATGCTGTCCACACCAGGGCACGGTGTCTGCCTGACCATCCCGGGCCACAGCCTGCTCCAGCCACCAGGTGGCCTCCCTGACTTGGGGGGGGCGGAGCCATGGAGGGTGATGGGCAGAGGCCGCCCCAGGAGGAGCCCCATGCCTGAGCTCAGAGAGACCCAGCCCCACACTGCACAACCACTTGGGAGGGGGTGCCCTGAATGCCTCAATTTCCACAGATGACCAAGGCTCAGGCTGTGGGTAGATTCAGATGTGAGCAGCACCGGCCAGGACGCGGACATGGGCAGCGAGGATCAGGGAGGCCTGATGCTGGTTCTGGCTCTGCCTGGGCAGGACACAGGATGTGACTGGAAGCTGCATGCAGAGCCCCCATGTTGCCACACCTCCAAGGTGGGCCCTGTGCTGGCCCCCAGCACTCCTGGAGCTGCACCAGCTGTCCCCAAGCAAGTGGTATCCCTGGCAGGACAGGCCACTCGCATCCAGAGAGCTCCACTGCACAGGGCGAGACTTGGTGCTGCCTCTGCAGTGCACGGAGAGAGGCGGGACTCCTCCTGGGGGCCCAGGGAAAGGAGTGGGGGAGCCTGGCCACAGCCCCCACCCAAGCAGGCGTCCACCCCCATGGCCTAGCAGCCCTCTTCCTGGGCTCCAGAGCAAAGAAAACCAGGTCATGCAGGAAACTACTCAGTGCTGAGATGGAACCCAAGCATGGCACCTGCTGGGCAAGAACTCAGCTGCTATGCTAGCTAGAGCCCTCCTGCCTTTTTCATTTTGAGACAGGGTCTTGCTAAGTTGCCCAGGCTGGGATTGAACTTGCAATCCTTCTGCCTCTGCTTCCTTGGTAGCTGGGATTACAGGAGGCATACAACACCATGCCCGGCTGAAAACAGCTTCTTGTAACAGGAAGGCAGGTACTGTAGAGAGGCTGTCAGTCGACGGCCCAAGCACAGGCACTCGCCAGTGTCCCCAGTCACCCTGTAAGGCCAGGATGAGCCAGCTACGTGGGTTTTGGTTGGGCAGATGTTGTTTTTGTCAACAAAGGCTCAGGGACTCACACCAAGTTTTCCGCAGGCCACACAGCGCTGCAGGAATGCCAAAGCAGCTAGGCAGAGCGTTCACCTCTCTGCTGTGACAGCGGCCAACCCGACGCCAACCTGAACACGGTCGCACCAACGCTGGCAGGTGGCTCAGAGCGGCTGCCGAGAGCTTCTCCGCAGGCAGGACAGCTCCTGCCATGCAGGGCTCCTCCACAGACAGCCTGCGCGAAGCGAAGGCAAACACCCGCGCTGTAGCTGCTGTCGGGAGCCACCAGAACGTCCGGACAGGCTGTTCCCGCCAGACAGGGGCATCGCATCTCCGGCAACCAGGAGGAACGCAAGGGCATGGCACTCAGGGAAGGCAGCCAGGCCGGCCGCACCTCAGAGCCCCAAGGACCCCTGCCTGACGAGGGGAACCGGCCGGAGCTCAGGAGCGCGGCAGCAGCGCTGCTCACTCGGCACTGGACAGACGTCGGGCATTCGCCCAAAGCCACCGAGACCCGACCGGGCGCGAGCCTCTATGTGACAGGGACACTCGGCAAGGGTCTACCCCGTGACAAGTGCGCCACTCAGGCAGGGATGCTGACAGCGGGGAGGCCGCGCTTGGGAGCAGCCAGGGCATTTACGGGACACTCCTGGACCTCCCACTCAATTTAAACCACTCTAAAATAATTAGTCCTTCAAATTAAAAAATCTCTACCTCCTACTCATCACTGCAGAGAGCCAGCCAGGCTCAGCGCAGCACTGCGTCCCAGGGGGCCAGCCCGCGGGGCCCGGGAGCCGCGGCAGCCTTTCCGGTGAGCGGTGAGCTGGCACCTCCCGTCTGGCCAGCACGGAGGCCCTGCACCCCTCCTCCACACCACCCCCACTCAAGTCCTGGCAGCAGGCCCAGCGGGGACAGAGACTGGACGGCTGGGGAGCAGGAACCACGCCAGGGCCGCCAGCGGCTGCAGGAACTGAAAGCGAAAGTCAAGTCTCAGGCTGGGAGCTGAGATCAGGAGATTCGTTCCAGTCAGAATCTGCCACTGAAAGCTGTGTGACCTCAGCACTACTCAACCTCTCTGAGCTGTGTGTGTCACGGGGCGCCGGCAGGTGAAACGACACATGCCACAGCGCCAAGGGCACCGTCACATATGATCTCCATCTCCTGTTTCTGAACACTGGAACAAAACATTACAACACGCCTGTTTTGAGCGGTTGTTTTTAAGTTTCGCTTCGTTTTGATTCTGTGACAAGATCTTGCTATGTAGTCCAGACAGCCTTGAATTCATTATATAGCCCATACTGGTCTCTAGCTCAAGATCCTCCTGCCTCAGCCTCCTGAGTGATGGAATTACAGCCATCCGTTTTAAAAACACAAGCACCAGCTGAATGTGGTGGTGCATAGCTATAATACCAGCACCCAGGAAGCGGAGGGTCACTGCAAGTTCAAGGCCAGCCTGGGGATATAGAGTAAGACTGTCTTGGAAGTCCAAGACCAAAACAAAAGCAATGAAAATAAGAAAGAAATCTCCCACCTTGAGCAAGCAGGACTACAACTGCAAGTGGCACCGCCACAGCTCCCCCCAGAGACTCCACTGTGACGAAGGGAAAGACAGGACCAGACTTCCTTCCACAGAGTGCTCAGGTCCCTGTGGAGGTCAGCACCACACTCCCTTTGCCAGGACAGCTCCACCCCCAGGGGAAACAGCTTCGGACACTGGCAGGGGCTGCACAAGCCCCACCACCTCCCTCCCGGATCAAAGCCGCAACTCACTACCTCACTACCGAGTGGACCTGGGACCTTCAACAGCCGCCTCGCAACAGTCCAGGCCCTTCAGAGACACCAGCCACAGGCTGCCGGTCACAGGGCCAGGTGGCAGCTTCAAGCGGGGGACTCCACAGGAAGACTGGCACTGGCACCCACGGGGAGGGCAGGACCACTTCCGGCTGCCAGACTCGACCAAAACTCTCAGTGGAGGCCGCCACAGCACCATCCCCACCAGCCGAGCCACAGACAGGAGCCCTCAACAGGCCAGGGACAGAGGGGGCCACCCGTGTCGGCACAGAGCCACCCTCTAGGACTCGTAGCACCTGCCAAAGCAGCCCAGTCACCTGCATTCTGAGGTGTCGTGGATGGCTGATTTCATTTGATCAGAAGGGAACCCAGCTTCAAAACGCAAGCTGAGCCAGGGATTTAGCTCAGTGGTGCCACTGCCTGCCTCAAAAGCATAAGGTCCTGAGTTCAGTCCCCAATTACAAAAAAAAAAAAAGGGAAAGGGCTAAGGGTGCATCTTGGGGTAAAGCACCTGCCCAACATGTGTGGCTTCCATTCCTGCATGCAGGAGAAGAGGGAGGACAGGAAGGGGAGGGGAGGGGAGAGGAAGAGGGAAGAAGAGGCATCAGACTCACCGTGCAGCACCCAGCCCAGGTCTGAGCCCCACGCAGCTCGGGCCAGGTGTGCACAAGATGTGCCCCTGGAGTGTGAGGTGCTGTGAGGGAGGAAGCCACCCCCGCGGTGAGGACCGGTTAGCCGGGACGGTGGAAGGCAGTGAGCTCTCCCATCCTGTCTTCATTTCTGGAAAAGGCAGCTGGCAGAACTAGAGAACAGCAAGGGGCAAGGGGGACCAGGGAGCCCTGGAAGGAGCTCGGGCCTAGTGGTGTACGCAGCCTGTGAACAGCGGTGCGGAGGGACAGCAGAGGGTCCCGAAGGTGCAGCGAAGTGCTCGCGCTGAGCTGTCACCCCGGCACAGGGAGATGCCAGGAGCCCTCCACCTGCAGGCCGGCAGCCGTCCCTTCTCGGGCCCCTTCTGGCACACAGACTGGCCTAGAGCCCTCGAGCCTGGCCCTCCCCACTCAGGACCCCATGCCCAGCACAGCAGCAGGTCAGCAGGCGGTCACACCAGGGCCTGGCCGAGCAGGGACACGTGCCCTAGGTGACATGGGTCAGCGTCCTGCCAGCTCACCTGCCTCAGGCATGGGAGAACCCCTGGACAGTCTCAGTAGCACAGGCAGCGCAAGGGGTGGCCTTCCAAGAGGAAGGGCACCACGGGCCTGGCCTGCTACATCTCCCCCAAGTCAGCGACGGCGAACCTCTCAGCATTTTCAATGATACAGATGGCCCACCACGGAATCTGTGCGCCGCAGATCCGCCAGCGATGGCCCCAGTTTCCTGTCCCATTCCTGTGTGAAACTACACACTCATATCCGCCTGGGGAGGGAGCTGCCCCCATCCACAGCAATGCCCCTGCCACTGGTCACCTGTCTGGTGGAGGCAGCACTGTGACTGGGTCAATCAATGGCTTAGAGAGGAGTCAGGTATGGGGCCCATACCTGTCATCCCAGCACTCTAGGAGGCTGAGGCAGGGGAAGCTCAAATTCAAGCCCAGTCTGGGCAGCTTAATGACTTAGCAAGACCCTGTCTCAAAGTAAACAAGAGGGGAACCTAGGGTTCTAGCTCAGCATAAAGGTCCTGAATTCAATCCCTGATAGTGAAAGCAGGTGAGAGCAAGAGGTGCTGGAACACAGGGCTTCTCTGGCAGGAAGCAGCCGGGCAGGGAAAGGGGACTGTCACATGCCAGATGCCCCAGACACTCCGGGATGAATCTCCCTGAACCCCAAGCATGCAGGGATGAGGAAGGGGTGAGGAGGGGATCTATGTGGCAGGCAGGACGGACTCAAGGCCTAACCACTCTGGCACAGGATGGCTCCACAGTGCAGGGGGTGTGGCCTAGGGATGTCACCATCCTCAAGGCACCCAGCTGGGCCCAGCCCTGTGAGGCCCAGGGAAGAAGGCCCCGTCCCTCTCTGCCCTCAAGTGTCCCTGCGACTTAGAGTGGACACCAGAAGCTCGGCCCCCATCTGGCCCGGTGACAGGATGGCAGCAGGCAGTGTGCCCAGTTTGCAGATGGCTCAGAACCAGGCCAAGGTAGTGCTGCTTTTCTGCACTGCCCGGGCCTGCGCCCCGCTTCTAACACTGCTAGGGAACCCCTGCCACGCCCGAGGCAGGTGGCCAGGCCTCCATGAGTTCCCATGCAGGAGATCAGGCTGGGGAGAGCACAGACCCGGCCTGCTGCCCCTACAGAGGAGTGGGTGGGGGGTTTGGAGTCTGCACGCCTTGGTGGAGCCGCCCCTGCCCCGCACCATGGACCCTGCCAGGCACTCACTGCCCTCCTCAGCTCAGGCATCAAAGGGAAGCCCCAAGATGCCATGGGGAAACACCAGAGGCTGCCGCCACCTCAGAGCCCCTCTCGTCACAGTCTGTAACCGGATGGCCCCATGTGCTCACAGGCAGGGCTCTGGGAGGTGACACTCATCAGTGGGTTAGTGCGCTGCTACATTTACAGCCCACTGTGGTGCTGATGGAGGAGGTGGTCACGAGGTGTGACCTAGAAGGGTCTTTCTCCCTCCTCCTCCCTTGATTTCTGCTTCCTGCATGCCATGCCTCGGCCTATTTCCCCTTTGCCAGGCCACCTGCCTTGGAACCAGCTCAGTATGGACTGGAACCTCCGCACGCTGAGCCAAAATAGCCCCCTCCTCCTTACAGTGACTAGACAGTAACTAAGCACTTGAGGACCAGCCACAGACCCGGCCCGCGGCACAGAACCACTCATTCTGCAGGCCCCGCATGCACAGTGGGCCCTGTGATGGGTAGGGAGCAGGTGGCCTCGTCCCGGCCCCAGAGCAGTGTCTGGCCACCCTTCCCGCCCACTTGCCAGATGCCCTGGAAGAAGCAGATGTCGGGGAGCAGCGTGCGCACTCCAGGGTCCTCTGCTTGGCCACACCCGCTCCTGCCCTCGCCGGCTTCCTGCAGGGCCCCAACCCTGCTGGTCTGCAAGGTCCGCCCATCACGGCCTTCTCAGAGGGGTGACGACAGCTGGAGATGGGGAGCAGCGCAACACGCCTCGGTCTCCTTGGAGACCCGCAGGAAGCCACTAGGGTCCCACAGTCTCACCATAGCCGTGCCTGTCCCGAGTCCCAAGTCCAGGGTGCATGGCTCCCGAGGAGGGACGCCTGCTGCCCATCCTCCACACCAACGGAACCTCACAGCCCGGCGCCTGGGTGCGCCTGGCTAACTGGACCCCTTGTCCCAGGGTGTGGCCGGGAAGGATGGATTCAGCACCCTGCTCGGCCTCCAGTCACAAGTCCACATCTGAGAAACGCCGGGGTCCCTCGCCACGGTGCCCCTGGAGGAGGCTGGCCCGCAGCAGGACCAGAGCTGAGCCAGAGGGCTGGGGTCAGCAGCCGGGGCCTAGGTGGAACCCAATCAGGCTCGGCCCACACCTTCAGCCTGGGCTGTGGCCACTGCTGATCCCACAAGGGGCACCTCACTAGGTCATCGGGCCTTCCCTGCACGCTGTGTATGGATGGGTTTTGTTTCCAATTCCAAAGGTCACAGAGAGGCCACACAAAAAGCATCTGGTCCCACCAGGCTTGTCACTGTCCCGAGAAGCTCCTGGGCGGGAAGCGTCCACAGCCAGGAGGACAGGCTCGGGGTGGGGCCTGCCCTGTCTCCAGGCCCATCGGCCAGTTGCACGCCACCTTCAGATATCCCCCCAGGACTGAGAGCGACGGAACAAGGAACCCTTTGGGGTCTCTGGCCCTGGAGCACAAGGCTCCTGGCGGGACAGTGGTGCCACCAACATGACACATCTTCCGGTCACCGTAGCAGCCGGCGAGCTAAATCCTGGCTCTCAGTAAGACTTTATGTATAAGATAGGTGCAAGCCTGACCAACCCCTCGCACCTCTGTTTAATTGAGTTTTTTCTCACCCCACCCAAGGTGCTGGAGCCCAGAACCTCACACACTCTACACAAGACTCTGCCAAGCCCAGTTCTCATCAACTGCTTCAGTCCCTGAGACGGACGATGAGGCCACTGCAGTGTCCACTTTGTTGGTGTCCTTCCTCAGATTTGCCCAGCTCGCACAGTGACAAGGCGGGAAGCTTGCTTTGGGGTGGGCTGAGCTGACAGAAGACAGAGAGTGGCTCAGAGAGGCTCAGATGGGGGGTTGTCACCCATCCTGCACGCGGCCACACCTTCCTTGGGGACAGCCAGAGGGGACAAAGCCTGGCCCCATCAGGACCTGAAACCAAGTCCTGGGAAGGCCAAGGGCAGACAGCACTCGGGGACACTCCCCTCAGGACCACCTGCCCCACCTGGCTGCACAAGTGCCCCAGCTGGAAGCCACCAACAGTCCCTCGAAGGGCACTGTTAAACCAGATGTGGTGGCGCACACCTGTCATCCCAGCACTGGGGAGGCTGAGGCAGGAGGATCACTGTAAGTTCGAGAACAGCCTGGGCTACACAGTGAGTTCCAGGTCAGTCTCAACTACATAGTGAGACCCACCTGCCCCACCTGGCTGCACAAGTGCCCCAGCTGGAAGCCACCAACAGTCCCTCGAAGGGCACTGTTAAACCAGATGTGGTGGCGCACACCTGTCATCCCAGCACTGGGGAGGCTGAGGCAGGAGGATCACTGTAAGTTCGAGAACAGCCTGGGCTACACAGTGAGTTCCAGGTCAGTCTCAACTACATAGTGAGACCCTGTCTCAAGACCAAAAA
>NW_022900949.1:1886555-1892584 GCF_012274545.1 Fukomys damarensis
CACTGTTAATAAGAAAGAAGAAAAGGAAGAAGGAACCTCCAGGTCCAGCTTACCGCCCTCTGGGTAGTGGGAGGGGAGGAGACCACCCCAGCCACCCAGGTCCCCGACCAGAAGGGCACTGACAGATTCGCCCTCGGCCCACACACCAGCCTACCCCAGGCGAGGACCTGACTCACACTTCCAAGGTAAAGTGGTGAAAACACCCACCCTGCTGGAGCCTGGCTCCCCAGCATCTGCCCAGGGTATCCCCAGAGCACCTGGCTCCTCTGTCCTCCCCTCCCACCCTCAGCAAAGACCGGGCCTGGCCTGGGCAGGAGTGGGGCAGAGGCCAGTGAGAAAGCCCATTTCTATCACACCGACCTTTTCTATTTTTCTATTTATTTCCCGGGGTGTGACCCAGGATTTCGTGCATGCCAGGCACGCACTTGCCACTGAGCGGCACCCAGCCCTCACACGTCATCTGCTAATGCCAGACACAAGAGCCAGACTCCTGAGAGTGGCTTCTGCCCCCACCTGAGCCGCAGCCTCAGCCCCACTTCCCTGTAGCGCTCAGAGGCTGGGCAGACCTGCGAGGCTGGGGCGGCGGGGGTGTCGCCAGGCTGTAGTAACCGAGTGCCCGGCCCCTGCTCCCTCCTCACAGTTCTGGGGACCACTGAGGCACACCCTGACTCAGTGTGCCGGGAAAGCTAGGTCTCCACAGCCCAGCTTTCAAGGCAGGCGGCCGCCACTGGACCACAGTTTCTCACACACCTCCGGGCTGCCTGGGTCCTCCCTGTCCCTTCCCTTCCCCTGGGCACCGCCATGGCCGCAGGGCCAAGGTCCCTGCCATCTGCGACCTGCAACTCCTAAGCTGGTCCTCAGCTCTGCAGACCCAACGCTCCTGCCCCATCACACACACACGCGCGCGCACGCACACACACACACACACACACACACACGGGCCGTCTGAGACCACATCACGTCTCCAGGGACTGCTGCTGTGGAAGGGACGAGACAGGGCTTCTTGGCACCTGCATACCCGGGCTCCATCCCTTGAGAACAGAGCCAGACCACGTGGGTCACCCCACTGCATCCCGGAGACCCCCGCGATGGCAGGCAAGCAGCACCTCAGCCGACATGGACCTGTGCAGTCCCCTGGGATAGTCCCTCCATCCAGCCCTCCAGAAAGTGCCACCGGGCTGGTCCTGATGTGGGATACCTGGCACCTGACTGCCTGGCAAAGGGTGCAACCCAAGACCAGGAGAGGGGCTCTGGCCTGCAGAGCGCCCACCCCCGGTGAATCCACTTCCCCGCACACACGGGGACATCTCCCTCAGGACCCTGCTCGGGGCAGCTTGGAGTGACCTGGTCATGCTGGCATCACTGCTGCAGTGCACATCCCACTTCCACCTCGGAGCTCGGGGACAGTGCCCTCCTGGGGGCCGTGGGGCGGAAGACACTGCCACTAAAAAGGGAAGTGTGGAGCCGGGCACAGCGGCACAGCCCTGCAATCCCAGCACTCCGGAGGCCGAAGCCGGTGATGGCAAGTGGAGCCCAGCCTGGGCCACTGAGCAGCTTGGCGAGGCCCTGTCTCATAACGAAAGAAGGGGCTGGGGACGCGACTTAGGGAAAAAGGGACTGGGTTCCATCTCCAGTACTTAAAACAGAAAAAGTTCACAAGAAAACAAACACGGCTTATCTGGCATGGGAGGGAGAAAGAAGACGGTCACGTGAGCATTGTGACAGGGAGGATGGGGTCAGAGGAGCGGCTGTGGTGCCCCTGCCACAAAAAGAAAACAGGAAGTTGTTCACACGCATTTCTTCTACACAAGTTGAGTGCTCCTGCGGATGTCACCTGGACTCCAGGGCTGTTCCTCCCAAGGACTCGTGGCAAGTCAAAAAGGAGGATGTAAGCAGCAGAAGCCTCCGTGACAGGCCACGTCACTCCGAGACAGGGCCCCAGGACTCAATTCACCATCAGGCACCCCTCATCCGGACAGCACTGTCGGCAAGCAACAGGGTGCCCCTGTACGGCTGCCAGTCACTGCACCTGCAGCTCAGAGGTCACTGGGGCACTGCTCCAAGTGCCACAGAGCTCTGTGGCCAACTGGAGATGACATCACACACAGCCCAGCTGTGGGATTCCCAGGGCGAGAAGACCAAGGAGAGAACGCCGTGACTCAGGTCACAAAGGCACAAGTCACAGGGGCAGCCCCGGAGCCAGCGCCCCGGAGAGGCCGCCCCAGCAGGCAGGCAGGCAGGCAGGCGCGGTGCTAATCAAGTCGGCGTCCACCAGCCACACCAGGCAGGGCCACGGTCCCGAGCCCGGCCATGCTGCGTGTCTGGCTGTGTGCAGGCTTGTTTTTCAAGTTGGCTGGTGCTCCCCGCAGGCCTCCCCGTGGCAGCAGTGTCACAATCCTGGTGTGATGTCGAAACTGCTTGGAGGGCAATGAACTCTGGCCTCGGATGAGTCAACAGAGGGGCGGCTCTCCTCGCGCACTGTTTACACACTGCGTAAAACTGGCCACGGCCGCGGCCAGATGCACGGTCAAGGGTCACAGTGCCCGGCGGGCTGGGCCCCAGCTTGCACTCACCCTGTCCACCTCCCAGCCTGGACCGGACCTGCGTTTTCAAGCCCCGTGGAATCGGTGCAGCCCATGAAGGACCCCCCAGTGCCCACCAGGAAACATGCGAGCTGAGGAGAGGCGCAGGCTGCCACGTCCCGGCCTGATGCCCGGCCAGGAGGTCTTCCACAGTGACACAGCCCTCACCTGCCATGGGCTGATGGGGACCGCAGGGCCTGCCTGGGGCAGCATAGCCCCGGAGGGGACACGCTTACCGCCGAAGGTGGTTGCCCATCACCTCTCGGCCTTCTTGGGGAGAGGGCACAGCGTGGACAGCCCTGACTGCAGGAATGTGTCACACAGTCTGGGGCAGAGTACCGAGGTTTTACTGGTTCTTGGGCCTGCAGCACGACCCCCTTTCAGAGCTGGGTCCTGCCACATGCAGTCCCCCAACAAAATGGGGCACTTGGGGGGGAGTCTAGGACAGTGAGGGTGGTGACACTGCCTCAAGCCTCAACTGTCCCTCTCGTAAGCCTTCTCCCCACACTACGAAGGGGCCACACGCCTGGGGAGGGATTCCCAGGGCCACGCGGCTGGCCACCTGGGAAGGGGTGCGGGGGGGAGGTGATCCTGGCACTGTGGACAGAGCTCAGGCTAAACCCACTGCTGCCGTCCGCATCCAGGTTGCTATCTACACAGCTGCACACCGCTCTGCATGCCACAGCAGTCACAGGACCAGGGCACCTGGCCCCTTCATGCCCGGACAGCACCCTGCAGGCCCTCTCCACATCACCCCACCTAGTCTGTGCACGGAGACCACAGGGCTGTCGCCTCCCAGCAGCACCCACGGGACACCCACCAACCTGCATCTCACTGTCACCTCCCCCTTTCATGCCTTTTCCAGCACTGACCCTCGGAGCCCACCGAACTCCAAGACGAAACAGCCCATGCCGGGGAGTCAAGTATCCTGACTGGGCGACTTCTTCGGGAGGTCAGGGGACACTTCCCCAAGCAGGAGAGTGACACTGCCCTGCGAACCCAGAGGGGTGGCGCCCCACATGCAGTGCACACCACTTCACCTGGACCTGGCCACCCCAGCGTCCACCTCAGGGGCAGCTCAAAAGTCTGGAGCCACCATGGCTCCCAAGAGTCACAGAAAAGTGCCACAGAGAGGGCATTCCATCCCAACACCTGTCCTCACCCGAACTCATAAAAGCATCTTCGCAATTAAAATACTACAAAAAGCCAAGCACAGTGGCACACACCTGTAAACAGCACTCTGGGAAGCACTACATAGGAGCACCGCAAGCTCAGGTCTCACCTGGGCAACACAGTAAGACTATATATTTATTTGGGTTTTTTGTTGTTGTTTGTTTATTTGTTTTTTGAGACAGGGTCTCACTATGTCGTTGAGACTGACCTGGAACTCACTGTGTAGCCCAGGCCGGTCTCGAACTCACAGCGATCCTCCCAGCTAAGACTATACATTTACACGTATGTATACGGGATGGGGAGAGAGAGGGAGGGAGCCAGGGAGAGAGAGATGACTCCATCCACTGTGTCAGAAAACAGAAAATTGGCTGCTGGTTGGCAGAACCGGGCACACGAGGTTTTGCTAACAGCCAATGCACTTCTCTGGTCAGTCAAGTGCTTCCAGTGCTCTTAATGCCCACCACCCAAAACCCTGCTGCTTTAGGGCTCATCCTGCCATGGGTCTCGGTTCAGCAGACAGCACTGCTCTCTAGGCAAGACTAAGTACCAAATGCCATGCACTCCGAGGACCGAGCGGACAGCTCTTGAAAAACACACCAGTCTGGATGGCCCCAAGACATAAGCCAGCCAGCCAGGCTGCCGGGGCGGCTTGGAGCCTCTCCTTTGAGGGAGCTCCTCCCGCATGGGTGAAGCGCTGCTGTCCACAGCCTGGCTCTGGAAGGGACATGCTCAAGTCTGGTGCCACCTTCACCCTACACGAGGAAGAGCCAGCTTACTGAGGGGATGTAACCCACACCCGAAATTAAAAATAGCAGCATGATGATGGCAGGAGGTGGCCGCACAGACAGGCCTTCCGGACCGGACCGGGGTGAGGGAGGGCACTCTGGGGAGGAGGGCGGGGCTCCTGGTCCCAGCTCAGAAGACGCAGCCAGGTACAGAGCTCACCTTATTTACGCCACAGGCACGCTCACCGGGGCTATTTCTGGGAAGGCCGCCTTCCATCAGCATAAGTCAGAATCGCCCAGGGGAAACAACTCCAGGCTGGACTTCCACCAGGAAGAGCGGCTTGGGCTGGTCACCGGACAGTGGCCACCACCCTCTTCACCACCCGCCCCAGGTCTCCTTCGCCTGCTCCTCCTCACCTGCAGGGGCGCCTTAGCCTCATCTGACAAGAAGAGAAATGGCTCTTCCAAAAAAGATGAACTCCCCTCTGCGAAGGGGAAAACTTGAGACACCAGGAAGGAAAGGAAACTGCCCAAAGAAGAGAAGCCTGGGAGGAGTGGGCCAGGGGAACACAAATCAGGAGGAATTCCCGGCTGAGCTAATGGTGCTGAACAAGTCCGGGGCAGGAAGAAAGCCACATTCCTTCCGAGTTACTACTCTGCTCACCCGCCCCTGTCCCCCCATTGCCAGCACGCACACACAGGGCCTGCCTGAGCCACCTACCGATTATGGAGCCCCACTTTCCAGGAAAGGAGGCACAGGGCTCCCAAACCACTACTTCCTCTCGGGTCCTGACCTCGGGGGATGGGCAACTTCTGTCCCGGCAGACTGGCCGGTGCCATGACACAAACAGATATGGGAAGATGCAGGGTTCTGATCACAGCTCCAGATGTGCCCGAAAGTTAGGCCGGAAAGGGGATGCAGACGGTCTCCCCACCCTTCTCCGCAGCCAGGTGGGCAGAACTGAAAGGCCTCAAAGTTCCCCAGATGTGCCCAAAACAGCCCAAGAAGTCAGAGTCGGCCAGCAGGTGTGCTGGCCAGAGCTACAGAAGGGTCCACAGTGGGCTCCCAGCCTGAGAAAAGCACCCCGGGTCGGTGATTCCCCCACACGCAGGTGCCTTCCCAAACGTCATGGCCTACTCCCCTCAAACACTTCCTCTCCCCAGCGATGTTCAGGGAGATAGGGTCATGTGGAGGGGGGACAGCTGTCAGTTTGTGCCCGATCCACCCCTTCCGAGAATCAACAGTGGACCCAACTGAGGATTCGTTCTCCCGGAAAGCCTCACACATCCAGATGCAGACTCAAGACTTCTGGACCCCCCAGGTGCCCCAACAGCAGTGCCCCCAAACTGTAGGGACCAGGACATTAAAGCGGCTTCCCAGAACACAGACACCGTCAACCCATCTTCCCGTCCAAGTGCCCCCACTCGACACCCTCCCAGCACGACGCTGTCCCCGCCCCGCCAGGTGTTCAAGGACCCTGACCAGGTGCCGGGCCACACAGCAGGGGCCCGGCGCCCCCAGTGCCACCTCGACGCCCCAGGCTCGCGC
>NW_022900949.1:1893077-1899018 GCF_012274545.1 Fukomys damarensis
CTGCGGCAAGGCTCGCGGTAGAGCCACATTATTCAGGACACATAGTAGCCACGCCCCCTACGTACCGGCGAGGCAAGTCTCCGCCCCTAGCTATTGTATATTCATAATTCGGTGATGACCCCGCCTCTCCAGGCCCTAGAGGTGGCCACTTCCGCGCTGTAACTCCGCCTCCCCACGCGCACGCCTCCAGGCCCCACTTTATGTATTATCCGTGAACCTTACTGGACGCAGTCGAAGCCCCGCCTCACAGGCCGCTGGTTTGATGAATTATTTATGAGATCTCCTCGGCCTTCCGTCTTTGGCTTCTGTAGAGAGCCGCGCAGAGGGCGTGTGGGAGGCGGGGCTCGAGGCTGGCCTGACTGCTGGGCGGAGCCATGTAAAGGAGGCTCGTTGGACGCTGGATTGGGCCGCTGCGTCTTCCCTTAAGGTAGGCGGCTGGGATTCCCGGCCGTGGAGCTGCGGGCAAGCTGAGAGGAGGATACGGGAAACTTCCTAGGACCAGCGGAGACTTCCAGGAGGTTGAAACCCAACTCTCCACAGGGCTCACCCGTGGTGGAGTTCAGCGCCCATTTCCAGTAAACAACTTTATTAGCTCGTGGTTGTTTTCTTCTTTGACGCGGGGGGCGGGTTTCGCTATGTATTCCGGGCTGCCTTCCTCCCCAGTGCTGGGATTAGAGGTGTGGGCCACCACAATTTAGCTACCTTTTGTTTTTATCTCATTTTTCTTCGCTGCTCCTGATGGAACTGAGGACCTTTTGTTTTATGTTTTGGGGTTTTGTGTGCTTGCTAACTCAGCACTTTGTCACTGGGCTACATAACCAGCTCTTTTCCTATTTTCATCTTGTGACGGTCTCCCTAAGTCGCTAAATTGCCAGGCTGAGATCCAACTTGCCATCCTCCTGCCCCAGCCTCCCACAGTGCTGGGATTACTGGCGTGGCAACCACGCCCAGAGTCAGGTTTTGTAATTCCGCGGCATTACGGCGCTAATTCCATTTCTGCAGAAGTAAACTGGGGGCTTCAGTCACTTACTGCCCATCCCCTCCCTTCCCCCTGGCCGCTACTAATCTTCCTCTTGTCTTTGGATTTCCCTTTCATCTAATGTCTTGTTTCCATGGTTCAATATCCTCATAGCACATGGCAGTGCATTTTTTGTCCCCCCCCTTAATATAGGTCTCATTACATAATTCATCCTGGCTGTCCAACAATGATCCCCCTGCCTCAGCAGGTGTGCTAGGTATGTACCACCACACCCAGCTCATTTCTTTTTCGTGACAGAATAATATTCCACTGCGTGAACTATCACGATTTATCCACTCAGCCATTAAGAAACTTTTGAGTTGCTTGTGCTCTCTCACTGTAAGTGGCGCCTACGAACATCAATGCCCATGGCATTGTTTTTGTTTTCAGACCTGTTGATGGAAGCCAGAGCCTTGTGCACGCCAAGTATGCACTCTTCCTCTGAGCTACACAGCCAGCCCCCCTGCAGTTTTGTGTAGACAGACGCTTCTCCATCTCCTGGTTCTAAGCCCAGGAATGGGACCACTGGGTCCTAGGCTAGGCTGGCCCTGTAGGGGAGGTGCTGGGCTGTTCCCACCATCTCTCATGTTGCAAGTTCGCGTAAGGGGGAGCTAGGACCAGCCTGGCCTGCCAGGCCACCGGGCAGGACCCTTCCAAAACCCCGCTGCTGCCCCAACACTTCCTGCCACCGGACACTAAGCCTAGGAAGTGTCCCAACAGCTGCTGGAGGCTCGTAGCGCCTCGCTCACAGATGGGAGACTGAGGCTGGGGCAGGCACTGGCTGGAACGCGCACCCTATCACCCTGCACTCTGCCTCCCCAGGTCTCTTTTCAATCGTGGATACCCTGAGCCCCTGGGTTCCACATTGTGGAACTCTACTAACCGCAGGCTCAAACTGTTCATCAAAAAGCCACGGCTTCTGCCCATGCTGATTCCCTAAGGAACGCCGAAGACCTGCTGGTCACGGCCTGCACTCCCCAGGTGCTAGGTGTCAGCCGCCACTAGAGAGGCTGCAAGTCTAGGAGACAGGGGGAGGCTATAGATTGGCAGTAGAGCTCTACTTAGCACCCCCAGGCCCTGGGGGGTGGGGTTGCCAGCATCGAAGAAGAAAATGAGCTCAGCACAGTGATACACAAATGTAGTCCAGCTACTCAGGAGGCTGAGGCAGGAAAATCCCTTGAGTTCAGGAGTCTGAAATCAATCTGGGCAACACAGCAAGATCCTGTCCTCTCAAAAATATAACAGCCCATGTGGTACCACATGTCTCTATCCCTGGCACTCTGGGAGGCTGAGACAGGAGGATCACAAGTTTGAGGCCAGCCTGCATAATTTAGCAATTCAGGGTGTGCTGAGCTCACCCTACAGGAGCTCGTTTATGCTCCCAAGGAGCTGCCTCCTGGACAAGGGGACCAGGTGTCACCCCAGGCTGTCTCCACCTGGGTCAGGATGTCTGGAGCAGCCGCTTAGGCCACCTGGGCTCAGCCAGCACGATGGTGACCCACAGTAACCACTGAGCAGGCTGGGCCAAGGAGAGGCTGGAGCCAGGAGGTCAAAGAGGGCAGGAACAAGCAGCCCTGCACGTCTCCCTGCAAGGCTGGGAGACAGAGACACTGGCGGTGAGTGGTGGAGCTCGGCGTGGGAGGAGCCCTGACTTGCAGAGATTGGGGCTTCAGGAAAGACCTGCCCTCTCTCAACCTCAGGATTCACCTGGGAAACAGGTCGGCAAAGGCCATGAGCCAGACAGGTTGGCACACAGCTGGAGTTGTAGCTGCTCCAGAGGCCAAGGCAGTAGGAGGCTGAAGGTTGCTACAGTACGAGGCCAGCCTGGGCTACAAAGTGAGTTCAAGCCCAACCTGAATTATAGGAGACCCTGTCTCAAAACACAAAATGAAAGTCACCCCATTGTTATTTGGTTTTATGGTACTGAGGAGTAAACCCAGGCCTTAACACTGAGCTATATCCACTGCTAGCTCCTTATTTTTTTGAAACTGGGTCTCACTGAGTCAACTAAGTTGCTCAGGTTGGGCTCAAGCTTTCAGTCCTCCTGCCTCAGCCTCCTGAGTAGCTGAGATCACAGGTGTGGTGACTGTACCTTCTTTGTAAGCACAACCCATGGGGCGGCGGGGGTGTGTGGGGGACAGAAGCAGGGTCCGGAGTCTAAGGCCAACCTTGACAGCACGGTGAAATCTTGTCTCAAAAACCACCAAGAAGGAGGGGCGACAGGCACAGCGCAACCAGCAGACAGCATGTGGGGTCAGTCCCAGTGGAGTGGTGGCTGGTCACCCAGAGCAACCTGGGTTCCCACCCTGCTCTGGGGACACACTGCCAGCGACGGGCTCGCAGCTCTGGGGATGCAGGGGGCCCAAGGTCTCAGGTGTTAGCCGAGGCCATCTCTACCCATCCAGATGAGCACAGAGGACCGAGAGGACCCCAGTCCCAAAGGGTCCGGCGGCTCCAGCTCTGCTGCAGGCCACACAAGGGGCGAACCCGAACCATCCCTGAGCTCACTGTGGTCCTGGTGCACCCACACCCCACCCACCCCTTCTGAGGAGCCACAGCCCGCCTGGGACCCGAGCTTTGTCCGTCGCAATGCTGAGGCTCAACCTGTGCACAGGGCTCGATCTCGGATTCCGCCCAGGGGAGGCAGGCCCTGTGTGCCCAGCCCCAGCCAGGCAACAGGCAGGAGACTCAGGTGCGGGAGGGAGGCTTTATTTCAGTGGGAGGTGGGCAGGGCAACAGGCGGGTGGGAGGCTGGTGCTGGGTGGGGGCTGTGGAGACACTGAGGCTGGACCCTGGGGACAGGGTGGGGCAGGACCGGGTCTGGAGGAGCAGGGCCCGCTCGCTCCCTCCCTCCCTCCGGGCCACACCTCAACGCCCTCCGCCCTCCGTGGGGCCTCGCCTCCCTGCTCACCATCCTTCCTGCCCAGGCCCAGGGGAGGGGTAGGCCAGGGGCAGTGGACAGGGAGCCTGGGGGAGGCGGGACGGGGTGGGGTCCACGGTGTGCGGAAGGGGCAGCAGCCACCTGATGGTCAGTTCCTGGCAGCGATGACCACAGAGAGAGCCACACCCCCCAGGGCAACGGCAGTGGCCCCAAACAGCCACTTCCATGGGATGGACTGTGGACAGAGGAACCGGGAGACAGTCAGACGGCTTGAGGGGACCAGGCAGCTTCAGGGGCCTCGGCTCGCAGCAGGACCCAAATAGGCTCCGCCCACCCCATCCCTCACTGCCTGACCACGCCTTCCCACCTAGTGTACATCAAAGCCACGTTCAAACATCCCCGCCTCCTGCAGGACACCTTTCCCGCTTCCGGCTCACCCAGGCGCCCTTGCTGGGACACTTGGCAGGCAGCCGGCTGGGGTTGCCCAGCATCTTCCGGTACAGGGCGGTCTCTGTGCTCCGCTGTGCCGCGTGCTTCTTTACCAGCTTCGAGAGCTCGGCGTGGATCGTCTGTGGAAGGAGCAGAGCCGAGCCTAGGGGACCTGCTGGGCCTCAAGCTTCCGTCTGCACCCGCCCCCAGGGGAACCGCAGACAGGCAGGCCGGCGATGGCGTGGGACATCGCTCACCTTATTGGAGGGTTCCAGCCTCAGTGCCGCCCGCAGGATGGGGATGGCCTCGCTGTACTCGCCCTGCTGCGCCAGCACCTGGGGGAGAAGCCCTGATGCCACGGACCCGGCCACGCCCAGCCGAGGGAGGTGAGGTGCCGAGGGTTAGAAGGTGATCATCTGGGGTCACCCCAGAGAGAGTGGGCCTGAGGGGGCCGAGCAGACGACATCACTATGAAACGGTGCACGCCTGAAGCCAGTCATCTGGGACCTGGCAGCTGTGGGGACCAGCGATTCCCCCTTCTACCTGAGCCTGGTCACTGAGCTTCTCTCACCTCCGGCCAGCAGGGGCCCTGTGGCTCCTGCAGCCACCAAAAAGATTCACACCTAGAATCCCAGCGTTCTCTGCATGCAACAGAGATGCCTGATAGATGCAGGCTGAGGGAGGCTCACTCGGGCCTCTCGTGAACACCTCAGGGGACACGATAGCCATGCTCAGTATCTTTGGTCTAGGGCTGAAGGGTCTGCAAGCACTGCAGGTCCAGTTCAGGGACAAGCACCTGCCCAGTGCACGGAAGGGCCTGGGTTCTGTCCCCAGCACTGAAGGAAAATGAGGCAAAAGCCCAGAGCCAGATCAGGGAGGGACCCATGGCACCATCCAGCCAGGGGCACAGCTGTGCAAAGGCCCTGAGGTGGGTGTTGGCACAAAAGCAAGGAGGAGGGACTGGGTGGGAGGGAGAGCAGCAGGAGAGGACACAGGGGTGGCGGCAGGAACAGGGTAGGCCCAGTGTCCACAGAGGGACGCGGGGGTCAGGGAGGGCTCTGTACCACGACCAGGAACCAAGGAGCCAGAGGCAGGCACCTGAAGGGCCGGGCGTCCCACCTTGCCCTTGCGGAAGAGGGCCTTGATGTTGTCGGGCTGGTGTTCCAGCACCAGGCTGCAGGAGCGCAGGGCGGCACGGTAGTGGTCGAGCTTGAGCTGTGAGGCGGCCAGGTTGTTGAGACACTTGACCTTGAGCTGCAGCAGCTGCTCCTCCTCCTCGAAGGTCACATCCACTGCGGGGCACGCCGTCAGCAGGGCCACCCGGTCACCACCCCACCTTCCCCGCGGGCCTGCGGGAGGGACAGGGGCTCTGGGGGCTGGGAGGAGGTGGGGCACGGTCACCTTTGGCGCTGGAGGTGATGGCCTTGATGGCCAGATCGTAGGAGTTGGCAGCCAGCACGAAGTCCGCGCGCTGGTAGTGGGCGTTGCCGCACTCGCGCTTCCGGTTGGCCAGCGCCACGCGCTCCTGGCCTGTGAGCAGCTCCAGGTTGGGCCCGTCCACCGCCGTCTTCAGGGTCACCTCCAGGCACAGCGCCGCATGCGGGGGGATGTAG
>NW_022900949.1:1899049-1903627 GCF_012274545.1 Fukomys damarensis
CCACTCAGGGCCGGCAGCCCAGACCACAGCCACGAGCCCCGGCGCATCCCCACTGCAGCCCCGCCCCGCAGAAGCAGTGCTGTCCCCCTGGGGAGTGGCCGCCTCCCCGCCTCAGTTCCGCTCATGCGCGCTCACCTGCCCTGCGGGCCATAGCAATACTTGGCATCGGCAGTGACCATGGCCGTCTCGCCCACGTCCATGAGGGGGACGCTGAGGTCCAGGGCCTAGGGGCAGGGCCGGCCGGGCAGGTCAGGTAAGGTGCACCCAGGTCCCCACCCACCAAGTGGCTGCCCGTCCCCACCTGGATGACGTCGCAGTCGCCCAGGGTGAAGGACAGCTCAGGCTCCTCCTGCACCCGCGTGCCATTCTCCAGCGACATCTGCAGCTGCACCGTGACCACCTGGCCCTTGGTCGGGCGGCCTGAGCCAGGTGGGCCCGGGACCAGCGTCTTCTTCCTCAGCAGCCCGTTCCCTGCCAGAGAGGGACAGGTCAGTCAGTGGGCAGGGGGAAAGGGGATGTCCTCACTCCGTCCACTCCCATCCTGGGCCAAGCTGAGCTTCCAGCAGGCAACAGCTGGGACGGGACGGGCTGGTTTCTCTGTGTGCTTCTGAGTGTGTGCGCATCTGTGTGTATTCCCACGTGCACACCTATGTCAGTGTGCACACACAAGCGTGGTGCTAGGGGCAAACTGAGGGTCTCCTGCACGCTCAGCCAGTGCTCACCTCTGAACCACACCCCAGCCCTGATGGGTCAGATTTGGGGTGACAATGCTGGCACCTGTGAACGACAGCTGCTCTGGGTGTATACAGTGGCACACACCTGTGATCCCTACATTTGGGGAGGCTGAGGCAGGAGGATCTCAAGTTCTAGCCCAGCCTGGACAGTTTACCTACTTAGTGAGACCCTGCCTCAAAATTAAAAAATAAAAATGGACTGGGGATGTAGCTTCATGCCAAGGCTTTGGATTCAATCCCCAGCATCACAAAAAATGGAGCGAGGCACCTTCTTCCAGTTCAAATGTCAGCCCTGGAACCCTGGGTCTCAGTTTAACCAGGCATGAAATGAGGCCATCATATGACCTGCTCAAAGCACAGGGTTTTGCTGGGTTCACAGAGCACCGGCCGCAGTGACTGTGCCTCTACTCTAGTACAGCCCTGCCTGTCCTGGATTTAAGAGCAGAACAGAGCCCAGCTCTAAGCCCAGGCCACGCCGACAGCCCGCAATCCACATGGGACACCACCATCCTCACAAAGCCGTCAAACTGGGGCGTCATCCACGCCCCGGCAACAGGAGGGACCAATGCCAACAAACCACTGGGCCGGCTGCACTGGGCACTCGCGGGCCCACGACACCGTCCGCCCTCACCTCCTGACAGCTGTGCGCACCAACGTGGGACTGCGCAGGAGCAAGGCACAGTGGACAGGTGACCGGCCGTAGGAAGCACGGCCTGCATCTTGCTCAGGGCCCTCCCCAGGCCGTCACAGGATGGAGCCTGGGGGATGACGGAGTGACAGGGCCCGTGGTCACCCATGTCCCAACATTTTCCTGCACTCTGGCACATTCCATGGGCCTAGAACATTTCACAAGAATCAGCCGATCGTAGCCTAGAGTTTAGACACTAACCAACACAGCCATCCTTACCCTAGAACATACTAGCATACCCTAGGAAATTCTGGAACATTCCAAATTTTCACGCTGTCCCCCCACTTGGATGTGGCCAGCATCCAGCCAGGGAACCACTAGGCAGGGGACCTCAGCAGATCCCTGGGTCTTAAAGTCCTTGGATACTAACAACGGCCATGCTGGGAGTGGGGTGTCAGCGGGCTCTACCTCCTCCACCCGACGACTCTGGGCAAGCCATGTCTCCTCTCAAGGCCTCCAGTCCTTTGTCTGAAGACCGGAAGAAACCTCAGCTGTTCGCTGTTTTGCTTTTCTACAGTGCTGGGGTTGGAACCCAGGCCTTCACATACGAAAGGTGAGCCCTTGGCCACCAACCATATCCCTGCCCAGAAGCCCCGATCAGACCTCGGAAGGCAGCTGGTGCAAATGTCCAGCATCAGTGCACACACAGGGGTGAGCAGCTTGCACAGGGACGGGTGAAACAACTTCCAATCTCCCAACAGCCAAGGAAGCTGTGTGACCTTGGGCAGGTACCTAGGCCTCTCTGGGTCCACTGTCCCCTATGTACCACAGGGTAGGGACTGCCATAGGGTTGTGCAAGAATAAAATAAAGATGCTGCACGAGCCCGGTACAGAATAAGCGCTCAGCAGTTACCTGGTGTTATTTTCAGGAGTAACGGTTTTATTAGAAGTTATAGTGCCATTAATAGTACCAGGGATCAAACTGTGGACCTTGCGCTAAATCCCCAGCCCAAGAGTACCTTTTTTTGTGAGTGGTTTTGATTTTTTTTTTTTTTTTTTAAGTACAGGGATTGAACTTGGGACCTTGCTCTTGTGAGGCAGGCAGCAGAACCACTGAGCCCTTGGCCCTTTAGTGAGTGGTAGTGGGAATTAAACTGAGAACTTTCACAGTAAGCTACGACCCCAGCCCCTTTTTATTATTTTTTTAAATTTGAATTTTGAGTTAGGGTCTTGTGAAGTTGCCCAGCCCGGCCTTCAACTTTCAATCCTCCTGCTTCAGCCTCCCCTGTGGCGGGGATCACAGGCCTGTGCCATCACACCAGGCTAGTTACCAGTCCGCTCTGCAGACTTTCTGCACATTCAGAACAAGAACGAGGGGTTGCCATGTAGCTCAGTGGTACAGGACTCCCCTAGCGTGCATAAGGGTTTGCCCCTCAGGACTGCCAAAAATTTAAAAAACCTTCTTCTTCAAATATAATAATAATTAGTGGTAACACATTACAGTTATAAAACTGCTCTAGAACAGGGCCGGGAATTTAGTTCAGTGGTTCTGCTACCTGCCTCACAAGCGCAAGGTCCCAAGTTCAATCCCTGGTACCAAAAAAAAAAGAAAAAAAAAACAATAAAAGAATTATATTTGAAAAACAGTATTTAAAAAAAAACCCTGCTCTAGAACAGTAGGCAGCATGCAAACCAGACAGAGGGATGAAGGAAATGGGACGCTGCCTAGGTCTGTGTGACACCAGGACATGCTCGTCAGGGGACCGCAGCGTGGCAAAACAGGGAGGTGCGACGCTGCAGGCTGACTGTGCCCCTCGTGGTGGGTGACGCACCCTCTCTGGGCTGCTCTTACCAGCTTAGGGAAAGACAGCACATGTACGAGTGTGTGTGTGTGTGTGTGTGTGTGTGTGTGTGTGTGCAAGCGCGCGTGTGAATTAACTTCAGCCAGCCAGTGGTCCTTGTGGGCACCACCTCCAACCCAAACAGCACAGCCGGCAAATGCACCCAGAGGACAAGAGGCCGGGCCAAGGTCACACTGGGCCCCCAGCCACCTCGCTGCTTACCCAGAATGTCCAGCCACTCTTCGGGGGCCGGGGCTGGTGCAGGAGTAGGTTCCACAGAGACCAGGAACTCACGGGCCAGCGCCCCGGGCTGCTCGGCCCCCTCCGCTGGGGACTGTCCCATGTCCTCGAGTGGTGGCAGCTCACTCAGGTCATCATCATCCTCCTCCTCCTCGTCGTCCTCCTCGTCCTCCTCTTCCTCCTCGGCATCTGCGTCCTCAACTCCGTCCAGCACCTCGAAGTCCTCAAGCGGGTGAACCCCAGCAGGCAGTGGGGCGGCAGGCTCAGAGGGCTCCTCAGCACAGGATGCCATGCTGCTGGGGGACGGGAACTGGCCCTGGGGGACAGACAGGGATGAGAATTCCACGAAGCCCTTAAGTTCCCCCTGCAGCTTCCCTGGGCTGCTGTGATCCCAGAGCTGTGGGCCTCAGTTTCTTCATCTGTACAATGGGCCTCGCAACAGCCCGACTTGTTGAAAAACTTCAACCACCCAGGCATCAAGCTCAGAAGGCGTTAGCTATTATTAGAGCTAATTATCATTTAATCATCCCAGGTGCCCAGGGAGGTGGGAAAAACCGCCCCTCTACACTCTGGATAAAGGAAATCAGGGCCAGAGAGGCAGCGCCATATGCCCAAGGTCACAGAGCAAGCCCCCCTAAAAAGCAAGAGCAGCACTGAAACCCAAGGTTCCAGACCTCGGAGCTTCATCTGCTTAAATAACAAGAACAGGCTGCTGGGATGCATTTTGGGGGGGCAGCCACTGAGGCCCTGGGGAAGCCATTTTTACAGCCTCTGGGCTACCTGGGATTCTCACCCGGCATTTCCCAGTCTGGTCTCCCAAAGCGATCTGCCTCCCCCCAGGAGCCGGCAGGACCCCGCAGGAGCCGGCAGGAGCCCCAGACACCCAGGCATCCCAATCCCCAAGCGTTTCTCCGAATGGGGGAGCCCTCTGGGCCTCTTCCTTGCCCCAGGCCTGAGGAGAGCCTCAGGCGTCCGGCTTTCCCATCACAAACCCAAGCCAGGCCCTAAACTCAGGGGAGCCGCGGCCTGCACCCCGACCCCACAGCGCGTCTCCTCCGTCAGCCTCACCTGAGGGCTCCTTCCGGGCACCCCACCCCCACAATCCCCTGCGCCGCACTCCTCTGCCTCCCACCCT
>NW_022900949.1:1904166-1910771 GCF_012274545.1 Fukomys damarensis
TGGCTCTCACGCACGTCCGTCCCGCGCACAGGTACCGCCCCCTTCCTGCTTGGTTCCGCGGGGCGTGCTTAAAGGGGCCGAAGTCTCGGGAACGGGGGAGGGGGGCGCCGGGCTGGATCGCCGGGCTGGATCGCTGCGCAGCCCCTTTCCAGTACCCCCCCCGCTGCGGGGTGCGCCTCACCCTGCTCTTCAGAAAAACGGGCTACGCATCCACTCTTAGCTTGGGGTCCGGTGAGAGGGCTGTGCCAACTCGTTTTGCCCTGGGCAGTTGGGATTGAGGGACAGGGCAACCCCGGACGCCCCAATGTCCCACTCCGAAGTCCTCTCAAAGAAGTGGCCGAGGCGGAGCCAACCCTTCCCCCTCCTGTTCCCGAAAGGTTACCGGGTGCATACAACAGGCGCTCAATAACAACTGCCTGCCCCTACAGAGGCATCAGGCCGCCCGGAACGCTGGCACCTCCCAGCTCCTCCTGCCCGAGAGCGATAAGGTACCAGCCCCGGAGAAGGTGGCACCCTCCATTAGGGCGGCCTTTATGGGGCTTGTTTTGAAACAAATCCCTTCTGTCTCAGATCCTGTCTTTAACCCTTCCTGGATGGTAATTCTTCCTTTCCTTTGCCCTTCCGCCATATTGTGCATTATCCTGGCAGGAATTTTGTTTTATTTTACATTTTATTTTGAGACAGGGTCTTACTAAATTGCTAAGTTCCCCGGGCTGGCCTCGACCTTGGGATCCTCCTGCCTCAGCCTCCCAGAGTTCTGAGAACACAGGCAGGCGCCACCTTACCCCACTTACATTTCAAGAGTGTTCATCCTCCCAGTAAACTCGCTTGTCATCCACTGGCACCTGTTACAGGGTGGCTGGAGGAACTGGAGTAAACAAAACTAATGAATAAGTAAGCCATAAACAAGGACTGGGGATTTAGCTCAGCAGCATGAGCCTGCCTTGCATGTGCAAGGTCCTGAGTTCCATCCCTGGTACTGTTAAAAAAAAGAAAAAAAAAAAGGTAAAATAAGCAATAAATTAAAATACACAAATATAAACGCCAACACAACAATAATAATGGCTGGGCTGGGGTGCAGCTCAGTGTCAGAGCCCTCCCCTGTCACGTGGAAGTCCTGGTTCTGTCCAATGCCCCCCAAAAGGATATGTAAATGAAATAATTCCCATGGCTGACCCTCAGGAACCTGCTGCTGTGCAGGCAGGCACGGGGCACATGCTGGGCCCTTCCTCATATATTTGGGGGCCACAGCACTGGCTGAACACTGTTCTGGGGAAATGAAACTTCTGTTGTTAGGACGCGCCTGTCTTTACCTCTGTCCCTGGCCTTCAGTGAACTTTATTTGGTTATTATTGGGATAGGATGCACCAATTCTTCTTTAGGTAATCCTTTTTTATTCCCCCCTTTGGTACTGGGGATTGAACTCCAGACCTCGCACTTTCAAGGAAGGTAGTGGAACCACTGAGCTAAATCCCCAGGCTTCTTTTTTTCTTCAATACTGAGGATTGAACTCAGGGCCTTTGCATAGAGCTACATCCCGAGGCCTTTTATTTATTTTTTTTATTTTGAGACAAGGTCTTGCTAAGACTCTGGCTGGGCTCAAACTCAAGATCCTCCTGCCTCAGCCTCCCTTTCGTTGGGGTTCCAGGTATGCTCTACCACACCCAGCTGAAGTTTTCCATTCTTTACCTTACATCTTTCTGTATTTTTATAGAAATGTGTCTCTTGGAAGCAATATAAAATGTTTGCAGTATTCTGTTGTTTTTGTCTTTTTTTTTTTTTTCCGCATTACTGGGGATCAAACTCAGGATTTTGTGCTTGCAAGGCGGGCATGGTGCCAGTAAGCTAAATCTGCAGCCCCTGTCTTTGTCTTTTGACTGGGCTAGTTGGTCTGTTTATTTACTTATTTTATTTATTTTTTGTTTTTTGAGAAAGAGTCTCACTGTGTAGTTGAGACTGACCTGGAACTCACTATGTAGCCCAGAAAGGTCTGGAACTCAGTGATCCTCCAGCCTCAGCCTCCTGAGTGCTGGGATTATAGGCGTGCGCCACCACGCCCAGCTACTTATTTATTTTATTCATTAAATGTGTTTTCATTTTGAAACAGAGTCTTCCTAAGTCTCTAAATTGTTCAGGCTGGACCCAAACTTGCAATCGTCCCGCCTCAGCCTCCAAGTGCTGGGGTCACAGGTGTGTGCAAATGATCCCAGCTTTCTTCCTGCCTTCTTTAGGATTGGATGGGTTTGGTAAAACTTTAACCTGTGTGTTTGTGTTGGGCTGCTAGGGGGAACCCAGACCTTAAGCATGCTAGGCAGGCTGTCTGAGTGACCCTCCTGTCTCAGCCTCTTCTGGAACAGCCTGAACTCCAGGCGGCCACTACCAAGCCCGGCTTTCCTCTTCTAGATAAGGAAAGGGAAGTACAAAGAGGTTGCTTGGTTCAAGGTACTGAGCTTCCCCTCCAGCTAGGGAGATGGATTTTGCACCAAAAATGATGAAGATAAGCACTTAACTACAAGTGTGATTATTCCCTGGGAAGAAGCCAAACCTGAGAAGTGACCAGGTAAGCTGAGTATGCCTGGTGGTGTATGTCTGTGATCCCAGCTCTCTGAGCAGCTGAGGCAGGAAGATCATGAAATTTTTCTTTGTTTGTTTTTTTGAAACAGGGTCTCACTATGTAGTTGAGACTGACCTGGAACTCACTATGTAGTCCAGGCTGGTCTGGAACTCACCACGATCCTCCTACCTCAGCCTCCTGAGTGCTGGGATGACAGGCATGCGCCACCACACCAAGTGAGGAAGTTCTTGAATTTGAGCTGGGCCTAGACAGTTTATCAAGATCCTGTCTCTAAATAGATAGGGCTCCGGTGCAGCTCTGTGCCAAGGCCGAACAGTGAGGCACCAGCAAAGGCTTCCAAGTCCCATTCACTGGGCCTGCTCTCACCCTTGAGCTCCCTGGCCCCAGGCATACGTGGTGTGCCCACACCTTCCTACCCTCTGCTTGAACACAGAAAGAAACTGTTCTTAATTTTTTTTTCCTCATTGAGTTTATTGGTACTTTTTAGGGAAACTGTTCTTTTCTGGAGTCCACTATGCACAAAGCATTCATTTGGAAAGCTGGGTCCCTTTGGGCCTCAGCCTCTGCGCCCACCATGCCGGGCCCTGGTAAAGTTCCAGCCTCCAGCAGTGCCCAAGGACGCAAGCTCGGTGAGGGTCACCTAGCTGCACAAAGCAGCCTCTGCTCCAGCCCTTGCTCCTGATTCCTGCACCAGTCAAGGCCACACTGTGCTTCCCTGTCATCCCAGCCCTGAGGGACTGAGTACACCTAGCAAACTCCTAGTCCGCTCTCAAAACCCTGCCCAGATGTAGTGGTTCCTTGCAACCTTCTTTACAGCCAACATGAACCAGGTCGCAACACCACTCTGTAGCTTCCTCCAGCCTTAGATTTCCTTCCCTTTTCTGCCAAGGGCTGATGCCCACGGATTTAGCCTCTCTCTCTCTCTCTCTCTCTCTCTCTCTCTCTCTCTCTCCTGGATATAACTCTGAGGCTCCCTACCACTGAACTACACTTACAGCTCTTTTTATTCATTTCTTATTTTTGTGTTGGTTTTTGAGATAGGGACTCACTGCATAGCCTACGCAGGCCTCGAACTCCCACGGATCCCCACTGCCTCAGCCCGTGAATGCTGGGATAACAGGCATGCGCTACTACTCCCAGCCCAGTTCTCTTATTCCTGAGACTGAAGGAAAGGGGGAGCACAGAGAGGTTAAGTTACAGTCCCAAGGTCACCCAGCAGCACTCCCAAGCTAGGACACAGCCCGAGTTTCCTGCGTACCCACACTGTGTTGTAGTATCAGACTCTGTCCCAGGTGATAGGACATTGGTGACAAAGAGGAGTTGGGTGTGATGACACCTGCTTCAAGTGTGGGGAACAGATACAGCAGGATCCACAGTCTGAGCAGGGCGTGGGGGTGCACGCCTGTATTCCTAGCACTGAGGAGGCTGAGGCAGGAGGATTGCAAATTTGAGCCCAGTTTGGGTAATTTAGCAAGACTCCATCTCAAAATAAAAAAAAAAAAAGCCAGGTGTGGTGGCGCACACCTGTAATCCCAGCCTTGTAATTCCCAAACTGGAGAGGCAGGAGGATTCCCAGGAGTTCAAAGCCAGTCTGGGCTACATAGTGAATTCAAGGCTATCCCAAACTACACAGCAAGATCCTGTCTCAAAAAGAAAAAAAAAAAAAAAAAAAAGCCAGGCCAGGGGCCAGGTAGCACACACGCCTGTGATCCCAGACTTGAGAGGCTGAGGCAGGAGGATTGCCACAAATTTGAGGCCCGCTTGAGCTACATAGTTCAAGGCTAGTTTGAATTGCTTAGTGAGACACTGTCTCAAATAAATGAAGCCAGGCATAGTGGCTTGAGAGGCTAAGGCAGGAGGATCGCTGTGAGTTCGAGACCAGCCTGGGCTACATAGTGAGTTCCAGGTCAGTCTCAACTACATAGTGAGACCCTGTCTCAAAAAATAAATAAATAAATGAAAATTTAAAAACCTCTACATTAAAAAAAGGGACGGGGGAGTGGGGCTGGAGCTCAGTGCAAAGGCCCCATCTGGGTTTGCTTCTCCCTCTGCTGGAAGCTGTGGCCAACGAGGTAGCCCCCAGCGCTGTCCCCTGCGGAGTGGCTGACCTGCATGGACCCTGAGCTTGGCTGGATCGGGATCCTGCCGGTCCTCCTGTCCTCCTGATGCCTGGCCCGGCTCGCACCCTCAGTCTTGGCTGGCGCTGAACCGCAGCTCCCCAGACGGCTTCCAAACCCGGCCCACTCAGGTCCCCATGCTCCGGGATCTCCCCACAGTGCGCCCCGACTCAGGCAGATGCTGGGCCCTGGTGCCAGGATGGAGGGGAGACAGGGATGGGGTGACGTGGTGGATGAAGGCCCGGCCTTCCGGGATGTGGTCCGCCAAGTGGCCGCGTCGGTGGCTGTCCTTGCAGATGAGACCCCCAGTGACAAGGGCCCTTGTGATAGCCACGTGAAGCGACGGGCACAGGGCAGCCCAGAGCCGTCCCCTGCCTGGTTTAGGACCACCTCTGAAAGAAATCCGGGCCCAGGGAGCCCGAGCGAGTGTAGGACGCAGAGAGGACCAGGAGGGGGCGCTGAACGGAGAAGCCTCAGGGCCACCGCGGGCTTGAGGGGCCGGCTGTCGGCCCCGAGCCCGAGCCCCCTGCTGGTGACGGCAAGAACTGCCAGGGCCTGGGGGGCGGGGGAGAAGCCGCGGCGGCCGGTAGCGGAGGAAGCAGGAGAGGCTGGTACCTGGGCTGGAGGAACCAGGGCCGCGCGGTGTCCTTCAACACGGCAGGGCCGGAGGAAGCACACAGATAGCGCATAGCACCCGTTGCGGGGCACTGCGGGATGGTGTCCACAGGGACCACGACAGGCACAGGAAACATGAAGTAACAAAACCAGGAGCGGGGGCGCATGCCATCATCTCAGCACTCAGGAGGCTGAGGCAGGAGGATCACCTCGAGTTGATCGAACTCGGGACCTTGAGCTTGTGAGGCAGGCGACGGCACCGCTGGGCCAAATCCCCAGCCCTCAAACATTTTTTAAAAATTGAAGAAAGGGGGGCTGGGGATTTAGCTCAGCGGTACCGCCACCTGCCTTGCAAGCACAGGGGCCAGAGTTCGATCCCCAGTACAACCAAAAAAAAAAAAAAAAAATTGAAGGAAGGGCTGTAGATGTAGCTCAGAGCAAACACCATTGGTTCAATCTCTGGTACCACAAAATAAATATAATTAATTAACTCATATATTCAAAAATTAAAATGTAGTGAGAACCTGTCTCCATTTTTTTTTTATACCAGGGATCGAATCCGGGCCCTCGCAGGGAGCGGAACCATTGAGCTAAATCCCCGGCCCCCAGAGTTGATGCGTTTCACAGCTTCGGCAGCCCTGTGGGCAGCTCCTGGTAGTATCCCTCTTCTGCAGGTGGAGAAACTGAGGCACAGAACATTCAAGTGAGCTGAACATTCACGCTAGAGGTTAGCAGCGGAGGGATGCGTTGTGCGTTTATGGGCCTCCTTCGTGAGCGCGGGTCAGGGAGGGGGCACTGTAGGACTCAGTTGGCATGTTGGTCTGGGCGCTGGGGACACAGCAAGCAGGTATGCAAGGCATGGCCTTGGGGACTTGTCTGACAGGCTGTGTTGGAGGACGGTGGTCAGAGCTGGGTTCAGGGCCAACCAGAAGGAATACAGTTAAAGGAGTCCAGAGTGGGGGAGTAAGGACTCAAGCTTGGAAGGCTTCGTGGAGGAGGGATATGGGCCATGGGCATTGACGGATGAATAGGAGTTTTTCGGTTACACAGAGGAACGAGATGCATAGACTGAGAGAGTACATTAAACAAACATTAAGAGATACTAGGCTGGTCGCAGCAGAGACACAGACGAGCCAGCCAGGCTCATTGGAAGACACAAGTCTGAGAATGGAGAGAGGCAGGGGGAGAAGAGGTGGGCAGAGCGTGAGGACAGGACCTCGGGGCGGAGGCCCCGCAGAAGGCAGCCATGGGGCCTGCGGAGCAGCGGGCTGGAGGCGGCCTGGAGGCGTGGAGCCCCC
>NW_022900949.1:1916926-1933994 GCF_012274545.1 Fukomys damarensis
GGGGGTGGACGCGGGACTCGGCTCTCCGCGTGTCCTGGTGGCCGTTACTGACCGCGGAGACCCGTGTGGACACGGGCTGCGCGTCAGAAACAGCGCAGACTGGCATCTATGTAGGGGTCCTGGCTGGGCAGTTGTAATGGGTTCTGGGGGAGCTTGGTACCCTGGCCTCGGGGATGCGGACCCCACTTGGCGCCGGGAGCATCATCACCGCGCACCCAGGAATCCAAACCCTGAGTCTGGAGAGGCCTGGGAGAGGGAAGCCAGGAGCCCCTGCCCCAGGGCCCACCCTCCCCACGCCCAGTGTGGACTAGAGGGGAGAACGGGATGAGGTGGGGGGCATCTTGGGGTCAAATCCATCTTCAGGGCGCCTCAGCCAGGATCCAGTGACGGGAGGCCGGAAACGCAGGAGGCCCAACCCTCCTCTGTAGGCCTGGGTTGGGGCTGCCTCCCGCCGCCCGTGTCCTGGGACTTCTGCTGAAGACTCGGCTGGGTGGGCTGGGGGGCTTCGGGGTGCAAGGTGGGCTAGAGTGGGGTTCAAGGCCTGAAGAGTTGAAACTGCATCAGCCATCTTTTTAATATTTTTTATTTCATTATTATTCAGTGCTACGGATGGAAACCGTTCAGCCCATTTTGTTTTCTTATCTCTCTTGGTACCAGGATTGAACTTGGGACCTTGCACTTGTGAGGCAGGCGGCAGCACCACTGAACTAAATCCCTGGCCCTCTTTCTCTGTTTTTTGAGACAAGGTCCCACCGTGCAGCCCAGGGTGGCCTCAAGCTTACAGTGATCCTCCTGCCTTGGCCCCCTGAGTGCTGGGATTTGGGATTACAGATGTGCGTCTCCACACTGGGCACCACCCAGTCCTCTTCTGATGAAGCAACCAGGCCTAGGGAGGCCCCGCTGCCTGGCTCACTGGCTTTTCCCAAGCCATCTTCCCTTTTCAGTGAACTTCCAGAGCAACTGGTCCACACTAACCTTCTCCAAGTTCTGTTTGAACTCCCTGTGGATCTGGTCCCTGAGTCCAGCCCCCAGCCTTGTCCTGTCGCCCAGGTGGCCTCACCTGACTGATCTGCACCTGTGTATCCTCCACCAATCAGGCTGGGAGCCCAGGAAACACTGGCTAGGAAGGAGAGGCCTAGAACCCAGCCTGACCAATCAGAAAGCCCAGGTCCCTAGCTGCACTGATTGATTTGAGGGACAGCCAATGAGATTTTGCCCTAGGACTTTGGCTAGAAGCCTGGGAAAAGAGACACTCTGATTCCTGAGGCTGGAGGTTGTTGGGATGGAAATGCAGGCCGCTGGTGACCACTCCGCCTCCACGTGTATGCACACGCGTGTGCACGCACACATCTGGTGTCAAGCAGGAGTGAAGGTCCCCGGGGAGGAAAACACATTAGACAAGCAGAGAGACACAACTTCCTGCCCGCACCATTTGAGCACCTGGATCCAGCCATGCCTGAAACTTCCCCGGCCCCTAAATAACTTTGCAGTTCCCTGAGCCTATAAATCTGTCAGTTTAGACAAAGGCTTCTATCACTTGCAACTTAAAAAGAAAATCTGATTTTGCACACGTGGGTGGACAGACACTCAAAGATGCAGTCCCCTGCCAACGGTCACATCGCTGGTGAGGGGTGGAGGCCAGATGGAAACTCAGGCCTCTGGGCGGCCTCTCGGCTCTGTCCTGCCTTGTTCAAAATCCTTAATAACAGAGAAACGGCAGCACATGGAGCGGTTTCCCTGCACCTGGCCCTCAGCCAGAGAGCTTCGCCAGAGAGGTTCAGGTGGTCTAGCGGCCTGTGCTGTGCGGAGGGGCAGCCGAAGCGGCCCAGGAGCTGGTTTCTGACACAATGCCCACCTCCTTCGGGCTGGTGTCCTCTCTGCGCAGGCACTCCAGGTCCACGCAGCGACTCAGGTAGTTCTCGCGAGACTTGGGCAGCAGATGGGTGACCCTGGCGAGCAGCTGCACCGCATCCAGGGTGCTCCCCACTTCCTCCTTGGGCTGCAGGCAGAGAGGGCTTGTGGGTGCCATGTGCGCGGGGGCCCAGGGTGACCTTCCGGGTGTCCCAGGTGCTCTGTGCCTTCCAGGGCCACGGCTATTTTCTGAGCATTTTTATTAATTTTAAAGCATTTAGGGGGCTGGCTCCCAGGGCCTGGGCGTCTTCTCTGGTTTGTCACCCGATGAAGTCTCCGTGGGCACCCAGGGCCGCATTGTCACCCAGGTGAGAGCCAGGCTTATGCGGGGCTCCGGGGCAAGGGACCAAGGCCAACACGAAGCATCGCATCATCCATGTTTCTGTCACGGACTGAGTCTCGGCCTCCCTGAGTCGGGAAGACGGGAATTTCATTCCCTTCCCACAAGGGGAAACCAAGGCTCAGAGAGGCAGCATCTCTGGTCCTCGAGCTCCCAGCAGAGCCCGATTTGCATTCTGATCCTGGCGCTCAGCCGCCCAGCAGGGCTATCTTTGGGTGGGGCTGGGGGGTGGTTTCTATTTTCCTCAGCTAATCGGCCTCTGCTGCAGTGAGCTGAGCGCCTCGTGCCATAAAAAAGAACTGAAAATACGGGTAGGTGCCTCGTGCTATGAAAAGACATTGAAAATAAACGTAGGCGCTGCTGTCAGAGTTCCACGTGGGCGTCTTCTCTCCTGCAGTGGTCAAGCCCCTTACACAGGTGCTGTCCGGGCTCAGAGAGGGACAGACCCTCGGTGCGGTCACACAGCCACTCACTCAGGCCAAAGTGGGGAGTCCGACCCTTAGGGAGCGGCTAGAGGGCAGATCCCTGCAGGCGGCAAGGCGTACGGCCCCTTTAAGAAAGCCAAGCCAGTAAGGGGAGCCCGGGCTGGGGAGGGAGGAAGAGCGAAGAAGAGGCGGGACTTGTTGCTGGGGCAACCGGTTACCTAGCAACGGGCTTCTCAAAAGCTCAGGACCTTGCAAGCGGGGAGGGGGCCTCTCCTGGGTGCTGTCCTGCTCCCACCAGCCTGGCCCTGGAGAAGAGCCCTTGCTCCCTGAACTTGTCCCCAGTGTCACACCTCTGCCTGGAATCCCTCTCCTCACCCGGCCCCCACAGCCCACAGCAAGCACAGCTCAGGGTCCAGGCTGTCCCGGGGTCCCATGAAGGGCGGCGGGTAGAGATGGCTGTGTCCCCCAGACTGGATCTCCTCCCTGGGGGCTGGGTCTGTGGCCGGAGGGAGGGGATGAATGAAAGACTGAGTGAAAGCACAGCACGAGCTGCCCTGGGTCGCACTCAGGTCCCAGCCCCCAGCCCCCAGCCCGGATGAAGGGCGCAGGCCGCGGGTCAGGGAAGAACCCCAGCTCTCCAGGGCAGAAGGACGTGGGACTCCTGGGAGTTCAGCCTGGCCCCGGGTTCGAGTCCTGCCTGCACTTCATCACCGGGCAGTTTTCGGGTCACAAGAGTCCCATGCTGGGCCTCAGTTTCTCCGGGGTTAAGCTGTGAATCACTTGCCCAAGGTACAAAGCCTGTGAGGGCTGAGGTGTGGATTCCAATCCAGCCCCTCTTCCCACTTTAACTTCTACAACCTGCAGACCCTCTACCTGCCCAAGGCTCTGTGCACATGACACAGCCTCCCCATCTCCATAAAAGTCTCTATCCAGAACCCCCACCAAAATAAGGCACTTTGACATTTGCAGGTCCCTTTCACCACGAAGAAGAAATTTAAAATTGTTTTACAACAGCATTAAATGCCTCACATTGAGCTGCTCTCCCAGCTGTTTTTTATTTTTAGACAGGCTCTCACAGAGTTGCTAAATTCACCAGTCTGGGCTTGAATTTGTGATCCTTTTGCCTCATCTTCCCACAGTGCTGGGATTACACAAGTGAGCCATCAAGCCTAAATATGATTGGTTTTAGAACCATCACATCTGCACTCCCAGGGCTGCCGCCTCCCAGTCTCCTCTGATCTCCCCCATAGGGTTCAGCCCATTTCACAGAGGAATAAAACAAGGCAGCAGAGGCCAAGCCACACCTGGGGGAGGGACTCAAACCTGGGGTGTCGGCTTCCCAGCCCAGCAGTCACCCGTGCCCGGTGCACCAGGGACAAGGGAGATGCCGGTCTGTCGCCTCCCTCTCCTCGCCCAGGACCCCACCCGGGAGCTGGCTCAGCCCAGCGTGGGTGACGGTATGTGGGTCAGGGTGTGCCCGGGGCAGCAGACCGGAGACCGGGGTGCCTGAGCCACGGCGCTGAGGTGACGCTTGGTGGCGGGCAGGACAGTCCCCGGGCCGCGCTCGGCTTCTCAGCACGGGCTCAGCCCGCTTTACAGGGCAGTAAACTGAGGCCCAGCGGCCTCCCTGAGGGGTCTCCAGACCCACTGCGCTCTTGACCCTAACCAGCGCATGTGAAGCAGAGGATCGGGTGGCATCGGGCACGAGGTGGGCTGCGCGGGCTCCGAATCCGTAGGGTGCAGGGTCTGAAGCCCCCGACTTCGGTTTCCCGAGAGCCGGGGGCCCAGGGAGCAGCGCCGGCGTGGCCCAAGGTCACCAGGGAAGCAGGCGCTCTCGTGGTGGCCTCCGGGTGCCAGAGCAGCAGAGGCAGGAGGCCCAGGACATGGGCAGATGGCGGGGCTGACCCCCCAGCCCTGCTGGCTCCTTCCGCGAGACCCTAATCTACCCGATTTATTTTCATCGTTGGAACAGGTGCTGGACCTCCCCACCCCCACCCCGCACACTGAGAGGGACCCCCAAGTCCGGGCTCCGGGTTTTCCAGGCCTGGCCAGTCCCCGCCAAGCGGGGGACCCCACAGTCACCTCCTTCCACGATTCCAGCCTCGGGGTCCCTACAGAGGCTGCCGTCAACAAACGCCCACTCTGTCCTGAACAGGGACGCTGGGACTGGAGTCTAGGGGGCCCGGGGATCCCCAGCTCTTCCAGCTGCCAGGCCTCACCTGGATGGGAAGCGGGTTTCGTTTCAGTCCCTGGGGTCTGCAGGGCAGCGCTGGAGGAGAGGGATTAGGGTCCCCCCTCGCCTCCCGGGATGCAGGTCGCAAAGCCCAGAATAAACATATTGGGCCGGTGTCTCGGACGGAGCCACCCAGTCACTCTCGCTTCGGCGGGGAGAGAGGGCTCGCTCGGGAGGGGCCCCCGTCTCGGGTTAGACCCCGATTGCCCGGGGGAGTCCGGGCGCCCCCCGCGGTCCCACGGCACCCATATTAGGGTCCCCCCTCGCCTCCCGGGATGCAGGTCGCAAAGCCCAGAATAAACATATTGGGCCGGTGTCTCGGACGGAGCCACCCAGTCACTCTCGCTTCGGCGGGGAGAGAGGGCTCGCTCGGGAGGGGCCCCCGTCTCGGGTTAGACCCCGATTGCCCGGGGGAGTCCGGGCGCCCCCCGCGGTCCCACGGCACCCATATCACCCGAGCAGCCAGACCTCCGTCCCTCCGAGGCTGCGGCTTTGCTAGGGCAGCTAGGGGTAAGGGGCGTGGCCGAGCAAAACCCCGCCCCAGCAAAGGCTCTGAGAAGCAGAGGCGGGCTCAGAATCCTTGCGGCCTATCGTTGGTCTATTCAGGTGGCCGCGGCACCAGCCCTGCACGCTGATTGGTTGAGCTAGAGGTTTCTTTTTATACACACAGCCCCATCGGCGTTATTTGCATAATTTAAAGAGACAAGTGGTGTTCCTTTCATTTCAAATGGTTGGGAAGCTAGAAAAGGATAAGCAGCGTTTGTGAGAGCTCCCTGTAGGCTAGACAGTGACCAAGCCTCACGCGATGCCCCTACGATGCTATGCGAGTGGCAGTATTGGTTTGGGGTTTTTTTTTTGGTACCGGGGATGGAATTCAGGACCTTGAGCTTGAGAGGCAAGCGGCGACCCCAGTGAGCTAAATCCCCGGCCCGACAATACTTTTTTTGAGTGTCTCAGAGTAAATATATTAAAATGAAATTATGGTCCATGTACAAAGCTGCCAAAGTGTAATAATTAACATGTGTAAGTAATGCGCACTAATAAAGAAGATAGATGTGAAGAGGAAAAGGCAAACATACAATTACATCCAAAATGAGCATGGTGATTCAGGTTTTTAATTGCATCGCTCAGGAGACTGAGGCAGGAAGATCACATATTTGAGGCAGCCTTGGCTACATAGCGAGTTCAAGGAATGTCACACAACATAAAGAGGCAGTTTTAAAAAACTTTTATTTTTACATCCTTCTTGAACACGCAGACTTTTTTCCTTTTCACGATTTCCTAAACACAATATAAAACTATTTATAAAGCATTTACTGTACATAGCAGAGATTATGAGTACAAATGAATCTGACCCTGTCTGGTCCTAACATTAAACATTAAAATATCTAGAGGGTCAGGGATTTAGCTCGGTGGTTCCGCCGCCTGCCTCGCAAACGCAAGGACGTAGTTAGATCCCCGGTACCAAAAGAAAAAGAAAGTGTCTAGAACCTTGGGGCGGAGCCTGCAACTCTAGGTTGCAGTGTTCCCACCTAGCGGACAGCCTATTTCCCGGCTGCTTTGGAGGGCAGATTTGGACAAGTGAGCAGGCGCAGAAAGGACTGTCTGATTGGCTGTTCATTGTGACGCGCACACGAACTGAAAAGACACATAAGCCCGCCCCTTCCTGCCGCGCCTGTCAGTCCCCGCGGTACGTTATCGCCACGCACCCTCGTACGCACAGTGCGTCATGGCGTCAGGACGCGCGGGCGCCATCCCGGAAGCGCGAGCAAGGCTGCCAGATGTGCAGGTGCCGCCGCCACCGACACCCGGGCTGAGTTTGGGATGGGAATGGGGCGTCCGGGGCCGCTGGGGAACCGGGCCGGGTCGGGCGTGGCACCTGGGCTGTCGTAGGGTGGGGCGTGCCGCTGGCCACATCTGGTCACTCCTGCTGCGCAAAGGCCTCAGTTTCCCCGTCTGCGCAATGGATGCGCGGGCGGTGCCGCCGGCCGGATCTGGATCCGGATTCGGATCCGAAACGTGGCAGTTGGGGCTGCCTGCGTTCAGATTGGTGTCACCCGGAGCCGCGCCGTTCGCTGCTTTTGCCTCAGTTTCCCAGCTCGGTGGGGGCGGGGCGTGTCTGTCCGGGCCCAGCCCTGCTCTGAGGTTTGGGGTTAAATGAAACCTTGGCGTCTTTGTCTGGGCTTTGACCTTGGGCAACTGAGCGCGCCCCGCCCCCCGTGAGCCCCAGTTTCTCTCGGAAGTGATGGTGTCTGCCTCGTAGAGCTGCCTGAGAATTAAATGGAGCCTTTATTAAATGAAAATCGAGTACAAGTGTTTGCTTGTATTCTTGAAAGCACCCGTGAGGCATTTGGTTAAAATGCCTGGGCGGACTGGGCGGACCAGGGACTTTACATCACTGTTAGATAAACAGCTTGCTCGGAGCTCCGCGTTTTCAAATTTTTATTTTCAAGAAGCAGGATCTCCATAGTGATTCTTTGGTCACAGCGTTTTTAGTGTGTCTCGCGCTGGCCAGAGCTTCGCTTTTCATCACTTTTGGTTTCAGTCCTCTTCTTTTTTTGTCTTTTTTGTTTTGTTTTTGCTTAGTATTTTTGTTTTATCTTTCTGAGACGGGGTCTCACTGTGTACCCCAAGTTGGACTCGAATTTGAGATCCTCCTGTCTCAGTTTCCTGTGTTCTGGGATTATAGGTGTGTGCTGCTATGCCCTGAGAGATCCTTGTTGCCTTTTTCTAACATGAGAAAATAGGGAAGTGAAGGGACCCTCCTAAGGTCACAGAACCTTCCTGTTTGTGGGTTTGCCCCATGAATGGATTCAGAGCAGGGACCAGAGCCCCTGCTGGATCTGTGCCACAGTGTATACGATGGCCCAGTGGTTCGTCTGGGAAAGAGGTTGCCATACACCCCATAGCCGTCACATCTGGGAGCCAGAGACCAGCAAGACCCCTCCTTTGAAGCAGAATTGAGTCTCAGGAGGTTCACATCCTGTCAGGCCCTAGCTGAGGGCCTCTCCTCATGTGACTCTCCTTTTTCTCTGTCTCTCCCTGCACCCAGGGCCTTAAGATTTCTAGGCAAATGCTCTATTGCTCAGCCCTACCCCACTTTGAAATTTTAAAACAAGCTCATTAAGTGAACCAGTTAGCCTTCTAACTTTTTTTTTTTTTTTTTTTTGAGATAGGGTCTCACTATGTAACCCAGGCTGGTCCTCAACTCACAGTGATCCTCCTGCTTCAGCCTCCCGAGTGCTGGGGTTACAGGCATGTGCCACCATGCCAGGCTAGCCTTCTAACTTTTGACCCTCTCATGCCAGCCTGCTGAATTGCTGGGATTGCAAGCACAGGCCACAGTGTCTGACTCCAGTTCTCTGTATACACAACCATGCTTCTTGGAAATGTGAATTTGGGTGACTGAGTCTGGCTTGTAATCGGTGCTCAATAAAAAGTGGGTGTTAAAGCTGAAGAGGGAGCTCTGCACGTCCTTGCAGCTCACTTCTATTTTCTTTGTTTCTTTATTGACACAGGGTCTCTCTATTGGCTCAGGCTGCCCTTGAACACAGTCCAGGCTGGCCTCCAACTCATGGAGATCCTCTTGCCTCAGCCTCCCAGGTGTTGCAACTGCAAGCATGCACTACCGTGCCTTATGCAGCTCACTTCTAGAAGAGGTGAAGGAGCTAAAACCTGCTAATCACATTCAGGGCATAGATAGCCAGGTGTGGGGGTACAAACCTCTGATCCCAGTACTAGGGAGGCTGAGGCAGGAGGATCTGGAGTTGGAGCCCTCCATCTTGGGCATTTTAGTGAGACCCTGTGTCAGAACAGATCTCTTGGGACATGAAGCAGTGGAGGTGGTGTGTGTTTGATGAGAAGCCATGTATCCTGCTGATGGGGCCTGCACAGGGAGGGTGGCCCGAGACGGCGAGGTGGTTCTAAGCACCGAGTTTGAGGGTGAGCCCACAAGGTTCCCGTGCTGTGACCCCACCCATCGCATCCTTGGGTTCCTGGGTGGCTCAAAGCCCAGGTACTGTCCCGGTAGCACCTCTAGGTCCCCCTTGGTGTCCCTGGTGCCAATCAGACTCTGTGGCCACCGTTTCAGGCCACGGAGGAGGAGGAAATGGATGCCCCGGACTCGGCCTCAAGGGTCTTCTGCAGCCGAATCCTGAGCATGGTTAATGTGGACGATGTGAACGCCATCATCCTGGCCCAGAAGAACATGTGAGTGATGCCGTGGGCCCCGGCGCAAGACGGAGCCGGGGTCTGGCTGCCTTTGGTGGGTGAGCTGCTTATCTTCCAATGGGGCTGGGGCTCTGAGCCCAGCTGCGTCTGCAGGGTGCCCCAGGGGCTTCTGGGAAGGACTGGGCCGACAGCAGCCCAAGCCTCCATGGCATCAGGGCAACCACACCCTCCTGGCAACAGACACCACACACAGGTGCTCCCTACTGACCCCCCAGCCTGCTGTGAGTTCTTTAGGGCAGATTCAGACCTGGCCCCTGGGGAGGGAGACAGAAGTAGACTGGGCCCTCCTGGCCCCATGGCGTCAGGTATAGCCAGAGGAGCGGCTGGGGGCTGGTCAAGGCTAGGAAAGCTGGGAGTAGGAGAAGTGTCCATGACAAGGTGCATTGGTTTTCTGTGACTGCCACAAAATACCTGTGATAACAGTTTTTTGTTTGTTTCTTTCTTTTTTGAGACAGGGTCTCACTACTAGCCCAGGCTGGTCTTGAATTCAATGATCTTCCTGCCTCAGCCTCCTGAGTGCTAGGATTACAGGCATGCGCCACCACGCCCGGCTGCCATAACAATTTAAAACAGGAAAGGTTTAGACAGGGGTGGTAGTGCTCCCCTGTCTTCCCAGCACCCAAGGCTAAGGCAGGAGGGTTCCTGTGAATTCAAGGCCAGCCTGGGCCACAGTATAGTGAGGTCCCGTGTCTTGTTTGTATCTCACTTTTCTCTCACCAGCGTTTAAAGAAGAGAGGTTTATTTAGCTCACAGTCTGTAGAGGTTTTAGTCCATAATCAGCTGGCTCCAAGGCAGGGTGGCACATGGCAGAGGGGCAGCAGTTCATGGTAGACCGAATGTTGCAAAGTAAGGCTGGGGATTTAGTTCAGTGGAGCCACACCTGCCTGGCAAGCGCAAGGTCCTGAGTTCGATCCCCGGTGCCCCTCACACAAAAAAGTAGCAAAGCAACAAGGGAACCTTAATAGTGTCTTTCTGCGTTCTTTTATCTTATCCATACTACCAGGATTAGGGCAGTACCAAGCCAGAGTACTGTTTTAGTAATCACGCTCTAGATTCAGCCACCTCTGAAAGGGCCACCTATGATTCCAAAGACTTTGAGGGGACATCTGGACACAAACCATGACACCCTGCCTTAAAGAAGAAAGGGTACATTTTTTCTCTACAGTGGTGGGGATTAAGCCCAGGTCCTTTGCTCTGAGCCACGTCCCCAGCGATTTTTTATTTTGTATTTCGAGCTAGAACTAGAAGTCGCTAATTTTCCCTCACAAGGATGGAACTCAGGATCTTCTTCTTCTTCTTCTTTTTTTTTTTCTGGTACCAGATATCGAACTTGGGTCCTTGCGCTTGCGAGGCAAATAGCAGAACCACTGAGCTAAATCCCCAGCCCTGAACTGATGATCTTACATCAGCTTTCCAGGGTGCTGGGGCCACAGGCATGTACCACCAAGCCTATAGTTTTTTTTTTTTAGTAGGGTTTTGAGGTTTGAATAAGTTTCCAAAGTGTTCACGAACATGCACAGACCAAGGGAGCAGCCTCTGCAGAATCTGTGACAGGACAGCCGCCTGTGGCGGCAGCACCCTGGGGGTTGGGCAGGGCCACTTACCCTGCCTGCATCTCCGCCTCTGCTGCCAGGCTGGACCGCTTTGAAAAGACCAACGAAATGCTGCTGAACTTCAACAACCTGTCCAGCGCCCGCCTGCAGCAGATGAGCGAGCGCTTCGTGCACCACACGCGGACGCTGGTGGAGATGAAGCGGGACCTGGACAGCATCTTCCGCAGGATCAGGTGGGCTGCACCTGCACTGCCAGGTGGGGCGCCGCTGCTCCAGGAAGACCCACGTTCTAGGGGGAAGAGCTCATGGCTTTGAATTTAAATTGTGTTTATTTGTCATAACTGTAACAGTGCACTAGGATCACAGCAGAAAGGGCGGGGAGAAGTGCACAGTGATCCTCCCACTCGCACCTGTCGCCCCACTCGGGTCTTTTGTCAGGAGCAGAGCAAGCCTGGTGCGGTGGCGCATGCCTGTGATCCCAACACTCAGGAGGCTGAGGCAGGAGGGTCCAGAGCCTGGAGGACTTGGCGAGTCCCTGTCTCAAAATAGGAAGAGGGCTGGGGGCACAGTACAGTGCATAGGCCGTGGGAACTGTCCCCAGTATGGGGTGAGGATGCCCAAGGAATAGAGGAGGTTGGGGCACAGGGCATTGACGGGAGAGGACAGACCAATGCCTGGCTCCACGCCATCCTCTGACTGCGAGGTAGTTGGTGCCCACCCTGGGCTGAGAGATTCGCCGGAGGCTGCCAGGCTGCGTGCTGGGCCTCCTGACAGGCAGAGAAAGAGACAGGATATTGTGAGCGGTGGGGGACATGCCTGCCACCGGCCAGCCCCGGCCTGACAGGATCAGCTTGTCCTTTTTGTCCCTACAGGACACTGAAAGGGAAGCTGGCCAGGCAGCACCCAGAGGCTTTCAGCCGTAAGTGTCCCCAGGGCCACTGTGCCCTCCACCCAGGGGTGAACCCCCAGGAGTCTCCCACAGTCCTTGGAGGCTGTGGAGGGTGCTGAGAACGCCAACTGTCTCTGCCCAATGTGTACCTCAGAGCCTTTCAGCCCAGGCTGTCTCCGTCACCTTGGTCCAGTGGTCTTCTGACCTAGGGCTGGTGACAGCTGAGCAGGCAGCCGGGGGAGGTGGCCTGCCCTCAGCTCGTGGCCTTCTGTGTGTCACTTCGTTACCTGTCTTCAGTTTGCTGCTCTGTCCAGTGGGCTGGGAGGACCTGCCAGGTCACCTGCATCTGAGCAGGGCCCTGACCCTACCCGCTGCTCCCTCTCAGATGTCCCCGAGGTGTTGTTCCTGGAAGATGAAGACGAAGACCCCATCCCGCCCAGCGTCACCACCACCATCGCCACCTCAGAGCAGAGCACGGGCTCATGTGACACCAGCCCAGACACTGTCTCGCCCTCCCTCAGCCCCGGCTTTGAGGACCTGTCCCATGTCCGGCCCGGCTCCCCCACTGTCAATGGCCACAGCCAGACAGACAACGAGGAGATGCCAGGAGAGTAGGCGGCTCTGGGCTCCCAGGCTCCCCCAGGGGTGCAGCCTGGGGGTCTCTAGTTCCCAGGCTCCCCCCTCAGACCACTTCACTTCTGAAGGACCCTCTACCACACCAGGGCCAAGCCGGGCACGCCCAGTCCCGCTGCGGTCTCGGCCTGGCCACAGGGACTCCCCAGAGCTGGGCCCCGGTGTGCTCTGAATGGGTCTTAAAATGTCCCCACAGACCAGAGCCAGATGTCCCCCTCCTGGCCAGGATATCCTGGAAGTGGACATTTAGCGCCACACCCGAGTCCGCCTGCCCACCCCTGCACCCTAATGCAGTTTCCTGCTCCTGCCTCTGCCAGGAGTTCAGAAGTCCTTTCTCCAGCTTTTGGCTTAGAGGCCTGAGCTGGGCCAAGACTAGAAAAAAGAGCCTGCCACCCAACCCGGCCCGGCCAGGCCTGCATCTGCCCAGAAGTGAGGACCCTGTGACTTCAGCCACTGAGGAAAACAGTTTAACGGAATATTTTTGTACCCGATGTTTACATATACTGTTCGGAAGTTACCAATAAAAGACTGTTGCTAAGGAGGAACCTATGCCCGTCTTATCTTCCATCCTTGGGTCTATCCATGGGCAGTGAAGGTGTGGGTCGGGGCCCTACTGGACCAGGTGCAGACAAGTCGGGGCTGCTTTTGATGGGCCCCTGGGTGACAACCCTAAGAAGCCAGTTCTCATGGCCACCTGAATCCATTCTGGCCTCAGGGTGAACAACTGGGGATCCAGACACACACATCCCCACAGCACTCAGAAATTACATTGTTAAAGGCATCTCACCAGCTGGGTGGCACATGTCTGTAGTCCCCACCACTCTACTAGGGAGGCTGACGCAGGAGAATCTTTTAAGCCCAGGAGTTTGAGACTGGCCTCGGTAATAGACTGTCAAAAAAAAGGCCTAGAGCATGGTAGTACAGGGCTGTATTACCAGGAGTCAAGAGGGTGAGGCAGGAGGATATCTGAGTTCTTTGCCAGCCTGGACCACGAAACCCAGTCTAAAAAAACCTAGCGAGCTGGGGGGGTTGCTCAGGGCGCCACGCCCACGATCCTCGGTACCGAAAAACAAAGAACAAAAAAAAACCTAAAGGCATCTTCCCAGACGAAGGAGTATCTGCCTTCGCCTGGTACATAGCAGTACAGGGGAATGTCGAAGGAAATACACTGCCAGGCTCAGGCAAGGGCTCCGTCCTCACTCTCCCGCAGCAGCAGTTCCCAGGAGTCTCCAGCATCTCCTCAGCCCCTCACCATCGCGATCGGAGCCCTGAGTCTCGGCCCTCTGCACCATGCCTTTGATTAGCAGAAATATTCCCCTACTCTGTTCAAGCGCTCTTAAAACGTTCGCTGCATGCCAGCAGCGGGCGGGGTAGGCAGCTGGGCTAAACCCGCTGAGAGGCTCGGCCTTGTCACGTGGTCACGTGGTTCGAAGGGCGGTGCCTGAGCTGGAAGTTGCTTTGCGTGCTCACCCACACGCCGGGTGGCTTCCTTTGCCAGCATCCAAGATGACGGCATCGGGGGGCGGGGTCTGGGGCGGGCCCTGCTCTACGGCGCGGATTGTGACGCAACACGCGGTGTGCTCGATGCGCAGGCGCTCTCGGCGGTGAACTGGCGGTTTCCACTTCCGTCGCCCTCTTTCTCTTCGACGAGGCGGCCAAGCGGGTAGGTGGCGGCGGTCCGGCTGGTTTGTGTCGAGTCTGGGGCTGTTGGGGGTTTTGCGGCCCTGGGAGGCTGCCAGGGCGGACCTGAGCTTGTCAGGAAGGGCCGGTCTCGACAAGGTGGCGGCAACTCGGGGAGGGGCCCGCCGGTTCCGAGGTCCGCGCCACCCCCTGAGGCCTTAGGCTGCGGTGGGCCTTCTCGGGGCGAACCGAGCCAAATTCGGTAACTTGGATATCTCTCTTTTTTTTTTTTTTCGTGTTTGTGAGGCAGGATTTGGCTACGTAGTTTAGGCTGGCATTGAACTCGTTGAGAAGCCAGGTTAGCCTTGAACTTTCGATCCTTTGGCTTCACCCAAGTGCGGGGTGGGGGTGGCGTCCACTTTCTAGGCTTTTCCTTCATTTTTTTTCTTCTTTTTGTGTGTTGTATGTAAACAAGTACCTGGCACGTGTTCGGCAGATAGTGATGGGTGGTAATAAGTGGCAGCCACGTTGTTATGCTCATTTGGTTTTGAACGTGCTGGATATGGAACCCATGGCCTGCTGTCTTCTGGGCGAGTGCTTTTCCAGCCAGCTTCACCCGTAGTTCTGGCCATTGTTTATGGATTGGGACCGTGGCAAGAAATGAGGTCTTAGATGTTGGTGCACTACTAAGAATGAAGCCAGGAGCGTTGGTGTTCCAACCTGGAGCTGGGAAAAGAGAGGGGTGTGTGTTGCAGGAGGCGGGACCCCTACGCAGGGAGGGTGAGGTAAGGAGCACCTTGCGCAGTCTGTGCAGATGGGACCACCCTCCGGGAAGATTTGTGTGACCGTGCTGTCATTCCATTAGAAAAAGGGCTCTGTCGTTGAGGTATACCTGCTGCCCTTTTTCTTTATTTCTTAATTTTGAGAAAATGGTTTTGCTAAATTGCTCTGATGACCTCAGACTTGGGATCCTCCTGCTCATCCCCCTTACAGGCCCTGGCTTCTGTATCCAGCACTGGTAAAACTCGACAGCATCCAGGAGTTGGGGAGAGGAAGTGTGAGCTTAGGTTGCTCGCCAGAGTGTGGGAGGCCCTGAGGGGTAGAAGGAAGGGACAGCCTATAAGCCTGAGGTTGGGGTGGCATGGTGCCTCCAAGCTGGCGTCTGGCAGACCTGCCACCTCATCGCCCTCCCACCTGCCAGCAGACGCAGAGATGCAGATCTTCGTGAAGACTCTGACAGGCAAGACCATCACCCTTGAGGTGGAGCCCAGTGACACCATTGAGAATGTCAAAGCCAAAATCCAAGACAAGGAGGGTGAGTTGGGTTCGGTCAGGGCTCTTTCCCCACCATGATTTGCTGCTCTCAGTACTGGGGAGCCTGTGTCCTGTTCTGGGCGGGGGCTGGCTGTAGAACCCTGTTTTGCGAATGTCCTCGGTGTGACTTGGTGGGGAGCAAGAATCTTCCTGTCTTCTTTGGGGAGAGGCACTGCTGGGCCACTCCTGCATGAAGGCACTGTGGCGCTGTTGGCAGCCCCAGTAGTTGAGCTCTGTCCTGGTCCCCGCCCCCCAGGGATCCCCCCCGACCAGCAGCGTCTGATATTTGCTGGCAAACAGCTGGAGGACGGCCGGACTCTCTCTGACTACAACATCCAAAAAGGTACCCACTGGGAAGGTGGGACCCCTTCACCCTGGCTGGCATTCTGCAGGGCTCCTTGGGGTCACCAGGGTAGTCATTCCTACGATGAGGATCAGGCAGGGATGTGGGCCATGGGTCCCCTCCAGCACCTCAAAACAAAAAAGATGAGGATCACGTAGGGCAGGGTATTAATGTTTTGTCACTTGAAGACATCTGATGTCCTTCCCAAGACGACACTGGGGTCTTTTCTCATGGTTTGTTTTTAAATGACTGGCACGAACACAGGGTATTCTGTATAAAAAGGTGATGGGCTTTGTGGGTGTGGCTCAGTGAGAGTCAGCTGTTCCAGCTCCAGGGGAAAAACTACACCAAAATGTAACTTCGGGAAGCTCCAGAGACTGTTCTGCTGCTTGTGACGACAAGGCTGGGGCTGACTGTGGGGTCCTGTCTCGGGGGCCCCATCACTCTGTGGGGTGTGCCTTGGGCCTGTGGTGCTGGGTCTGAGGTGCCATCCCTCCCTCGACCCCCTAGAGTCCACCCTGCACCTGGTGCTTCGTCTGCGGGGTGGGATCATCGAGCCATCCCTGCGCCAGCTTGCACAGAAGTACAACTGCGACAAGATGATCTGCCGCAAGTATGTGCTGGGGCGGGCGTGAGACGCGGGTGTGGGGTAGAGTTGGGGTGTATTCACGAGCGCGCCATCCCTGCTAGGTGCTATGCCCGCCTGCACCCCCGTGCCGTCAACTGCCGCAAGAAGAAGTGTGGCCACACCAACAACCTGCGCCCCAAGAAGAAGGTCAAGTAAAGATCTCCATCCATCCCTCCTCCGGGAGGGCACCACCTGCCCAAGCGCAGTGGCCTTGGTCTGAATAAAGTTTCCCTCCCCACTTGACTGGAGCAGCAATTGGTGTCCTCGTGGCTGTTTTGTCCAGGGGGTGGGGGTGGCTGCCGTCTTTGGGACCCTCCACACTGTCATCCTTGGGGTCCCTGTCATTAGGGACCTTGTAAAGGAGGTGGCCCCACCCTACACATTTTTTTCACTGCCAAGCACAGGCCATTCTGAGGCCTGACTCCAGGCCTGGGGTCTGTCTCGAACCAGGAGTTGAAGGTTTGCTGGGACCAAGGCTCGGCTGGGGTACTGGCTGGGGTACTGGCTGGGGTGCTCATCAGCCTGGACACTAAGGGGTCTGGGTGTGGGCAGGAGAAAGGGCCGTCTGGCCCTGGAACCGCTGCTCAGTCTGGACCCTGATGTCCTTGGGCTCCAGAGAAGTCAACAATAAGGTTTGGATCCTGATGCTGTGGATGGAAATGCACTTGTGCCCCTGAACTGCACACCCGCCGAGTCTTCTGGTGAGGGCCTGCCTAGGCTGGCCTGGGTTCACACAAGTGGTGCACGGGGACTGAGGTGTGCCCTGCTGTGCTGATCAGCCTCAGGTTCGGTGCACACCCGAGGGCGGTGGAGGTGCAGCCTGCCCTCTCCTGGACCACTGCCAGGCTGCAGTCTTGTCCTGCTTCAGCCGGCCCCTCCTGCTCCTCAGCCGTCCAAGCACGGTGCAGGCTGTGTCCGCCTCAGACCCTGGTGGGCCCGGCCGGCTGCG
>NW_022900949.1:1935093-1938010 GCF_012274545.1 Fukomys damarensis
CCCTCAGTCTTCCGTTGGGCATTCTCGGCCTTTGCTTCCTAACCTTCCCTGCTTTATTTTCTTCTTCTTTTGTGTGTGTGTGTGTGTGTGTGTGGTGTGTGGCATTGGGGATTGAACCTAGGCCCTTCGCACTGAGCTACATCCTCAACCCTTATTCTTTTTTTTTTTTTTGGTACCAGGGATTGAATTTGGGTCCTTGCGTTTGCAAGGCAGGCCACCGAACCACTGAGCTAAATCTCCGGCCCAACCCTTCTTATTCTGATACAGGGTCTCATTAAATCACTAAATTGCTCAAGCAACCTGTGATCCTCCCGCCTCAGCCTCCCAGGGTACTAAAATTAGAGGCGTGTGCCACCACGCTTGGCTTCACCCCCAATTTATTCTAAATTTTGTTCTTAGTTTAGGACACGCCCATTTCATCCCAGCCCTGCCAAACGGCATTCCCAGAAACCTGGATTCAGCCTTCCCAAGGCTCCGCCCTTCAGGCGGTTCCCTGTTTTTTGCTCCCACTTTCAACCTGCCAATCAGAGCCCGCCCCTGCTTCAGGCCACACCCTCTCCCGAATATCGGTGGTTGGCTCACAGCGTAACTGCAAGCCCCGCCTTCTCTGCCCGTCAGCCAATCCACCGGTGCGGGCAATGTGAAGCCACATCCACCTGCCCTTGGCCTGGTTTCTCCCCCCCTACAACCGTAACCCGACCTGTCTCCGCCCGGATCTACAGTGTCTGGACCTGGGACCATGAGGGTCCTACTCACTCCATTCTGGCCGCCAATCTCTGGTTGAAATAGCCTGGGTTTTCCTAGGCCATGAGCACACAAGGCCACGCCCACAACGCGCCCCACATGGACCCCGCCCCGCGTGGCTCTACCCCGCCCTCCCTTTCCGGACCCCTAGTCTCTGGACGGGCTGGGGAGACCTGGAGGTGGCTTCTGCCTGCTGTGTCACGCTCCTGCTGCCCTTCCCCCCACCAGGTGGCCGCCTTGCAGCTGATGGCAACGCCGGAGCTGGCGGGACAGGAGGACGGCGCACGGATGCACCAGCTGAAACTCAAGTGAGCTCCGGCGCCCATCCGACTGGCCTGGCGGGGTTTGCCCGGGCCCGGTCAGACCTGCACGCGGGCTGCAGAGTGCTGCACCCCGAGTCCTCACCTGGTGTCCTTAGACACACACATTTCTGCAACTTCCCTGCAGAAACTCGCGGGGCATTGCTGGGACACAGCTGCCCCCTTTGGCCCGTGTCAGCCCTGCACATATGGTTGAACCTGGAGCTCGGATTCGGGACCTGCCAAGCTGGCACTGTTAACTTCCCGTGGCCTGCACACTTCCACTCGCCGAGATGGCCTTTCCCACCCCCAAGCTGACCCACAGCCACCCCACCTGGCACCGTCCCCAGGGCTGCCTGGGGCTGTAGCAGGGGGCAAGCAGGAGGGCCTGGGGCTTGCCACAGCCCCCACGGAGCTAACTGCGCAGCGGCAGCTAATTCACCCCATCTGGGTTTTATTTATAGTTCCCATTCGCTCTCGTAGGGTAATTAAAACCATGGAGGCGATCAGCGAGGTTCTCCAGGACCTTAGGTTTGATGCGGAATCTGCAGAGTGATGGCGGCTCCCGGGGGACACCCGAGAGAGCTGGGAAATGAGGCCAGGGGCATGGAGCCCAGCCCTGACCACCAGCTGGCCCAGGTGGTGGCCCCTGGGACCAGGACTCCTCCACTGCGGTACCACCCACAATAAAGAACCCTGCGCCTGCAGCCTCTCTGTCTGGGGGCCAGGCCTTGTGTCTGCGGAGGGACCCGCACCCTGCGGGGAAACTCCTGAGTTCTGGCTTGGTCTGCCCTCCCTGCCCTCCAGGAGTTAAGGACGCAGACTTGCAGAGAAAGTCTGGAATCCCAGGAGGTAGGGGTTTCTCAGATGCTCCCCAGGTCCCCCAAACCCTACAGCTCTTCCCTGGGTTTCAGACACCTCCACCATCAGAGCACCTAAATAGCTCATTTATTTGAAAAGGCTCTCAAGGGACCCCAGGCGGGTGAGCAAGGGCTTCTCTCGCCCCAAGCTCGGGGCGTGGGCTCTGGACGGCTCCGCCCACCCACGCAGACGGGTGCACCCAGGGGCGGGGCTGTGGCAGCCGCGGAGCTCAGAGCTCCTGCCCGACCCTGCAGACTGTGCTCGGATGCCCTGGGTGAGGGTCCAGTTCGGCTTGGTCTCTGGGTCTCCCCGTGGCAGGCAAGGTGGCCCCATCACTAGAGCTTATCTGGCAGGACCTGCGGGCACAAGGAAAACCGCGCTGAGCAGCGAGCCGGGGGTCAGCATTGGGGTCCTGCCCTTTGCTACTTCGAGCTGTGTGGCCTTGCTGTGGACAGTGCCCCTCTCTGGGCCTTGGTTTCCCTTCTGAGAAGGAGACTTTTGGATCATTCCTGGGGGTCCCCTTCAGGTGAAGCCCTTAACCCAGGGGTCAGCAGGCGGCAGGTTCTTAGCCTTGCAATGACGAGATTACGGGGCTGGGGGCTCCTAACTAGGCCAAAAGCTGCCCGCTGGGTACACAGTAAATGCTGCTGGTCCAGAGGAAGGGTCACTGTGTCCCTTTCCTGCCACTTACCCTTCCTCCCGGGCCCCCCTTACCTCTCGCCGCACCCCGTCTGCCCGAGGGCAAGATCCCCTCGTCCTGTGCTTGGAAAGAAGGCAGCAGTGTCGTGGGGCCGCAGACCTGAGTGCCTCTGTCCCCCGCGGGTCCCCACGCCAGCGGGACCCCCTCCCTACCTGGTTTCGAGTCTTGTGCGACTTCTGCATCCAGGCCCGCCACTGGTCGTAGAGGCGGAAGCTGAGGTTGGAGCAGTACGCGTGCTTCTTGAGCCAGCCCAGGAACTGCTTGAGCTCGCGCCGCACCGGGCCCGAGCTCGGCTCTCCTCCCCGCGGCTCGC
>NW_022900949.1:1938077-1943784 GCF_012274545.1 Fukomys damarensis
GTCCCTAGGACCCGCGCCGCCTCCAGCGTCCCGGGACCGTGTCTGCGTTCGGCCCAGCTGCGCCCTGGGGAGGAGGGGCGGGAAAGAGCGGGCTCCTCCCCACAGCGCCTCCAGGAACCCGATTCCCGTGGCCCCGGCCAGGTGAGGGGGCAGGGGGACGGGACAGAGAGCAGGAGGCCGAAGAGAAGGGAGAAATCCAGGCGACACGCAGCTGCCAAGGCTGAAGCGCAAGGACAAGAGGCGGCACCCACGGGGACAGAGGCCCTGGGGCACAGGAACAAAGCAAGAGAAAGGGCGAGAGGTCCCGGGTTCCATCCACAGCCCTGGGACAGGAAGGGAAGAAGAAAGAACAAAGGAAGAACGGAAAGAAGAAAAAGAGGAAGGAAGGAGGAAGAGAGACCCGGGGAGGAGTGGCAGGGAGGGAGGCAGCGTGCAAGGCGTCCCCAGGTTCCCAGGATGCGCCCGGAGCCCGAGGCAGCGGCTGCGAGTGGCCGCGGCCAGGTGGGCAGCCGCCTGTCTGTCCAGCGCCGGCCGCAGCCAGCCCCAAGCAGGCCGGCGGACAAGGACATCGGCCTCACGTCATAAATAAGGCTGGGGACCCGCTGACAGGCCCTGGCACGGCCCCGGACCTCACCGCCCCCGTTGGCCTCCCCGGCCTCCCCAGCGGCTACAGCCGCGTCCTGGCTCCCGCGCAAGAATCGCAGGTGCTGGGCACGAGCAGGGGCCAAGGCTCAGGCCCCTCCCGCAGCTCGCTCCCGCCCACCCCAGAACCTGCAGGGGCCCGGATGGGGGCTGGGGAGCTGGCTGGGGCCTGGCTCTGCCCCTTTCTGGCTCTGGGACTCTCCGGCCTCAGTTTTCCCCACCTTCCTGCCTGGACTGTCACTGAACTGGGGCCTCAGAGTCACTGCCTGGGAAAAGGGACCTCCCTGGGGGTGAAGTCATGAGAGAGGCTGGGGAGCCCTGTAGGCCAGATGGTGGCCCTAACTCTCACAGCCACCAGAGCCAGGTGTGACCCTCATCCCCGCTTTCCAGACGGGGAAACTGAGGTCGCAGTCCAAGTAACGGACTGCATCCTCCTTCACAAGGGACAGCATAAAGAATCCATAGATTTAAAGAAAGACCAGAGGACAACGGAAGAAGTCTCACCCACACCCCTAATTCCTCCCACCCCCACCTGGGTCAGAAGGGGACACTGAGGCCCAAGAGCCTCAGAGACAAGGGCCTCAAACTCACTTGCTCTTGGGGGCTGAGGATGGGTACAGGGGAAGAGTGGCCCAGGTGGCAGTGGGGCCGATGGTGAGGGCGGGTCCCATGAGGGGGCCACCCCTGGGGCCATACAGCAGCGAGGGCTGTTTTGTCCCATTTCCTGCAGAACTTATTTTTTGAGCAAATCTAAGATGTTTTTGTATAAATTTGCTGTTTTGGTTTGTTTTTTGAGACAGGGTCTCACTATGTATTTCAGGCTGGCTTTGAACTCACTATGTAGCTCAGGCTGGCCTTGAATTCTCAGCGATCCCCCTGCCTCAGCCTCCTGAGTGCTGGGATGACAGGCCTGCGCCACCACACCAGGCACTTCCTGTTCTGAATCTCTCCAAGTAGGTCAAACTTTTTTTCCCCTCCAGACAGTCCAAATCCATCCAGGGTCGCACCAGACCCTGGGGGCATTACCTGTGTGAGACTTCTGCTCTCTTGCAGAAACAAGGAGGAAGACTCAGGCCGATGGAGCTAGGTGGTGGACCCCCACCCCCCAGGCTTGTTGGGGTGCTCACCGCTGCGGGGGGTGGAGGCAGCAGTAGGGTGGCTCCACTCGCTCCAGATTCCAGCTTTCTTGGAGCCATAGATGCCAAAGGGGTTGCAACGCACTTGCACGAAGTAGACAGTGCCCGGCTTCAGGCCAGCCAGGCGGCACGAGGTCTGGTTGCTGACGTCGTCCACTACCTGGACAGTGAAGGCCAGGTCAGGCAGAGGGCGTGGCCGGAGGAGGGGCGGGGCAGGTGTAGGGCGGAGTCCCAGAGGTGGGCCAGGCACCTTCCAGTCCACGCTGTCCTCCACGCGGTAGCGGATTTGGTACTTGGCTTGGAAGAGGAAATCCTTGAGAGCCGGTGGCGAAACCCAGCGCACACTCAGCTGGTCCTCCAGGCCCCCGACGCGGCTCACATGGACGTCAGGAGGGGGGTCCGTGGTCACTGTGGGGTGGACCAGGGCCCGGTCACCCGGAACCTCGTCTTGGGTGGCCGATGACAGTCTGGGATTGTTTGGGTTCAGATCCCCCAGCAGCAGGGTCCAGGGCACGTGCCTGAGGTGGCCCTGCCTCCGCTTCCCCTCCTCCCTGAGCTCTGGCCTGGTGGATAACATGATACGAAACTCCAGAAGCACTCAGCATCTAGCGGCACTCAATTAGCGTGAGCTGTTATCACCCATATTATCTGTGATGGGAGAAACATGAGCGGAAGCTGTGGGCTGAGGGGCGGCACTTGCCTAGCGTGTGCAAAGCCTGGGGGTCAGGCCCGGCTTCACAGAAACAAACAAACCGAAGAGAACCCTGCTTGGCTGAAGATACTGTTTTCATCCGGGGCTGTCAGGCCACCAGCCCTTGGGAAACCTTCACCTCTTCCTTTGCACCGTACCAAAACCTGCCATGTGCCTGCTTCTTGGCACGGGACGAAACAGAGGCTCAAACTTTCGCACTGCAGCCTCAGGATGCCACAAGAGGGAAACGGCTGGGCGGCCAGAGGCTGCCGGGGGATCCTCCCATGGGCCTCAGAAGGCCGGCCTCTCCCCACAGGCCTTGCTGAGGGGCTGAAAGGGTTAAGGCACAGGCCTGCTTGGGGCTGAGAAACACCCTAATTAGATTAGGCCCAATTCTGCTCGGAGAGCATCCACTTCCTGCCTCCCGCCCTCACCCCCCAGCTCCAGGCCTCGGCTTCCTGGGGCGCCTCCCGACCTGGGCTCCCCCTCTGGCTCCCCTGGGTCCTGTTGTACACCTGGGCCGCGACGGGGGAGGTGCCGGGCCAGGTGGTCTCTGCGGAGTGGGGCCAACCTGACTGTTTCTGGGGCTTGGGGATGGGGGTGGGTGGGTGCCCAGCTGTCCCCCACAGCAGGGACTGAGCTGGAGTCCAAGCCCCAGCTGGGGGACCTCAGGGAAGTCTAGCAGAGCAGCCTTAGGGGGCAGCAGGCTGGGCCTCACCCACGTCCAGGATGTCCAGCGTGAGCACATCGGAGCGGGCCGAGCCCAGGCGGTTGGTGGCCTCCACCCAGATCTCATAGGGTGTGAAGAGAGCCAGGTCCTTGGGGATGTGGCAGGAGTGGGGCCCCATCGTGTGGTACTCCTCACAGGTGTTGTCCTGCCCGTACCACCTGCAGGGCAGCAGGGGCCAGGACATAGATGGGGAGGAACAGAGGGGTCCCAAGAAGGCCGGCATCGGTCCAAGGTCACACAGCCAAGCCCGGGTGGAGGGGACAGCACGGACCTGAGCTTGTACTTGAGAGAGTAGTTGGTGTGCAGGAAGGTCTCCCCCTGGGCCCCCGGCGTCCAGTGGCATGTGAGGTCCTTCATGTTCTTGGACCAGCAGCTGATGTTGAAGGGCTTCTCAGGGGGCACTAGGGGAAGGAGGGCAGAGGAGGGGGGATAGGGCAGTCTCAGCCCTGCCCCCCAAGATGCAGGTGGCTGCGGGCATAGCCATACTGCTGGGGGGGCCCCACGTGAGCACCAGCCTCAGGATTGCTAAACTGATCTCCCCGGCCACACCCCCAGCCCCTGGGCTGCCTGCTGAGGCTGAACTGGGTCTCCTGGCTGTCCCCGCTCCTGGAACTTGCCCCAGCTCAGTCCCAGGCCACAGCACCCATGATACCCGGCCCTCCCTGTCCAGGCAGATGCTGCTCCCTGCACGGACCTCTGGGGGTCACGGGGCCACTTACAGCCAACGTAGAGGCAGGAGCCAGCCAGGATGCTGCCGTCCTGGGCATGGCACACGAGGTTGTCCCCAGACTGCTGCCTGGACCCGTTGAGGTTGGCCAAGACCAGGGCCAGGGTGGAGGCATTCAGCATGCGGGAGAGCTCAGAGGGCAGGCGGCGCCCATTGAGGGTCCAGTAGAGACCCTCAGCGGTGGCACCTGGTGGGTCCCCATGCACAGAGCACGTGGCTTGCAGGGAGGAGCCGATGAGGAGGGTGGGGTCCTGGGGGCTGATCACGGCCGTGTCTGAGTCAAAGAAGACAGCCTGTCATCCTGGGGCAGGGCCACACCGAGCCCCCACTTCGCCCAGGGATCCTTCTTTGGGACTAGAAACAAAAGCTGTGGTTCTTCCGTTGCTGCTCCAGAGCCTCACACAGGGTGGCTTCCAGGGAAGAGCCCCGGCCTCCTAGACAGACGCGACCAAGGGCATGAGCTTGATGCTGCTGTCCTCAGTATGGGTGAACCTGCCTGCCTTTCCTCCCCAAATCCTGCCCATCCTGTAGAAGAAAAAGCCCAAGCTCTCAGATTTCAGGTTTTCCTCCCTGGGTCCTCAACTACCAAACCCAGGCTTGCTGGTCCTCAATGCTCTGTCCTGCACAGCCACTGGGCCCAGAGGAGGCCATGACAGGCTGTGAGCCCCCCAAGTCCTGCCCAGAGGGAGCCGATGTCCTTCTTCCTTCCTGGACCCTGTGTTCGTAACATTTATTGTGGAAAGAAGGGGCTCTCAGTCCTCTGTTGGGGCCACTGTGACACTCACTGGATAGGGACTAAGTGGGGTTTATGTGAGTTTGGTGCTGGGCACAGGAGTCCCAGGAATGTCAGGGCCTCCTCTCCTGCCAGCTATCGGGGAGATCAGGCCCTAAGAGGGGTTGGTTTTACTCAGGAGGAAACTGAGGCAGTGGGAGTCATGCACTCTCAAGCCTCTGACTTCACTGAGTTTGTTTTGCCATCTGGGAAGTGAGCATCCTGGTATCAGCCACAGGGGCTGTTTGAGGGGTGGCTGTCAGAGGCCGCCCCCTGTGATGTTTAAATCAGGCTGATGGGGGGGGTTTGAATCCCCCAGCTGGCTGAGGAAGCTTTCTTTCTCTGAGCTTCTGGAAGGGGCTTCTCCCTTTACCAAGACAGGTCCTGAGGACCATTCACTCATTCATTCACAGATTACCATGATGACCAAGATGGAGAGAGTCCTGCAAAGGACAGAGACAGGAAAAAGAAATAGTGAAAAGGGACAAGATTGAGCAGAGGCTAAAGGGAGGCAGCTCCGCTAGCTAGGCTGGGAGGTGACATTTGAGCTGAGACCTGAATAAAGTTAAGAGTTGTAGCCGTGAAAATATCTAGGAGATGTGTCCAAGTAGCAGGAACTACAAGGGCAAGAGTCCTGGGGCAGGAAATGAAGTTTAGGGGTCAGCAGGGATCCCAACCTGCATGGAGAAGGGAGTAGTTTTTCCAGGGTTCTGAGCTGGGAAGGTCCTGGTTAGATCTGCATTTTTAAAAGAATCGCCTGGGCAGCTGTGAGAAGGAACTACAAGGGCACAGGGGCAGGGATGGGGATCCAGCAGCCACCCGGCACTGTCCCTCACTGCCCCAGCTGGCCGAGGCTCTGACTTGGGCCGGCCCTGACAATTTTCTGGGGCAAACTTGGCTCGAGTGTGGCTGGTTTCGCAGTTGCGTTTGGGGCTTGGCCCAGGGCTCGCCGGAGGTCTCGGCATCCGTGCGAAGGAGCCGGTGGTGCAGGCCAGCGCCGAGGAGGCGG
>NW_022900949.1:1943936-1946051 GCF_012274545.1 Fukomys damarensis
ACCGCCTGCTAATTCGGAATTCCTCCGGCATGAACTCCGTGCCAGCGTCTCTGCCACGGCCCACCCACTGCTTCCTGCCTGGGCCCCCCCATCAGGGTGGGAGGCACAGCCAGCCCCGACCCCAGGCCCACTCAGCTCGCCTGGGTGGGTCAGGCCCCTCCCCCAACCTGGCCGGAAGGGGCTCTCTGGGGGGTCTTGCTGGGGGGCACTGCCCCTCTGCCACACCCGCCTGGCTTGGCCAGTCTGCCAGAGGCTGCAGCTGCTACCCGGGGGGTGTGGAGGGGGCAAAGCCAGGCAGGCTGGACAGGCCAGTCCTCAATCCCTCTCTGCCTAGCAGGAAGGCCTGGGGACGTTTTCTCTGGGGACACGGGTGGGACCTTGGTAAGCACCTGGCTTTCCAGCCTGAGCTCTGAGTTTTCTTGTCCCCAGAAAGGAAGGAAGAGCACAGGATACCTGCTAGAAGTCGGCAGGATGTGCGCTGCAGACAGGCCCCGCAGCCTCCAGCACGTGGGGACCCCCAGGACCACTGTCCTGCCCAGCTTGGGTCCCTTCTGGCTTCCTACTCCTAGCAGGTCCTGGAGAACAATGGACCAGATGCTGGGGACTGGGACACAGATCCCAAGCCAGGCAGGGGACAGGCATCGGGGGACAAGCCACAGAACCAACCGGGAGGGGGTTTGGCCTGGTCTGGAGGGGCTCCTAGAAGAACCCCAGAGCAAATCCCTCAGCTGGGCTCTGCACCCCACTGCGGCCTGCTGCCCCTCCTTCCCCCCCAGAGCTGGGCCTTTACAAGTTTTTTTTTTCTTTTCCCTTTCCCAATCTGGAGCCGCTGCTGTTATTAAAAAGGAACACCATGTGTTTTAAAAGGGAAAAGTGTGAGATTCTCTGCGAGCTGAGCGAGAGGGTGGCCTCCATCCCAGGGTCCCCACAAGGGCCCCCACCTCGCGTCCCGCAGGTACCTGCAGACACTTTACGACCCACCGGCTTGCGGTCAGGTGCTAAGACGCACCGTAAGTAGAAACATATTGCTGAGGTGTGAGAACCTTTTATTTAATTTCTTCTCCCTTAAAGGAAAAAACACATGCACACCACCACCCTGCCCCCCACTTTCGCCTGTTGCTTTGGGGCTAGGAAACAAAGCTCCTCACCACCCACCTCCTGGCAGAGCCATCAGGGACCCCAGGAGGCCTTGGGCAGTCTCACCTGAGCCAGCACCTTGGGCAGGCAAGCTTGTGCCCCAGGGCGCCCTGGCCCTGCCCTTTCCGGAATAACACCCAGTGTGTCCTGCCTGGACAGGACATCCTCTGCCACTAAGCCAGCCTGCGTGCCCCTCTGTGAGCTCCTCGCGGAGTGAGCGTAGGACCACGGCTGTGTGTCGGCTGGAATGTGCGCGCGCCTGCGATGGTGTGCGAACGTGCATCTGGGACGCAGTGTGAGCGTCTGAGGGCGAGGGTGACGGGACACAAGCCAGTGAGACTCTTTGTGTGTGTCTGGGTGTGTCCCAGAGTGTGTCTGGAGACCGTATCCTTGTGTGGGTGTGCACGGGGTGGGGGACCCGAGTGCCGGAGGACAGGAGTGCCCCGCAGGAAGGGGCCCTGGGCCTGCGGGGTCCCAAGAGGCCTCCCCCAAAGCCTGGACCCGCGGACTCCCGAGCTCGGACTCCCTCTCCCTCTCGCTTCCACCGGCCCGCTCACAAAGATCCCTCTCGCTGGAGGCTCGCAGCCCGTGCAGCCTGGATGTGGACGGCTCCGAGCGCCACCGGTGGCGGGCACTTCGCGGATCCCCGTGCGCGGGGTCCGGCGTAGGGAGGGCGTGCTTTAACACTTCATTTGTTAGAGATTTAGCGTTCATATTATTAAATTAACATGAAATCTCTTTATAATATAAAATAATAGAGTTCTTTTTATTTTAGAGAACTTTTCTCTAATTCATGACAACGTTGTGGTATTAAAAGTCAGTTGGAAACAACCATATCTTAAAAAAATGGATCCCCAAAGTCCTTGAGCCTACCAAAGTAGTAATTAAATTCACCATCCTTGGGGGAAATTGTAGTTCCAAAGTCACAGGTTCTTTCTCTTGGCAGCCAGATTCTTTAGTCTTGATTTGCAAGTTAAA
>NW_022900949.1:1947241-1949850 GCF_012274545.1 Fukomys damarensis
CCCCCCCTACGGAAAAATCCACTCAGCGGCCCGCGGGTGGGGTGCGCCACGCGGTGAGTAATCGCTCCGGCGGGCGCCGCCCGCCCGCTCCAGGTAACGCGGCCGCCCCGAGCGACGCATAGTTTATCTTCCTTCTTTTGCGCAAAGATCTTTCTCCTTGTTATTATTTTTGGCCACTGCTCGGTTTCGGGACCCCTCCCGGCCGGGCGTCTCATCCCACTTCGTCCCTACCTAATCCGGCCGCGCAGGAAAACGTGTTCTTGGTCTCCAAGGCCACCGGAGCGGGTGTCTGAAATGCGAGTTTCCGGGGGTCCCAGCCACCCCCCCCAATCCTCGGAAACAGCAAGGGCTTTAACTGTCCCTTCCCTTAGAGGCCTGGACCCTCACTCCCTGTCTCCAACCAGCCGAGCAGGTCAGAGCCTCAGCACGGCTCAGGGGTCCCCACCTTATCTCTTCAAGGCTGCCTCTTCTTGGATCCCCAGCCCAGGCTCCAGAATGTCAAAGGCCGTTGGATGGGGACTTGCCACCCAGGGCACCTCCCTCTCAGCCCTGGATGGGAAGGAGAGGGAGGGAAAACCAAAGCGGGCTCTGCCTCTGCTGGGACCACGTGGGCCTCTTGCTCAGTGACTCTCTGCACAGGGCCCAGAGCCTAAAGATTTCCGTGAGAACGTGGAGTGCGACAGAAGTCTCCCAAATCGAAGCTCTTGGCACAGTATGGAATCCTCTGGAGGGGCAGAGGTGGCCCTGGCCTGTTTGTCCCCTCTGTGAAGCCATGTCACGGCCGGACCTACCTGCCAGGTGGTGCGCGGTTGAGTGCAGGCCTCAGGGCTGGGCTGTTTAGGACCCCTCTCGCCCCTCCCCCTCGGCCCTTGGCCCGCACATGCGCCCCAGGGGGTCTGGCCCCTCCTGGGGGGACTTCAGGCTTCTGGAGCGAAATCCTTCATTTCCCCCTCCCGGCCCTGCTCCTCCCCCAGCTAGCCAGGTGCTCAGGCTGGAGACCTGGAAGCGTGCGTGACGACTCTCCTGCGCTCTTCCCACACGTCCAATCCATCAGCAAATACTGTTGGCTCTGATTCCAAAACACATCCCCATTCTGAGATTCTGACCCCCTCTCCCCATCTCGTCGCGGTCCGGGCCCCCTCGGCCTCCCTCTGGGGTGCTGTGGCCCAGCCTCTGGTGGAGCTTCTCCCCTAACCCGGCGGCCTTTGTCTGAGCGGCAGGCAGAGGGAGCATTTGGAAGCAGCCAGCCACTGTCTCGCCACCCTGCCACCCTCGCCCACGGCCCTCTCTCCTCTTCTCTGCGCTGCTGGAACCCTCGGGGCTGTCACCAGCACAGGCCCTTTCCCCTTGGCTGGTCCTGAGGCTGGGGTGCTGCTGCCCAACCCTTTCCATGAAGCGACTGCTCTTTGGGGCTCCCAGATCCTCCGAGAGGCCCCACCCCCCCAGCACTCTCCACCCCATTTTTTTCTATTGTCTTTGTAGCCTAACTCTGAAAAAAACCGCCGCTTTCCCTTTCCTGAGTCTTCCTTTCTTTAGACCTTGGGTACCCTGAACACTGGTGGTTAGGACTCCAAGCTGGATCCAGGGAGCACCAAAGAATAGCTCAATAAATATTTGCACGGTGAGAAGGTGTTGGAGAATTCTTAATTTCTCCAAGTAGCAAGAAAACAGTCCCAGCAAGCCTGGGGGCCCAGAGTGGCCCACACCCCGATTTGCTGTGTGACCCAAGCTGGCAGACACCCTCCCCTGGTCCTCCTCCAGAGAGAGGTACAGACCGTTTCCCAGTCCGGCCCCTCCTACCGTGAGCATGCCCTTTGCCCTCTGGGTGACCTTTGCCCCAACCCTCGGTCTTCGGGTACACCTCCAGGGTGCCCTTCCCGCCTTGGTGCCCCTACATCTTCATTAACCCCCTCCTCCCCAGCCCGGCTGTGGCTGCTAGGAGAGGCTCTCCAAGCAAATATTGACCAAACCCTTGAAGATGGCTGGGAATGTACCGAGGGGATGGGGGGGCTCTCCGACCCTGTGGGCCTGGTAAGGGCTCTTCCATAACCCACAGGCCGTCAGTAGGTGAGAGGCTGGGTTTGGGTTGGGGGCCCCCTGCAGCCCCAGCCCCCTAGGCGATGCCAGGCCACTGAGGAGGTGGTTCGGTGGTAACAGCACCCAACCCCCATTCCTCTGGGAATCCCAAGCTAGTTTGACTGATAGCCACCCCCCCATTTGGAAGAGCTGCTTGGCCGTGGAAGCCTTTGCCTCAGGAGTGAAGGTGGATGAGGTCCAAGGGGCTAGGGTGGGGGATGGGTGCCCCGGGCTTATGAGCTGCACCCCAGAGGCTGAGCCTGGGGAGCTGCACGCTGCCTGGGTCTCAAGTTCATGGTGATGGTGCTTGGGTGGCAGGCACTGGAAGAGGCTCTGGGACACCTCAGAGGTGCACTAAGTCCTGTCCAGACTGGTGTGCACTCCAAGGTGGATGCCTGGGCTCCCTGCCCCTCTGCACCCCCGCCAAAGAAACTGGAAGTCTGATGGGACAGCTGCACCTCTTTTCTCTACTCCCCTACCCAAGGGTGTCAGCAAGCCGCAGGCGCCACCGTGCCTGGCCTCCTCCCCAGCCT
>NW_022900949.1:1950159-1950633 GCF_012274545.1 Fukomys damarensis
CCTTCCGCTGAGTGCGGAAGAGGGGAGCGACCATCAGTCTCTCTTCGCCCTTCGGGCGCCCTGGGCCAGCGGCCTAACTCTTCTGCCTCAGTTTCCCCTCCTGCGAAAGGGCATGGGTGCCACTCCTTGCGCTCGCGCCCTGAGCGGTACTTCCCATGTCTTTGCAGGCCTGTCTGTCCTGACCGCCGGTCACCTGGCCCGATCCCCTTGGCCAAGGCTGGGCCCCGATTGCTTTACTTGGAAATAGAGCGGTGCTCCCGGTACTTGTCCCCTAGCGTGGTTGCAAGAAATGTGTGTTTGCAATCCGTGAACGACAGTCATCGTGAGAGGTTAAGCGCTGAGGACTTGGGTCGGCAAGTGTGGACTTGAATCCTGCTCTGCCCACGAGTCGGGGAGCCTGGTGTTCCCACGTGTGACATGGGGACAATGTGGGTCACAACTTGCGGAGGAGGCTTTTAGGGCTGGGCCGGCCTG
>NW_022900949.1:1950731-1951678 GCF_012274545.1 Fukomys damarensis
GGCTGTCGCCCGTCTGCGGGGGCGGGGCGTCGAGGGGACACGCGGCCTCTAAGGCACCTGCGCTGGTCCAGCAGCCAGGCCTGGACGTCTGTCCAGAAGACCGGGGTTTAGAGGGACGTCCCCACGTCCACGCCTGAAGGAGAGGCAGCTAGGAGGTTCCTGATTTCGAGGTCTTGAAGCCATAGTGTCACACGGGAGTGGTACTGAGGGCTAGAGGAGTGAGTCCCTGTTGGCCCCAATTTTCCTACGACAACTGGGAACTTTAACAGCCCCGTGAGCCCCTCTGTGTCCTTCCCATAAAGGCCCCGGCGAGGGAATGGGGGCAAGGGACTGGTTCTCCCAGGCTCCTGCATCCGGCCTGAGCCAGAGGAAGGCGGCTGGTGGGGGGCCGTGGAGAGGCTCAGGTTTCCCGGAGGGGACAGCGACAGCGCACGGGTTGCTGCCCCTCTGGCCTGGGTACCAAGGGAGATAGTGCCAGTTCTGAGGGACCCGGGCGCCCCGAACTCTTCACCTGCACTCTCTGCCGGGTGTCGGCTGCACCGCCCATTCTTCCTCCTCCTGCTCCTGCTCCTCCCCGTCTGGCGCCGCCTCCCGGGACCCCCGTGCCCAGGTCCCCGCTGCCTGGCCCTCCTGACGCCCTTGACCCGTGGGTCCAGAGCCCATCCCGCTGTCCCGTGGCTTCTAGCGCGAAAGCGATGCCCGGCCGCTGGGGACCGGGAAGGTACAAGGGACCCCAGACCCGCCCATTCTTCCTCCTCCTGCTCCTGCTCCTCCCCGTCTGGCGCCGCCTCCCGGGACCCCCGTGCCCAGGTCCCCGCTGCCTGGCCCTCCTGACGCCCTTGACCCGTGGGTCCAGAGCCCATCCCGCTGTCCCGTGGCTTCTAGCGCGAAAGCGATGCCCGGCCGCTGGGGACCGGGAAGGTACAAGGGACCCCAGACCCCAGACC
>NW_022900949.1:1951856-1967703 GCF_012274545.1 Fukomys damarensis
CTCCGGAGGGTGGGAGGGTTTAGGGATGCAGATCCTGCCCGGGGAGCTCGACGTGGGGGAGGGGGTGGGCCTGAGGCTCCCCCAAGTCTGCTGCGCAAGAGCTCCTGGATGCCCAGGGCCCACCTTGCTCCTCCTGTGCAGCCTCTTCCCTGCACCGCTGCCAGCCCTCCAATCCATTATTAGTCCCCCTAAACCTGTTCCAGAGGATGAGCGCCCCCCCCCAGGCCTGAGAATCTCTCCCAAGCTCCTCCTCCCAGGAGCCATACGGGGTCCCGACTCCATTCCGATCGATTCCCAAAGTCTCTCTCTCTCCTTCCTCCTTAGAGCTAAAAGCCCCCCAATATTCTCCCCCAACCCCGGAACCGGGGATTGAACTCAAGACCTTGCGCTTGCCAGGCGCCGCTTAATTGAATCTCGGGCCCTAGATTGAAAGACCAAATCGCCCCTCCCCCCGTGCTTCCGGTCATCACCGCCTCCCGCCCCTCCCGCGCTGAGCTCCGTGCCCCTCCCAGGCAGGACCCGAGGACCCCTCAGAGTCCCCGTACGACAGGGCCGTCCTGATCAGCGCTTGCGAGCGGGGCTGCCGGCTTTTCTCCATCTGCCGCTTCGTAGCCAGAAGCTCCAGGCCCAACGCCACCCAGACCGAATGCGAAGCAGGTGAGGGCCAGGGCAGGCCCAGGTGCGCCGGGGTGGGGAGTGCTGGCGAGGAAGGGCCATCCCCAGTCATGCCCCTGCTATCCCCGCAGCATGCGTGGAAGCCTACGTGAAGGACACGGAGCAGCGAGCCTGCCGCGAGGGCTGCTGGATCCAGGCCCCCCAGCCGGATCCTGAGGCCCAGCCCCAGAAGGTGGGCGCCCCACACCGAGTCTCGGGCCACATCCCCAGACCTCCCCCAGCTTCTGCGTTCCATCAACACCTGCGGGGTGGCCTCGTGTCCTCTCCAGCCCCCGTGGTCACTTCTTTGGCCTGGGTCCTAGCACCTGTCACCCATCTCCTACCCATCACAGGGCTAAATGGCAGCCAACACAGTCACTGTTCAGGTATCAGACACTCATTGTGGTCCCAGGCCTGTCCCAAATTCCTCCTGCCACCTGGAGATATCAGGCATGCTGTCCCTGCCAAGGGATGACTGGCTGTGGGGTCCTGCAGTTAGGGCAGTGGCAGAGGCCAGTTTTGGGCCACTGGGCTCGTGGCTGCCTCTCTTCTTGGTCACCTTCACTGCCCTGTGGCTTCTTGGCACTGGGATGAGCAGTTCCCCTGTGACAGGGAGGTGGCCACTGTCATCTAAGAGGGTGGAGACAGCTGGGGGCAGAGCACTGTCCCAAGCACACAGGGCCTGGGGCGGAAGTGGCCATTGCTCACCTGCATTGGGGGGAAACTGAGGCACAGGACGTCATGCTGCACAGCCAGAGACCCGGGCCTGGGGGCTCCCCAGAAGGTCCTTTCCCTGTTTCATCCAGGCTCAGAGGAGCACAGTCCTGTCACCATGTCACCTCTTCCCATTTGAATGAGACGGTGAGGAGAGGCTTGCAGGACTCATGGCCACTGGTCATTTGCAATCTGTGCTGCACCAGCGGCTGGGGAGACATCATTAAAATCTTACAGCTGCCCTAGAGTGGAGAGAATCGTCTACTCCTGTATTAGGGCCCAGAGAGGGCAATGAATTTTCCCAGGGGCACACAGCAAGCCACATGCCATGGGGTCTGGGTCTGAACCAAATCACTCAGCCAAATCCAAGCACAGTGAATCCCTCAGTGCCCCCCCTTCACAATGTTCTACTCTGTCACCATTTATTATTTTTTTGTTTGTTTGTGGTACTGGGGATGGAAATCAGGACTTGTGCTCGCAAGGTGGGCATGGTGTCACTGAACTAAATCCCTGGCCCCGACACCATTTTTGTCCCTTGGGCCTTCGCACAGCAGAGAAAGGTCCTGGAAGCTCCTGGCGGGACCGTGTCCCTCCTGGACTTATTTTCCACCCTCTGCAATGACCTTGTCAACTCGGCCCAGGGCTTCGTCTCCTCCACCTGGACATACTACTTGCAGACTGACAATGGGAAGGTGGTGGTTTTCCAGGTGAGGAGGCTGGCAGGGGCCGCCCTAGGTGGCAGGTGGGTGGGCGGGGTAAGAATGGGGCATGCAAAATTCGTGCTGGGTGACTCTCAGATTCAGCTGGATTCAGGAGCTCAGTGTCTCCCTGTGCCCTCGACTGTGCTTTCCTCTCTGGGAGCTTCATTTCTGGGTGTGCTCTTCCCTCCTGGCAATAGAATGGGTGCCAGGGGCTCTGGATTACAATCTCTCTGGGATTCTGGAGAGGTTGTTTATTTATATGTGATACTGGGGTGGGAACCCAGGTCCTCAGCCCTGAGCTACGTCCACAACACTTTTTTTTTTTGTTTTGAGACAGGGTCTATATAAGTCCCTAAATTACCCAGGCTGGGCTTAAATTTGCAATTCTCCTGCCTCAGTCTCCCTCAGTGCTGGAATCACTGACATCGTAGGCCACAGAGTTTTCGCTGAGCTGGGATTGGCCCTGGCTGGGTTCTAAACCATCCCTCAGCCAATCACTGTGATTCTGCGGGCTCAGCCTAAGTCATCTTCTTCCACTGGGAGCCGAAGGATGGGGTTTAGGCAAACAGTGCCCAAGAGAGCGGAGAATGTCCCTGATGTCACAGCCCGGGAACTAGGTGCCAGAGCTGAGCCTATCATCTTCTTCCACTGGGAGCCAAAGGATGGGGTTTAGGCAAACAGTGCCCAAGAGAGCGGAGAATGTCCCTGATGTCACAGCCCGGGAACTAGGTGCCAGCTGGACAGGGGGCACTGCCTGCCAGGGCTCAGAGTGCCTCTCATAGCTCCGCTCTGCTGTTTGCTCCGGTCCAGACCCAGCCTGCGGTGGAGAGCCTGGGCTTCCACAGCGGCCGCCTGCAGCGACTGGAGGTGACCTGGAGGGGCCTGCATCCCGAGGCCCTGGAGGTGCACGTGGGTAAGGTCCAGCCCGCTGTCCCTGGAGTCCTCCTGGCCAATGGACCCCATAGGGTGGGGCTCTCCTTCCTCCACTGCTGGGTCCCACAGTCGGTCTCCTAGGAGCCCACGGACCATCCCCCAGGGTTCCAGTCGATCTCCTGGGTTCCATGGTCCACCCCATGATTCCTCGGTCCATCTCCCAGTGTTCTGTGGCTCACCTCCCGGTGCTCTTTGCCCATCTTCCAGTGTCCCTCGGTCTCTTTCCCAGGACTGCGTGGCCTGTCTCCCAGGGTCCCATGGTGCGCCTCCCAGGGCTCCGTGTTCCATCCCTAGTCTCCGTTCTGAGCCCCGCGGCCCACCGCCCCAGGTCCTGGCCTCCTTTCCCTGCTCTGCGGTCGCCCCGTTCTTCCTGAGGTCCCGTGGTAGACAGCCCCTCTCTCAGACCCCGTAGGGCCCTTGGACAAGGTGCACAAGGCCAAGATCCGAGTGAAGACCAGCAGCAAGGCCAAGGTGGAGTCCGAGGAGCAGCAGGACACTGACTTCCTCAGCTGCATGTCCCGGTGGGTGGCAGGCCCTGGGGGTGGGGGTGGACGCCCCATGGCTCCCGCTGCAGCCAGGCGGGTGCTGAGCTGAGCCTGGGCCGGCAGGCGCTCGGGGCTGCCCCGCTGGATCCTGGCCTGCTGCCTCTTTCTGTCTGTGCTGGTCATGCTGTGGCTGAGCTGCTCCACGCTGGTGACCGCACCGGGCCAGCACCTCAAGTTCCAGGTAGGTGGGAGCAGTGGGCACACGGGGTGCGTGAGGGGCTTCAGATGTAGTGGGGGGCCCTGTCTGGGCCAGGGCCCGAGCACCTGCTGCCCCCACAGCCGCTGACCCTGGAGCAGCACAAGGGCTTTGCGGTGGAGCCCGAGTGGCCCCTGTACCCGCCTCCATCGCACGCCTGCGAGGACAGCCCCCCGCCCTACAAGCTCAAGCTGGACCTGACCAAGCTGTAGCCCCGTGGCTAAGTGGCTGCCCCTGGGACCATCCGTGTGCCCCTCCACCCCAAGCCTCCTTGTCCTTCACCCTCCCCTCTCGCACTCCTCAGTCCCAGGGGGGCAGGTCTGGCCTGGGCTCCTCCTGTCCCGCTTCCTTGGGGCCATGCTACTTTTTGTCTTCGATCTTGTGGCTTTCGGAGTGTCTGCACCCCCGTTTCGTGTTGCCTTCCTCCTTTTTCTGTCCCCTCTCTGGGGGCTGAGGCACAGGGGAGCCACTCCTCTGCAGTTTCCCTCTTATTCCCGGGGACCTGGCCCCTCCAGGAGCGGGGACCCTGGGGACTCCCTGGCGGAAGGGGCCGGGCTGGGGAGAAATAAACCGTGTACATAACAGACATTCTGGCTGCGCCTCCTGTGTTCCATACCCTGTCTGCTCCGGGGAGCAGCCCGGCTGTGGCTGTGATTCCTGGCCACCAGGTCCTTCCATGTCACCGTGGAAGCCCCTGGAAGTCGTTGCTGGCAGAAGGAGCCCAGGCCCCTGCCACCCCGCCCGTCACACATCCAGGGAGGGCTTGTCCCTGCAAAATGGTGCGTGTCCCCCTTCCCAGCGGGGCTGGCACTTGTGATCCTCCTGTCTCAGCCTCCCAGAGTGCTGGGATGACAGGTGTGTGCCCCCCCGCACCGGGCGTAAGGGAGCTGTTCTCGGAGGTGTGGAGGGGTGGCGGCTGATGCGGTGAGATGGGCTGGAGGAGGAGATGGCGCTGCGGTCTTGGGTCCGGGGATGCTGGGAGCGGTGCTCTGCCCTGTCCTGGAGGACGCCAGTGGGACTGACTGAAAGGCTGTCCAGCCCCGTGGGTTCCTCTCACTCGCTTCCCTGTCCCCATGGCCACCATCACCGGCCACGTAAGCTGGGACCACCAAGCCCCTCCCTCCAAACCTCCTCAGGAGATGGGGCTGCACACACAGGAGTCTGCAGCTGCCTGCGGGCAACAGGAACCAACTCCAGCCACTGGAGAGAGACAGGATTTACGGAAGGGTGCAGATGGCGGGCCCGGTGCCGGGAGGGGACCTGGAACCTCACACGTGTTGGGCAAGCTCTGTACCACTGAGCCACGCCCCTAGCTCTTTTTGGGTTTTTATTTTGCAACGGACTGGGTGGCCGGGTTGGCCTTACACTCAAATACTCCTGCCTCCGTCTCCTGAGTGCTGGGACCACAGACATGACCACTGCTCCCCTGTTCTGTACCAGAAGGGACTTGTGCATTTGAATTTTGGCACCCTCGGGGGTCCCTGGAATGCACAGCCCATGCATCCCAAAGGATGTGTGCATATTTACCGTTTTGCCTTTGGTTATTGAGTTGGAGTCTTGCTGTGTTTGCATAGCCCAGGCAGACCCTGAACTGCCCACCCTTTTGCCTTAGACCCTTGAGTGCTGGCTTTACAGGCACGAACCACCGCATTCAGCTGTTTTTGTTTTGTGTTCATTTATTCCATCCATCTATGGTACTTAAATAGCTACTGCCAGATGCAGGGGTGCACACCTGCTATCCCAGATACCTGGGAGGCTGAAGCAGGAGGATCTCAAGCTCAGACCCAACCTGGCAATTTAGGGAGACGTGTCTCAGAATAAAAAGCAAAAAGGACTAAGGTGCAGCTCAGTGGTAGAACACCCGTGGGTGCCCCCCACCACCAACTGTAAGTGGCCAGCCCAGCACAAAGGGGATTATGGTCCTTCCCTTCTGCCCGCCCTGCTCTTATCCCAAACACCTGTGGCTCTGGATATCTTAGCCCATCTTTTTCTTTTTTAGGGGGCGGTGCTGGGGATCAAACTCAGGACCTTGTGCTTTCGAGGCAGGCAGCGGCACCACTGAGCTAAATCCCCAGCCCAATCCCATCTTGATTCCTACTGACTGTCACTCACTACTGCTCTCCAAAGACCTGTCCTCTGCCTCAGACAGCCTCCAGCCCACACTGGCCCCTTTCATTTCCATGGTGACCACTGAGGTCCTTGCACCTCCTCTCCAAGCTCCCCACTTCCCTTTCTGCCCTTATCAGTTACATCTGTGTAAAGTAAATCCCATCCCAGACACTGCTGTCTCCTGAGCGGAGCCCAAACATCCAAATATACCAGCAAGGCCCCACAATCCAGCCCCATGCTCACCTCTTAACTACTCCAGCCACATGCCGTGTCCTTGAATCCTGTGAGCTGCCCAACTCCTTCTAGCCCCAGGGCCTTTGCACTTGTGTGTCTCTGCCAAGGTCATACCCAAAGGGGTCTGCTTCAGTGGAAGACGAGTTTCCCATGATGGCACAAGCTCTCTTGGGTGCCCAGATCTCTGTCCATCTTCTCTGTTCTTGCCACATTCATAGTTGGCTCATAATGGTTTGTTTCAAACTTGGCCTCTTTCCTGTCTGTCTGTCTGTCCGTCTGTCTATCCGTCTGTCTGTCTGTCCGTCTATCCATCTATGAATGATACTGGGGATGGAATCCCGGGCTTTACACTCTGCTACATCCCCGGGCCTTTTTATTTTTATTCTGAGACAGGATCTCACTAAGATCCCTGGCCAGGCTCAGACTCACAATCCTCCTGACTCAGCCTCCTGGTGTGCATGGCCGTGTCTGGCTTGCTTTCTGAAGAACTTTCCTTCCTTCTTCTCTCCTAAGAGAAGTCTGGTGCACCAAGACAATCACCCGTGGGCACCCTGGACACAGCTGGGATTGATGGAGGGAAGTGTCCTGTTAACTAAAGTTGCTGAGCAGAGAGGATGTAGATCTAGAGCTGCCGAGGGCCCCTTGTGGCCATGAAGACTGTGCTTGCCGTACAGATGGAGAGAAACAATGTCTAAGGACGTTGTTGGAAGTCCTGGAGCAAGCTGTGCTTGAAATCCACCTTACCCCTCAATTTTTGGCTTAGATCAGTTTATGTTGCTTTTTTTTTTTTTTGGAACTGAAAAGGACCGTAACTGACTGCTTTTTCTTTGACCCCTCCTTTAAGAATAAACACCCTTCTTGCATGGGTGTTTTTTACTTGTTTGTTTTATATCATGTGTCTAGAGCATTAATTCTTCTTTTTCATTTTATTTGAGACAGGGTCTTGGTCTGTAGCCCAGGCTGGCCTCACATGTATAGAGATCCTCCTGCTTCAGCCTCCTGAGTGCTAGAATGAAAGGCGAATGCCTCCGTGCCTGGCTCAGAGATTGCTTTACTGCTTCCTGGCCTGTCTCCTCCATGTACCATCCTGGGCACACTGCAGATGCGGGGCTGGCTCTGCCATGACCTCGGCACCCACAAATGCAGACCCTGGAGGCGTCGCCCGGCAGGACGTCCGGAGCCTCTGTCCCCTGGGCCCTGCCCACGTCTCTATCTTCCGCCTTCATCCCACGCAGACCTGGTGGTGGTGGTGGGTGGCTGGCTGGTGTCATAGCAACCAGCAGGCGCACCCATGTCTCTGGTAGCAGAGGGTTGCCATGGCAACAGGCCATCCTGGTTTCCTAGTGACAAGGACAGTGATCTGGCTTGGGGTGGGAACCACTGTGCAGGGGAGGGAGGGAGATGGCCCTGGTGTCCAACAAACACGCAAAAGACACTCTGGAAATGCTCACAGTGAAAGGCCGGAAGGGGGACTGTTGCTTCTGCAAAGCTGGGGTTTGGGCCAAGCCCCCTCCTGAAGCTGCTGTGTCCCTGCTGGGGTCCTCCTTTCTTCAGAGTCCCCACAAGGGCCATTCCTGGTGGCTGTTTCCTGTGAGTCCCTCCTGGCCTCACTTCAGCTCTACTGTACCTCCGTCACCTTCCAGCTCAGCCCAGGCCCCTCTAAGTCACAACACCCCAACTGAAGTGTTTATCATGTTGACAATTAAGTGGTTGCTTCTTTACTTGTGTGATGATTGGTTTAATAAATGGTCCCTCTGCCAGATGCGACACTCTAGGCGTCTCGGTCACAGCTGCGTCCCACACACTGAGGAGGCTGCTTGCAATACATCTTTGTCAACACTCTTCCTTCTCGCTCTGCCTGGCCCATTTTTCCAGAGCCAATTCGGCCTCGTTTCTGTCCCTTGAGCCCTCTCTGGCACTGGTCTAGGGCCTTCCACATTATGTCCACCTGGAATATTCTGGACCTTTCCACGGCGTTCTGGAAAGGCCCAGAACATTCTAGAACATTCCGTCTCCTGTTTTTACTACACTGGGTCGTCACTTCCTAGGGGAAATTCTCCTTGATTTGACTAAATCACACCCCCCATCTCAGCGTATTTTCTTTACGGCAATCACTGCTGAATGGAAAAGCTTTGGTCATTCATAGGTGTATACGTCTCGGATGTAGCTCTCCCCTTACGTGAGGGCAGGATTCTTGCCTGGTGTGACCCTCAGCAGGAACCCAGCACTCCATCTGCTGAGGGGGAGTCCCTCATGTTCCCTCTGAGTCACACCTCAGCAGTAGCCCTAGCTGTACCATTTTGGGTTCTTGTTGTTTGTTTTGTTTTTGTTTTGTTTTTGAGACAGGATCTCATTGTGTCATCCAGACTGGCCTCAACGTCACAGAAATCTTCCTCAGCCTCCAGAGTGCTCAGATGACAGGTGTGGGCCATCACACCTGGCCCCCAGCCCAGTTTTTATTTCTTGTTTTGAGGCAGGGTCTCACTGAGTGGCTAGGTTGCCCGGGCTGGGCTGGTTTTTGCTTTTTTTTTTTTTTTTTGATTTTTTGGGACAGGGTCTCACTAGCTGAGACTGACCTGGAACTCACTATGTAGCCCAGGCTGGTCTCCAACTCACAGCGATCCTCTGGCCTCAGCCTCCCAGAGTGCTGGGATGCCAGGCATGTACCACAGTACCTGGCTACTGTTTTTGGTACTGGGGATTGAAACTTCATTTTTTTTTCTTTTGGTACCGGGAATCGAACTCAGGAAATTGTGCCTTAGAGGCAGGCAGCAGAACCACTGAGCTAAATCCCCAGCACTGACTACTTTTTTGCAGTGCCAGGGATGGAACCCAGGACCCCACGTGTGCTAGGCAGTGCTCTGCCCCTGCCCAGTGTCCTTTTGAGGATGTTAAGCCAGCCTCATACGACATGAATGCTTTGGACATAGTTGTGATGCTGTGTTATTTAAGGACTCACGACAAGAAAAGAAAATGCTCTGCATGTTGGGCACAGACACCATTTATGTCTTCTCTTCCATCTGCACTGTTTGGAGGTGGGGACGTGGAGCCCTGGGTGCAGATGGCCAGCTGCACTGCTAGGCACCAACTGGCGTCCCCAAGTGGTTGCAGCAATGGACACCGCCACGAGCCAGGCGTGACAAGCAGGCTTTGAGGCACCGCCCCATCATTGGCAAGAGGCACAGTGGTGGGGGCCGGTGAGGCACCTGCTCTGTACACCTGATGCCCTGGCTTCTGCCCCAGCACCACCAAGGAATGGGGACGGTCATACCCCAGGGTGCGGGCGCGCTAGGCCATGCGTGTCAGTCCCTTCTGCCTGACTGTCACAGCCCACCCTAGGCACAGACATCTTAGTAAGAAAAGAGACTCACCTGACTCGCCCTTCTGTAGGCTGGAAGTCTGAGCAGGAAGGCGTGACTCTGGCAGGGGTTCCTTGGGTCGTGTTGCCTTGTGGCAGATGACAATAGTGGGACATACCTGGGGACAATCAATCAACCTCCTTTCTCTTTTTCTGTTTTTGCGCTGGGGATGGAACCCAGGGCTGTACACCACTGAACTACATTGCAAGCCTGCCCTTCCTCCCTCCCTCCCTCCCTCCCTCCTTCCCTCCCTCTGTCTCTCTCACCCTCCTTCTTTTTGTTTTCTGAGACAAGGTCTTTCTCTGTAAAAAAAAAAAACAGTGGCCTTGAACTCACAGAAGATCCTCCTGCCTCAGCCACCCGAGCCCTGGAATCACAAGCACACACCACCATGCCCAACTCGATTTTTCTGCTCTTTCTGTCACATGCCACAAGCAGGCATCCTGGGGTGGAGAGCAGGGACTAGGTTCTGGGAGGACACTGAGAGGTCAGGGGTTGTCAAAGGTCTGCAGGTGACCAAGGGAAGCCACAGCAGATTCATCATGGGAAAACACCATCCAGTTAGTCATCCACGGATTCACTCGCTCACCTGGAGATTGGCTGTTGGTTGATGGATGCCGGATACGCTGTCCTTTGGACCCCAGCAAGGCTCTAGCTTGGATACAGATACTGCCAGGTGTGGTGGCCACGTCTGGGCAGAGAAGCAGAAGCTCTGTTGAGCATCAGGGAGGATTCCTGGATGAGGAGGAGAGTGCAGTGGGCGCCAAGAACTCAGGCAGGTGCATAGGATCCTTCTCTTCCTTGGTGGGGGTTCCACAGCTGCCGTAGCAAATGATGACAGCTGGGCGGCTAAATGAAACAGGAACAGCAGGCAGGCACAGCGGTGCACGTCTGTGATCCCAGGTACACAGGAGGCTGAGGCAGGAAGAGCCCAAGATGAAGCTAGTTTGAGCTGCCTAGTGAGACCTTATCTCAACAAACGAACAAACAAAAAACAAAACAAAACTGAAATTGAATCTCAGAGTCCTGGAGGCCAGAAGTCCAAAATCAAGGTGTCTGTAGCTCAGTGGTAGAGCACTTCCCTAGCATACAAGAGGTCCTAAGTTTCACCCCCAGCACTGCCAAAGAAAACCAACACCAAAAAAGCTAAAAGTCTTAGCTGTGGGCTGTGGGGGCACATGCTTGTAATCCCAGCTACTGGGAGGCTGAGGCAGGAGGATTGTAACTTTGGGACCAGCCTGGACAACTTAGAAAGATCCTATCTTAAAATAAAATAAAGATGCCTGTGTGTTCAGGTCAGTGGTAGGGCATTTGCCTAGCATGTTTGAGACCCTGGGTTCCATCTCTAATACCTACAAAAGAGAAGAAAAAGCCAGGTTTAAGTGGCACACATCAGTAATCCCTGTACTTTGAGAGACTGAGGCAGCAGGGAAAATTTAAGTCCTGCCTGGACAACATGGCAAGACCCTGCCTCAAAGTAAAAAATAAAATAAGGGGTTAGGAATATAACTCAATGGTAGAATCCCTTTGAGTTTGATACTCAGTCCTAACAAAAGAAAAAGACAAGAAAACATTATAATTGGGCTGGGCCACTACCAAGGCCCCTGGGGAGGACTCTCCTGCCTCTGCCAGCTCCTGGTCCCTCAAGTTTCCTTGGCTTGTGGCTGCACCCCCCAACTCTGCCTCTGACTCACATAGCTTTGTCCCCTGCCTGGAGTTCTCTCTCTCTCTCTCTCTCTCCCTCTCCCTCTCCCTCTCCCTCTCTCTCATAAGGACATTTGTCATTAGATCTGAATCAACCCTAGCCCAGCATGATTTTTTTCTTGCAAAATCTTAATTCCATTGTAAATACCCTATTTATTCATTTATTTATTCACTTGCCTACTTGTTTTATTTTACTGGGAAGTGAACCCAGGGCCTTCTCACTGAGCTACATCCCAGCCCTTAAAAAAAAAAAAAAATTGGAGACAGTGTCTTGCTAAGTCCCCAAAAAGGTCGCTAAGAGGTGGTGGGACCTTTAAGAGGTGGGGCCTAGTGGGAAGTGGCAGGCCTGGCCCCAAGTGGGACTCGGCTTTTGGCCTGGCTGGGTTTCTCCCCCAAGAAGAGGCCCTGGTTACGCCCTGTGTGCGCGGTGCGTGTGCGCCACTAGCCTCTTTCTTCCTCCTCAGCCTTCCTCTGGTATTTCATTCTAGTAACAAGAAACGGGCTGATACAGGCTGCCCCATCTCGATGCAGACAGGGCCCCAGCACCAGGAAGCAGTCTAGGGTCCCCAGGAAGGGAGCTGCTGGCTTCCCGGGCAGCCTCCTGCGGTGCGACGTGCCTCACCTTCCCTGGATCTCAGCCATCCACGCCCTGGCCTCGGAGTAGCAGGGCCGGCGAGTGCAGAAGTGGTGACAGCAACCCAAGGCACGTACATGGTGGACAGCCAACTTTCTGGTCAGTGTTTTTGTAGAAAGGGTGACTAATTCTTTCTCTCTCTTTTTTTTTTTTTTCTGGTGCTGAGGCTGGAACCCAGGGCCTTGCACATGCTAGGCAAGTGCTCGCCCTGAGCTCCACCCTCAGCCTTGGGTGACTAATTCTTACCGAGAGCCATTCCTTAATTCCCATTTCATGGACACGGACGCTGAGACCACCCAGCGACCCTGAGAGCGCCGCCGTGATTCACTGGCGCACTATGTGTTTATCTAACGTGTGTCTGCTGCTGTCCGGCAGCCACAGCAGCAGCAGCCAGAAACAAAACAGCATTCTCATCCCCTGGGAGCTGACATTTCAGTGGAGCGGATGAATGATAAGAAGGAAAGGAAAATGTCTGACAGTTCCTCAGAAAGCTGAACACAGAGCTCCCCATCCCAGGAGCCCTCAATTCCACACCTAGGTTTTTGCCCCAGGGAACTGAAAACAGGGGTCAGTCAAATCCTTGGACACACATGTTCACTGAAGCCCAGCAGCGTGAACAAACAAGTATCTACCAGTGCATGAAAAAATACACACAGGGTGGGACATCCACTGGGTGGAATATTACTCAGCCGTGACAAGGAACAACGTGGATGAACCTCAAGACCATGGGGCTGAGTGACAGAAGACAGACATAAAAGGCCACTCAGTGTGATTCCACTGACACGAACTGTCCAGAATAGGCGAATCCTGGGCTGGAGATTTAGCTTAGAGGTTCTATCTATCGCCTGCCTCACAAGTGCAAGGTCCTGAGTTCAATCCACAGGACCAGAAAAAAAAAGAAAAAGCCACAGCAGAACAGGTGAATCCACAGGGACAGGAAGCAGATCAACTGCTGTCAGGGGAGAGGGGAGGAAATGGGAGAGACTGTTCATGGGGACAGGGTTTCCACTGGGAGGGGTGGAAGTGTTCTGGTCCTACATAGAGGTGGTTTTTTCCTGACATCTGAGTGTGCTAAGAACCCTTGGGGAACTGGGGGAGGGTGGAGCTCAGTGGCAGAGAACTTACTTAGGTGCAAATCCCTGGCTGCATTCCCAGTACCTCAAGAATCGATTGGTAAATACGATTTTAAAGAAAGTATGAAAATTATCCGTTGAGATGCTTTAAAATGCTGAATTTTTCTGCATGCCCATAATCTCAGGTACTCAGGAAGCTGAGGCAGGAGAATCTTAAATTCAGGGTCAGCCTGGGGAACTAGCAAGATCCTGGAAAGTACTGGGGGGAGAAAAAGGTGTGGAGGTGAAGTTACAGCTGGCTGGCGCATCCTGCATGCGCCCTTGGTTCAGGAACAATGGGTGAAGACCTGAGGACAGTAACGAAAAGAGGAGAATCAGCATTGATGTGATGCTGGCCATTCAGCGGTGACGCCCGCGGGGTGGGCCCTGGCCCCAGCAGACAGCTGTCGGGACCCAAGGCCGTCTGAGGTGTCCACCTCCTGCTCCATGACACCTGGGCTGTCCACGCTGGACCTGGGCCTGTGAGCTCCACAGCTGGCCAGGCTGGCTAAGGGGAACAGGTGGTGAGGCCCCTGCCTCTGGGATCCTGGGCCAGCTGTGGGCCAGGCGGCGGCCAGGCTGCGGATGGTGCCTGCCACAGAACAGCCTGTGGCTCTGCCAGCCCATGGATCCGTCCTCCTTGGGCCCGGCATGCGCAGTGAGGCCCTCACTGCAGTCCAGTCATGGCAGCCACTGCAGTTTGGGCCAAGAACCCTGGGTTCTTGGCTTTGCCTGGCTTTTCCACTGTGGCCCGCATCTCACCTGCACTGTTAGTGCCCTTGAAGTTCATCCCAGTGAGGGCCACATGGCCCCACCTTTCCATTTGTTTTTATGGTGCTAGGGATGAAACCCAGGGCCTCGCATATGCTGGGCAAATGCTCTACCACTGCGCTACATTCCCAGCCCTTTTCATTTTATTTATTTACTTATCTATTTTGAGACAGGGTCTCACTATGTAGTTCAGGCTGGCCTTGAAATCTGTGATCCTCCCGCCTCAGCCTCCTGAATGTTGGGATAACAGGCGTGTGCCACCACGCCCGGCTCCCTTTTCAATTTTATTTTGGGACAGGGTCTTGCTAAATTGTCCAGACTATGTTCGAACTTGCAATCTTCTGCCTTGGCTTCCGGATTAGCCTGGATTACAGGTGCTCACCACTGTGTTCAACCAAACCCCATCAATTTCCGCCTAGATCTTGTCCCTCCTAGCGAATGCCCCTAGTGGAAAATGTTGCCTCCCCAATTCTGAGAGGCACCTGCTAAAGCCATCGCTGGTTTCTCTTCTGGTTTCAGCAGGAGGGTGTCCGCAGTAACCCCCAAGCCCTCTGCTCAGTACCCTCCCACCTCTACTCCCTCAGGTCTGCAGGACTGACGGAGGTCCCAGAGCACTCCTGCGCCTCTGCACAGACCTCTGCGCAGGCTGTCCTGTCACCTGCGATCTCAGGGCACCTCAGTGACCAGGGTGCTCGGGGTCTGCAGCCGGGGGTCCTGTGCTTCTCGCCTATCACTGTCTGCTTCTAACACGTGGGGCGAATCTGGGTGTTTAGGGGCCTTGCGTGGGAGTGGATGCTGTTGACTCCGGCCTTATGTGTGGCGGCTGAGCTGTCGGTCTCTGCTGATGCTTTGGATGCCTGCACGGGGTTCATCCGGAACAAAGACCGGAGGTGGAACCGTGGGTGTCTGCACAGCTTTATGGCCGGGCGGTGGGGAGAGTGGTGCCTGTGTAGCCCGAGGCAGTAGGGCCCCCAGCACGGAGTATCCATCAAGAGGCCCAGTGTCACCTCCTCCGTGGATTATAGTGTTTGAGCACCTGCTGTGCACCTGGCCCTCTGCAGGCCACGAGGGGGGGCAGTGGGGGATGGATCTCCCCGCAGCAGTGGCTCAGACAGGAACTTAGAGGGAGGGTGCCCGGCTCCATCTAAGCCGCTCCACATCGCCTTGCCCCGCCCCTGATCTGGCGCCACCCTTCGGCAGCCCCTTGCACACATCCGGGCACCTTTCTGGCCCCCTCCTCAATCCCGGCCCCTTCCCTCACTCAGGCTCCGCCTCTCCGACCTCTGCTCACTCTGTCCCTCCCAGTCGACCTCACCTATCACCAGACCACGCCCCTCCCTGGCCCCTGGACCGGACCCTTTCAGCCCCTTGTACCCCTACCCTGCCCGGTCCGCTCTTCATCCTGGACCCCGCCCTCCTAGGTCACACCCACCCCAGCCATACCACGCCCCCTCTCGCTTGACACACCTCCGTCCTGACCCCGCCCCTTACTATAGAGCTCCGCCCCAATTCCCTACCCTCTGACTTCTGGTCACCCAGGCTCCACCTCTCTTTACCGTAGACCCGGCCCCTTCGCTCCAGATACACCCCTTTCTCCGACTCTGCTTGGGCCTTTGCTCTAAGGCCCAGCCTTAGCTTTCCGCCCCGTCGGGCTTTGGCCCCGCCTCTCTGTGGAATAGGCCCATCCCACCACCCAGGCCACGCCCCTTACCCACTGGTCTGCCCCGCTCCTCAGAAACACTCCACCCTTCATTTTTGGGCCCCGCCTCCTAGGCTATGCCCCGCCCCCAGCTCATTGAATCCCTCCCCTCGCCAGACGCCTGGACACATCGTTTTCCAGGTTCCCGCTCTGCCCCCGGAGCCAGGGCCCGGCCCAATACCTTACCTCTCTCCCTTTTCCTGCCCAGGCCCGACCTCTTCGTAGACCCCTCCCCCTACCCGCTCCTCCGGCTCCGCCCCTTTTCTTCGGACACGCCCCTTCCTTCTCTGGCCGTTGCTCTAAAGTGCCTCACTCTTCAATCCTGCTGAGTTCTAGCCCCACTTTTTGCATACCGGCCCCTCCCACTCCTAGCCCCGCCCCTTTCAGAGACTAGCCCCACGCCCCTCGGACCACGCCCTGTCCATGGCCACGCCTCTCCGCAGGCCGGGCTCCGCCCCACTCCCCGGCTCTGGGTCTCCCGG
>NW_022900949.1:1967846-1985346 GCF_012274545.1 Fukomys damarensis
CCCGGCCCGGCCTGGAGAGGAGCCTGCGCGGGTGCTGCTGGCGTCACGGGGCCCCAGGTGTCCGTTCTGGGCCCCGCAGGCTGATGGGGCTCGCGACGGTGTCGGGGCCTGGGAGGCAGTCTTAGAGGTGTCCTAGGGCTCTGGTGGGGAGGCTGAGGCCGAGGTCTCCAAGGTGGTCAGAGCGTGCCGCCAGGGGGCTGGGAATTGAGAGCGGACCGGGGGAACTGGGGGTGTCCAGCAGGTCCTGGGGGTGTAAGAGGCCCACAGATTCAGAGGGGCCAGGGAGCTGTTGGGGGGCAGAGGATTGCCAGAGAGCGGAGGGCCGTAGGAAACAGGGTCCTTCCTTGGGGCGCCTTCCTCCCAACCCCTTGGGGTTCGCTGCCCCTCCGCTTGGGCAGAAGGCTTGAGGCGAGCGAGATCTTGTCCTGGCCTTAGGGGGGCATATTTCACCCCTGTGGTCAGAGAGAGGCTCCCTTTCTTCGTGGCTGAGACCTGAGATGGGTTGCCTGAACCCCAGAATTTACCCAAAAAATCATAGGTGCTTCTGTGCTTCTAAGCATTGCCCTGGAGTCTTGGAGGAAGAAGAGCACCTGCCTGTTTTCACCTTGGATGACACCCAGCCCCTCCCACCTGAGCCCCCCAGGACCCCATCATGCTCAGCTGGCCAGAAAGGAAATTCAGGCTCCACCTTGCTGGTGAACTTACAGGAGCCAAGGGTTTCCCTCAGTGTGGTGGGTGATGAAGTTGGACCCTGTGTGTGTGTGGAGTCGGCCCTGCTTGTGGGTTGGGTGTAGAGGTGGGTGAAGTGGAGCTGGCATGGATGGCCCAGCCAGGGCAGAGGATGCTGAGTGCCACCTTGAGGCTGCCATGAGTGGGCAGAGCAAGGCAGGGGTCTGAGTCGGCTTTGTCAGTGGCTGTGGAGAGACAGGGACTTCTGTGACCAGAGGACCGACCAGCTTTTGGGGGTGGACGTGGGGGTGGACAAGATTGGAGGCCTGGAATGGACAGGGCTTGGTGACCAGGCCTCAGGCTGCAAGCAAAGGAGAGATAAGAAGGGACAGTGAGCCAAGTATGGTGGTGCATGCCGTGATCCCAGCACTCAGAAGGCTGAGGCAGGAGGATTGTTCTGAGTTGAAGGCCAGCCTGGGCTACATGGTGAGACATTGTCTCAAAAACAACAAAACAAAATGAAAAAGAGGCACCTGCACGCCCTGAGTCCCTGCCTTGGGCCCTGGGGTGGGTTGATCTGGGACAAGGGTTTTTTGCTATGTTGTTGCTCTTGTTGCTTGGGGTAGGACCCTGCTTGCACAAGCTATGCTAGGCCTTCTACTACTGAGCCGCACCCCATCTTTCCCTCCCTCCCACCCTCCTTTCCTTCCTTCCTTCCTTCTCAGGGCTGTGGATTGAACCCAGGAGTACTCTACCACCATTACATCACCAGGCCTTTTAAACACTTTATTTTATTTTCGCAAAGTTGCAAAGTTGCCCAGCCTGGTCTCAAAATTTGTAATCCTCCTGCCTCAGCTTCCCAAGTAACTGGAATGACAGGTGTATACCATAGGCCTGACTTGACTCTTTTCTTCTTTCTTTTCTTTTCTTTTTTTTCCCCTAGTACTGGGGACCTAGTACTCAGGACCTTTGCGTGGAGCTACATTCCCAGTCCTTACAAAAAAATTAATTTTATCAGTACTTTTCAGGTATACAATATAATAATATTCATCAATGGAAATTTGTACCTTTATGTATCTGTCTTGGTTCTTATTTTTTTTACCCACCCCCCTGCCCTGTCTTCAACTCCTTTCCTCCCTATTTACAAAGATTTTGTTTCCATTTTTTCCTTTTCTTTAAAAATATTTTTGAGTTTGAGGCTTTCATGGCTTTCCTCTCCATAGCCCACCAGCTTCCTCCAGGATGTACTTTTTTTGTGGGGGGGAGTTTGAGATAGGGTCTCACTGTGTAGTTGAGACTGACCTGGAACTCACTATGTAGCCCAGACTGGTCTCCAACTCAGCGATCCTCCTGCCTCAGCCTCCCGAGTACTGGGATGACAGGTGTGCGCCACCACGCCCAGCCAGGATGTACTTTTGTCTTAGTGTTTTTGTTTTTTGTTTTTTTTCGGTACCAGGGATTGAACTTGGGTCCTTGCGCTTGCAAGGGAGGCCACCGAACCGCTGAGCTAAATCCCTGGCCCTGTCTTAGTTTTTCCTCCTTTCCTCAGCCCAAGCTTGCTTTGCAGAGCCAGTTTTTCCCTTACTCTTCACTTTTACTTTTCCAATAAACTTTGTCACAGATAATGTGTAAGTGTGTGTGTGTGTGTGTGTGTGTGTGTGTGTATGTGTGTGTGTTTGAGACAGGGTCTGTTTAGGTCACTAAGTTGCCCAGGATGAGCTTGAACAAGCGATGCTCCTGCCTCAGCCTCCCTCAGTGTGGAAAAACAAACATGCACCTCCACTCTGGCTAACACTGTTTTTTGAAGCTCATTCATGCTGTTACATTGGAAGTTTATTTTTTCATTACTGCGGGATGAAAAGAAACAAACTGGCCATGCTTTTGATGTCCTGTGTGTGTCTGTGGGTGGACAGTTTGTTTAGCCGTTTTCTGGTTGGTGGATTGTTAGGTTGTTTCCATTTTGATAATTGTAAATAAAGCCTCTGGGAACATCGGGGTAGTATCTTTGTGTGGATATAACAAAGCTATCCTACTGGTAGATAGCTAAGAGTGGAATGACTGGGTCATGAGGCAGATGTGTGTTTAACTTTTTAAGAAACTGTTAAGTCTACTATGTGGAATGGCTGCACAGTTGGTATCCTTACCTGCAAACTGGTACGGCGGGGGTACATGCCTGTAATCCTAGATACTCATGAGGCTGAGGCAGAAGGGTCACAAATTCTAGGCTAGCCTGGCCAACTAAGCAAGACACTGTCTGAGACGCTTTAGAAAAGGAACTGGCATGCCAGGTGTGGGGGCGCACGCCTGTCATCCCAGCACTTGGGAGGTTGAGGCAGGAGGATCACTGCACTACACAGTGAGAGTCTGTCTCAAATAAATAAACTTTAAAAATATAAAGAAGGAGGGCTGTTTGTGGCACAGTGGTAGAGCCCCGGGGATCCCCAGGACTGCAAAACCAAACAAGCAAGCGAAACTGCAGTTGTTTCCCATGTTCACCAACAGTTGGTATGGCCAGTCTTTCTTTTTAGTCACTCATAGATGTGTTTCATTTCTAATTGTGGTTTTCATTTGTATTTCCCCACAAATTAATGATTTAGGATTTTTTTTATGGCTTTCTTAGTGTCTTCTCATTACTGAGACAAAATCCCCAACACCCAAAGTTAAAGGAAGTAGCTGGGAATGTGGCTCAGTCTGCCTGGCAAGTGTGAGTCCGAGTTCAATTCAATTCCTGGTACCAAAGGGAAAAAACAAAACAAAACAAAAAAACAAACAGCAAAGTTAAAGGAGGAAATGTTTATACAGGTTTCAGCTCCAGGCCGGGGTGCCTTGGCAGAGGGGCATCACAGAGGAGAAGCAGTTCACGGCAGACACAGCAGAGCAACATATGACAAGCCACAAGACACAATCCTCTTTCTGCCCCTTATATTTTATCCAGGCTACCGGCAGGTAGTACTCACACTCTTAATCCTAGCACTGTGCCATGAGTCAGTCCCAGTGTCACACACTCTAAATCCACACTCTGAAAATGCCCCACTGTGACTGCATGGGGTTTAGATGCCTAGGCACAAGCTGTAACACTTGGCTATCCAGCTCTTCAGTAATTTGTCTCTCTAATCTTTCACTCATTTTTTCACTGGGTTGGGCCTGATGGGACCTCAGATAGCCCACAGAATACTTTTTTCTGGTCATCTTATGGTTTTTCTTAGGTAAAATTTATGTAACACAGTTCACCCATGTCAAGTGAACCATTCAGTGGCCTTTATCACCCTTGACCCAGATCTGTCTAGCTCCAAATTATACTCATCACTCTAAAATTCAAGCTCATACCTATTCTTTGTTTTGAAATAGTCTAGGCCAGGCTTGAACTTGCTGTGTAACCTAGGCTGGCTTCCATGTTTTTCCTGCTTCAGCCTCTTGAGTGCTGGGATTACAGGTGTGTGCTACTGTGCTAAACAGACCCCATACCTAGTAGCACTCACTTCCTATTCCCAATCCCTAGTCCCTGGCGACCACTGATCTACTTCGTGTTTCTGGATCTGCCTGTTCTGGACTTTTTAAATCAGAGGGAAGAAGACATGGCCTACTGTGTCTGGCTTTCCTCACTTTGTGTCATTGTCATAGCCCTGTTCTAGCCTTTATCAGTGCTCCATGCCTCATTGTGGCTGAGTAATATTCCACAGGGCAGGAACCATACCGTTTATCCATTCACCACTTGATGAATGTCTTAGCACATTTTCTGTGCCTAAAGAATACCAGAGGACTGGGGCTATAGCTTACATGAAAGGCCCCGGTTTCCATACCTAGCGGATGATTGTACCTAAGAAAGTACAGAACATGGGATACCGAAGACTGGACAGCCTAGCATTATTTGGTGAGTCCCTCTGTGGCAGTGCCCTGTGGTGACAGCATACCCCTGGGGTTTGTGCGGCTTGGGGCCCTAGAGTGTAGGTGGCCCAGAGGGAGCCAGTGTCTGGGCAACATGTCAGGGAGGGGCAGGGAGGACCAGCCAGTGGAGCAGACTTCCTGTGGTCCCAGGCCTGCGGCCTGGCAGGTCAGAAGGCCCCTGCATGGGATCACATCTTCTGGGGGGACCGGTGGGGCTGCCAAGGGGTGGGGAAGTCTGGCCTTGTCTGTGATGCTGACCCTCCAGCCTGCCAGGTGGTGCCTGCGCCGGCCGCTTTGTCCCATGTAGGGTTTTGCCCTCTGGCCAGGGGTGGGGGTGCTTCCTGACTTCCCCTGGCTCCTCTAGGGTCCCACAGCTCCGGCAGGTGTCCTCAGGGGGGACCTCGCTCCCACCCCCCCGCCGCCTCATCATTATGTAACTTGTTTGTTCCAACTTCTCTCTTCTGCAACAAAGGGGGAGAAGGAAAGAGCAGAGCTGATTCTCTCCTTCCTTCTTATCTCAGGGGATCCACAAAACCCCGTTGCCTGATGAAGATGGCTGCTCATGGCTGTGCAGAGCCTTGGGGGTGGATGAGGTGGCCAGCTGGCCGGGGCTGGTGGAGGGGAGGCGGTGCCTGGCCGTGTGGGTCAGTGACAAAAGACACTTGTTCTGCAACTGCCTGCTCCTGGCCGGGCTCAGCTTCTCCTGTCCGGACTCCTGCAGGAAGAGGGCCTCCGACTAGAGTCCCATGGTGGTGAGGTGCCTCCTGGCTCTGGTCCCCTGACTCCTCCGCCCATCCCCTGTGAAGGTGTTACTGAGTCACACTGCTTCTGGGGGTGAGGAGGGGACGTGCTGGCCGTGGGTGTCTCCTTGGGAACTGGTGCCTAGCGGGCTGGTCACAGGCCTGTCGCCTTGCTTGTTTAAACTCCCCACAAGCCCTCCCTAGCTGACTCTCCCTAGGTCTTCTCCAAGGAACACCGAGTTCATGTTAGGGAGACCTGGACACAGTGTGGCCTTCTCGGAAGGTCTTGTCCCTGGGGCCTGTCCTCCGCTCTGAGGGAGGGAGAGACGTGCTGTTGGCCCTGCCAGAGCCGAGGTTCAGCGCTCAGGACACGAGGGTCCATGGTGCAGTATCCGTGCCGGTGAGATAGGACTGCAGTGCCTCCTTCCCTTGGGCAGCCTCCAAGCAGGCCCACGTCCTGGGGAGCAGGCAGGGCAGGGAGATGCTTGGGACGTGCCACGTGTTTCGTGCTGAGGCCGCCTTGCTGACATTGCCTTGCAGTAGCGATGCTGCCCACGTCCTGCCCGCTGCGCTGTGTGGGAATCGTGGGATGTGTCTGGGGGCCGAAAGTGAAAGTTGGCCCATGCTGCTGGGAGGATGGTGGCGCCGTTGCTTGGTGGCTGTGAGAGGGGCAGGGCGGTGACAGAGCAGGCAGTGGCCTGTGGACGACACGGAGGGTGGGCCTGGCTGTGGGGCATCCTGGTGGGGCTCGGGAGGTGTAGGGAGTCAGAGCTGAAGGCAGCCCTACTGCAGGCACCTGTGCCTGGGCAGCTCAGTCCACAGGCAGGGAGGCCACCCTGTGTCATCGCCAGCCAGACTGCAGCGTGGTCGTCTCACGGCTGGACAGCTGCCGAGAGCAGGTGGCCCCAGCCTTCTGGTCCTTGGCTGTGTTTTCACTGTGACCACACTACCTTGTGGGAGCTGCACACTCACCACCTGCCTTCCTCACCTAAAAGCTCTTTTCTTTTTTCTTTTGATATACCCGGGATCAAACTCGACCTTGCATTTTGGAGGTGGGCATGGTGCCACTGAGCTACATCCTCAGCCTTTTTATTTATTATTACTATTATTATTTTTTTAAATTATGAGATGGGATTTCACTAAGTTGCCCATTCTGGCCTTAAACTTGCAATCCTCCTGCCTCAGCCTCCTGAGTAGCTGGAATTACAAGCATGTGCCATTGAGCCCAGCTCTGGCCTTTGGTATTTGGTTTCGTTTTGTTTTGTTTTGTTGTTGTTTTCTCCCATACTGAGAATCAAACTCAGGACCTTGTACTGGCCAGGCAGGTGAGATGCTACTGAGCTAAATTCCCAGCCTTGTTTCTTTCTTTCTTTCTTTCTTTCTTTTTTTTTTTTTTTTTTTTTTTTTTTTTTTTTTTTTTTTTTTTGTACTGGGGATTGAACTTGGGACCTTGAGCTTGCTAGGCAGGCAGCGGAACCACTGAGCTAAATCCCCAGCCCTCTCTTTTTGTTTGTTTGGTTTTGGTTTTTTTTTTTTTTTTTTTTTTTTTTTTTTTTTTTTTTTTTTTTTTTTTTTTTTTTTATGTTGTTGTTGTTATTGTTGTTACTTCAGATTGAATTCAGGACCTTTCACTTGCAAGGCAGATGGCAGAACCACTGAGCTAAATCCCTGGCTCCCTGTTTCATTTTGTTTTGAGACAAAGTTTGCTATGTAGTACAGCCTACTCTTGAACTTGCTATATGTCCCACACTGGCCTTGAATTTGCAATCTTACTGGTTCAAGCACTGGAATTCTGGGATTACAGGCATGGGCTACTATACCTGGCTTTGCCTCTTGTTTTTTTTTGGTACTGGGAATCAAACTCAGGACCTTGCACTTGCAAAACAGGCAGCGGCACCACTGAGCTAAATCCCCGGCCTGCTCCTTGGTTTTAAGGGATGCTTTAGACTTGGGGTTGCAGGTGCTGTAGAAGGAGGAGGTGGAAAGAAGAGTAGGAAGGAGGCAGAAAAAAGGGAGAAAGAGGAGGGGAAGCGCGCAGCTGGAAACGGCTCAGAACGCACGGCCCTCATGTGACGCCTGAGGCTGTGCATCCTGGTACCCTGGCTCCTTGCTCTTGCAGACAGGATCATTCAACACCTCTCCTCCCTTCTGGTTGGGCCCAGGGCCTCCTGTGTACCCGCCACCTGTGTGTATGTGCCTGTCCTGTGGACCCCAGGCTGGCCCCTGCCCTAAGGGTCCGAGCCTGAGTTGGAGCTTCCCATCTGGGGGGGTCAGTGCCTCTTCCCAGATGAGGGTGAGGTCAGGCCCAGGGCGGGTTTGGGTGAGGGTCCTGGGTTGGGCTTCTTGTTGGAAGGGTGGACTTGGGGGCCTGCGCCAAGGTGGGCCTCAGCAGTGAAAGATGCATGTTGGCTGGAGGACCAGTAGTGGTGGCTGTGAGGGCGTGGGCCTGATGGACTTTAGGGGTGAGGGGCTGAGAACCCACTTGGCCTTGAGTGGCTGTGCTGGCTGCAAGCATCCAGAGGACATGGAGGTGGCATCTGCAACACTGTCCCAGAAAGCCTTTTGTGCCTCTGTGTCCTGGGCTCAGCCAGCCTGGGCCCCCACTTCAGGTCTTCTGGCCAGCAGGTCCAGAGAGAGAGCCGCAGCAGACCCACAGTTGGCACGTCTTGCTGTGATCACCTTGCAACCACAGCCTGCAAGGAGGGTCCTGCCCCTCCTTCCCTCATTCTGGCTCTGAGCCACTGTCCTATCCCCCACTCCAGCCAGCAGGACCTTCTTGTCACCCCCCGCTTGACACCTGCCAGGGCTCCCTACTCTCGGGACACTCTGGTTCTCTGTGTAACCCAAGCACTCCCAGAATGTCCTGTCCTTGTCCCAGCAATTTGCATGGCTCAAGTGCTGCCTCCTTGGGGCCTGGCCATGGCCTGCCCTGGCACCACAGCCCACCCTGTACCTCCCTGTGTCGCCCTGCTATTGCGGCTCCCTCTCTGTGCGGAGGCTCTGTGTCCCCCGGGACACGCACTCCTGGGGGCAGCAGTTGACCAGTTCTCAGAGTCCCCAGCAGATCCATGCCCCCCACACCATGTGGGCTGGATTTTCAGGGGTGCTGGCTCCATCCTAGGCTCTGCACAGCTATCCTGCCCCGACCTGGTGGGGTCATCCCCCACCACGTGACACTTAACGAGCAGGGTCAGGGCAGAGTGGCAGAGATTCACAGCCTGTCATCAGCGATCAGCCCCACGTCGGAGCAGCCAGCGGCCGTACCGTTCTGCTGTGCTCCATTTATTTAATGAGCAGAGTTTCAGCACTGTATGTGAAAGTTAAAGCCACCGCCAGCCGCCCTCCCTGTCCAGCTGCTTGCAGTGGAAGTGGGGGCTGAGCCGGCGGGGCCCCCACTGCGGGCCGGCCCGCCCTCCTCCTCTGGTAGCCGCGCTGCAGCTGTGTGGACGAGCTCTCTTAACACTTGTTAACCCCGCGCCTCCATCCCTTCCTCTCCGCCCTCCCCAAACCTCTCCAGAGAGGGCTGTGCAGTTCGCAGGACTCGTCTCCAACTCATCTCCAACGGCCACGCCGGCATTTCCCTAGCATTCCTGCTCTGCAGAGTGGATTTTGGGGCGCGTCCAGCGTTCTTTCAGACCCCTCGCCGAGCAGTGCTGCGCCTGACCGCTCCGTGTGCACACCATGGTGCACACTGCAAATATTGTGATCCAGGAGGAAGTAACCGGCACCTTGGGGGAATCACAGACCTTTCCTGCGAGAGCAAGGGCTTCCAGAATTGAACACGCTCAGCCTGCAGGGGGTGGACCTGTGGGCTTTTTAAAGGCCTTGGGGGGGTCACCTGAGGATCCAGGCCACAGCCGTGAAATTCCACAGGGGTCAGAGCTGGGAGTCCGGTGGGAGCATCTGGGTGGATATCCGGAGCGCTGTGTCCTCCACGGATGTTACAGTTCAAGGCCATCTGAAGGTGGCTGGGCAGGGACATGTGACTGCCCAGGGACATGTGACTGCCCAGAATCTTCTGTCACCTAAGCCGAACACGGGGTGCTTTCTTGGGCGGGTGGACGGGCCGGCCAGGTGGCTGTGTGCGGCAGGCAGGTGGGGAACCTCTCTGTGCAGTAGGCCCGCGCACCCTTCCCGGGAAGGTTTCCGGGTCAGTGTGGAACCTGCCCATCGGGAGGGTGCTCTCCGCTCTACATTGGCTCCCCGCTGGTGTCCACGCAGCCTGTCACATGAGCAGGCGGTTGGGAGCCCACAGTGTTTGTCCGCTCCCTGTGAGTCACTTGCACACGTGGCTGGCGGTGTTTGCCCAGCTGGGATGGTGGCACCGGTGCCCTCCCCTCCATCCTCGTCGCCTGCCCTGTTAGCGTTGAGAGTGGCTGAACCTTGGTGTTGGCCACCCCGCGTGCAGGCAGCTTGCTGACCTTTCTGAAGTCTCGCCTTGTCACAGACAGGCGGGGCTCTGGGTGGGGACAGCCTCCACCCACTCCCTCGTACTCACCCTCTGTGTGACTTCCTCACCACTGGCCCCTAGGAGGCCTGCATGCAATGTGGGAGAGGCGGCAGCTGGCAAGGCATTACGTCTCCGGTGGTTTTTCCAGAGGCTTGTCTGGAATGCCACAGGTCACTTTAAACTTCTGCCGTGGAGGGCCCCCTCAGGCTAGGTGAGCCAGAGGACCAGCTCATTCCCTTCCATTAAAGCTTAGAGGTCACATGAACAAATCCCAGTAGAGTTCCATTTTTAGGCATATTGGGGTTCAAGGCTGGAAGGACAGCTCCACAGGGCCCCCAGCAGATCCCTCTTTCAGCTCTGCCTTCCTTTTTCCTGGCCAACATTGACCTAATGGAAAGGCGACCCCCGCCTTATACCCCCCCAGCCTGGCAATTCCAGGGGAAAGGCAAGCCTCCACCTGGTAGCTTCGGCAAAATTCCCAGGGAAGCCTCTGATTGGACCACATAGGCCACACCCCCATCCTGGGCCAATCACCAAGGCCTTCGAGGAGGCTCTGATTGCCTAGGCTGGGCCATGTGGCTCCTTTCTAAAGCCCTGGAAGAGGTCTGCCACTGGGCATGAGCAAGAGAAAAGGAGGTTCTGCAAGGAAAACACGGGGTCCTTGTGAGAAGAGAAGAGGGATTGAAGCACCCCTAAAATGGAGATGTTCACGAACAGGCTCCTTCTGGTGCTGAAATTTGCTGTCGTCAGAAGGCCCCATGCTGAGCTGCATGATGCTTATGTCTGGCTCACCTCCACTGGGGTGAGCATGTGCTGCTTGGCAGCCCTGACCCTTCTGGGGCCTCAGCGCCAGCCGTGCCAGGGGAGGCAGAGGGCTGGGCTGTCTCACAGCACGTTTCTGCCCTGCCGTGCTGGAATTTGGCAGTGCTATAGAATTTGCTGGGTTTTCGAACAGTGCTCATGCACCTACTTGCCTAACCTGGAAAGCCAGGAGGTGTGCTTGTTCCAGTGGCCCTGTCTCCCAGCCTAGTGCTGCTGGGTGCTGAGGGGACGGGCTGTTGCGGGATCGTATGGAGTCAGGAGGAAACCTCAGCCTGAGATCTGACCACTGGCCGGCCCTGGGGGACCCAGACAGGTGTGCAGGTGAGGGAGGCCGTGGTGGAGACTACTTCCAGAGAAGGCGCTGAGGTGGAGTGGCTGGGGCATCCAGTGTGGGGGACTGGTAGATTTGGGGGTGGGGCCGGGGCCAGGCGGCATCAGGAACAGCGCAAGCAAAGGTGTGAAGAGCAGACATCCTGGAGAGAATCCTGCTTCCTGGAGGCTCCCTGTCAGAGACCAGCCCTGACCCTAGGAACTGGGCAGGAGCTGCATGGAGAGGCTGAGCCGTGAGAAAGCTCCAGCCCACTGCTGCCACCTAGGAGCCAGACCTGCCACCCGAGCCACCTGCCTCTCCACCCACCCGTGTACCCATCTTACCACTCACTTCTCCTCACATCCACCCATCCTGCCCACTCACCTGCCCACCCTGCACCCAACACGCATCCCCCAGCCCCTTCATGCAGGTGAGAAGCACAGTGAGCCCCTCCCTTGCCTGACCCTGGTGCCGCGTCAGCTGTGGGGAGCCAGACTGGCAGACAGGTGGTACCGGATGGGGTGAGCAAAGAGGGGAAACAGCCAGGCCAGGGCTCCAGGAGACAGGGCGGTAGGGGCTCAGGACTCTCCCAGTGGGACCCATCAGACAGCTGGAAGGTTAGTGGGGGACACATCCTCACCCTGGGCCAGCACTGAGAAGCCGCTGTCAGTGTCCTTCCTCCGGGTATGGGCAGAGCCTGGGGAGCGGGCTCAGCCCTTTGGGCCTCAGTCTCCCTGTCTGCATCTCGGTGATGGTCCTGGGGCTTGACAAGGCATGTGAGCCCCAGTGTGCCGGCTGAGGATGGCCTCCACCAGCCAGTCCTGGTGTCCTTGTGCCTCCTGCTTGCTGTGTGGTCTTGGACAGGTGCCTGACCCTCCCTGTGCCATAACATGGACATCTGTCAAATGGGGATAGTGAGGGCACAGTGCCTTCTGATGCTCCAGACCAAGTGGAGAGCTGGGATCCAGGTCTGCGCGTGGCCCTCAGCCCGACATAGAGCGTTCACTGGGTGGGTGCGGCCTGTTCTGAAGGGCATGCTCCTGTTCAGCCTGGTGGTGGACTGGGCTGCTTGGTGCTGAGAGCTTGCCGCTGGCTAGAAAGGTGGGGCTGAGTGCCCCGTCCCTCCTGGATGGCAGGACCTCCCCTGCTGGCCTTGAGAAGTGGCTGCAGTCAGCCGCTCGGGTTGGGAGCGTTGCCCACAGGTCTTCATGTCTGTTGGCAGTGGCCAAGCACTGAGTCCTGGGCTGCTGGGCCATGGGCCAGAGGCCAGAGTAGAGACCGCCATGGGGCGCCCCTGTGACCCGAGGAGCAGGTGTGTGTGGTGGCCTCGCCCACTTGCCTGCCCTCTCTGGAGGCCCCTTGTCTTCTGGGACAGCAGGATGCCAGCCCTGCTCCTGACTCCCCTCTATCCTGTTTCCCAGAAGGTGGGGTGGAAGTTTGCCAGGGTAGGTGAGGCGCAGCAGTGTGGATGCCTCCCCTCCGACTCTGGGGGTGGTGGGAGCTTCTGGACAGGTTGCAGGGTTGCTTCCTGAGGGGCTCCGGACGCCCTATCTTCCTGTGTGCTTGTTGGAGCCAAGGACACACGCACAGGGCCGGGGACGCTGGCTCTGGATGGCGATCCCTGGGTTCGGGTGGGCACTGTGCGGCCCTGGACCCTGTCTGTCTGCTCTGCGTGCCCCCTGGCAGCAGGGCCTGTGCTCTACACACCTGCCACCCTGGGTGCACACAGATCCACTGTGGCTGCGCTGGGCACACAAAGGCCTGAGCACGGGGTCCTCCTCAGACTGCTGGTACGCACGGGGAGACCAGAGGGAGCCACAGCTGTGCTAGAGGTGGAGCCCGGGGCTCACACGTGCCGGGCAGGCGCCGGACCCCGGCCCACTCGGACCTGCCCAGGCTTCCGTCCTGTCTGTTTCTGACCCCTGCTCCTCGGCTCTTCAGTATCTGGCTTCCTGGGGCACACGCCGTCCTCCAGAAGCGCTGCTCTCGCTTGTGCCCCCCCACCTGTGGGAAGGAGCTGCCCCTCAGGAGGGACGGCCCGGGAAGTGGGGTGCAGGCAGTGGGGGACGGGGCCACCGCACAGTCCCAGGGGAAGGCTCGCTGACGTGAGTGTGGGGGCTGCTGGCGGCCTGTGCGTCTGAGGCCAGCACCACGTGCCAGAACACAGTGACTTTATCCTGTGGGCCAGAGCTGCGAAATACTGTGGTAACCACAGCAACAGTAACTGGGGGCAGCTGCCTCAGCGGCCGTGTTGGACCCTGGTTCTCTGCACCCCTTAACCCTGAGGGCTCTGTCCCAGTGGCACTGGCAAGAAAGAAGCTGCCTGTAGTTGTGAGGGATTGCATGGGGTCTCAGTTTCCCCAAGGTCTGACACTGCCCCCTGCGGGGCCACATGTGGTGAAGGGTCCAAGATGGGTGGTGGGGGATATGGAGGAATTTCCCATGTGGTCAGAGTGAGTGTGCATGTGTGTGCGTGTGCACACCTGTGCGTGCATGTTAAGTGAGCCCCAGAGGTGGGCGGTGGGCTCAGAGCTCCACGCACAGCCCTGGGCCCCTTCTCAGTCTCTGCCCCCCAGGCCTGGTCCCCCTATCTGAGTCTCTGCCCCATCTCCCCTGGGTCTCAGACGGGCCTCTGCAGACAGCCTTGGAGGGGCTCCTGGTGCCAACCCGGGCAGAGCTGGAGTGGGCGCTGCTGTCCTGCTGTTCCTCCTCGCACAGGGACCTGGGGGTGGCCTTGCAGCAGCCGGGCTGGGCCAAGGTACGAGCCAGCCAGCTGTGCTACGCCGCCTGCCGCGCCCAGCCACATGGACAATAAACCTGAATTGGCTTGGAAAGTGGAAGTGCTCTCTGCTCCGGGGAAGTGAGCCTGTGCTCAGAACAGTGTGTGCGGGGACGTTCACAGACGCGCTGGCTGCCCGCTCCGCGTGGGGGTGGGAAAGGGTTTTACGAAGCCCAAAGAAATGTTTCCATGAAATTCCTCTTGTTCTAGGCCTTTTTTTTCTTTTTTGGACATTCCAATGAGAAGAATGGATCTGGGGCTTTGGATCTCTCCTGCTGGCTGGGAAGTGACCGCAGGGACGAGGCCAGCAGCTGGGCCTGGGCTGGAGGAGGGGCGCCCACCCTGACAGGTGCTCGGCCCTGCTCCCCCGCCCGCCCCAGAAGCAGCCCCATGCCCCGGCTCCTGGTCTCCCACCTGGCGCTGGCCATAGCTGGCGTGGCTCTCAGCATCCTGTGACCTCTCCCACTAGGCTGCTCTGTGTCCATTTTGCTGAGGCGAGGCCACCCTAAGAGATCCCCAAGTCCCGAGGACACTCACCCTACCCGTTGCCCCCAGGGGTGCCCGACAACCATGCTGGGGGACACAGGGCCACGGCCTGCTGAGGATGGTGGGGGCGTGTGGACACTCAGAGGCCACGTCCAGGGCAAGCGGCCTCCAGGGACACCCTGACCGGCTGCTGACGCACTGGCTCCGATGACTCACGTGCGGGTGACCGTGACTTGAGTGGCCGTCTGGAGACTCGGACTGGCTGAGGGCTGCTGCCTTCCTGGGGGCCAGCCGCCCCCTGTCTGGGTGCAGCCTGAATGACAGGTCCTTCCCCTCCTTAGTCATCGGCTGGGTCACCCTCTACTCCTGCCCACCTCAGCCTGGGCTGCGCCTCGCTGTCTGCTGCTGTGGGGTGCCTGCCATTGTAGCCTCTTCTCCGAGCACCAAGGATGGTAGGGGCCCTGGGGACAGTGGTGTCCTCTGTAGGACAGGGAATGACGCAGCCGTGGGGGTTTTCCATTGCCTGGGACATGAAGGGTGGGGACGGACTGTGCCATCCCCTCTGGGGCCCGTCTCCCGGGCAGGGCTGGGTTCTTAGAGTGCAGTTGTCCCATGTTAACAAACACAGTCACAGCCCCAAGGGCAGGACCGTCTGTCCCCACCTTGTAGCCATGGCCCAAGTGGTCGTGTCCCCCTTCGCAGATCACTAGCTCTAGTGTGACCCAGACTCTGGCTGCAGAGACCCCGGCCTGGCCCCTGTGCTTCCTCTCAGAGGCCCTGAGGGTCGCTCGTGCCGTCCCTGCCATCTGGATCCCTGGAGAACCCAGACACTCATGGTGGGAAGACTCCTGCCCACCTTTCTGGTCCCCCACTTTGCAATGAAGACAGCAGTGCAAGACAGGAAAACATAGGCACCTTTGTCCCTGTCCTCCCCAGAGGAAGCGCCGAATCCAGCTGCTCTGCCCTCTGGATGTGTTCTCAGCACACAGGGGCCTGAGTCCCTCCCCAGCCGGGAAGGGGAGTCAGCATGGGCCCTACCCCACTCCACTCCACTGATCCTGTGGCTGATTTCCTTTCTTCCAGGTGGGGGTGGTACAGTTGGCCCTGGTCTTCCGCACCGGCAGGACCCGAGGGCTCCAAAAGGAAGTCGCACCCAGACCAAAGAAGGACAGACTTTTTTTGAGACAGGGTCTCACTATGTAGTTGACACTGACCTGGAACTCACTGTGTAGCCCAGGCTGGTCTTGAGCTCACAGCGATCCTCCTGCCTCAGCCTCCCGAGGGCTGGGATGACAGGTATGCGCCACCACGCCCAGCAGCAGACTTTTTTCTGTTGCCATTCCCCATGCCATGCATCGCCACAGCCCCGTCCTTCTTACCTTATGTGTGAGGCGTCCTTGTCACCTACAGGCAGTTGGTCTGTGGGAGGATGTGTGTGGGCTCCATGCCGACACCACAGCGCTTCTCAGAAGGCACCTGAGCTCTCGGGCCTTGGTGCCCCCCGGGAGTCGGGACGCCCACTCCGTGTGGACCTGAGGGACTCCGTGTCAGCAGTCTCAGGAGGGGAGGATGTGTGTGGGCTCCATGCCGACACCACATCGCTTCTCAGAAGGCACCTGAGCTCTCGGGCCTTGGTGCCCCCCCGGGAGTCGGGACGCCCACTCCGTGTGGACCTGAGGGACTCCGTGTCAGCAGTCTCAGGGTCTCGGGGTCAGGGATCTGGGGCTCGTCCCGCTCCCATCCCCCGGGACAGCCGTGGGCACCTGCTGCTGGGCGGCTGATGGCTTCCCTTGCCAGCCCCTCTGCCTCTCCTGCGAGCTGACCTGGGCCGTGCCCCTTCTGTCGAGGTTGCTGCCTGCCGCGATTTCCTGGTGCTCTCCACGGAGCACCCTGCTGCAGGGGTGCAGATGCCTACGTCTCCCTGCCCTGTGCCGCTGCCTTTGCTGGAAGGTGGGGGGCCAGAGGTGGGCACCTGGAAGGCAGAGGTGGCACAAGTGAGCAGCGGGGCCTCCGAGAGGTGGTACGGGGCCAGGCTGGGGTCCCTGCGTGGCCTTGTGACGCAGCTGCCCGGCGCGAACTTCTCTTCCGGGGGCAGCGGCGTGCACACCTGCCCCTCGGGCTCGGAGGAGGCACTGCCTTCCTGCTGCTGGTGCCCCTCGGGAGGGATGGGTGCCAGCTGGAGGCGCAGTGCAGACACCGGCAGGGCTGTGGGGGTTGTGAGGCAAGGCTTCCACACCGGGCCTGGGTTCGCTCGGTGCCCTCGCCTGCTGTTGTTCCGGGGGAAGCGCTGGCTTCAAGCTCCCTCTGCCTGGCCTTCAGGATGGGTGGCGGGAGTGTTTGGGCAGCCGGGAGTGGTGGTGCTGGGGTGCAGACCCCAAGGTCCCTTTGTAGTCTCTTGTGCAGCCACTGCACCTTCACGGGCCGCCAGCTACTGTGGGCGGGGCTGCAGGGACACCAGTGCCATGGCTGTCAGCCCGAGCTCACCCCGGAGCTTCCAGGTCCCGCAGAGTGCTCCAGAGTCCTGCTGCCCCCGTGCCGTCCTTGCCTCCCATCTCTGATTGCAGCTCTGGCCTCTCGTAAGTGTCCTTCCCCTCCGAGCTGGTGCTCGGAGCACGCAGTGGTCACTTTCCGTCCGTCTGTCCCCCACCCCTACAGAAGCTACAAGTGCTACAGGGCAGGCTCAGGCCCACCAGCGAAGCGCTGGCCCAGTGCGTGTGTGCGTTCGTGTATGAATGGATGGGTGACTGGCTGAGGCGAGGGCCCTGGGGTCAGTGAGCCTGGGGCTCCCTCAGCTGTTGCTCCTGACTGGCCTAGACATCCCTGACTGCTGGTGGCCCCTGGATGTCCCTGGTTCTGGGCCTGGTGCCCTGCTGTGTACCCTGATGGCAGGACTGCTGTCTCTCAAGGTGTCCAGATGCCCAGGGGCTGGACAGAGGGGCCATGGGAGCAGCCAGGCACCTCAGCCACAGGGCAGCCCTGGCCAAGGTGGACCTGCGACGTGTTCCTCATGACCCTTAGGACCTAGGTCTCTCATGGGGCATGGAGGCTGTGCACCACGCAGGTGCGTGGTTCGGAGGTGGGCACCCCTTCTACCTGGTGGGGTGTGGGCTATGGAGACAAGGGAGTCTCCGGCTCCACCTCGGCCCGAGCCTGCCCTTCCTCCTCAGCCTGCGGGAGGTCTCTGTGCCCAGCCACCAGTACCCTATTACCCGGAACTGTTCTCCTTCCCCAGGACCCCCATGTTGTTTGGTGGCCCCCTGGCACCCCAGCAATGGTTTCTGGTCCAAATGGCCATGTGCTGGGCTCTGACTGCCTGTGTCCTGCCTGCAAGGGACTCACAGCTTCCCACCCACGGCCGC
>NW_022900949.1:1987195-1990217 GCF_012274545.1 Fukomys damarensis
ACCGAACCGCTGAGCTAAATCCCCGGCCCTCGAACCACAGGCCTTTGAGCGAGTCCCCAACTCTGCTCTCCCCTCAGCATGGCTGATGAGTATGGGGCCCTGAAGCGCACCTTCTCAGCGCCCGGCCACAGCACCAGCCTTCTACAGGGCCTGGCCTCCCTCCGCGCACAGGGCCAGCTGCTAGACATCGTGCTCACCGTCAACAGAGAGGTCTTCCACGCACACAAGGTGGTCCTAGCTGCCTGTAGCGACTACTTCCGGTGAGCACTGTGGGGGCCGGGGCCACAGCCAGGGATACCAGGAGGGCAGGGGTGGTGCCGGCCACTTTTCTGGTCCCCTAGACCTGCTGGGTCTTCCTTTGCTGCCACACATGGGGCAGAACCTGTTTGGCAGATAGGGTTGGCCGTGGGCATCTGCTCAGCAGCATCCGCCCTGGGGCATGGCAGCAGGGGTTGGCAGAACTTTCATTTAAAGTCTTTTATTTTTAAAGCCAAGTGGGGATAGAACCCAGGGCCTTTGAACTGAGCTGCATCCTCAGTCTTTCTTATTTTTTATTTTCAGACAGGGTCTTGCTAGTTGCTAAGTCGTCCAAGCTGGGCTTGAACTTGTGACCCTCTGCCTCATCCTCCCAGAGTCTTTATCTGATACCTGCTGTATGACAGGCAGCGGTCTAAGCCTTGGGGATCCAGCATGGCGTCCAGACTCGGGGCACCTAAAGCAGAACAGCCAAGGGGTGGGAGGGGCTGGAGATCCACCTCGGCCTCCTGTCTTGCCAACACCTGTATGTTGGGCTCTGTCCCCATGTCTTGCACAGTGGCACAGGTCTGGTGGGCCTCTGGGTCTGCCATCTTTCCTATGCAGTGGCTGGGCCGGAAGTGAGGCTCCCCAGAGCTGGTGGGTGGGGCAGTTCCCCTCACTAGCTTGGGTCATCGTGGCGCTGCCCCTCAGTCCTCAGTGACTGGCTGGACCACCCTGTCTAGCATGCACCATGGGCCACGCATGCCGCAAGACCCAGCTGCCTGCCCCATCGGCTCGGTGAGGTCGTTTCGGGGAGCCATGACAGCCAAGCCAACTGGGGCGCTATTGCTATTTTTATTTCAGATTTGGGGACGGGTGGGCCAGCCCAGCCAGCAATGCCCTTTAAAGGCTCCCCCACGCTGGTGCTGTAGCCGACAAGGCCTTAAAAGGCAAAGCTCCCTCCCGTCGCCCACGGCCCACTGCCTCTGTCTTCATCCCAGTGCCCGAGGGCCGGTGAGGATGGGAGGGGACAGGCAGGGGCTGGCAGGGGCTGGCAGCACCCTCATCTCAGATGTCCTCCTGCTGGCACCACTGAGGCAGGCCACATGCCACACAACAGTGGGCAGGGGACACCCCACATGCAGGAAGCCTTCGGGGAAGAGTTTGGATTGCAGGAAGTCAGTGAAAGCCAGGCGGGTGCTGGGGGACAGACGTGCGATCCCAGTACTCTCGGAGGCTGAGGCAGGAGGATTGCAAGCAGAGCCCGGTACGAGAATTTAGTGGCTTAGGCGGTTTTTACTTCAAAATACAAAATAAAGAAGGGATGGAGCTCAGTGTGAAAGCCCTGGGTTCAAAAGCAAAAACAAAAAAAGAAAATGTTGTGAGCACCATCTAGCCACTGTGGGGAGGCCTTCGCCCGGCCTCTGAGTGAGCGCTGGTCCCTCCAATGTCCCTGTGGGGCTGTGACCTAGAACCCGAGACTCCCCACTGCCCTCTGCCAGCTTCCTCTGGCGCTGCCTCCCAGAGCAAAGCAGTGTGAAGAGAGCTGGGCTGTTCATGGGTGGGCGGGGCCCCTCCTGTCCTCCTGGGCCCCTCTGTGACCCAGCACAGCCTGAACACGCTCAGCACCACCCTGTCCCCATGGCTGCAGAGACCCAGGCCCAGGAAGCTGGGGCTGCATCGCAGATGGTAAGCAGGAGACGCAGCAGCGGAGAGCACTGGACCCCAGGCACCTCAACCCCACCCCGGGAGTCACAGTGCCAGCCGGCCGCACTCGCGCAGCCCTGTAGTCTGGTGATGTGGCCCAGACAGCGCTCATGTTGTGAGGGGCAGGATCAATGTTCTAGGAGGTTGCATACCTGGGGGTGGAGTAAAATTCTTTCTTTCTAGGAGCGGTGGGGCCTGCCAGCACACTGGGAGGCTGAGGCAGGAGGATGGCACATTTGAGCTCAGCCTGGGCAGCTTAGTGAGAGCCTGTCTCAAAATACGAAATAAAAAGGGCTACAGATGTAGCTCAGTGTGAAGCCCTGCGCTCAGTCCAAGTATTGCCCTCCATCTGTCTCTCTCTTACAAGCTTCTCCCCTCTATGCGGCCGTGCCCCGCGTCCAGTACTCCAAGGCCAGGCCCACCCCAGTACCCTGACACCCCTAGACCGCCGCCCCAGCCCACACTGTCTCCCCCCGCAGGGCCATGTTCACGGGCGGCATGCGTGAGGCGAGTCAGGACGTGATCGAGCTGAAGGGGGTGTCGGCCCGTGGCCTGCGGCACATCATCGACTTCGCCTACAGTGCCGAGGTCACTCTGGACCTGGACTGCGTGCAGGACGTGCTGGGCGCGGCTGTGTTCCTGCAGATGCTGCCCGTGGTGGAGCTGTGTGAGGAGTTCCTCAAGGCCGCCATGAGCGTGGAGACCTGCCTCAACATTGGCCAGATGGCCACCGCCTTTGGCCTGGCCTCGCTGCGCGAGTCGGTGGACGCCTTCACCTGCCGCCACTTCCTGCAGATTGCGGAGGAGGACGACTTCCTGTGCCTGCCGCTTGAGCGCCTGGTCTTCTTCCTGCAGAGCAACCGGCTGCAGAGCTGCGCAGAGATCGACCTGTTCCGCGCGGCCGTGCGCTGGCTGCAGCACGACCCTGCTCGGCGGCCGCGTGCCAGCCACGTGCTGTGCCACATCCGCTTTCCGCTCATGCGGTCCTCAGAGCTGGTGGACAGCGTGCAGACACTGGACATCATGGTGGAGGACGTGCTGTGCCGCCAGTACCTGCTGGAGGCCTTCAACTACCAGG
>NW_022900949.1:1990667-1992908 GCF_012274545.1 Fukomys damarensis
GTGGGGCTACGCCTGCTCGCTGAAGCGCCGCACCTGGGGCCATGCCGGGGCCTCCTCGGGGGGCCGCCTCTACATCTCGGGGGGCTACGGCATCTCGGTGGAGGACAAGAAGGCTCTGCATTGCTACGACCCTGGGGCCGACCAGTGGGAGTTCAAGGCCCCCATGAGCGAGCCCCGCGTGCTGCACGCCATGGTGGGCGCCGGCGGCCGCATCTACGCACTGGGTGGCCGCATGGACCACGTGGACCGCTGCTTCGACGTGCTGGCTGTGGAGTACTACGTGCCTGAGACTGACCAGTGGACCAGTGTGACGCCCATGCGGGCCGGCCAGTCGGAGGCCGGCTGTTGCCTGCTGGAGCGGAAGATCTATATGGTCGGTGGCTACAACTGGCGCCTCAACAACGTCACAGGCATCGTGCAGGTGTACAACACCGAGACGGACGAGTGGGAGCGGGACCTGTACTTCCCCGAGTCCTTCGCGGGGATCGCCTGCGCCCCCGTCCTGCTGCCCCGGGCTGGCACCAGGAGGTAGCGACGGGTGCTGAGCCTGGGCTCTCCCTGCGCTGGTCGCTGCAGTCCAGGTGCCCCTCCTGCAGCTGCAGCCCCTCGCCCCTCCTGACCTCTTGTCTGGGTCCCTGTGCTCTGACAGCGCTCTCCCCACCACACGTTGCTCGTGGCCCACTTAGGGCTGGGGAGGAGCGGGCACGGCTGCCTCTGGCCCTCACTGCCTTCCTGACCCTCCTGCCCCGCACACCGCTCCGAGGGCCTATGGCCATGCCCAGGGTAAAGGGGCCGGGCCAAGGGTTGAGGCGTCAAGCCCTCCGGCCGCCCCAACCCTGCCCACGGCAGGTTGCCCTGCTGGGCCACCCGAGGAGTGCAGGCGGCCGGGTCACTGCCTCCAAGGCTCTGCGGCTTCTCTGGCCACATTTGTTTTGATCTCAAAACCTCTCCTTTCTGTTTCGTTTTACTTTCTGTTTTTTTAAGGAGGCAGCACTGCTGTCTTCTAAATGAGATTTGTACTCTGGGGGCAGCTTAAAGTGTCTCTCTCGCTGCTAACAGACGATGGATGTTGTGTTTGCGCGACCCGCTCACCGTGTAAAGGATTAACCTCGTACCTCCGCCAATGTCATCCCTTAATGTCTCCTTTTATTTAATAAAAATGTTATGGTGGAAAGACGGAGCAGCCGGCGCTGAGCCTGGGCGGCTCAGCTGATTGGTCACAGATTGCTGGGGTCCCCCATGTGTCTGGGGCTCCTCTCCTGGCCTCACAGGCGCTGGGGGGCTGGGCGCCCACAGCGGTGTCTGCTGGGGGCTCCACATGGGCCTGGGGACAGGCAGAGCTCCAGCTGGGCGGCCTCGAGGGGCTGGGGAGGGTCTCTCCATCCCCCAGTGGGCCTGACCCCAGCTGCTCAGTGCTGGTCCCGAGTGCTGACCACAAGCCGTGGGAGGCAACACAAGGCCGGTCCTGCAGGGGACGTGGTCGCTGCTGTCCCTTTGGCCCAGCAGCTCCTCCAGAAGCCCCCAGCATGTTGCTCCACTAGCAGCGTTGCCCCACTCTGCCTGTACACTTAGGCACCAGGGCCAGACGCCCCAAAAGACTCCAGACCTGGGCGAGCAGTGCTAGGTGGGGACCTGACTGGGGGCCGGGGGAGCCCTCAGGTTGGGGCATGGGGTGAACGCTCTGTCCTTTCCCGAAGCCTCAGCATACACTGGCCCTGCCCCCACCCGCTCCCCAAAAGCAGGCTTTCTGCTGCAGGCTCGGCCCACAGGGGGGCAGAGGGGCCTCTGCCAGCTGCAAGTCCCCCGTCAGCTCACACCTTGGAACATCTTGTCCCCGATGAGCTGGCAGGGGTGCCGGCCGGGAGGGGGACGCTGCCCGCCGACAACGCATGGCCACGCTGCTGTCCCTGGAATGTCCTCAGCCCCCGCCCCGCCCCCGGAAGAAAGGAAAATTATTTTTCGTACTGTAAACTTTAAACACGAAAAAGCTGTTTTTAATTTAGCAGAAACTGGCTTGAACATTCACTTTGTGAAGGTCTGTGTGCTCCCGAGCAAGGCAGAACACGCCTGTGCGCATACTCGCGAGCACACCTGCGTGCATGTGCGGCCCCACGCGTGGGCACGCGGCCATGGGGAGCACCAGGGCCTGCACGTCTGCCCCTCACACACATGCGTGCATGCACAGGCACACTCGCTCTCCACCGGCCAGGTCCCCAGGGCCGGGAGCCCGCGCCTCCCCAG
>NW_022900949.1:1992945-1998321 GCF_012274545.1 Fukomys damarensis
CCCCAGGGCCGCCACTTCCTGTGGCCGGGCCTCCCCGCCAGGCCTGGCTGCGCTCCTGGGGAGCCTTCCTCCGCACCTGGGCTCCGGCTGTGGGAAAACGCCGTCCCGAGAGGGGCCAAGTGGGACTCTGGGGCCTCGCAGCCAGCGAAGGAGGGCCGGGGGGCCTCCAGGGAGCCCGTGAGGTGGGGTCCGCCCAGCAATCAGTGCAAGTCCTGGCTCTCGTGGCCCGGGAGCGCCTTGCATGGAGCCTCAGTGGGCCTTCCTGGGCCCGGCGCTGCCCACAAGCCGGTGGCACCAAGATGTCCTGGTGGAGCAGGTGAGGGGAAAGCCAGCATCCCTGGGCACTGTCTGGGTGGACGTCCCAGGCGGGAGGGCGCCCAGCTCGGATCCCACCCAAAACCCCAGCTCACCCACAGAACCTGATTTGGTGCCAGCAGCACTGTGCCTTCTTGGGGGCTGATTTAAGATTCCCCTGAGCCTTTCTTGGCCAGGCCTTTTACCGGGGTTGTTTTCAGTCTGGGCACATTTCCCAGCTCTGGACAGCAACATTTAAGGGGTTGGGTGTTTTGGGACAAGGGAGAGGCCTTATTGCCCCTTCTCCTTACTGCTTCCTCTTTGGAGACAATGCCAGGAGCTTCTGCAGCCATCTTGTGGCCACGAAGAGCAAGTTAAGAGAGGAATTGAGATGTCCCTGAACTCACAAGGACACCAGTTCCTTCCTGTCTCCTGGCCTCAAGGGCCCTTATAATGAGAAATAATGCCTGCCCTACTTAAGATACTCTGATACTTGCAACCAGACACTTGAAGTTATCCCTGTGGCAAGCTGGAATGTCTCCATCATATGTGAATCAGGATTTTTGTTTGCAAGGAACGGGCCAATGTAAGTAGCCCAAGCATGTGCTAGAAAACTGCTATCTCACAGTAGGGGCAGGACAGTTGGGTAGCACACAGAGGCATCAGAGTTGCACTGGGTGGTGCACATCTGTACTCCCAGGTACTCAGGAGACTGAGGCAGGAGGATCGAAAGTTCGAGGCCAGCCTGGGCAACTTTGTGGGATCCTGTCTCAAAATGAAGATCATAAAGGGCTGAGGTGTGGCTCAGTGGCAGAGCACTTGGCAAGCACTGGGGATTCAGTCCCCAGCAGTAGAGGAGAAGGAAGAAGAGTAAAAAAAAAAGTCAGGGCACTTCCTATGGGCAGGTAGGTGGGGCTGTGGCATCTTGGGCCCTGGGATTGCACCCAGGGCCTTCACACTGAGCTATATCCCCAGTCCTATTATTTCTCTTCTTTCTATTGTTGATTGATTGATTGAGATGATGTCTGGCTATATAGTTCGGGCCAGGCTCCATCCTCCTGCCTCAGCCTCTGGAGTGCTGGGATTAACAGGTGTGTGCCACGCCATATCTGACTTTTTTCTTTTACATTTTTAGACAGGCTCTTGGTAAGTTGCCCAGCATAGGCTCTGACTTACAACCCTCCTGATTCAGCCTCCTGGATTTCTGGGATTTTATGTGTGCATCACCAAGCTGGGCTTGTTTTTGTTTCTGTTTTTTGGTGGTGCTGGGAACCAGGCAAACGCTCCTTCCAGAGCCTCGGTGTGTCCCATGCTCCCTGATAGAGGCCTGATGTGGGAGCCAGGGGCAGACCTGGGGTGGTTTACATGGTCCAGCTCCTGTGGCCCCAGCTCACCTCCACACAATGTGGGTACCCCAGAGAGACCACTATCTCTTATAAGGAGAATCAGGAAAGCGGCATGAAACTTAAACCTCCAAGTGGTGCTTTGCTTCCCTAGTGGCTGCCAAGCTGAGTGCTTTGGACACGTTATCTGTTTAATCTTCGTGAAAGCCTGCTCGAACAAGTGCTACTTTCTACATTTAGTGGGTGAGGACAGCAAGGTTTGGGAGGACAATGGATGAGGTCTCGCCTGCGTTTTGGGTTCTCCATAATGTGCCTTAGAGGCCTGCTGGGGTGCAGGTGCAGGGGAAAGGGCCATCCAAGGAGCAGGGTGAACCATGCAAAGGTCCTGGGGCAGGGTGCAGCAAGGCTGGGGTGGAGGGAGTGAGCCACAGGAGGTGGGGTGCTGTTGGGGATGTTGGCAGGAACAGAAGAGGCAGCTTGAGCTACAATGCAGAGGAGACAAAACTAGATCCAGATGTGGTTTGTAAAATGCACTCCAAAACTCAAGGGAAGCTCTTTAGTGCTTGAACTCTCCTGGCCATCTGGGTACAGGGCCAGCCAGAGAGTGAGGCAGGGCTGGTAGGCCAACGTGGAGGGACCCAGTTCTCCTTGGACACCAGGTTTGACTTCTGGAAGGGGGACATTTGAGGTGGGCTTTAAAAGATGAGCAGGAGTTTCTCAGACAAACTCATTTAGCGAACCCTATGCCTTGGGAAATAAAACAAGCTCAGATGGGTATAAAGCAAGCCCCCAGGTTCTCAGACCCTTTTGGGAAGAGGGAAAAGAAGGGGAAAACATTGCCAGCCTCTAAGCTTGGCTCAGTCCACAGGGAGGAGACAGGATCCCAGAGAGTGCTGTGTTCCAGGTTATGGGGTAGGGGAGGCCTGGCTGATGGCAAGGTGCCAGGCACAAAACGGCAGCAGCCCATACAGAGGGAATGGTGCTCGGAGACCTGCAGGGGAGCAGCTAGGGGTGCAGGTGGATGAGGGCCCAGGGTGGGGACGCAGCTCCCGTGGGTGGTGAGAGTGGGCTCCACCCGGCTCACAGAGACCACAGGCTGATCGGCCACTCCGAGCAGCCCTGACTTCCTGTGAGGAAGGAGAGGGAAGGAGGAAGTGGGACCCTCAGGCCTGGATTCTGTCCCTGTCCCTCCTCCCCCGGCCTGGGGTCGGCAGAGCAGGAGGAGAGCCCGGGTCAGTGTCCTGGCGTCACGCGGTGAGCAGCTGGCCCTTCTGCTGACCACTGACATGTCCCAGCGGCCCTGGTGACCCCAGTGGGGTGAGGAGAGATGCTTCGGCCTCTCGTTTCTTTTTCTTTTGAGACAGGGTCTTTCTTGCTAAGTTGCCAGGCTGGGCCTGAGTTTGGTGACCCTCCTGCCTCAGTGGCCGGAGTAGCTGGGATCACAGGTGTGCATCACCTTGTCTGTCAGACACTTCTGGGCCAGGTGGGTGACATGAATGAACTTCATTTAAACCTCTTCCCGGTGTGGGAAAGAAGTTGAGCTGTGCAGTCAGGCTGAGGCCCAGTCCTAGCTCCTGGACTTGCTTAATTTGCTCTGAGCAGTCACTGTCCCTATGCCTTTCCCTGTGTCCTCTCTGACCTCACAGGGGTGGCCAGGACCGGAAGCCCCATATGCAGCACGCCCATCCTAACCCCGGACTCATTGAAGCTGTGGTCCTAGTGCCAGGGTGAGGAAATGAATGTCAACTAAATTGAACTCAGCAAGGGAATAAATTTCTGGCTTATAACTGAAGAGGCAAGCAGTGGTGAAGAGCTGCAGGAATAGCTTGATCCAGAGGCTCAAATGACATCTGCCACTTGTTTTTTTCTTTTCTTTTCTTTTCTTTTCTTTTCTTTTCTTTTCTTTTCTTTTCTTTTTACAGTATGGGGATGAAGTGCAGGACCTCGCACATGCTAGGCAAATGTTTCACCACTGAGCTACCTCCCCAGCCCTTATTTATTTTTGTGGTGTTAAAACGATTGAACCCAGGGCCTTCACAATGATCCACTTTTCCAGGTCCTCCTCCCCATTTTTTTATTTCGAGACAGTATCCCACTAAGTCGCTAAATCGCTCAAGCTAGGCTCAAACGTGTAATCCTCCCGCCTCAGCCTTCTGAGTGCTGGGATGACACGTGTGTGCCACCATACTTATTTTTATTTTTTGTTTTGAGAGGAGGTCTTGCTAAATTGCCCAGTACTTGCTACGACTTTTTTATTTTTTTCAAGCCTTGCTACATTTGGGCTCCGTTGTTCCCTGTACGGGGTCCTCCTTTCCACGTGGCGACCTCTAGTAGTACAGACTCCAATCAGCCTTTAGATCAGCCAGCCGAAGAAAAAGGGTCTTCTCTTTCCCACGGTTCAAACAAAAATTCCAAAATTACATCTCATTGGGCGAACTGTATCACGTGCCTGGTTCAAACCAATCACGATGGCTATAGCATTGGGCTATGCTGATTGGCCAAGTCTTTAGGGCCGGGTCCTTCCACTTTAGAGTGGGGGGAGGAGGCGTGGCCCGGCTGGCTTGATGGGGTCTCGGGTTCTGAAAGTCCAGGGTGTTCCCAGGAGGACTGTTCTCCACATTAGAAAGAGTAGGAAAGGGGAGATGCTTATTAGGCTATAAAAGAAATGCATGAAAATGCTTAAAGCCATATGAACAACAACAAAAATCTAAAATAGGGAAGTGGCAAACGCCCAAGCAACTCCAAATGAAAATCTGTGTATGCACATGTATTTAATATAGACATTTTATTAAGCTCGTAAAACCTGAGTAAAAGCATGCTTGGAAAAAGTTGGTGTCCCCTATAATCTCCGTCAGCATCCCCTAACCATTCCTCACTCTAGGATAAAATGAACCACACACCCCCGCCCCCTCCCCGTTCCCCGGCCAGACCTTCCTGCCTCCCATGCTGCAGTCCCCAGAGTCCTGGAATCTGGTTCTTCATATTGGTGACTGGGGTCCCCCCTCTGCTTGCGGGCGCAAAGCTAGCGGTTTCCTTCCCGCTATCGGGAGATCCTCCCCCCCCGCCCCGGCACTGGCGGCTGTGGGTGAGGTCCCGGTGGCATCCCCACCGCAAGGCAGAAATCCTGGTGCAAGCCCGGGGCTGGAGAAGCACGTAGTGAGGAGGTTGAGCCTCTGTGCCTCCGTAATTCCACTCGGGGCTGAAGTGTGTGAGGGGTAAGGAAAAAGAAGCTGTGAGGGGCGATCCGGCGTCTGTGGACCTGGGGCTGAGGCGGAGGGGCCCCTGGTAATCCTCACGTCATTTTCAAGCCGGACACCAGTGGTCTTCTTGGTCATTTGTGGTGTTGCCTGCCCCTCCCCCACGACGCAGCCCGAAGGAACCGGACCACGTCTGCACACCGGGTTGCCCGACACACGGTAGGCGCTGCGCACGCGTGGAGTGAACGAATGGCGCTGAATAAATGCGTGCACGCGTCACGACCAACATCTCGAACTGGAGCCAGAGCTCCGGGTCCGCGCCCAGGCTCAGCGTCTAGGTGCTTGCTCCTGTTCGTGGGGTGTGCCTGCCCACCCTTGTGAATTGGGAGGCCATGGGCCAGGATATCTTTCTCTTGGGGGCTCGAGCACCCCGGACCTTTCGCCAACTTTGGCATCAGCCAGGCGGCCGCTGTCCAGCGGAGCAGGCGGCGGACCACTGCGCCTGCGCCGAAGTTCCCACTCTTTCCCCACTCCGTCTCGTC
>NW_022900949.1:1998745-2000964 GCF_012274545.1 Fukomys damarensis
ACAGGTGCCCCCCCCAGCCCGGAGCGACAGTCGTGGGCGGTACGGGTCCCTCAGCATCCGTACCTGGACGGGCAGGTGCTCCTCGGTGTTGCCAGTCAGTCAGGACAGGTGCCACTCCATCATGGTCGTAGCATCGTTACTACCGGGAGAGAGCAGGTGCCACTATACCGCCGTTACCTGAAGGGGACAGCCATCCCACATCGTTACTACCTGGAGAGACAGTGTCCCTTATCAGGACCTCAGCAGGGGACAGGTACCCCCAAGCCATTGCCACCTGGGGGCACAGTGGGTGACACTGGGATGTAGCAGCTGAGTGCTGCTGGCGAGCCTCAGCGTGAGCTGGGAGTTGAGCTGCAGGCGCTCCTGCATCATGGGTACCCAGGCAGGACCAGGGCTCATCACCGCCACCTGGGAGGGCCCACTTCTTGCACGTCTTTGGGACGGTGCACATCTGTGGTGTCCCTACATGTTGGGACCAGAGGGGAACAGCTGCCTCGGCATCATTGCCACCTGAGGGGAAGGGCGTCTGTGCGACTGTCACCTATGTCCTGCTTGGGTGTTGGCAGGGGCAGACCTGGGGTGGGACAGGTATCCCTCCCTTGAGACTCCTCAGGGAGAGGTCAGCCTCAGTCCCCCGTGGGGACCTGGAGAGGGTTCTAGAAGGTGCTGAGTCCTGAAACTTGGGAGGGAGACAGCTGTCCCTTTTCCATGCAGCTCCTGTGATGGGGACCGGGTGATGTCCCTCCCAGTGGGCCGGGGACAGCTGGGCGCACGTGGACCAGGGTGGGCCTCAGCTGGGTGGCACATTGGGCCCTGCGTGTCACCTGGAAGCTGCGTGGCTGGAGTTGGGACCTGGCCGGGATGGAGTGCAGAGCCTAGCGGCTCTGGGTGCTGCAGCCGCGCTGTCCTGGCTTCCTCCCTTTTTCCCGGCCGGACCCCTGCCCTTCACGCGGGCCTCGGGAAGGTGTGGGGGCTTCTCACGGCAGTCTAGTTTCTCAAGTGAAGTATTTGGCTCCCATTACTTTATAGCTTTCCATTTCATAATTTTAACTTCTTGCGCCCCTCCGCAGGCTGTTGTCTGGTGGCGTACGGAGTGTATCTGCTCTGCGCCATGCATTCATGGAGCGCACCTCCATCTGTGTGCCTGCTATTGGCCAGGCACTGCCTCAAGTGTACTCATAGCCACCTCTGTCCCTGCTCCAGGACACAGAGAAAGAGAGGCCAGCCCCCTTCCCGACCCCGGGAGCCCTGATCTGCTTCCTGTCCCTGCGGGTGAGCCTGCTCCGGACATCCCGTGTCCGTGGGATCACACACTGTGTGGCTGTGTGTGTCTGGCTGCCGTCACTCAGCATCATGTATTGTGGGTTGACCTGTGTTGAGGGCATGCGTCAGCTTCTCGTTGCTTTTCACGGCTGAGTAGTATTCCTTGGACGGCTGTGTCATAGGTGCGGATGTCCTCGTTGGTCAGTGCATTTGGACGGACGTGAGGATGTGCCAGTGGCAGTTCTCCTGGGCCTCATCCACATTTCCCATCTTTTCCCTCCCTGTGTCTGTTGCCTCCTTTATACCTGGTAGGGAGCCACAGACCCTGGGCCGAGGTGAATTTGCACTGAATGTTGAGAAATGGTGGGGCTTTCTAGGGGGTGATTCTGCAGCTGCTCTTCAGGGGACACTTGGTGACACTGTAGATGTTTTAGGTTGTAACCAGTGGCAGCTGATGGTGCGCACAGGTTCCTCATCCTCTTGTCCGGGCCTCAAGGCTGTGATGCCTACAGTGGACGCAACCCTGCCACGCTCCAGAATCGGGCTCTGCACCGTGCCCTGTGCCTCCTGGGCTGGCTGGGATCGGCTCGGGCAGTCTCAGGCCCGGCCTGGGGGCAGTTGCAGGTGTGAGTGGCCCAGTGGGGTCCCCCTCCTGTCCTCCCTCAGTGACTCCCTACCGCCTGCCCTGCTGCACACCAGGGTGCTTGCACCTTTAGATAGGAAAGGGCTCTGACAGCAGCCCTTTGCTGTGGCTGCCGGGGTCTTCAGTTAGGAGGGCCACCTGTGGTACTGGGAGATCTGCGGCCCTCTGCTGTGTGACCCTGGACAGGTTTCTTAATCTCTCTGGGCCTCAGAATCCAGACCTGTGGAGTTAGGGCAGCTCATTCTTCCTCTCGGTGACAGTTCTCGCACTGTGGCTCACACCAGAGGCAGTGCTGGGTGTGGGGACCTGGAGC
>NW_022900949.1:2001055-2029010 GCF_012274545.1 Fukomys damarensis
GTGGATGTAGCAGCTCGTTCTTCCTCTCGGTGACAGTTCTTGCACTGTGGCTCACACCAGAGGCAGTGCTGGGTGTGGGGACCTGGAGCACACAGGGCATATGGGGTTGGCGATTGGGGAGCTGGAGTGGTCTTAGGAGGGACAGGAGAGGGGCATGTGGTGGAGAGGAAGCTGTGTGACTTGAGGGGCAGCTGCTGAGGAGGGCTGGTGGGCCCAGAGGCAGCGGTGGCGGCAGATCCCTCTCCTGCTCAGTGTCTGCTGAACACCCAGGGCTGGGTGGATGCCATTGGTGGTAGGGAGGGGTGACCCACTGCTTAATGTGGTCCCAGCAGCCTCAGATCCAACCCACAGTGGATCAAAAGTATTTGAAAAATAAAAATTGTCCCTGAGCCAGGCGTGGTGTTGCACACCTGTCGTCCCAGCTCTTGGTAGGCTGAGGCGGGAGGATCGAAAATTTTGAGTCCATCCTGGGCAACTTTGCAACTTGGCAAGACCTTGTCTTAAAAAATAAAAAAGGCTGGGGATGCAGCTCAGGGCAGGGTCCCTAGATTCAGTCCCCAGCACCACAAGTCTATAGAGCACACGTGTGGGAGACTTGTGACCTGCGGACTTTGGGGTCCTCTGGGGGGTCCTGAGCTGACCCTTTTGGTTGGTCATTATGTGTGCAGCTGTACAGCCATCACCAGTGGCTTTTTCTTGTACCAGGGATTGAACTCAGGACCTGCGCTTACAAGGCAGGTGGTGGAACCACTGTGCTAAATCCCTTGCCTGGTCACCAAAAGTGTTTATGTTTTCTCCCCTGCAAGGGGACCTTGTCCCCTCCCCCAGCCACTGATTGGCTTTCTGTCTGGACCCTGCTTGGGGTGTTCTGTATCGTTTCAGTCCCACACCATGTGGCTTTTGTGTCCAGCTTCTGTCACACAGTGGCATATTTTCGAGGTCCATCCATGTCCTACCCTAGGTCAGTGTTTTCTTCCTTTCTAAAATGTTTGGAGGCAAGGTAGATATAATATGAAACTGATCATGTTAATTTTCAGGTGTACAATGCAAGAACCCCGGCATGGTGGCACTGAGAAGGCTGAGGCAAGAGGGTCGTAAATTTCCCTTTTTCCTGGGTGCTTTCTCAAGAAAAGGAAAAAAAAAAAGAAAAAACAAAAAACGTGCAGTTGATGGGCATTAAGGACACGTGATGGTGACCACCACTCCTCACCACACTGCTCCTTACAGCTGCACTCTGCCCGTTACATGATCTGTCATGTTCCTCTGGCACCTGTGCTCGGACACTGATGGTTTCTACCCTCTCGCTGCTAGGAACCATGTTGCTGTAGGCATTGATGTCTCTCTCTTTTTTTTTTTTTTGGTACCAGGGGTTGAACTCGGGTCCTTGCGCTCGTAAGTCAGGCCACCGAACCGCTGAGCTAAATCCCCGGCCCTCTCTTTTTTTTTTTTTTTTTTTCAGCAGTGGGCACTATATCCCCAGCCCTTGTCATTTTTCATTTTGGGACAGGGTCTCACTGCCCGGGCTGGCCTTGAACTTGTGATATCCCGCCTTGGCCTCCTGAGTAGCTGGGCCGACAGGTGTGTGCAACTGCCCAGCTGTGTTGTGTTTTTGGCCGATGTGAGTGGTGTTCTGTGGCCCTGTACCGAGGTGTGGCATTGCTTGGTGTCTGTCACTTCCCTAGGAAGTGGCCACAGCTGTGCGTGGCATGGAGCTGGGGTGCATGGCTCCCTTGGCATCCAGGTTGGATGAGCAGGGGGTGACCGCCAGTGAGTGCATGTTGGTGGCAATCTGTCAGCAGAGCTGTGAGATGTGAGGGCCTTGCCACCTGCCAGCCGGGCCTCAGGACTCAGGGAGCCTCTCAGTGATGGGCCATCGAGCAGGTGGGCCAGAAAGTCTGGTCAGCCCGGCACAGTGGCACACATCCGAGGTCCTGGCGACGTGAGGCTGAGGCAGGAGGGTCAGTTGAGCCCGGGTGTTTAAGACCACCCTGGATGTCACATAAAAATAGTAAAATAGAAGGAGAGCCACGATGCCCTGGCTGGGGTCTTCCCCGCAGCAGTGGTGGCTCTGTACCACCTTGTGTGAAGTGGGCCCAGGCCACAGGCGTGGCACCACCAGAGCTCAGGAGGCAGAGTGGAGGCTGCCCCCGCGCTGGCCTCCATCCCAGCGCTGGCACTGTCGCCACTGGGCCGGCTGCTGCCACTGCCTGGGCCATCTGCAGCCTCGGCCCCCACGCGGCGTCCCCAAGCGCAGTCCCTCTGCCGGCCCTTCGTGAGTGCAGCCCTGCCGCCAGCTGGGTGTTGGCCGAGAAGCCTCTGTCACCCCCGTGGCTGTAGAGAGGGGCTTCTGTGGGCATAACTGGGGTGGGGTCCAATGCCAGGCATCCCTGTCCAGCCACCGAGTCCCTGTGAGAGGTGACCCTGGGTGCAGGGAATGGCCACAGAGGACCAGGAGGCGTGTGGTAGGGCCACAGTCAGGGCAGTGGGAGTGTCACTTCTGCCTGGCCGTTTCAGACCCACTTGCTGGTGGTCACCTGTGATGGCTGCTGTGGCCCTCCTCCAACCTGGCACAGTCTGTATGTCCAGCACCCTGGGGACACCGCCTGGCGCAGGGGATGGCGGGGCTTCCTGGGTGCCTCCCGCAGGTGTGTGGTCCTCACAGCCTGCACTGAGCCCTGCATTCCACCATTGCTGGGAAGGAATGGGGTAAGTGACACTGACTTGCACGAGCTCTGGGACAGAGTGAGGATTTTGGATAGGGTCTTTAGCCACCCTGGGGGTGCCTTCCAGGGACTTGTGCCCTCCAGGCAAGTGAGTTGCCGATGAGCGATAGCCCAACCCTTTTGTTGTTTGAGTTGAAATGAACTCTTGCTAAGTTCTCCTGGCTGCCCCTGGATTTAGATCCTCCTGCCTCAGGCTCCTGGGTAGCTGGGCATGAGCGCCTGCCACCACTCCTAGCTTGCAGCGTTGAGTGTGGCCTGAGTGCGGAGTGACCAGGGCATCTGAGGGAGGGTGGTGGGTGCCCTGCCCTATGCTGCCTGGCACTGCTCAGCACCACACAGTGCTCTCGGCCCCGGAAAGTGGGGCTCTATCCTGCTTCCATGGGAGATGGGGAAACTGAGGCCCACGGCATCACAGTGGCTGGGAACAGGCAGAGCTGTGTCCAGACCAGGGAATGGAGGCAGGAGGATCACAAGTTTGAGCTCAGGTTAGGCAAGTTATTGGCTTAGTGAGACCTGTTTCAAAATGAAGTTAAAAAATAGGGCTGTAGATGTGGCTCAGTGTAAAGGCCCCGAATTCCACCCAGTGCTGAAACCATAGCAGGGCATGATGGTGCACACCTGTAGTCCCAGCTCCTCAGGAGGCTGAGGCAGGAGGCTGCCTTGAGTCCAGCAGGTGAATCCAGCCTGGGTGACATCTTAAGACCCCATCTCAGAACAGACCAGAAAACGGAGGTAGAGTCTCCCGGTGCTCAGCAGCCTGCTTTCCTCTGTGCAGCTCGGTTTCCCAAGCCACACCTGTGTCTCCCCGTGGTCTGCACCTGGGAGTTATCTCTTCCTGCTGCTCACTACTCCGCTCTTGGAGGTGGTGGCTGTGAGCTGTGGTCACAGGATCGTGTGTGCGGCCCATGGTGAGACATGTCCCTGGGCTCTGGGCAGACTGAGAGCCACCTTCGGTGTCCTGTGCAAAGCAAGAGTTGTGGTGGCCAGGGGCAACCATGTGGAAGGGACGTCCCTGCCAGCGTCCCCAGGGCCCACTGGGCCTGAGCAGGCTCTTCACATTTAAGAGGATCGAGGTGGAAGCCCTCGCGGTAGAACGTTTCTACCTGGGACTCAGTGGCCCGGGCGCTGGCACCGTGTCACACAGCCTCGCCTCGGTGAGGCCAGAAGGTCTCCACCCTGCGAGGGGCCCACCCAGCCTTGCCAGCTTCTCCACTGCCCTATCGCTGGCTCACACGCAGTGTGGCCGCAAGTGCCTGGCATCTCTAGCTTGGCACCGTCCTCGCGCACAGCCTGGTTCTGGCCAGCTTCCGCTTCCTGGTGGAGTGATTCTCCAGGGTGTGAGTGGACAGCTGGGCTGGCACCCCTGTGCTGCTGGGCCGGTCATGTCCGGGACCTGCTGAGCCCCTGCCCTCGGCTGTGATTGCTGGGCACCGTGGTGGTGATGGTGTGGTGGGCAGGCCTGCCTGCTCCGGGAATTCGTGGCCCTACGTGCGAGAGCCAGGCCCGGTGGGGTGGAGGGTTGCTGCCCGGCTGGCCGAGGGCAGGAACCGCTGTCAGGACAGACTCGGTACCTCTTCTGTGGGTGTTTTCTTTTTTTTTTTTTTTTTTGGTTTGTTTATTTTGTTTTTTGAGACAGGGTCTCACTGTGTAGTTGAGACTGACCTGGAACTCACTGTGTAGCCCAGGCTGGTCTCCAATTTGCAGCAATCCTCCTGCCTCAGCCTCCTGAGTGCTGGGATTAAAGGCGGGTACCACCACGCCTGGCCCCCTGGGTGTTGTTTATCATGGTTCGGTGTGGAAACCTGGGCCTCCAGTGTGGAGCAGGTGCCCTCCCACCGAGCTGTACCTGGAGGGCAATTTCGCTTCCTATTTTGAGACAGGGTCTTGTTATGAAATCTGGCCTCAAACGCCATCCTTTTGCCTCAGCTTCCCAAGGAGCTGAGGTTATGAGTGTGCGCTTTAAATTCATGGTATCCCTACAGCCACAAAGAAGCAAACCCTTTCATCTTTGTGCTGGCACACTGATGTAGCCGTTGTTTCATGACTCATGCCATTTAGGATCTATCTACTAGACTGATAGCTTAACCTGCTAGGCAAGGGCTTGGCTGCACCTGCTTTTGTAAATAAAGTTTTATTAGAATGTGGGCCATACCCACTTTGCTTATGCATTGTCTATGGCAGTTTCTGTGGGACATTGGCAGTTGATTTTTTTCATGGTAACAACTATAAGGCCCACAAAGCCTCTATGGGGGCTCGCTGACAGGTCGCACCCCAGTGAGAGGCTGGCTGCCTGGAGCAGCAGGGAAGATGGGCAGAGGTGGTTGGGTTGGACCAGTCTGAAGGGAGGGTGTGCAAACTGCAGATCCCTCTTCCAGGGCCCCTGGGAGCCCGGGATGCAGCCCTCAGGCTCCTTGAGATTCTGCTTGTGAGTAGGGTTGAGGACATTGCTGTGTGGCCTTGCTTGGAGGTTCCCAGGTAGATGGGGCAGCTGGTCGGCTGGTCCTGGGTGGTGGCACAGGACTGCTTTCCTGTCACAAGTGGACATGGAGGCCACCCTGAGTTAGGCCACCTCAGGGCTCCAGGGAGCCAAGGGGAGTGAGCAGTCTCCGGAATGCAGTGGTTTATTGAGCATTTGTGTTCACAGCGAGACCGAGGGGAGCTCGCCACAGCATAAGCTGGGAACTGGAGGTGGCGCCCCGAGTGTGCACCGTGAGAACTTGCGGGGTCCCAGTGGGCAGCCCTGGGACTCACAGCGATCCCGAGACCGACCCAGCCGGGAGCCAGGCAGTGTTCTGGCCGGCGGTGAGCTCACCGGCTGCTACAGGGCTGGGGCGTCCTCTGCGGAGAGCCCGGGGCAGAGTCCACAGCCTGGAGCCGGAGGCCCAGTCAGAGCAGCCGGGCTTCCTCTTTTATGCCTGAGGAGTTTGGTACAAACAACGTGCTAATCTCACAGTGCTGTACAGATAACGCACTAATCCTATGGTGGTAAAAGTAATGTTTTAGAGAACATTTTATAGGTTTCCTAAAAGGCTCACAAGGTGAGTTTGGCGTGCAGGCCCTGTGGTCACCATGCAAGTCATCGCACGGGCACACGGCCACGTGGGTATCACGGTGGGTTCAGACTCGGGAAGGAAGTGGACCGGCCAGAGGCAAGGGTGGTGTCTGCCCTGCTCACATCAGCTCCTGACGGCCAGAGTGTCCAGCCCGGAGCCCAGCGCCCTGCTCCCCCTCGTGCCCTGACACTTCTGTGTGGGGCTTGGAGGGTTAGTTGGGATGCTGGCTGGTCTCGGGTTCAGCTTGGGACCCCTGTAAATGCGTTTTCAGTGCTGTGTGGCGCGAGGGGCGCACTCTGGCCTGGGAGAGACGGAAGCCTGGGGAGTCCCTGTGGGCTGCTTGCAGGTTCTGGCTCTGGGCCTTTGGAGGACAGTTAGGACTGGGGCTGAGGCGGCGCTTCTGGTGTTGAGTGAGCAGAGACCAGAGGTGCTGCTCAGGGCTCCCCGGTGCTCAGGTGCCCCCAAGCACAGGGCCTTCCTGCCCTAAATGCAGTGGTGCCGAGGGTTCGAGGCTGCAGTGCGGAGCGGTTCGGCACCAGTCCCGTCCTGCGTGCTCATGGCGGGAGACCAAGGCTCCTGGAGCCTGTGCCACAGTCCATCCGTGGGCCAGCCTGGCACTGTGTTTCCTCGCGTGGGCTGCAGCTCCGGGGTTTGCAGGAGGCTGCCGGGACTGTGTGCGGGCTGCAGGCTACAGGTTGGGAGCTGGGCGCTGACTGTGGGTGCTGGGAGCCAGGGAAGCAGCAGCCGGGGGCAGGAACTTCTCGCTGGGGCCACACATCTGTGCCCAAGGGATGGCAGTAGCAGCCCGAGGAGGAGCCTGTGGCCCAGAGTGGATGGATGCGCAGGAGCACCTGGGGGATGGGCAGGAGCTGGGTCTAGCTGTGGCGGTCCTCTGTCTGTGGCTCTGTTCCCTCGCGTCTGTGGCAGAACACGCGGGTCACTCCTGGTCTCTCCCAACCCCCGCGGTCCTCATGTTTGTCCCTTACGTGCTGCACATGCCTGGGTTGGCCCCTCCTGTGTGTCCTGCATCTCCTGTTGGAAGGAAGGGGGTGAATCCCGGAGCATGCTGTGGGGAGGAGGTGACGGTGACCGGGTTGTGGAAAGGCCTGGGGAAGTCAGAGGGCACAGGCAAGGTGCCCCTGTGGGCCACACAGCACCCCAACTTCCGGCTGAGGTACCTTCGACCGTGGCCCTCTCCTCCCCTTGGGCCACCGTGTCCTTCGTGGCTTTGAGCAGAGGGAGCTCCCTGCCCCAGCCAGATGGGGTCTAAGTGTGCTAACAGCTGCACGCCCCGAGGGCTGCCGCCGCAGTCAGCACTGTTTGCCCAGAGGAGGTGAGGTGTGGCAGGCCGCCCTCTGCCTCTCAGATGGGCGTGGCAGGAGCTGGCACTGGGTGCCCCAGGGGCAGGCCTGGGGGTCCCTGGCCTGGGCTACACCGCAGCCACAGCCCCTCCTACACCCTCATGGGTGAGTGTGGACCAAAATCCCCGTGGTGAAGCATGGTGACATGATCTCTTGTCTCCTCGGCTCATGGTGAGGCTGGGAGATTGGCCCAGGGTGTAGCTATGCACGCCCTGCACGCTGCTGGAAGACCCTAGAGGAGGCGTGTACATCTGTGATCCCGCTGCTTGGGAGGCTGAGGCAGGAGGATGGCTGGTTTGAGCCCTGTCTCAAAAGTAGAAAAAAAAGGTTGTGGGGCAAACACGATGGGCACGGGGTGGATACTTGGTAGGCGTTTGGCGAGTACTTAGCGGCATGTAGCACACATATGGCAGGCATGGGGCATGTACACGGTGGGTGCACAGCAGGTGCTCCAGGCCCATCGTGTATACAGCTGAGCTCAGATGCAATGTGTGCACACATGCAGCAGGTGTTCACAGGCAGCAGCACCAGGCTGTCCTGGTCCCCTGAGGCATGTTTGTGCTGTGGCCTGGGACCCTGTCCCCCATGCCTGGGCCCTGAGGCTGAGGCCTCGCAGCAGGGGCCGGTGGAGCTGCAACCTCACCACACCAGCAGTGTCCTGCGGACTCGGGATGGCAGGTGGGTGCGGTGTCAGTCCGTGGGCTGGGGGGCGCACTTGCCCTGCCCTCTGAGCTCCCTGGGACGGTGACACTCATGCTGCAGAGCCGGGATGCCCGGGAAAGCCTGTCCCCTCCATGGTCTGTCTGCAGCTGGTAACGCAGTTCTGCTGGAGCCCTGGTCCTTGGGGCACGGCCGTGCTGCTCCTGGTGCCTGACAGTGACTGTTTGCAGGAGGTTACGGCTGAGCTGAGCTGTGAGACAGGTGCCTGTGGGACCTGGCAGGTGCCGACCTGCGTGCTGAGGCCTGTCGAAGGCTGGGGTGCCTCTCTGCAGTAAGCAGGGGCCTGGGTCCGCAGGAGGCTGGTGAGAGGGCTGTACCTCACACTGGTCTCTGCTCTCTGGTGGCTGCCCCGGGAAGGATAGTATCACCTCTGCATCAGAAACTCCTGTTGTGGAGGGTTGATTGCTGTTAGTTCGAGACCAGCCTGGGCTACCCAGTGAGTTCCAGATCAGTCTCAACTACATAGTGAGACCCTGTCTCAAAAAAAACAAACAAAAAAGAAACTCCTGCTGCTCCCAACTCAGGAGCCTGGGGTCTCAGCCTGTAGCAGGGTTGGGACCCCTACACCAAGGGAGTAGGGGAGGAGGGCAGGAGAGCCCAGGGAGGGTACCTATTTGAGTTCCTGTGCAGACCACTCTGTCCCTACGACCACTGTCCAGCACCAGGCGCTGTCTGGGAGAGTCCCTTGAGAACGTTTTTCTTTTTCTTTTTTTTTTTTTTGATACTGGGGGGTGGAACCCGGTCCTTGCACTGAGCTGCATCATCTCCAGGCCTTTTCATTTTATTCTGAGATGGAGTCTTCCTAAGTTGCTCAGGCTAGACTTGAGTTTGTGATCTTCCTGCCTCAGCCTCCTAGACCTGGGATGACAGCCATGTGCCACCATGCTGGGCTCTTTGAGCATTTTTACAGGCTGTTGGCATGTGCCATAGGGAACCTGCCCTCTTCCCTACACCTCACCTACCGGGGGCAGGAGGGATCCCAGGGCCTCATGCACACACCCCCGGCCCCACACCTTGACTTGTAAGGAAATTAAACCACTGATGTTTCCAAACTTCAATTAAAATTGAAGAGAGCAACCGGAGGCTTCCCATTTGCACTGTATGTCTGGCACGGCTCACCTGGGTGCGGAGGGTGGGTGGTGGTGCCAGCTGGTCCCTCGCCCAGAAGTCTCTGCAAGGAAGTGTCAGGGCTGCTGGGCAGGGTGCTGGGCTGGCTCTGCAGGGCCGCAGCCTGGCACAGGATGCGGCATGGGGAGGCGGTGTATCAGCTGCTGGCCTGTGAGAGCCTCACAGAGGCCTCTGCAGTGCGCCATGCAGTGGCCCTCATGCACTCATCCGGAGAGAGCCTCCTGTGCCAGGGAAGGGACCACCCTGAAAGCCGTGGGGGAGAGGCGCGGCTGGGAGCTGCAATCCCCCCATGGCAGGCTCTGCTCTGCACAGCAGAGGACATGGATGATGCGTGCGCCAGGACCCAGCGCCTTGTAGAGGGGCTCATCACTGCAGCTCACCCCACCTCTGCTGGCCGCTGCCAGTGACTCCCTGTGCCTTAGTTTCCCACCGGAAGTGGAGGCTGCCGAGCCCTTGTGGAGGAGCCGCAGAGTCAGATGGAGGGGTCCTGGGCCAGGCGGTGCCTTCACGGTGCCTGCTGACTGGGGCTGTCTTGTTCACCTCTGTGCCTGGCAATGGGAGGGTACCTCTGAATGGCTTAGTAGAGCCTGTTCAGTTCACTGTGTGGTGCAGAGGCCAGGGTCACCTGCATGCCGTGCGAGTGCTCGCCACGGAGCCACACCACCAGCCTGTTTTGTGTTTTGCATGTTTTACCTTTGGAGACGGCATCTTGCTAAGTTTCCTGGGCTGACCTGGAACTGGCAGTCCTCCTGCTTTCACCTCCCACGTCGTTGGGGTTATACTTGCACCACTGTGCTCAGCCTTTTTTTTTTTTTTTTTTTTGGTACTGGGGATTGAACTCAGCACCTTTACACTGGGTACGTTCCTATCCCTTACTCATTTTTTTAAAAAATTAAACTTGCAGACAAGGGTCTTGCTGAGTTGTCTAGACTGGACTGGACTTAAACTTGGGATCCTCCTGCTTCAGCCTCCCAGAATGCTGGGATGACAGGCATGTGCCACCCACCTGACTTGCTGTGTGGTACTGGGTATGAGGCCTTGGTCCTCCTCTCCCAGTGTGGAGCGTTGTGGAGTCCTCGAGCCAGCTGGCCATGGCTGTATCTGCTTTGGAAAAAGCTATGAAAGGCCTCTGCAGAACATTTTGAGTCAGGTCGTCTTCTTAAGTATTGTGGATATTAATTCCTTATCAACTGCATGATTTGCAAATATTTCCCCTCATTCCCTGGGAACGGGACCTTCCCCTTCTGCTGATCGTGTCTTTGATGCACAAATGGTTTTAATTCAGTTGAAGTCCAATTTATTTTTTTCTTTTGTTGCCTGTGCTTTTGCTTCAAGATCCAAGAAACCAGTGCCAGACCCAGTGTTACAAAGCTTTTCCTCCATTTTCTTCGGAGATTTTTATAGTTTCAGTTATGTGTAACTTTAGATTTATAGTTTTATCTTTATAGTTTCAGTTCCACCTCCAGAGTTAGTTTTCAGTTTTATGGTTGTAGCCTTCGGTCCTGAGTCCGTCTGCGGTTCATCTTGTACGTGGTGTCTCGGAAGGGTCCCCCTCGTTGGGCTGCACATGGGAACCAGTGTTTCTAGGCACTGGACACTGCCATAGCCTGACCTTTCCTTGTCGGCGTCCTGGCTCCATCGCTGAAATTGTGATGACAAGGCCTTGTTTTGGGCTGTCTTTGATCCCATTGGTCTGTACATCTGTCATTATGCCAGTACCGTGCTATTTTCATTTTTTTATAGTACTTAAGGATAGAATGCAGGGCCTGGCACTGAGCTACATCCCACCTTCCTTCCTTTCTTTCTTTTGGATCGGGGATTGAACTCAGGACCTTGCACTGAGAGGCAGGCGCGGTGCCACTGAGCTAAATCTCCAGCCCTCTTTTTCATGTTATTTTGAGACAGGGTCTTGATAAGTTGCCCAGGTGGACCTTGAACCTGCGATCCTCCTGCCTCAGCCTCTAGAGTAGCTGGGATGGCAGGCACCAGCCAATGTACAAGGCTTCCGCTGTTTTGATCACTGTAGCTTCGTAGTAAGTTCGGAAACATGTAAGTCTTCCAACTTTGTCCTTTTCCAAGATGGTGTTTGATATTTGAGGTCCCTTGAGGTTTCGTGGGAATTTTAGGGTGGGATTTTCCATCTGCTAAAATGTCAGGTTTGGTCAGGGTGGGTGTGTAGACTGCACAGGGCTCATCGCATCTGAGCAGCAGTGACTTGTGCTCCTGCTTGCCGCGTGGCCCCTGCCTCCTGTGTGAGAGGCCCATCGCAAGGCCTTGGAGTTCCCCGCAGGAGGGCTGCCTGGAGGAGGGCTCCACCTGCTGTGGAAGGCACACCTGTCATCCAGCTACTCTGGAGGCTGAGACAGGAGCATCGTTCCTGGTGAGCCCGCGGAAAGGGCTGACTTGTGGAGTTGCAGCACTTGGCCAGCAGGGACAAGGCTCTGGGCTCCAAGCCTACAATCCCAAAACCCAAACCAAGCAAACAGGGCTGGTTGTGTTGCTGCATAGGCAGAGGGGTCGGGGGTCTTGGGGCAGTGGAGAAGTGATGTAGGGATGCAGAGGTGGAGAAGGAGCAGAGGGAGGAGAGGGAGTGGGGTCTAGGGCGGCGAGAGCCAGGCTGGGAGCTGGGGCCGTCTACCCCCCACTCAGGAAGGGCTTGCAAAGGACCTGTGGCCGGCACAGGGAGGACCCGGCGCCTCTTGCTAGGGCTGGGAAGTAGGTGGGGGGACAGGAACGCACTGCCACACGGTGGGGCGCGGGGCACAGAGGGTGACAGGTGCAGAGTGCTGAGCGTGTGAGGGTCACAGGGCTAGGACGGCGGGTACCCAGGAGGGGCTGGTCCCATGCAGGCACCTTTGTAGCTGGCCCTTCTGCCCTGCCGACCTCCACGCCCCGCCCCAGCAGAGGGGCCCTCATGTGCGGTGGGACGGACCGGGCCTGCTCCCTCCTGCCCCGTCCTGCCAGCGGCCCTGCCCCTCCTTTACCTCTCTGCTGCCCGAGGCCGGGGCCTCAGGTCTTGGACTGCATCTCCCTCCCCCACGAACACCGGCCTCGCAGCCCTCCCACCTGCGTTCTCTCCACACCCCGGAGAACCTTGCTCGGAGCGTCCTCCAGCCTCTGCAACCAGCTCCTTGCCCACCTGCCTGCTGCATTCCCTGCCCCTTTCCCAGGAGTCCACACCTCCGCTGCCTTTGCCTGCCAGGCGCCCAGCCCACACCTTTCCTGGAGCAGGTCACCGGGAGCGGGCCCTGTGCTGCCCTGCCCAGGGGGCCTGTGCCTCTGGCCCCGTTGCGAGGGACGGTGCCCTCCCGCTGACTCTGCCCTCCCTGGAAGACCAGCCCCACCAGCTGGCCAGGTACTGGGATTCAACAGGGCATGCAGGGGAAGACTGGGTCCTGGCCAGACGGAGCCATTCTCTTATGAGGGGACCTGGGTGGGTCCTGCCCACACTGGCCACGAACTGCTCTGTGAGCTCCTCTCCGGGGCTCCTCAGCCTCCAGGTGTTGGGACGGTGGCTGTGGCAGGCAGCGGTGGGTGGCTGTCCCATCTTGTTCAGGGTGACATTCGGGCTCCACACCTTCCTGTCCCTGCCTCTTGAGAGGGGCCTATCCCTCCCACCTGGGGCCAGGCCACGTAGCTGCTAGGCTACATGGAGAAGCAGGGGTACAGCTGGCCTTGGTCCTGGCCTGCAGCCCACTGGGTGTCTGCCAGCTGTGCAAGCCCCTTGGGCCGAGCCTGGGTTCCCCACCTCCATCCAGGAGCCCGGCCCAGCCCAGCCCGTGGGCGTGCCTGAAAGTCAGGAGCAGCCTGAGGGTCTGATGTGAAAGTTCATTAAAAAATCAAGTAAATTTGACCCCCATTTGCATTTTCTTGGAAATGATCCTCTGCCCTTGGGAAAGTCACAGCCCCAGCCATCCAGGCCTCCTGCTTGCTGGGCTGCTCCTGTGTTGGGGGCCAGGCAGCTGCCTCTCCGCGCATTCCCGGACACCCTGGCGGAGGACCTGTGGTGGCCTTGTGTCCCTGCTGGCACGTCCGTGTTCCTGCCCCACACAGACGCGGGGCCCTGGGCTTCCTGGGTGGCCCACGCCGGGTGGCTGACCTGGGCCCTCTGCTCGCCTCACTTTCACAGTTTGCTCATGAGGGGAACACACGCCACAGGAACCATTTGGTGCATGCAGCGCAGGAGCCGAGCACGTCCCGAAGTTGGACAGCGCTGCTGTCTGGCCAGAGCATTTGCACCCCTTAGGCGGAGCCCCATCCCCCAGCCACCCCTCCTGCCCCCTCCCCAGCTTCCTGCCTCTGGGTTCGCCTGCGCAGGCTGTTGGTGTCAGCGCATTTGTGCGCCCCGTGGCTGCGCGGCTGGCTCTGTCACTCATCGTGGGACCTTCAGTCCTCTCTGGCGGAGGAACATCCCCTGGACAGCGGGCCAAGTGCGAATAGGGGACATCTGGGCTGCTGCTTTTTTTTTTTTTTGCTGTACTGGGGATTGAACCCAGGGCCTTTGCACTGAGCTATATCCCCAGCACTTTATAATTTTTCATGGCATCCTTCCAAGCTGGGGATTACCCAGGGGCTTTGCACTGAGCTATATCCCCAGCACTTTATAATTTTTCATGGCATCCTTCCATCTCAGCTTCCTGCAATGCTGGGGTGACAGGCGTGTCAGGGCGTCCCTGTGTGTTTGGAACATTCCACATATATGTAAAGAAGTGAAGGCCCCAGACGCCCGGGATTTAACTCGGTGGTTTCAGTGCCTGCCTTGCAAGTACAGGGTCCCAAGTTTGATCCTTGGTACCAAAAAAAAGTGAAGGACCTGGGACACTAACAGTGCGGCCAGGCTCAGGGCCCTGGGTTGTGCTGCAGCCAGCAGCCCCTTTTTGCACACACAGCTGGATACTGGCATGTGCCTATGGCCTAGGCGGAAGTGAGGTATGAGGAGACGGTGGGGAACATTCTGGGTGCCCTGGGCGTCTGCTGGGGAGAACCTGGTGGTCAGTCCCCCGTCCCGTGGGCACTGCTGGGCAGCGGGTAGGAGTGCGTGCCAGGTACCACACAACCCGCGCTGCCTCTGGGTCCCATGTGGTGTTGAGCAGGCCATGCGCCCTGGGGACGCTGTCCACAGCCCCTACCTGGAGGAGGGTCTGGCGCCCCAGGAAACTCTGCAACTCTGAAGTGCCCACCTGCAGCCAGCCTCCTGCACACTTGGATCCGAGGCTGCGTCCCCAGGTGTTCCAGCACCCTCTGGCCAGGACATCTTCAGCCGGACCCCATTGGAGCAGGCAGCTACCTCACCTGGACCAGGGTGGGTAGCAGCTTGTGCTGTGTCCACTAGTGGGTCTCTGCCGAGCCTCTGCATCCTCCCACCTGTCCCACGGTGTACTCGGGTCTGTACCCCTGGGCGGCCCTCTTCGGTGCCGTCCAAGAATGCTCCTGCTGCCCACCTGGTCTTGAGGCTCCCTGTGCGTGTGCGGGGACAGCACCACATCTGCCCTTACCTGCTGATGCAGGACTGCAGGCCGGCTGGCACCTCTTCCTTCCAGTTCTGAGACCGAAGTGTGGGACCAGACCCTGCCACAGACTCCAACCGAGGGACCTTCCTGCCCCGTCTCTCCCTGTGGCCCCGCAGTGCTTGGTTGGTGGCCAATTCCCTAGGCCTCTCCTCCATCCTCCCGGGGTCTGGTGCCAGCTGTCCTTGTCTCTTGAGGACACTGGCCACAGGGTCAGGCCCAGCAGTGGCCTCTCTTCAGTGACTGCACCCACAGAGGCCAAGTGTGCACATCCGGTCACCTTCCTGGTGGGAGCGGGACTTGGATGGGCCCCTCTGGCGTCTGTCCCCTAACGGGCCAGCGATGCGGCCTCCGGGTCAGCCCTGCGGGGCGGGTGCCGCCCGTGTAAGGCCCGCTTCCTCCCGGCAGCTGCACTCCATGAAGGGCTCCACTGGAGACAGGCCTGCCCCCCTAGCATGTGTCATTTCTGTCTTTGTTCTACTCCAGAAACCGGTGCTATATGTGGGTGGAGAGGCTGTGCTCGGCGCCCCGAACGCTTCCCACTGCACTGAGGGCCGCGCTCCTCCACTGACGCTCCCAGGCTGTACCTTGCACGGAGGGGTTGCGCTGAGAGCTGCACTGGGCTGCTGCGGAAGGGGCTCCGAGGGCTCCAAGGCTGCCGCAGGTCTGTCTTTGTTCTACTCCAGAAACCGGTGCTATATGTGGGTGGAGAGGCTGTGCTCGGCGCCCCGAACGCTTCCCACTGCACTGAGGGCCGCGCTCCTCCACTGACGCTCCCAGGCTGTACCTTGCACGGAGGGGTTGCGCTGAGAGCTGCACTGGGCTGCTGCGGAAGGGGCTCCGAGGGCTCCAAGGCTGCCGCAGGCCGCAGGATTAGGGCCGGGGTGGTATGGGAGGGACACGGGCTGCACCCCAGTCCATTGTGTTGCTGTCCCGCAATACCTGGACCTGGTCATTTACGTGGCCCGCGTCTGCTTAGCTCAGGGTCCTGGCCTGGTGGAGGCGTCCTGGGCTGGCTCGGTGGCCCTGGCTCAGGTCTCTCCCTCCTCTAGAGAGGTGCTGATGCCACTGCAGCCATGGCATGGGGCTGCCCGAGGGCCCGAGTCCTGGAGTCTGGGTTGCGATTCCTGCATTGGGGCTGACATGGAGTCGGCGCGCATGGCCAGCTCCTGCGTCTGCGTAGCCAGAGGCCTTGTGGCGGTGCCCAGGGAGGCCAGGCTCGGGCAGGCAGATGCACATCCGCAGGCGGGTGAGTGTGACAGCCTGCACACGAGTGTGGAGGAACGTGTAGTGGCATGTGTGAGGCGTGTACAGACACAGGTGTGCATACCCGCAGGCCCCCGTGAGCATGTGGGGCGAGTCTCACCAGGACAGCGGCAATGCCATCCTGGCCTGGGCCTGTGGTGGCGCTGGCTGAGGAAGAAGCAGGTAGGTCCTCGCCTCACCACCTGGCCAGCAGGGCAGGAGGCGCTGGCAGTGGGCTCGGAGCGATGAGAGTGGCAGCCCGCGATGGGTGCATTTATATCGTACATCATTGACTGAGGTGAATTTCATGTAGCGTAAAAGCCACCATGGGGCCGGGGATTTGGCTCAGTGGTTCCTCCGCCTGCCTCGCAAGCACAAAGGCCTGAATTTGATTCCCGCACCAAAGAAAAAGCCTCCATGTAATGCAAGTAATTCGGTGCGTTTGTCACATTCTCTTGACCTGGGCATTTCCACCCCAGACAAGGGGGAACCTGTCCCTTAGCAGCACTCCTAGAGGTGCGCACCCGTGTGCCGCTCTTTCTGGTGGCTGCGTAATGAGCCACCCGTGAACACGGCACCGTTTAGGCACATTGATGGACTTGTGGCCCCTCGGCTCTTGTCACTCTCACTGCCACTACCGTGAGTGCACATGAGTGTGTGGACCCACATCTTTCTTCCCGCTGAGGCCTGCAATGACTTGTTTAACTTCTCGAATTGCCAAGCAGGTCGAGTTTTATTTTAAATAGCATGGAAACCTACTGGCATGTTTAAAAAAGGAGAGCGACACCATTTGAACTGAATTAATAAAGAAAAGGAGAGGCGCGAATCTGAGGGCTTTCCGCCCAGGATGAGGTTGTGTGGGTGGCTGGGCAGGTGGCTTGGCCAGGGCTGCCGGGTCAGGATGGGGTCCTGGGAGCACGAGGGGTGGGGCGGTGGGGACTGAGCCCCGCACTGGCCCAGGTGGTCTAGGACAGGACACGGGAGAGGCTGAAGTCCTAGGTGAGGCCTGGTGGCCCCATCCAGTCTGCCCGTTGCAGGATGGCTCTCTGTGTTATTATGCAACATGCTTCAAGCTGTGCCTAAAAATATGGGGCATTACATCTATTTAGGGCCCATGGTAATGAGGGCAGCTTGCTTTGTCTTCTCTACTCTGCCCAAGCTGTCCCGTGGGAGGCCACCCCAGCCCAGACCCCAGCCAGGCTGAGCAGCAGGGTGTGGTTGGTGCCACTGTCCAGAATGGTTTCCCAGGTCTGGAACAGCGGCGCAAGCCTGCAATCCCAACACTCTGGGAGGCTGAGGCAGAAAGATGCCAAGTCCGAGCTCAGCCTGGGCACCTCAGGGAGACCCTGCTGCAGCATAAAGAGGGCTGGGATGTGGCTCATTGCGAAGGTGCTGGGTTCCACCCCCGAGTCCCACAGCTGGGCTGTAGGGAGCTGCTGGCAGTAGTGGGTGCTGCGTCTGGGCAGCAGTGGCGGCGGCACTGCCCCACACAGGGGAGGAGGGGGAGGAGGAGGAGGAGGAGGGCTGGGCGCAGATCCCGGAGGCCAGGTCAGGCCCCTGTCAGAAACCAGGCCTGATGGTTTCCAGATTGGCGCGGCAGCCGTGGGCGCCCAGCCTGCAGGGGGGACGTTGTCCTCAGTGTGGGCCGCTCATGGGGGAGGCATCCAGCGTCCAGGACAGTGGTTTGCGTTCTTCGATGGGTGAAGAGATTTAAAATTAAACCGTGGAGGATCTGTTCCCCCAGCTACAAATAGAGCTGCGCCGGTGCGTTCCTGGGGCCGCCTGTGCACAGGGGGCTGTGGACCCTGCTTTCGTCCGCGGGCCGCACACTGGCTGTGCACAGGCCTGGGCTCTGTGACAGGTGACCTGAGACCCGGCCTTGCAGCGACGGACCCAGTTCTCCCGGTGGAGTTGGGGCGGTGACTTGCAGGCCACCCCACAGGGCCTGCCGTGCCCCTGGCTTCCTGTTGGCAGTGGCACCTGCTCCGCACCTGGCTTGTGGCCGTCCCAGTCCTGCTCTCTGCTTACTCAGGCAGAGGTGTGACGCCTGGACCCAGTCATCCTGACCCTGGCTGAGCTGCCACCGGGACCCCAGCCCCGCACCAGGGGTGAGAAAGAGGCAGGTGCTGGGGAGCCTGTGCTGCGTCCCTTGGCCAGAGAGAGGAGGCCCAGGGTCCCCACAGGGGCTGGGCTAGTGACCGAGGTGACCTTCATGTCGGATGAGGGAGCCCTTTGGCGTGAACAGCAGTGTTTAGGACCTTCACAGTACCCTGCAACCATCACCTACCTCTCCCTGATTCCACAACTTTCCTACCCTCAGGAGACCCGTCCCTGTGCATGGTTCCTTCCCATCCTGGCAGCCACTCATCTGCCTTCTGTCTTTGTGGCTTTACCTATTGTATGTCTTTCATGTCAGCAGAGCCATACCTGATGTGGCCTTAGTGCCTGGCTCCTATCACTCAGCATCATGTTTTCAGTGCTCACCTACACTGTAGCAAGTGTCAGTGCGTTGTCCCTTTTCGTGGCTGAATAATACTCCACTCTACATCGATTTCATCCTGTTGGTTCATCTTTCTGTTCATTTGTCTCCAGTTCTGGTGCCTTTCCCTGTGGACAGTCCACCCATGGTTATAACTCAGTGTCTTCCATCCGCCCTCCTGTCCCTGACCCTGTCTGCCCTGGACACAGTGCTTGGGAAGGACAGAGAGGGTGGAGTGTGCGGAGGATGGGATTGCAGCTATAAGCTGCAGAGCCAATCCACCGTGCTGCCGCCCCTGGGTCAGGAAGTCTGAGGCAGAGCCCAGTGTGGGGGCCTTGGGTCCAGAACGGGGCCAGGCATCAGGGTCACCTCTTGCCATCTTGGACAGTGGACCTTGGAGAAGACTCTAGAAGGCGAGGCATTGCCTGGGCTCTCCTGCCTCACTGGTCCAGACAGCTCTCGGGCCTCAGAACCTGAGGAGCATGCCTCTGCCGGGGAGGGTGAGGCATCTCTGTCCGTGGGGCCTGAACAGCCCTGGCAGCTCCAGGGGACAGAAGTGGGGCATCAGCAGCTCGACATCTGGTCACGTGACAGTGTGGGGGTGGGGGGGCACTGAGCTCCGGGAGGGAGAGGCTCATGCTCAGGTGGCTCTGGTCAGCTGTGCAGATAGCATGGTGGGAGATTGGGGTGGACCGGAATCGGGGAGGGGCGGGGCAAGCATCCTCTGAGGCCACGCCCACCGGCCCCACCCCCTGAAAGGACCACCTGCACCTTGGCCTGCGCCCGGAAGGGGACTTGGCACCATTTGTTCTGGCTGGGGCCCCTTGTGTGCAAGTGTCCCGAGACTGCTGTGCTGTACTAAAGCACCACCCCTTGGTGACAGTGACAAGGTGTCCCAGTACCACACTCCCTCCCAGGGCTCCAGGGGAAGGGCCCTCCTGGCCACCTGCAGCTTCTGGTGGCTCTGGGTGTCCTCGTCCTGTGGCTGCATCCCACTGCCCAGCTGTACCTCTGCTCCATCTCCCCTGACTCCGAGGACACCAGCTGTCGGCTGAAGCTCCTCCCTGGTGCCCCAGGGTGATTTCTTCACCCGAACCCTGCAGACTTGCTTCAGGTCACCTTGTGCTGCATGGCCTGGCCCTGTGGGCCCAGTGGTGACTGCAGGCTGTGGCTCCGGTGTGCAGTCCACCAACTCCCACGTCCTTGCCCTTGCTCTCCCCGAGGCCCACTGTCACAGCACTCCCGTCCCCAGGATGCCTGCACAGGCCTCTGTGTGCTCTGCCCTGGGGACCCGTGTACCTTCTCCGGCCTCTGAACAGACACTTGTGTGTCGCGGCCTCTGCTGCCGCCAGCCACGCTCCTCCTCCGGTCCTGCATGGCACCGCCAGCTGTGGCTTGGGAGCGGGAGCCCTGCCCTGTGGGACCTCCTGGCTGCCTCACCTCTGGTGTGTTGGGTCAGGGCTCAGGCCTGGGTCTCCTGGAGAGAAGGGACCTGAGGTCTTTGGGCCCCTCCAGCAGCCTGGAGCACAGTGTCCTGTGTGGCCCTCGGTCCTCACTAAAGAGGGCTCCTGTGCCGGCCCCCAGAGTGGGGGGTTAGGTGTGCTCAGCTGCTCCTGTCCCTATGTTGGTTTTTTTTTACCCTTTTGGGTCTTTCGTTTGTTTGTTTTAATGTGGTTTCTTGAGACAGGGTCTTGCTGTGTGGCCCAGGCTGGCCTTGAATCTGCAATGACCCTTCTGTCTCAGCCTCAGAGTGCTGCAATGATGTGTGTGCCCCACCCTGGCCGCACTCCTGTCTCCAAGGAGGCCTAGTCCTCCTGCACGCTGGCCCTGTAGCCTTGCTGTTCCAGCCCCACAGCTCTGGCATCTCCCCCCACCAGGTGCTCGGGTCCCGTCCTGTCTGGGCTGAGTGCACCCCCCAGGAGAACACAAGGATGTCTTTGCACGTAACTGCACTGGCACGGTTTCCCATGGGACGGCTTCCCAGAGTGGGATCACCGGGGCGGGCAGGAGCAGCGCCTGGCTCTCACGGCCGCTGCCAGCTGGCTCTGCCATGCTGCCGGCCACCTGCCTCCCAGTCCTGTCGCTCCCACCCTGAGTCATTCCTGGGCCCCGTGACAGAGGCAACTGAGTCCCGGGGAGGGGAACGTGTGGCCCCCAGGGTGACAACTGCAGGGCTGCGGCTTCAGCCTCTTCTGCCTCCCTGCGTTGGCTCTTGGCTCGGGGGCACAGGTGAAAGGGGATTGAACAGTGTTCCCGAAAAGCTGTGTGCCCAGAGCCTGAGTGGATGCAGCCTGGGTGGGTGGAGGGGACCCCAGCAAGGGCAGTGATGGGTGATGTGGCCCAAGCTCGGACAGTGGGGGCAGCGGGCTGCAGAGGGTGCCCACCCAGGCGTGGGACTGGGCCCTGAACTGGGTGGGAGGCACCTGCCACTGGCCCCCGCACATCCCTTGAGTAGTGGGGGCCAATAGCTGGTTCAGGGCCCACACATGGGGAGCCTAGTACTTGTCTGACACGGCCACCTGGGGCCAGGCGTGGTGTTGTCCCAGCCCGGCACACACATGTCATGACCCCCTTGTGGTATTGAGGATTGAACCCAAGACCTTTACAATGAATGCTGTCCCCAGTGCCTCGCCTCCTTTATTGTATTTATTTATTTTTTTGGTGTTGGGACTGAACTCAGGCCCTGTTCTTGCGAGGCAGGCTGCGGCACCACTGAGGTAAATCCCTAGCTGGCCCTCTCCTTTAATTTGGAGATAGGATCCTGCTGTGGTTGCTAAATTGCTCAGGCTAAGCCAGGCGTGGTGGCGCACACCTGTAGTCCCAGTACTTGATTGTTTTGTTTTTGTTTTGTGTTTTTGGTACCGGGGATCAAACTCTGGGTCCTTGTGCTTGTGAGGCAGGTGATGGAACCACTGAGCTGAATCCCTGGCAATCCCAGCGCTTAAGAGGCTGAGGCAGGACGATTGCTGCAAGTTCAAGGCTGGTCTGGGCTGCATAATAAGTTCAAGGCCAGCCTGAACTACAGCATAAGACTCTGTGTCAAAAAACAAAACCCAAACCAGAAAAATTCCTGTTTCCTAGGCTGGGTTTGAACTGAACACCTTCTTGCCTCAGTCTCCCAGTGTGCTGGGGTTATCGGGGCACCACCACACCTAGCTTCTGCTTCTGCCCCGCCCCCCAAGCAGGCAGTAAAGCTCCAGTGAGCCGCACCCCCGCATCCAGTCTCCACCTCTGCCTCCGGGGTGGCAGGGAACCTGATCCAGGGCCTCTCCGGCTTAATGAGCTGCACAGACTGAGTTGTGTAGGAGGCCTGGCGGGAGCTCACTTGTGCCAGGTCCCGAAACCCGATGGCCTCGAGAAGGGGTCGCCCAGCAGAGCTGCTGCCTGGACCTTCGGGGTCCCCTCTCCTCACGCCGGGCCCCAGCCGGGACCCTGCAGTCCTGGGCCGTGTCTGGTGGTCCCCATTGAGGCCGTGCATGTGCCCTGAAGGCTGGAGGCTGCCCTCGTGCCAGTCACCCCTTGGTGTCTCTTCCTCGCTGGCCCCGGCTGGTCTGGGGATGTCCAGGTGCGATGGGCAGCAGGGCCGAGGAGCTCCCCAGCCTGAGGCCACTGGACCCTGTGGGTGGCCATCGTGGGGACTGGGGGCTCAGCAGCCCCTGCTAGGCAGCACCGGCCTCTCCTGGGCAGGGGTGGCCTTGTGAACGCCTGCTGCATGCTGCCCCCCGAGACTTTATGTCACCGCACGAGTGAGAGGTGAGCAGGAAGCCTCTCAGTGTAGCCGGAGCCAAGCTGGTCCCCGTGAGGCCTTGGCGTCGAGTTGGAAGGGGCCTCTGGAGGTGCCCAGACCCCCACACCTGGCAAGCACACTGTGGGGTCACCACCAGGCACGCCCTGCAGTGACCTGCACCCTGTCCTGCTCCCCAGCCTCCCAGAGCCCCGTCTGCCCCACAGTTCCCTGTGCCCAGCCCCCTTCCTGACTGGTCCTTCAGCCGGGGGTGCCCGTCCTCAGCCTCCCCAGGATTGGCCTCGGTAAAGCCCTCTGTGTGGGTGGCGGCTTTGGCCCTTGCGCTGGGACGTCCCTACCCCCACGGGGCTTTTTGGTGTCCTCCTGAGCCTGTGGGGCCCTGTGCTCCGGGACCCCATGGACTGTGGCCCTGCTTCCTGCAGAGCCGGCCGCATCTTCCTGCTGCCTCTTCCTGCCGCATCCTGTGCTGTGGATGCCCAGTCACAGGCACAGCTTGGAGAGGAGACCAGCAGGGCTGGGCTCCTTTTCTGAGGCCGTGTGAGAGTCGTGGTGCTCAGGACAGCAGTAGCTGTGCCGGGCCTGAGGTCGGAGGCCAAGGGCCCAGCCCCTCCTGTCTCCCGGCCAGGCTCCCCCATCCCTCACTGGTCCCCAGCCAGTCCGCACCCTGGGGGTTCTGCCCCAGTCCTCATGCGGCCCCTGTGTTTCTGAGCCTCCTCATTCTAGGAGGATGTGCAGACCCTCTATTTCAGGGTGACCTCGTTTTCAGGTTCTAAACCAGTGACATCCACAAAAACTCTGGCTTCAAAAAAGGCCACATTCTGGTGTTCAGTGGGCAGACATTTGGGGTTTTGTCTCAGGTGGGGCTGGGCCCTTTGCCCTGTGCCACTGTCCTCACAGCTGCCTGAGACACCTGCTGTGACAGGGTCCCCAGCTGGCCCCGCCGTGTCCCTGTGAGCAGGTGCATTGCCCTGTGCTCCGGAGACCAGACCCGGGTGCCTGTCCCTGCCCACTGTGTCTGAGCTGTACAGACCCTGGGTGAGACTGCCACTTTCACCCCTCGTCGGGGTTCGGCAGCTCCCCTGCTGCCCCTCCCTGTCCTCCAGGGCTCCCTCGGCACTGCCTGTGTACTGCCTGGGTGGGCACGTCACACGCATGGTGCCACAGCCCGTGTGTGTGATGTGGCTTCCGGGTGGTCACTAGGATTAAATGTGGTCATCAGGCTGGGCACAGAGGCGCACAGCTGTCATCCTGGCACCTTGGGAGGCTGAGGCAGGAGAATCACAAGTTCACATCCAGCCTGGGCTACTTAGTGACTTAGTGAGACCGTGTCTCAAAATGAAAAATACAAAGTGCTGGGGATGCAGCTCGGTTTGAAGGCCCTGGGTTCCATCCAAGGCCAGGCTATGAGAGGAAGGTTCCAGATGGGGCACGTTGCATTTGAGCCTCAACGGCAGAATGGGTGGGCAGCCTTGGGTCGCAGTGGGAAGTCGGGTGGGGTTTGCGTCACAGGCACAGAGAGGGGCTTGGTGCCAAGGGACACTGTTTGTTTTTGTGGTACTTGGGGTGGAGCCCAAGCTCTTCATACTGGCCGCATCCCCAGCCCCCTTTTCACTTTACATTCTGAGGCGGGGTTTACCTGGGTCACCGAGCTGCCCCGGCTGGGCTCCAACCTTTGATCCCCCTGCCTCAGCCTCTTTTAGAACAGTGACAGGAGCCAGCCCTCCCATCTGGGGAAAGAGCCTGACTGAATGCCCACCCCAGGCGACCCTGAGTGCCTTGGTTTCCCTACTTTCACAAAAAGGATGTAAACCATCTCTACTGGCTCAGGCAGCCACTGGGCCTCATTCCGAGCTGGCGCCAGGCCAGCTGGCAGCGCGGGGTCTCCTGGGGGGTGGGCAGCCAGCTGTGCTTCCCTCAGAGCCCCAGGGCCTTCCCACCGCCACCCTCCCTCTGTGTGGGGGTTCAGCCGGCTGGAAGTCTGGAGCCCCGTGCCTGATTAGAGGCATCCGCGCTGGCGGGGCGTTTGTGTGTTGGGTCTGTTTCCTTCTGGGGTGCAGAGGAGGGGGAGCACCTCTGAGGGCTGGGCTGGACCCCACGTGCCTGTGATGCCTTCATGCATTTCCTTGACACAGCCGCCAGCCCCGTGTGCCAGGCTGGCCCGGCCGTCCTCACTGTCTGGGGACCTGGAGGTGCCACAGCAACCACGCGGTGACCAGTGCAGCTTCACTCGAGGAGGACCAGAGGCCGGAGTGGAGATTTCTGCTCCAGAGCTCTGCCCGGAAACCGAGGGGCAGGAAGTGGACCCTTAGACACGCGCGGCACAAGCAATGGAGGAAACAGAGCTCAAGGCCAGCGGGGCTACGCAGGGTGTCGCTGTGCACGCCTGTAATGCCAGCTGCTTGGGAGGCTGAGGCAGGAGGGTGGCCAGTTTGAGCTCAGCCTGGCAAGTTAGCAAGACCCTGTCTCAAAATAAACTAAAAAGAGCTGGAGATGGAACTCAGTGATGGGGAGCTTGTAGGGTCCTAGGTTCAAACCCCAGCAGTGGAAAAAATAAATAAAACAGCCAGGGACCCAGATGCTTGTGTCTTCGTGTCTACGGCACATTACTCACAGGAGCCCAAACATGGAAAAATAACCCAGCGTCCATCAACTGGCGCATAAATAAACAGAAATGTGGTGTCTGCAGCAGCAAGTCTGCGGGGCCATGGGGCAGAGCACAGCGGCTGCTGCCCCAGAACACGCCGAGTGAGAGAAGCCAGGCGCGGCCACACACGCTCAGTCGGTGCCGCGTGCGTGTGTGCGTGTGTGTGGAACGACCGGGCAGCGAAGCCCAGAGACAGGAAGCGGGGTGGGGGGCGGCTGGAGGACTGGGCCCTGCAGGGGATGGGGGGCTCGGACCGGCTTCAGTGCTGCGTCACACAGCATGCTAGCTGCGGGAGGAGGCGCGTTTGTACCTCCAGAGTGCAGATGCTGTCCCCGGTGCCCTACGCTGGTCGCACGCAGCAGTCCAGGTGGCTCCCAGGGCCCGTCACTGTCCGCGTGGTCACCAGGCCAGTTCACGCGTGCCTGGCCACGGGCCCCCCTGCCCTGCCCTCTGACACGCACCACAGCGTGCTCCCCTGGGCTGGCCCGTCAGTGTGCCTGGGAGACGGTGCCTCTGGGGTTAAAATCTTGGCCATCAGAAAAATGCTTTTTAGCTTTTTTTCCCCCTTTGTCACTGGGGGTTGAATCTGGGGCTTTTGTACTGAGTTGCATCCCAGCCCTTTTTAGTCTTTGCTTTGAAACAGGGCTTCGCTAGTTAGTCCAGGCTGGCTCAGACCTGGGTCCCCCTGCTCTGGCCTCCAATTGCTGGGCATATCCCGGCACCCAGCCGCTTGTTGGCTTCTCTGGTGTGAGATTCTTTTCTTTGTCCTCAGAGCCGCAGAGCTCATGGCTCAGGTGCTCAAAAGTGGGGAGCTTGAGGCTTCACCCCAGTCTCTGGGGAGACTGGAAGGAGCTTTGGGGCACCTGCCAGGGACAGGGTGTATAGTGCTGGGCAGGGGGCTGGGTGCCTGCCTGGCCCACTTCCTGGACCAGCCCTTCCGGGAGCTGGAGGCAGCCTGCCTGGGGTGTGTGCCGGCTGTACCTGCTCAGGCCCCTGCTGAGCTTGCTGTCCTGTCCTTGGGTCCTCCCTGGTGCCTGCCCTCAGCCTGGTCTGAGCTGCCTCCCCCGTCCGTCCATCCGTCTGTCTGTGTGGCCGGCAGTGCGCGTCCCACACGAGCGGGCAGGCTGGAGGGAGACAGGATGTGTCCTGTGGCTGGGCCAGGCGTGTGAGTCCCCCGACTGTTGGGTGCTTGTGCCACCTGCCCCCGGCCGGCAGCACCCTGCACCTGTTCTCTGCACATACTTAGGCCTTCTCTTCCCTGTCTTGACTGTGGGTGCTGTGCAGTGGAGGAAACCATCCCTGGGCCAAAGAGCATTGGTCTTGGAGTTGTTCCTGTGCTGGGCCCAAGTCCTCTACACGCTTGCACCACACCACATGCCTCTCCCAGCCCTGGAGGGTAACAGTGCAGCGGGAAGGATGCCTAGACCCTGCGAGGAGAGCTGTGGTCAGTCACTGGGGCAAGGTGCAGTGTGAGGTGGTAGCTGTCCCTGGGCAGAGGCAGTGCCTGTGCAAAGGCCCTGGGGCAGGGGGTGGTTTGGCTGGTGGAGGGACTATTCAGGGCCCATGTGCTGGAATGAGGTAGACAGGGACGTAGGGGACCCCTCAGGCCTTCCTTAGGCACCCCATGCCTCTGTCCCCTCCACAGAGTGGCTCCACACAGGCAATGTTCAGTGGCAGCTGGTTGCTCCCCTTAATCTCATTAGAAGGCTAGCCTGTTGCCATGGCAACTGCCCACAGGCCTGGCCTGGCCAAGGCCAGCTCTGTCTGCAGATGAGGTGGTTGGGGTGGGGGGGCTTGTTCTGTGCTGCCTGGGAAATGGGCTGCCCAAGTGTCTCTATGCAGGAGAAGTGGGCTGGCCACGCAGGACCGCTCAGCCCCTGTGGCTTCTGTGGTGTCCTCATAGAGCTCACCCTGTGGGTGCCTTGCGGGGACCTTGGGGCAGCCTACAAGGCCACCCTGTACTCAAGGCTCTGTGGCGGAGGTGGAGCAGGCTTGGTGTTGGGTGCCAGGTTGTGTGTGCAGGCTTTGGAGGTGGGGGTCCCTGCTGGAACGAGGGGCTCTGTGTGCTGTGGCTCCAGGAGGGCCCTTCAGTCCTGCCGGTCGTGGAGGGTCCAGGTTGCACGGTGTGGCCTTTCCCTGCTGGCCGCCTTCCTGCTGCTCTGGGGATTCAGGGTCACCAGCCCTTCCTGCCGGGCCTTGGTTTACCACCTGCGCGGTGGCTTTGTTGCGTCCCCCACTCTGTGCACACCCTCACCCCAGAGCGTGGCAGTGGGATGTGCTGGGAATGAGGATCCTGGATCAGGGGTCTCTGGGGGAGCCCCTGGGATGCTGGCTCGGTCCCTCCCTCTCCATCCCCTCTGACACAAGGGCCAGGGCGGTCACAGCCATTCTGAGGGCACCCAGGGCAGCAGCCAGCGGGCAGGAGGCTGGGTCCCGCGCCTCCCTCGGGCTGTGTGCTGTGTTGGCTGCACCAGACACAGCGGCCACTGGCAGGCTGAGGTTTTGGGTCTGAAAGGACAGATTCTCAGCCAGAGTGTTTCCCACGAGGTCGTCATCATGACCATAAGAGGCTCAGGATCAGAGCAGAGTTTGGGGGTCAGTGCTGCCCCGAAGTCATTGTGATCAGGACACCTGGACCCCAGCAACCCAGGAGTTGAGCTTGTAGGGATGCTGGGTGAAAGGTGCGCAGAGCCCTCTCTGGTGCCTGCCATTTCCTGGAAATTTACAGCCTCCTCAGTAAAAATGGTGTCAGAGGCGCTAGGAATGTCACCCAGTGGCGCTGCCTCTGCCTGGCAAGCGAAAGGTCCTGAGTTCAGTTCCTGATGCCGAAAGAAAAAGCGGTGTCGGAACGTGGCAACACCAGGGACCGATGTGGCAGTGACGGGGCTGCTCCTCCCATGGGTGCGGGCTGCACACTGCCCGCCCCTCTGCCCAGGCCTCCGTCTCCCACGGGGGCCCAGGGAGGAGCCTGGGTGTCGTGCTGCAGGCTGTGGCCCTCAAGGGGTGCTGGTGTGGCGGTCCCCTCCAGCGGGCCCCACTCGCCTGTCTGCCCCCGCTTGCCGTGACAATAGGGGAGGAGAAGCTCTTCGTCAGCCCCGAGCCCACGCACTGCTGTGCACATTTCCAGGCTGGGCATAGGCCCTGGCTTGGTGCGGGTTGCAGCATCTGTCCATCTGTCCGTCTTTCCACGCGGTCTCTGTGGGTGCAGGTAATGACGCTGGTGAAGGCCACAGCGGTGCGGCAGTGGGAAGAGGCTCGTGCTTGCTCCCGCTGCAGCACTATCCAGCTGCTTCTGTGGCCAGGGCAAGGGACCCTGCGGGTGCGCCCTCCCGGCCAGGCTGTGCGCGGTG
>NW_022900949.1:2029112-2038683 GCF_012274545.1 Fukomys damarensis
GAATCCTTAAAGGAAAGCATGCGCCCTCCCGGCCAGGCTGTGCGCGGTGCTCCGGCTGCGTGGCCCTGGGCTTCGTGGCCGCATCCTCCCCCAGCTCACAGCAAACGCAGGCCATTCATAGCGGCTGAAGGATCGGGACCCGGTGGTGCTTCTTTTTGCTATTTGTGGCGCTGAGCACTGAACCCATGGTATCGAGAGCTATGTCCCCAGCCCTTTTATGTTTTACGTTGTGCAAGGGTCTTGCTAGATTGTCCAGGTTGGGCTCAAACTTGTAACCCTGCTGCCTCAGCCTTCCAAATTGCTGGCGTTACAAGTGTTTCTGACTCACAGTGACCCTAGGGATTCAGAGTCACCTGCAGGGAAGTGACAGGATGTAGGCCAGACTTCCATTTGGACCAGGAAGGCCTTACTGTGTGGTCCCAGGGCCAGGACAAGCATAGGGGCCCCCAGAGGGGCAGCAGCGAGCCCTCAGGACATTCAGGCACTGCAGAGCTGAGCGGGTGGCGCTGGCAGGCGGGGCTGGGCCCCGGCATCTTGTCCTGGTCCTCTGGTCCCTGCACACCAGGCGCCCTCTGTCCTGGGGACGGGAAACACGGGGCAGCAGCAGATACTCGCACTTGGGCCTGATCTCCTGCGTGAAAACTGGCACTTTTGCTGTGCAGCCTTCACTGCCTGTCCTCCCAGCCCCAGGAGGCTACAGGCCTGGACTGCGTAGCAAGACCCTGTCTCAAAAAAAGAACGAAAGTGTGCACAGCACGGGTACTTCCTCTGTCCTCAGGCTGGTCTTTGCACCATCACTCTAGGGAGGGGAAAATGAGGTACCAAGGGCTCATGGCCACGTGGTCCACGAGAGGTGGCTGCAGTGCAGGCCCAAGAATGAAGCTGGGCCCTGAGGAAGGTGGGGACAGCAGGGACCAATGCCCAGGACGAGGGCAGGAGCTGGGCCCAGAGCCTGGAGCTCTGTCCGCCCCTCGCCGCCAGCTGTCAGGAGGGAGGATGTTTGTCCTCGCCCCAGCTACCCTCAGGGCGGCCTCACCTGCAGGAGACAGCTGTCTGCCTGGGCTGGCATGGTCTGCGCGCTCCCAGCCCCTGGCTGGTTCTGGGCCTCTCTGCCCCAAAGCCAGGGCCCCTGGGAAGCCGGGCAGGCGTAGGGGAGCTGCGTGGGGACCGGAGCCTGCTGCGGCCTGCTGTGCACACAGGGATCCTCGCAGGGCTACAAGGCTGCTCCCGGGAGTTGCGGGGCCCAGCCCGAGTGGCGGCGGTGTGCAGCAGGAACGTCATGAGCCAGCGAGGTCCCAGGAAGGGGACCTAGGGCTCAGGGAGGGCACCTAGAGTTCAGGCTGGCTCTGGAGACCCCTCTCGGCCACCTGGTCCTGCGTGGGCTGCCATCAGCATCCTGGGTGCCTCACTCGGAGCCAGCCCTGCACTTGGAGTTGCCATCTCTGGCTGAGATGCGAGCGGCCCAGAGGCCCCAGGGCCACCTCCACGGGCTCCCGGCCTGGTGTCCTCTTGCTCCATTGCCCACCTGCTGAGTTCAGGGTCGTGCACCTCCCCAGGGTGTGAGCTGGTCCCCCACTGAGCCGGCCACCTCTGTTTTGCAGCTTCAGCTTCAGAAGTCCCAGTACCTTCAGCTGGGCCCGAGCCGCGGCCAGTACTACGGTGGGTCCCTGCCCAATGTGAACCAGATCGGGAGCAGCACTGTGGACCTGCCCTTCCAGGTGAGCCTGGCCCCACCCAGCTCCTGCCGGACCTTAGCAAGCAGCAGCCTAGGCCATGTCCTGCCTCCGGACCCACAAGCCCCACCCTGCTCAGGCAGGCCCAGGTGCTGGCCTCAGCAGAGTGTCCACAGCCAGGGCGTGGCTCCTGCCCGACTGTGGAGCTCACCCCCCAGAGGTCAGCCTCTCCCTGCATGGACAGGTTGCCCGGTGAGGTGAATCAGCCTGGAAACAGCCAGGTCTGTGAGGGGAGAGCTCAGTTTGCCCCCTGCCCACTGCCCACGGCCACCCCAACTCTGCGAGCTCTGTCGGGGTGCATCTGCGCTGCCTCTGTCCCCCCCAGAAGAACTCGCTCCGGCACCTCCCACCTCGACCCCATGTGGTCCACAGGAGGCCTCCCGGGCCGGGGACACAGGCCTTGCCGGCTGTCCGCTGCCCGCCCGCTGCCTGGGGCCCCTCGCACCCTGCCCACCAGGCATCTCAAAGTCTCGGTTCTTGCATTTTCAGCCCAGCGGATTTCTGGGGGAGGCCCTGGCAGCGGCTCCTGTCTCTCTGGTAATTGAGCCCCCAGGCTGAGGCCACGGCATCCCCAGTGCCAGTCTGCGAGACCCCAACACATGTGTGGGCACCAAGTGTCCCCGATTCCCCTTTTGGCTGCCCCTGTGGCTTCCAGGGCATGGGCCCGTCCACCACACCCTGCCTTGGGAAGTGCACTGGTCGCATCGCCCGGGCCCTGGGGTCTGGCTGAGCTGTGCTCTACCCCCGCCCCTAGGCCAAGGAGCCCTGTGGGACCCAAGCATGCACCCCGTGCTGCATGCTCCCCTCTGACACCGGTGCGCACGCCAGGCACAGGCCGCAGAGCAGGCCGCAGGTGGGCCCCAGCCAGCCGGGCAGGGCTAGGGCGGCCTCCTCTGTTCCCGTGAGCCTCAGCACTTCTCAGAGAGCTGTGGGTCCCAACCCTTATTCAGTCCGACTGTCTCCTGGGCTCACACCTGGGGTGGGAGCCGAGAGTGCAGAGACCCAAGGCACCTGTCCTTCCTGGGTCGGAGCAGACCCTGGGTGAGTGGGCCACCTGGGACCCCAGCTGAGGACGCCCCCATGAGGGAGGCTCCTCCTTATGCCAGCCTCGCCCTCGGCCCAGCTGCCCGCAGAAGGCGAGTGCAGGGACAGATGGCCAGGCAGGCCAGGGCAGCCAGTCTCACCCGGTTGGATAGCAGGAGGGCGGGCAGAGCTCATGTTCTGGGTGGCTTGGGCTCCAGGAGGAAGTCTGTCCGGCCAGCGCCTGCCTTGGCTCCGGTGGGCCTGGGTAAGCTTAGGGGAGAGCAGCCCAGGATGGTGCCTGGAGCCCAGCGTGCACGCCTGGCAGGGCAGGCCCCACGGGCAGCTGGCTGTGCCAAAGCCCAGCCCTGCCTTGGCAGCCCCTTGGGGTGATGGGGGAGGCCCCTGTTGACCTGGAGATGGGCTGCTCGGCCGCCACTGCACCCTGGCACTCGGTTGGAGCTGGGCCCTGAGCTTGTGCTGCTCTGCCTGGCCATGCATGCCAGCTGCACTGCTCGCCTGCCGCCCCAGCCTGGGTCACCCCGCTGGCGCACGCGACCCCGCCAGTGCTCAGGGCTGGGTTACAGGGGGAGGCCGTCCTGGCCGCAGCGTGGCATCCAGGGTGTTAGAGCAGGGTCCCCGGAATCCACCCTGGGGCCTGGGGTGGCCCTGGGCCCAGTGGGTGACCACTGCCTTGCTCTCTCTCTCTCTCTCTGTCTCTCCTGTGTCTCCATCCCCTCCTTGCCCTCAGACCCCCTTCCAGTCCTCGGGCCTGGACACCAGCCGGACCACCCGACACCATGGGCTGGTGGACAGAGTGTACCGCGAGCGTGGCCGCCTCGGGTCGCCGCACCGCCGGCCCCTGTCGGTAGACAAGCACGGACGGCAGATATCCTTTCCCAGGACATTGCCTTGGGGAGAGCCCAGGCCCTGCCAGCAACTGCGCCTGAGTTTGCCTAGCAGGCTCTGGTAGAGCTGCCCACTGCCAGCTCCCAGGACAGAGTCAGGGCAACCTGGGGGACTTCCTGAGGAGGCGGTGCCTCCAACAGCCAGGACTGAGGGGCATGGCTGCGCGCATGGCACACTGGGCTGGCGGGCAGGCAGGCTGGAAGCCCTGCTGGCCCTCTGGCCCCAAGCTGTTGGCAGCTGGGACCCTGAGCACCAAGGCCGCTTGGGCAGCTCCAGCAGCGCAGCTGGGGCCTGTGAGCTTCAGGGTGTGAGCCGGGTCTGAGGTGACAGCTGCGTCCCCTTAACTCCTCACACGCTGACAGCTGCCCGTACGGCACCGTGTACCTCTCACCGCCTGCAGACAGCAGCTGGAGGAGGTCAGTGTCAGGGCCGCCTGGCCTCATCGGGTCGCGCGGAAGCTGCGGCATGGTCCCTCCAAGGTTGTCGGAAGTGGGCCCTGCCACGCCGGGGTCACGGCTCGGGAGTCTTCACAGCTTCCGTTTATGACTACTTTTTTTCCTGCTTCTTTTACTTAACCGAAGTTTGATAGTCCATGTTGTCATTTTTACTTATTTTATTCTTTTAAAATTTATTTACAATTTTGTGAGATGGAGTCTTAAAGTCCTGGGCCCAAGTGATTGTCCTGCCTTGGCCCCCGAGTAGCTGGGACCACAGATACATGTCATCTGGCCCAGCTTCTTGTTTTTCCCTTAAGAATGCTACATTGTGTTTTCTGTGCTGCTGAACAGTCACTGAAAAATTGGGCAAATAATTCTGTATTCTTGATAGAAAATGAGGACGTACACAGATACACCTATGAGAGGAAAAAGTTCCGCTTATCGTTGCCATCAAGAGAGACCTAAAAAGAGAGGGAGAGAGACCTGAGAGGTTGAGCTTGGTGGCACACACTTGTGGTCCCGGTACTCTGGTGGCTGAGGCAGGAGGGTCTCAAGTTCTAGCCCAGCCTGGGCAACTTACTGACTCATGGAGACCTTGTCTCAAAAGATGCAAAAGGGCTGGGATGCAGCTTCACACAAAGTGCCCCGGGAGGAGGGAGAGGAGAAAGGGAAGGGGCTGCCCAGAGAGCTCAGACTCCAGCTCTCCCGCCCTTTTGTCCTCACACCTGGCTTCTCTGGTCGCACTAGGCCCCATCGGGCACCACAGCCCTTGTCTCCTCCGGAACTGCTGGCCGAGCAGCCGGACCCTTGTCCTCCTGGCCTGAAGCCGTGCTGGGGGTGGAGTGGGACCCCCTCCAGGCCCAGGTTCTCTGTCCCTCCCGGCCATCCTCAGGCCTCCCCTAAATCAGTGCGGGACAGGCTGCAGCCCCAGCTGCTCCCAGCTGATGGTGTCCTCCGGTGCTGGATGTCCTTGCGGTTTGGTCAGGCTCAGGCCCCTGGTCAGCTGGCTGCCCTGCCCTGTCCCCGCCTCCCAGGGCTCACTCTCTCCCTCTCCGCCAGGACCAACTCTGACTCCGCCCTACACCAGAGCACAATGGCACCTACCCAGTCGGAGCCCTTCACCGGGGGATCCCAGGACACACATCAGAAAAGAGGTACGGGTGGGCATTTGAGGCCTCTGCTGGGGTGAGACAGGTCCAGCAAGTGGCCCTTGTGCCTCAGGAGGCTACCAGCCATGGGCTGACAGACCTTCAAAGGGTCAGCCTGTGACGTAGGACAAAGGGAGGGCTCAGGGACGCTGTCAAAGATATGGCCTCATGTGTTGGGTTTTGAAGCGTACATAGGAGTTTTCTGAGCAGAGAAAATGTGCCTGTGAATGGACACTGTCTCCCAAAATTCATGGGTTTAGGCTGTGGTTGTGATGGCTGGGGTCTTTGTAGATGGCACTTTCAAATGGAGGGGTATCGAACCCCTACCAGGGGGTGGGCCTTCAGCTGCAGGCACAGCTTGATCCAGGAGTTCACAGGAGAAGCCCCTTCCCGCAGCTGCTGGGTCCGCCTGGCCGGTGAGGGGAGGAGCGGGAGGAGGCGCTTCCCGCTGTGGCTGTGCCAGCGCCCTGCTGGCCGCACCTCAGCCTCTGAGGGGTGTGCGCTGATGGTCAGAGAAACAGTGGAGGGTCTGTGTGGCACACAGGAGGGCGCCTCTACCCCTGCACTGCAAGCAGGGTCTGGGTGGTGGGGTCCCCAGGGCACGGAGTGAAGGAGCAGGGTGACGGGCCACAGGGGCCCCGGACGTCCCTCCCTCTCGTTCCCAGGGTCTCCCCTGCTGGGTCCCCTCCCCGAGGATGCCGGGGTCCCCGGGTCATCCTGAGACTGGTAGAAAGCCAGCCCGCTCCCCGGGCAGCCCAGAGTCCTGAGGGGCGCAGGGACCCAGGCCATGCCAGGGTGGGAGGTTGCCCTGGCATCCCCGACACCCCCAGAGGAAGGAGCTGGTGAGGCAGGCAGTGTCCCGTCACAGAGCTCTGGGGGCTCAGGCCGAAGGGTCATAAGTTTGAGCCCTACCTGGATGACTTAGACTCGGTCTTCAAATTTTTCAGAAGCGGACTGAGGATTTGGCTCCGTGGTTCTGCCACCTGCCTTGCAAGTGCAAGGGCCCGAGTTCAATCCCCGGTACCAAAAAAAAAAAATAAATAAAATCTTTTTTTTAAAGTAAAAAGAAAGGGTAGTGGGGCTAGAGATGTACCTCACTCAGTGGGCTCAGTCCTCAGAACTGGGATGGAAAAGAAAGCACTCAGTGCATCTAGTGTGTAGCTCAGCATTGAGCACTTGCCAGGTGCGTTCAAGGCCGTGGGGGAAACAGCCAGGAAGTGTTTATTCTCACCTCACCTGAGAGGCCCTCGGTCTGACCCTAGGTCCCCTGCAGGTCTGGCTCATTCCAGGAGCTGGAGTGTTGCGACCTTGTCCGCCCTCAGGTCCGAGGCAGGCATCTGTGCTGGCTTCTGGCCACGGCTCCTACCCCGCATCAGCTCGCTGGGCCGAGACCTGTGCAGAGCCCGGGCCCTGCAGCCACACTGCGGACCGGGCTGCTCCTGTGCAGGAGGCAGAAGGGCCATACGGCCCCGAGTCCTGCTCACTTGAGAAGAGTTTTAAACGGAGCCCTGCTAGCTTTTGTGTGACCCCAGAGGCCCTGCTAGGACACTGGCAGTCTCCTGGCAGCCCTGGCGAGTCAGGGCCGCGTCCTGCGGGCTGTCCCAGCTGTGAGGCTTGGTCCTGACCTCCCTGTCCCTCCCCAGTCTTGCTGCTCACCGTCCCAGGGATGGACGAGGCCACGTCGGAGGCAGACAAGGCCCTGTCCAAGCCGGCCTGGGACTCCAAGAAGGTAAGCACACGTGCCTGTCACCCTTCCCAAGCCCAGCCTGGACCAATGCCACTGCCACACCGCAGCGGCTCCCCGTCCCCAGTGGGAGGAGTGACCCCATCTCGCCCTGCGTGTGCCCAGATCCAGGCGTTCTCTCTGCTGCGGCAGCCTTGGGCCTGCTGCCCTGACTGCAGTGACGAGGGCGGTGCACAGGTCTTTGCTCTGGCTGGGCGCAGTGGCGCTCGCCTGTAGTTCCAGCTGCTCAGTAGGCTGAACCAGGAGGATCTTGAGTTCGAGCCCAGCCTGGGCAGCTTAACAAGACCCTGTCTCAAAATGAAAAATCAAAGAGGGCTGGGGAGGACTGGGGATGTAGCTCAGACGTACCACACCTGCCTGGCAAGTGCCAGGTCCTGAGTTCGATTTCCAGTACAAAAAATGTGATAGAAAAAAAAGGGCTGGGGATGTAGCTAGCTCATGTAAAGGCCCTGGGTTCCAGCCCCAGCACTGCAGAATAAGTAAAGGAATTCCAGAGAAACGAGGATATGAAGAGATGCGTGGTGCTGCTGTCACCTGGTGAGATCAGGGTAGGTACTTGGGAAGGGGCTGAGCGGAGCGCTCGCCTGGCACACCGCTGAGCCCCAAGATAAAAGCACACAGCAAACCGTCCAGACGGAATCGGGGCCGGTTGAGACGTGCAGGGGCAGGGAGGTGGGTCCCTACCCTGTATTGCACTGCCACCAAGGCTGCCTCGCCTCCACACGGCAGGACCCAGCCCGCACCCGAGAGCCCTGGGTACGTTTTCTCACTGCTGCCCCAAAGCCTCGCCTCCCTGGTTGCTGGCAGGTGCTCTGCAGAGCTTCTCCCAGGAGTCAGCGGGGATGTCAGGCTTTGTGGGGACCGCCTGGAAGCCAGGGTGCTTCTGCTCCACTGCGGGCTTGGGGCCTCCTCTCCTCTCCTCCTATCTGCAGCGTGTGGGGGTCTGTGTCCGTCCTGAGGCCTCTGCCTGGCCGTGCCTCCAGAGCAGGCATTGGGGACGTGGGGGCCCAGCCTGCAGTGCAGCTCCCTGGAGCAAGCGAGCGCACGCGGGGCCCTCAGCACCGCCCTGGAGGTGTCTCTGATGGCGCCTGACTGCACCTAGAGCTATCGCTGTCGCCTTTGTCCTTGGGCGCCCAGGGCGGCCCCCACCACCTGGTGTTGCCGCTGCCCATCGGATGGGCTGGGGTCCCCAACAGACCGGGTTCTGTCGGGTAAGGGAGGTCGGCCAGCACGCCAGGCGCCTGCTCAGCCTCTGCTGTCTTTTCTTTCAGACGGGGTCCAGGCCTAAGTCCTGTGAGGTTCCCGGCATCAAGTAAGTCCCCTCTGGGCCCCTGCACCTCTGGCATAGCCTGGCATCCTGGCCTCATCCTGCCCGGGCCACTGGTGCTCTGATGTCCCCTCCCGAGTGTGGCAGCATCTGCTTGTCCTCCCTGCCTCAGTTTCCAGGAGCCTCGTGCCCCTGAAACTCACCCTGCCTCTGTCTGACCTCTCCCCAGCATCTTCCCGTCCACCGAGCAGGAGAGCACAACAACCCTGATCCCGGCCACCCACAACACGGGGGGCTCCCTGCCCGACCTGACCAACATCCACTTCCCGTCCCCACTGCCAACCCCGCTGGACCCCGAGGAGCCCCCATTCCCTGCACTCAGTGGCTCCAGCAGCACGGGCAACCTCTCGGGCAACCTGACCCACCTGGGCCTTGGCGGTGCTGGCCAGGGTAAGGCTGCGGCCCGGGCCTCCTCCTGGGTGGGGCTGGGCAGTGGGTGGAGGCGCACCTGGGCATGCGTGCCTCCAGGAGGAGCTGGCAGCGTGCCCCTGCCCAGCCTGCAACACAGCCCCGGGGTCTCCCTTGGCCTGCTCTGCAGGGGCCCGGGCCTTGTCCTCCTAGAGATACTGATGGTGGAGGTCCTCCTTAAGTCCTCCGTCGTCCCACGCATCACAGGCTGACCTTTTGGCCCTGTGAGCAGGTCCGGACAGCCTACCTAGCTCACTGTCTTTGCCTCTGCCTGTGACCTTGTATGATTCCCCCTGCACCTTCCCCATGAACATCCAAGACCACCAGGGCCTGATGTGCTCTGTGACCCTGTCTCCCAACCTTAATCTCCATGGGGAACAGAGATTTGGCTCAGTGGTTTACAAGCACAAGGACCTGAGTTCAATCCCTGGTACCACAAAAAAAAAACACTTACCAACTTAATCTGCACAGGACGTCAGGGCCTTTGCACATGCCACCTACCCCACAGTTCTGGTAGCACTTAGCTACCCCCCACACACACACACACTGCCACTTCTTGGTGCTCACCGGTGGCCGTTATTGCTCCTCTGCTATTTATCTGTTCCCTGGTCTGGGCCTTAGTTTCCCCAGTCCTTGCTGTACACCTGTACCCTAGTAAGGTACTTTTTGGGGTGTACATTTGTATCCCAGGAGAGGCAGGCAGCTGGCTTCCAGAGAGAACAGCAGTGGCCCAGCTGGCCCCAGTGGACAGAACTGTCAAGGGCTGGGGTGACAGGCCTACTGCCTTCATACCCTGCCTGTGTGCAGCAGACAGGGGCGGGGGCATTCTGGGAGAGCCCCCCCCC
>NW_022900949.1:2038951-2039852 GCF_012274545.1 Fukomys damarensis
GGGGCCAGGAGCGGCTGTGGGTGCTTCGCAGAGACATGGGCTGGGCTGTGGGCTGGCAGCCGAGGGGGTGAGGCCAGAACTGGGGAGGGGAGCGGCCCAGCCTCAGGGCGCCAATTGTGTTCTCTCACACCCTTGCTCCATGCCTGTCAGGGTTCCGCTGCCAGGCAGAAGGCAAGGAGCAGGCCTGGGAGTGGAGGTGCAGGTCAGGTGTCCCGAGACCCGGCAGGCAGACCTCAGTCTGCACAAGGCAGGGTGTGCAGCGTGCAGCTCATCGTCCGGCCCTCTGGGAGCATCTCCGTGGACCCCTCCTTCATGCGAGGGTCCTTGACAGCTCCCGAACCCCGCCTGGAGCCGTGCACCTCCGGCCCTGGCAGTCTAAACAAGCTCTGGGAAATGCTCACCACATGTGGGGATGCAGCACGGCGTGGGGCCCGTAATGCCTGACATGTGTGCGGCCCTGTGAACCTGCCGCTCCCCAGCAGCGCTGTGTTCTGGGCCTTTTCAGTCAGGCCGAGCCACGGCCCCTACACGGCCGTGTAGGGCTCCTGCCCCCCTCCCCGCTTCACCACCCCAGGGAGAGGAGAGGGGCCTGGAGACGGTCACCCGCCTGCATCCCTGGCTGCTCGCCAGTGCGAGGAGCAGGGCAGGCCCCAGTGTCCTGCCTGGCACGGCTGAGGCCAACCGGCCCCACCAGCAGGGCTTGCGTGCCATGGGGCGCCCATGCCACCTGGCCCGCCCGCCGCCCTGACAGCTAGCCCTGCCTGCGCACCCCGGACTTCCCTTCCAGCTGGCCGTGCTCCTGCTCTGAAGGTGGTCCAGGCTGCCCAGAGGGCTCAGCAGTAAGGCGCCCCATCCACCCTGCTGGTCCAGCTGGCCTCTCCCCGGCTGGCGAGGCCGGAGC
>NW_022900949.1:2041230-2045318 GCF_012274545.1 Fukomys damarensis
ATGGGGCGCCCATGCCACCTGGCCCGCCCGCCGCCCTGACAGCTAGCCCTGCCTGCGCACCCCGGACTTCCCTTCCAGCTGGCCGTGCTCCTGCTCTGAAGGTGGTCCAGGCTGCCCAGAGGGCTCAGCAGTAAGGCGCCCCATCCACCCTGCTGGTCCAGCTGGCCTCTCCCCGGCTGGCGAGGCCGGAGCTTGCCACAGCCTGGCAGCCTTGGACGCTGCAGAACGGCAGGCCGAGGGCCAGTCTGGCTGCTGGTGTTCCATGTGGCCCCTGAATGTTTGTTTTTGTGCACATGCACGTGTGTTGATACTTCACATAGACATTTAAGAACCAGGGAAGTGTATACAGAACCCTGAAGAATCAGCAGTGGGGGAGCCAGGTGTCATGGTGCACACCTGGAATCCCTGCTACTGGGGAGGCTGAGGCAGGAAGCTCCCAAGTTTGAGGCCAGGCTGGCAATTTAGCCAGGTTGTCCCAGAAAAAGAGCACTTTTGCCAGGTGTGGTGGCGCACTCCTGTAATCCCAGCACTCTGGAGACTGAGGCAAGAGGATTGCTGCAAATTCAAGGCCAGCCTGGGCTAGGTAGTGAGACCCTGTCTCAAAGGAGCAGAAAGAAAAAAAGAGGGAACTTTCTTTTAAAGGGCTGAGAATGGAGCTCGGTGTAGAGCGCTCGCTCAGCATGAGTGGGGCCTTGGGTCCCAGCCCCCACACCTGGGAAGAAAATAAAAGCAGCAGACCCAGCAGCCTCAGAGCGGGCCCCACAGCTCGGGATGGGCCCCACACTTGTTTACCACAGCCCCACCTACCCTTGTACCCACTGCATGCTCACAGCCTGTGCTTCTGCCCCTGTGGAGGCCTGGGTCTGTTCCAGAACTGGCATGGGGCTCCCTGTGGCCCCACGAGATACACCTGACACCCAGTGCGCACTGAGCAGGGCCGTCGCTGCTCCTTGAGGCGGACTTTGATGCCTAGGCCCGCCGGCGGCAGTCCTTGGGCTCTGCTTTAGGGTCCCTCGGTGGTGGTTGGGTCCCTCACACGGCAGCCCTGCCCCTGGCCACCAGGCGGCGTCGAAGGGGAAGCGCGGGCCTGGCCTGCTCACCCCACCAGGCAGCTGCCCTGACGCCCGCTGGGTGTGTTCCCACAGGCTTGCAGCCCCGCCGCCATCTGCCGGAACAAGGTTGGTCTGGTGCCCACGCAGGATGGGCCCGGATCTCCTGGGTGAGTCAGGCGGCTGCACCCGGCCTTGACTGCGGGCCAAGCCCTCTTCTCACCGGCCTGCCGGTGAACCCCACAGGGTGGTGTTCATTGCTGTCACCAGCGTAGCTGAGGCTCGGGGTTGGGTGGGGGTCACGCCAGGCCCCCGGGACTCTGTCATCAAGGGGGCCTGCTGCCTGGCTGGCACGGTGCCCCGGGTCCCCCAGCAGGCCCTGACTGCTGCCCCGTGCCTGATCTCACCAGCCTCCCTCACCACCCTGAATCCAGGGAACAGATTGCCAGTGTGTGGCAGGGAGCAGAGTCAAGGACGCAGGAGGCACGGGAGGGGGACCTGGGTGTGGGCATCAGGGCACTGAGAGGAGTGGGGAGGGGACAGAGTTCAGAAGAAGATCAGGACTGCCCGAGGCTGTTGCAGTCCCATCGTTGCAGGATGGACTCACTCAACAGTGGGGAAACGCAAGCCCATTTAAGCAACAAAGGAGATTCATAACTTCTTGAGGCCAGAAGCGCCTGTGTGGCTGGGTGGGGGCTCAGGTGCCGCCTGTCCCCACCAGCTCTCCAGCCCAGTCCTGGCCTCCTGTGGGGCCTCCCGCTGTGCAGTCACACCTTCCTGGAGTCCTGGCAGCAGTGCTGCGGCAGGCTCTCGTTGGCCCAGCCTGGTCACGTGCTAGTTGCATGTCCAGAAATGAGAAGTGCCGATTGGCCGGGCCAGTGGAGGATCCTGGGGTCAGTGGGGAGACAGAATGGACCAGAAGCCAGAGCTGTCAGGGTTGGGGCACTGGAGGGCCGATCACCCTGTTGTAGGGAAGGCCGTGCTGCAGCGTCGCCGTGCCTGTGACAGTGGCCTTTCCTTAGTCCTCTCTGCCTCCCTTCTTCCTCTCCAGGGATGAGCACACCAGGCTCCTCTCCGCAGCACCGGCCGGCTGGCGTGAGCCCCCTGTCCCTGGGCACAGAGGTGAGGCAGCAGCAGGCCCAGCAGGTGTCTCCCTCCCTGGCCCCGCTGTCACCCATCACACAGGTGCGAGGGTGTGGGCAGTGGGGAGGTGGCGGCTCTGCCTCTGGGAGGCCTGCACCCGCCAGGTTTCGGAGTCCTGAGAACATCCCTGATGTGTCTGCTTTTATATCTTCAAACTTCCAGTCCTAGAAAGTGCAGAACTCAGTGTCGCAGGCAGGCCCACAAAGGTGCAGTACGACCCAGTGTTTTCGTTAAACTACTTCTGCTTTTGGTCGAGTAGATGAAATTTCCCATGATAAAACATTCAGAGAGTTTGTTTGTTTTTATTTATATTTGTTTGGGATTTTTTTTGTTTTGTTTTGTTTTTTGAGATGAGCTTGCTGTGTAGTTCAGGCTGGCCTCAAACTTCCTGCTTCAGCCTCTCAAGTGCTGGGGTTATAGTGTGTGTGTGTGTGTGTATTGCTTTATTTTATTTTTTTCAGTACTGGGAATCAAACTCAGGACTTTGAGCTTGCCAGGCTGGCTAAATCCCCAGCCCAGTTTTTATAGTTTTAACTTTTTGGGGGGTCGCTGTGTGCCTTTGCCCCTATGACCGTGCCTTCCGGGGAAGTCGGTAGCAAAGTTCTCACTTTCCTTACTGATTTGAGCAATTTGAGTCCCCTCATTTGGTCCAGGTCACCTCCTGTGCAGTGAGTTAGGATTGGTGTTTCCCGTAATTTGCAAATGTGAGAAGCATCTCAGTTTCTCTCTGAAATCTTGGGTGAAATTTCCCCGTGGAGTCACCCAGTGTTTGTTGGAGTTTTAACGACCGATTCCATCCCTTCGAGTAGGAGGCGATTGCTCTTTGCCAGTCCCTGCCTCCCTCCTCTCCTCGCTCCTCTGTGTCTGTCTCTGTCTCTTCTCTCTGATGTCCAGGATGGAACCCAGGCCCCCACACGTGAGAGCAGGGCTCCGCCTCGGAACCACACCCCACCCCTGTCTGTCTTTCACAGTCGCCAGTGCAGAGCGTGCATTGTTTTGTTTCTGACCTAAACACAGAGGCGTGGTCTGCCTACCACAGAATCCACAGTGACAGCTCCGCCCCATCCGATGCCTGGCCTGATTCCCACCACCCTCACGCCTACATCTCTCTCGATTTACAAGGATCAGGAGCCTCTATCTGCAGTCTGCCTCTTTCCTTTCTGGAAACTTCATTCTGAAAAATACTTATTTAACTGGGGGCTTCGCTCAGTGGTGCCACCGCCTGCCTTGCAAGTGCGAGGACCCAGGTTGGATCCCTGGTACAAAAAAAGAAAAAATTATTTAGCCCAAGGACTTTGCACATGCTGGAGGGCACGCTACCTCTGAGCTACAGCCCAGTCCTTTTCAGGTTTGAGGCAGGGTCGCGCTGTGTCACTAAGTTACCCAGGCCAGCTTTGGTTTTGCCATCCTCCCGCCTCAGCCTCCTGAGTGGCTGAGATGACAGGCATGCACGCTCATTCCTGCCTGGAGACAACTTTTTATTCACAAACCCCCCTCTGCAGCTTGGAGGCAGGGCATCCTGCATAGCAGCTCACTCAGAGGGTGGGACCCCGCCTACCCGGAAGTTGGCTCTGCCCAGGGACCCAGCCCTGAGTTCCTGCAGACTCCGCAACCCGCTTTCCTCTGCTCCGCTCCCCTCTCAGAGTCCACACCGGGACCATACCCGTGTCTCTGTCCCCACCATGTTCTTCAGGGTGAGCCCTGGGGCACAGGTGTCCCCGTGCCTGTCCAGGACGCCCGAGCCACCCCATGTGCCAAGCGAAGAGCGCTGTAGGTGCCCCTACCCGTGCCTACGCTGCGGGGACCAGCCTGTCCCACCGATGCCTTCTCCCCCGACAGGCGGTGGCCATGGACGCCCTGTCGCTGGAGCAGCAGCTGCCCTACGCCTTCTTCACC
>NW_022900949.1:2045455-2046804 GCF_012274545.1 Fukomys damarensis
CGGCCCTCTGATGCCCAGTGCCAGCCTGACTCGCGGGCCCCCGCTGCCCCCGCTTGCAGTCACCGTGCCATCCTCTCTCCCCCAGTCTCCCCCAGAGAACCCAGGCCAGCCGTCGATGGGCATCGACATCGCCTCGGTGAGCCTGGCGGGGGGCTGCAGGAGGGAGCTGGGGGTCAGCATGGACACCGGGGCTGTCCCGGGCCCACCGCAGTCTGAGGCCGTCACCCTGGGTGGAGACGGGGAAACTGACTTAGCAGTCGTTGGCCCAGAGCCCCCGAGTGGGTCCCTTTGTGCCTGGTGGCCCTGCTGTTCCTGGGCCACAGAAGAGAATTTTGGAAGTCGGGGACAGAGGGGAACGAGGCAGCGAGGGAGGGACGAGGCAGCGAGGCACCGTGCCGGGCTCACACACGGGGCCCTGCGCAGCTCTGGGCTTTGTGGCTTTAGCTCCTGTGCCCCAAGACCTCCCTGATCATGGGAGGGGCAGGCACGTGGTGTTGGGGGCACAGGACGCCCCCCTAGCCTAGGGTACACACTCCCTTGAGCTCTGCAGAGAACAACTCCGCCCTGTGCCTGCAGCAGGGCTCTGGCCCACCCTGGGGTCCCTGGATGGAGGACCCAGCTGGCACCCAGGGACGGACTGACGGGCCTGGCCTGGAAGTAGGTGACACTGCAGGTACCGTGACCCAGCTAGGCCCCACCCAGCACCGCCCTCTGGGGAAAGGCAGATTCTGTCCTCCATGGCCGCCTCTTGTCTGCTGGACCCGCACCTCCAGTGAGAATTCTGTGGCCAGGCTGACGGAGACCTGAGCAGTCGTCCCGTGGCCGTGCTGGCCCCTCTGTCGCCCACACCTGCCCGGCCTCTCCGCCCAACTGCTCGGGAAGGACCCTGAGGACACGGGGACAGTGTTACGGGGCGACAGGGTCAGAGGGCTCGGGTGGCTTTCCGGGGCACTTGGCAGGGCTGGGCCAGGCCGGCGTCTGGGTCCTAGCCCGCCTTGCTGCCTGCCGGGGCTCCAGCCTGGGGCCCCTCTGACGCCTCAGTGGCCCACGGAGCCGAGTGGTGGCTGTCTTTGGTGACCACCCTGTGAGGAGGGCCGTGGTCCGCCAGGCACTGCAAGGGGTCGGGAAGGGCTGCACCTGCCCGTGTGCATGTGTGGGTGCAGGGGCAGTATGGGTGCTGCGCTGTGCACGAGCGCGTGGGAGTGTGTGTGCATCTGCGCACAGGTGTCCCCAGCAGGTGTGCCACACCACCGCCAAGTCGGGTCGCCCCACTTCCGAGAGCTCCGTGGCGCCCTCGCGGCCCCTGTCGGCTCGCACCGCTCAGGGATGCCTGGGCTCTGCGGCCACCT
>NW_022900949.1:2047112-2049198 GCF_012274545.1 Fukomys damarensis
CCCGCCGTCTCAGCCTCCTCCCATTCGTCTGTCCTTCCGTCCCCACTGGTCATCACCCACCAGGCTGCCCGGGCTCAGGTGGGGAGGGTTTATCTCCCCCGGTTCGGTTCCCTGGGAGCCGCTGTCGTGCCTGTGTGGTCTCTGCCGAGCGAGCACCGGCCCGGGAGTGGCAGGGCTTCTCTCTCAGATCAGTGACGCGGGCAGCGGGTGCAGGCGACCACACCCGGGCACCCTGCCAAGTGGCCCAGGGATGACTCCTGTGCCATCAGGACTCCCCAGATGTCAGCACCAGCTCCCATGAGAGTGTGGGGGCCCCTTGCTTTTTGGGTCCCACTTGAGTTGTCCGCCAGCAGTGGCCACCTGCCTTCCCCTGGGAGGGTGTGGCCCTCAGAGTAAGAAGCTCCTCTGAGCGGCTCTATCTCCAGTCCTTGGGGGTCCCTGGGACCCCGCACTGCCTGCAGCCCAGGGTAGGGAGGGCAGGGCAGTGGGGTCCCTGGGATCTGCACACCCAGGCCCACCCGGTGCCGAGTGACGCATCCAGCCTCTGTGTGTGGCGCCACGGGGCAGGACTGAGGCGCCAGCCAGGCGGGTGGGAGGTCCTCGCCTGGGTGAGCACCCCCCGCCCCCTCATGGCAGGCAGGACAGGGCAGGGCAGGGCAGGGGCTGTGGGCGCCTCTGCGGAGAGCGATCCGTGGTGGCTGGCTGGCTGCCTAGTGGCCGAGGGCGTCCATGTCCATCGTGTGTGCTGTCTGTCCTGAGGCTCAGGAAGCAGGTGCCCAGGCAGGTGGAAGACAGGGTCAGTCGGAGGCAGGGCACAGGGCTGGGGGCCAGACCTGCTTCCTGGCTGGCCCAAGACTCACAGGATGCACCTGTTTAACCCAGGCCCAGCCTCAGCTGGGCACCGCATCTGTCGCAGCCAGGCTGGGCCTCCGATGATGGGGTTTGGTCATTTATGGGGCCACCCCTGCCTATGGAGCTGGTACCCTGGCTCAGGTTGGGGGGCTGCTTGTTTTGATTTTGGGGTACTGGGGTGGAACTGAGGACCTTGTGCGTGTCAGGGAAGTACTCTGTCACAGAGCTGTACCCTGGCCCTGCAGCAGCAGGATTTTAGGGAAATGTGGTTTTTGCCATTTTGCTTTTTCCTTCCTTCAAGTCTCCTTTTTAGCTTTTTCTTGGTGTTGAATGGATCGTCCACCATCCCACAGCCCTGCCAACCCAAGGGCGGCTGTGCCACCCCACTCTGAGACCAGGGCCTCAGCCTTTAAGCTCCAGGTGGCACGGGTACAAGGGATCTTTCCAGGACAGAGCCCAGGCCTGGCGCTCGAGCAGAGGAGGTCCTGGCCTGCCTTCACCTGGAGCAGCTGGGGTGGTGGAGGGTTAGCACCCCGCCGGCTCCGTGTCCCACCTTCCTGGGCTGTCTTCTGAGGCCCAGCCGGGCACCATCCCCATGCGGCTGGGAGTCCCCACAGTCCCACCTCTGGGCCTCCCCTGACCCTGTCCTGTGCTCGCCCAATTACGGCCAGCTCTGTGCCTGTCCTGTCTGCGCGTGTGTGGCCTGTGCCGTCTCCTCTCCGTGGAGGCCCGTGTGGGGTCACCAGAGCAGACCCCATCCTGGATGCCTGTGGGGACTTCTGTCTCAGCCACACCCTGGTTCCTCCTGGCTACTTTGCCTAGGTTGGATGTGGGGTCTCCCATACTCAGGCTGAAGGGGAGGGAGGTAGGCAGCACTCTAGGGAGTGTCGGGGTGCAGAGGCTCCCAGGAGCCAGCTGGTGGGAAGCACTCCAGGCCCGAGGTGGGCGCGGATGTCACCCTGTGGTGTCCAGGCAGCTTCCAGCAGGGTCCCAGCCCTGCGGGCCTCGGCCGGGCACAGCGGGCCTCTCTTCTGTTCGCAGCACTCTTCCACCCTGGGCAGCGTGTTTGGGGACGCGTACTATGAGCAGCAGATGGCGGCCAGGCAGGCTAATGCTCTGTCCCATCAGGTGAGCGGGTGCCTGGGCCGCTAGCCGGTGCCCACACAGATGCTCGCCAGGCCGCGCCCAGGCCTCCTGCACCCAAGGCACTCTGCTCGGCGCTCTGCTTGGCTCC
>NW_022900949.1:2049594-2058611 GCF_012274545.1 Fukomys damarensis
CTGCTCGCCCGTCACCCACGCGTCTTGAGAACAAGGGCGCCCAGCCATGGGCAGGCGGGGTGGCAGCCCCCGGGGCCCAGTGCTCACTACCCGGCACACCTCTGTCCCCAGCTGGAGCAGTTCAACATGGTGGAGAGCGCCATCAGCCCCAGTGGCCTGTACAGCCCAGGCTCCACACTCAGCTACACGCAGGCAGCCATGATGGGGCTGGCGGGCAGCCCCGGGGGCCTGCAGGACGCACAGCAGCTGGGCTACGCTGGCCACAATGCCATCCCCAACATCATCCTCACAGGTGAGGCACCTCGGGCCCCAGGGCAGCGGCCAGCCTCATCCTTGCGGTGCAGGGGACCAAGTCCCTGCTCTGCTCTGCCCAGCACCGAACCTCACTGTCGAGCAGCTGTTGCATCCCGTCCTCCCCTTACAAGCCAGGGTTTTGGGAGGTTTGAGGTTGATCCTCCTCCTGGTGGTCCCCAAGGGCGTCTCCAGGGAAGAGGGGCCCTCAGAGCCACAGCCCGAGTGGCCTGGAGAACCCAGCAGCCCACCCTGCCATCAGGGTGCAGGTGATCAGAGATAACACGGGCTGAAAGTGCCAGCCAGAAAATCAGGGATTTTCAGAGCCATTCCCAGACCTGGAGACAGAGGCCCAACAGTACCAGAAGGGGCCAGGCTAGAACCAGGGCCTCTGTCGGGGAAGCTGGACCCCAGCCCAATCCTCGTGGGTCCCCATACTTGGCCCCCCCAATGCAGGAGACCGGCAGCCTGGCAAAGCGAGCGAGCCCCCCCGGCCCCCCACTGGCTGGCACGACTTTAGTCGCTCTGGATTTAGCCCCTCCATGCTGCTGACAGCCAGGGTGGCCACTCTGAGGTGTGAGCCGCGTCACTGGCCTCTGCGCCCCCCAGTGGTGACAGCAGGCTGTCCCTGGGCATGGCCACCCCTCCAGGAGGAGAGGACCGCCTGGGTGAGCACGCCTGGGCCGCCTGTCGCGCCCAGGCTGAGCTGCACCTTTGTGCCTGCCCAGTGACAGGAGAGTCGCCCCCAAGCCTCTCCAAAGAACTGACCAGCACTCTGGCTGGGGTCAGTGATGTCGGCTTCGACCCTGACAACCAATTCCCCCTGGACGAACTCAAGATCGACCCCCTGACCCTCGATGGACTGCACATGCTGAACGACCCCGACATGGTCCTGGCCGACCCGGCCACCGAGGACACCTTCCGGATGGATCGGCTGTGAGTGGCCACACCTGGCATCCCGCCATCGCCACTGCCGGCGTCTCCCGGGGCCTGGGGACAGCCGCCTCCGTCCCTTGCCAACGGCCGAGCTTGTGATTCTGAGCTTGCAATGCCGCCAAGCACCCCCACAGCCTGCCCCCGTTGTCCACCTCCTGCCGCTGCCCAGTGCCCGGGCCAGGCTGGGACAGTCTCTGTGCTCGAGCCCCTGGTGTCTGTTGCCCCCAGCATGGGGGCCGGGCAGTCTGGGGTGGGTGTGTCCGAGGGCAGAGGTGCATTTTCCGACTGTTGTTCAGCTCTCACTGCCTTTCTTGGTCCCCGGTCCCCACATCCTCGCGCCGTCTGGTCTGTCGCCTGCCCTGCTCAGGTATTTCTCGGGAGAGCGTGGGGAGCAGGGGCAGGCGTGGAGTGAAATAAACACTATCTCCATGGCTGAGTCCTTCCGTGGCAGAGCGTGGGTTGTGGACGGATCGCGCACAGCGGTGTCCCCACCCTTTCTCCACCCCACCCCAGCCAGGTTTTTCTGGGCCACTTTGCTTTGTGAGGCCCAGCTGAGCCCAGGGCCTGAGAGGCTCAGCAGCAAGGGCAGGGCTGGCTCCGCCCATCCCGGTGCTGGTGCTGGGTGAGCCAGGTTTATTTAAGGTATGGGGGTGGGAGGGGTGTGGCCAGGAACCCTGGGGTAGGCTTTTCTTCTGTGGTTTTTATTTACATTTTGGTTTTAGACAAGCAGCTGAACCCTTCTAGCCCACGCCTGCCTGAGAGCATGTTTTTCTCCTTCTGAGATCCCCCACTGCTTATCTTTGAAGCTAACTGGAAATGTGGGTGCACAGCCACCTGAGCCCCAGCCGCGTCCCTGGCCTTTTTAGTTTCGCTCCCAGGTTCCCTTCAAGACGAAGGAGCCGCTTCTTTCCAGGGTGGTGGGACAGGCGGGGACTTCTAGAAGCTTATGGGGGCCCAAGCCCTCCTTTCACGAGGCCGTGTGGTGACTTCTGGGGTGGAGCCTTGGCTTTTATTGAATCCCTCCAGCCCCTAGCTGCCTGCCAGCCCCAGGATTGGGCACCTTAAAGCCCCCTCCACCACCAGCAGCACTCAGGGCCTCTGCACCAGGGTGTCAGGGCTGGCAGGAAGAGTGAGCCCCAAGGTCAGGCCGTCCTCCCACGGGGCCCCCCAAGAGCCAGGGCAGGGTGGACACTTCCTCTCTCCACAGCGGCCGCTCATGCTCCCAGCCCTGTCCCTTCTGTCAGGCAGCTGACCCCTCTGTCCTCTGCGCCAGCGTGAGGTGTGGACACTAAGACTGGCCTGTGTGTCGGTGGCAGGTCACCAGGCACTCAGAGTGGAGCCCCTCTGGAGGCCAGGGGGACCGGTGGGGGAACCGGCAAGGTTTGGTTTTCCCCCAAGTTTGTCCTCCAGGCTCTCCGCCGCCCACCGTTTCTTTGTGGTGTCGGAGCCCCTCCCCAGGGGTCCTGGCAGCCTGCTGCACTTGATTCCAGCACTCTCTTCCTCCCTGGTGGCGATGCAGCACCCACTTGGGTGGCCACTGGCACAAGAAGGCTCCTCTTCCTCGGCCACTCTGTCCTGTGGCCTTTGACACCCTGAGTCCCGATAACAGCGCTAGTCCCCTACCCGCCCAGGTCACAGGCCGGTCTCTGAATGCAGGTTAAACTGGCAGCAAAGAGTGGGGACTTTTTTTTTTTTAAAGAAAAACTACATGTACATAGGGTTTGATTACCATTAGACTGTATGTAGAACTTTTTAAAAATGGCCTTAATAAAATTACATGCAACCCACCTGGATGCAATTTCCGAACAAGGCGTGGATGGGGGACCCCATGAGGGACCCTTGCCGGCCCCCCTTCCTGTCTGTCCAGCCACCACCCTCTGCTTTTCCGGGTTCTTGGTGCAGAGAGGCCCTCGAGAGGGGACGTTGCCCCATGACGCTGTACAGGTGTGACGGGCCAGGCTGGCGCCCCGCGCCCCGAGGGCCCCCCATCCTCCTGGGCCTGCACAGGGACGCACAGGTATCTGTGGTGTTTTTTGCCGGCTTCGCTCGCTGTCGTTTCTCTACTGCGTGTTCCCGAGTTGCCCAGATGTTTGGTAATGAGACAGTGAGGGAATCGGCCCTTTGTGACGTACAAATGCTGTGATTGCAGAGGCGCTTGCCGTGCGGGGCCCAGCGGGGGGTACGCAGACCCACTGAAGCACCCTTGCTCGCTCAGGGCAGGGGCCAGGCCAGGCCAGGCCGGAGCCCACCCCTCTCGCCTGCCCTGGCTCCAGACCTCTTCTCTGAATGGAACCGTGACAGTTGCTCCCACCTGCCTCAGTTTACCTTGTCCTCCAGTTCCTGAGGGTGGTGAGTTGGGGGACAGCCCCCCGTCCTAATGAGGGTTTGTGCTCCCATGAGTGCTGCCTCCAATATCCCTCTCCAGCGCCAACGTCTCCTGGGCTTGGGGTGCCACGGGGCAGGGTCTAACATCAGTGGGTGTGGCCCTGGAGGGCCCCCCTGTGTCACTGGGCCAGGACGGCTCACTGTCTTCCTGCAGGGCCAGGGTGTCAGTGGGATCGTTTGTAGAAGCTGGCTGTGGCCCTGTCACAGGAGACAGGAGCAGGGCAGAAGGCCGTGGGTGACTGTGGGTCACGGGCACAGGAGCGGCCACCCCATGTCGCTGCCAGTCTCTAGGGGGACTCGGCTCCCTCCGTCCTCCTGACCTCTGTGGGCTCAGGCTGATAAATTCTGAAGTCCTGCCCTGGGCCAGGCTCCCTAGGCTGGGTGTGAGGAGGCCCGGTAGGATGGGGCCCTGCACTCTCCCTGGTCCTCAGGGCACTGCTGCCAGAGGCTGGGGCACCCCCGTCAGTGGTACCCAGGTGCCCGGAACTGAGTCTGTCATCCCCGTAGTGGGACTCCAGGTGAGGGACCTTTCCGAACACCTGAGAGAGCTCCTTGGCCCTGGACCTCACTTCCTGCAGGTGTCTCCTGGCATGTCACTTGGTCTGCCTGTCGCCAAGGCCTCAGCCAGCCATACCCTCAGCTTCCGTGTGGCCTGCAGGGGTCCTGGTCAGACAGAGGCTGCACCCTCTCAGGGCCCGCACAGTGTCACTCTGTCAGACCTCCTCCTCTGGGGCCAGGAATGGGGTGACCTGCACCCCAGGTTGGGTGCTGGGGTGCTCCCAAGGGCAGCGGGGTCAGGAGTGAGCCCCATGGACCTGAGCCTTAGTTTTCTCCTGTCATATTTAGCCCTGGGCAGGGTGGAGACGGGCAGGCCTTGGGGTGCTGCCCGCTCCAGACAGCCCTGTGTCCCTCCTGCCCTCCGCCGGCGCTGAGGCAGTGCCCATCTGGAACTTGGGATGTAGCCGAGCAGGGACGCAGGCCCCACGTGCCCCAGGAGGAAGCCTCCAGGCTCTGGGTGGTCGGTCCTCCATATATGCATCGCGCACGTCTGCCGGGCCCTGCCCCGAGTGCCCCTGCTGCACTGGCTGTGGCCTCAGCATGCACCCACCGCTGCGGTGCCTCGGGCTCCAGCAGTCCGGTGGCGGGCAGCTCAGGGCACTCTTGGCCGCCCCTGCCCTGTCCTCTGGCGTGGACGCTTTTGTCTTTGTACCTTTGCATCCTTTGTAACGAAATGTAATAAAAATCCAATGTTTTCGTCTCTGCCTCTTCCCCTTCCTTCCTCCCTGCCTCAGGTGCAAGCTACAGGCATGGCGAGGTGGTTCCCTAGTGGCCACACACAGGCACAGACACAGGCCCGAGTGTCCACGCTCCTGACACGGAGCCCGGAGGGATCTTTACCCCTGGGGTGGACAGGCGGCGGGAGGAGCAGCGTCTGTGTCCCCTGCAGCTGCGCAACACAGCAGTGTCCCCGACACAAGCACTTTATTGCTTCCCCCCCTGCCCGCTGAACCCCAGGCCGTGGCAGTGGGCAGCCTCGGCCATGCGGCGGGTCTCAGCCCGGCTCCTAGGCCCGCTGCAGCCGCTGGGCCTCGTAGTCCTCGGGGACGGTGTCTGGGGGAAGAGGGTGGTTGTGTGAGGGCCCGTGGGCCGGGGACATCCCCACCCATCCGTGAATGCTGCCTACCATTGCAGCGGTAGCGCAGGTTGGCCCAGATTATGTTCTCCTGTGAGAAGCAGAAGACTCCCAGGCGGCCGCCCCTCATGGTTGTGTCCAGAACCACATTGCTGTCAGCCACCAGCTCTGGGCCCTCATAGAACCGCACCCTGTGGGCGGGGGACACTGAGGCAGGGCAGGGTCCTGCACCCAGCCCCTCCGCTCTCAGCCTCCACAGAAGCTGCCCCTTTCCTCTCGGGGCCCTGCATACAGCAGGTGCTAAGCATTATGGAACAGGGATCACATTCTTGAAGGCCCACTGGGTGCCGGGTCATCTTCAGCACACAGTCATGCCCAGGGCCAGGCTGGGATTTTTTGTTTGTGGGGTTTTTTTTGGTACCGGGGATCGAACTTGGGCCCTTGTGCTTGCGAGGCATGCAGCAGAACCACTGAGCTAAATCCCCGGCTCCCAGACAGGTTTTTGTGTGGTTTGATTTTTGGTGCTGGGGACTGAACCCCAGGCTGCTGCCATACTCAGCTCCATCCCCAGTCCCTGCTTCTAGACAGGGTCTCACTAAGTCACTAAGTTGTGCTTAAACTTGGAATCCTCTTGCCTCAGCCTCCTGGAGTGCTGGGATCACAGGTTTACACTGACATCGGGCTTCGAATCATTTGATTTACAGACCAAGGCTCCGGAATCCCCCTTCCCCTGGAGCTGGGGAAGAGCAGGGGACACCACCCCCATCCCCACCTGATGTAGCCCACTTGGGGCCGGTGCTGCAGAAACCAGCGGTAGGATGTCTTGTCCTTCCAGCCCACGTTGCGTGGGTCCTTCCACAGCAGCCGCACCTGTGACGCCGTGTCCCCTGTGTGCCATAGTGCGTTCCGCAGCTGCTCCCCAGGGCCTGTGGAGGACTTCACGGCCTGCCGTACAGGGAGAGGGGTCAGAGACCTCACGGCGGGGGGTGGGGGTGCCAGAGCCCCAGAACCCTGTGGGGCCCTGGGATGGGGAGGGACAACCTTGAGAGGCCTTCCTGGCCCCAGAGTTTGTGGGTCAGGTTAGTAGGTGGGGAGGATCGGGAGTTTGCAGGAGGACGATTTGAAGCCCCAGGGAAAACAGGGCTCTGTGAGAAGCTTTAGGGGGCCCAAAGGAAGCTTGGGGGCCTTGGGGTATTTGAAGGCTTGAGGGAGGAATGGGGAGATTAGGAGCTGGGCACCCCCCGGGGGAGACAGCTCTGAGGTTAGTACAGCGACACTGGAGAGGGGGCGACACGGGCTTTGCGGGTGGCAGGTGGGACCTTGAGCTGGATGCCAGGCTCGGCCACAGCGCGGAACGGACTGGCCTGCCAGTACGTCTGCTCCATCTGCTTCCACATGACCACGTAGAAGCTCGAGCTGTCCTGGTAGCCAAAGATGAAGCCTGCGTAGTCATCATCCGTGGCTGTGTTCACGTGGAACGTGCCCTCGAAATCCACGCCGTTGAAGGCCGTGTAGCCTGTACAGACGGAGTATGGACTGGGTCCCGCCCTCTGGCGTCCATCCCGCGTCCCCTTACAAATCCATTCTGGAGCCAGGCCACGCCCACCTGCCGTTGACCACGCCCCAGAGCCCACCAGGCTCCACCCATCCCGCCCTTCCTGAGGCCCCTCCCTCCCCCTTACGGCCCCGCCCCCTGGGCTCACCCACGGCCAGTCCGGGGTCGCTGTTCATTGTCTGCACGATCTCCATTCCCTAAGGAAGACAAGGAAGAAGGTCTCCAGGTCGCCCGCGGGGCCCCTACTGTTCCTGACCCCAGCTAGTCCTGTGCTGCCCCAACCCGGACCTGGGCCCGGCCCCTACCTGATTGAGCACCACCCAGTTGGGGTCAATCTGCGCGTCACCCTCGGGGTCCAGCACTACCGTCTGGAAGGCCCGGAAGTCGGTGAGAGTGACCTCGGCGTTCTCCGGACACACGTCAATCTGGTCTACCACCTTGTCGGCGTCGAAGTCACCCTGGCACTTGTCACCCACGCCGTCCCCTGAGAGCGGACGAGAGGACCCCCCCAGTGCGCGCGGTTCCAGGCCCCCCTCAGGTCTCCACCCCGCCCTGGCCACCCACACCCCGCTGAGACAGCCGATGCCTGCCACGCCCTCCGCCTTGCTCAGCACCTGCGCTGGGCCCCGCCAGACACTGCCTCCCCACAGCGGGGCTGGCCGGCCCTGGCTTACTGTCCGCGTCCTCCTGGCCTCTGTTGGGCACCAGGCGGCAGTTGTCCCGACTGTCGGGGACCCCGTCGTTGTCGTCATCGTCATCGCAGGCATCGCCCTGGCCATCACGGTCTGAGTCCACCTGGGCACTGTTGGGCACTGTGGGGCAGTTGTCCCGAGAGTCCTGGTGCCCGTCCCCGTCCCTGGAGTGGCGGGGACAGCGACGGTGAGACCCCGCAGGACTCACCAGGGCTGCCCAGAAGCCCGCCCCGAGGGCTCTTACTGGTCCTGGTCGCTGTCGCAAGCATCTCCCACGAAGTCGTGGTCCACGTCCCGCTGGGGTGAGGGCCGACCAGGGACCACAGTCAGATGGGGCAGAGGGGTTCACCCCACCTCCAGCTCCGAAGCAAGGCCCTCCCAACGCCGAGGACCCCTAGGGCGTCGGATTTGCGAGGCCCTGGGGCAGGGGTACTGCACCCTGGGACGGGTCCGTAACCCAGCCCAGGGCGGGGCGGACCTCCTCACCTGGTCAGGGTTGTCCTTCTGGGGGCAGTTGTCACAAGCGTCCCCTACGCCATCACCATCGCTGTCCTTCTGGTCTGCGTTGGGGACCCTGGGACAGTTATCCACCACGTTTCGGATCCCTGGGGAGTCAGGGGGAAGAGACAGGGCCCCAAGGTCAGAAAGGGGCCAGGCCTGGGGACAGCCCAGCCTCCAGGGGCTCAATGGACAGACGGTCCTCTCCCTGTGCAGCCAAACTGGGTACCCTGTGACACCCTCCCAAGTCCCCATTGGTAGCAGTGGGGTACCCGGGGCCTGCAGACTTTCACAAGAGACCGCCCTCTCCTCCAAACGGCCCTAGCGCTCCCCGCCCTGCCCCGCAGGGACCAGCTCGGTGTTTCTGTCAGGGTTCCACATCCGGCTGAGCCGCCCCCGGCCGCACTCACGGTCGCCGTCGATGTCGTCGTCACAGGCGTCCCCCCGACCGTCTCGGTCTGCGTCCTTCTGGTCGTCATTCATCTGGGACCGGCAGTTGTCACAGGCATCGCCCCACTTGTCTTTGTCCGTATTGCGCTGGTCCGGGTTCCGCACCAAAGGACAGTTGTCCTGGGGCACAGCGCTGGTTAGGGAAAGGGGTCCGGCCTCCTGCGCGGGAAGCCCTGGCTCCCATCAGCCACGCCCCGTCTCACCCAGAGCCCTCCCCCGGCCTCACCTCCTCATTGGGGACCCCGTCCCCATCTGCATCCGGGTCGCAGGCGTCTCCTATGCCATCGCGGTCCACGTCCTCCTGCCCTGAGTTGGGCACTGTAACGCAGTTGTCCTGGGGGGAGAACGGGAGGCACAAGGGCGTGGCAACGCAGCCCTCGCACGACCAGGCCACGCCCGCATTACGAACCACGCCCCCTCGAGCCACGCCCCCCGCCCACCTTACGGCACTGCCGCTCAGGGCAGCGCAGCTTCTCGTCCGGGAAGCCGTCCAGGTCCGTGTCTCGGCCGCAGAGGAGTCCGTTGCCGGCCCAGCCGACCGCGCACTGCGGAGAAGGTCGGTGGGTGCCCGGGGTGG
>NW_022900949.1:2058954-2059597 GCF_012274545.1 Fukomys damarensis
GCGCGCCGCGGCCCGAGATCCCGCTCTGGGACCCCGCTCCGCGACCCCACGCCCCTTCCCACCTTACCTGGGTGTTGGTGCACACGGAGTTGGGGACGCAGTTGTGCTGCCCCGTCTGACACTCGTCGATGTCCGTGCAGACCTAGAGGATGGCACTCAGGGGTCACACACCCACCTCCCACCCGGTCCACGTCCTCTGCACGTCGGTCTCCCTCGACCCTGCCCCCAGCTCTGATCCTCCCTAGCTCCAAGGACCCTTCCCGTCCCCAACTCCCTCAGGGCGCAGCAAGAACAGGAGCCCCCGCGTCCTTCACCTGCTTGCTGGCCTTGGCGAAGGCCAGGCCCACGCCCTCGTGCGCGGGGCCACTGAACCCGTCCGGGCAGGGCTCGCAGCGGAAGCCGGGGCTGGTGTTGACGCAGCGGACGCGGGGGAAGCAGGGGTGGGCGTCGCACTGGGGAGAGGCCCTGGGGTCACAGCGCCCGAGGCAGGCTGCACCCCGAGAACCCCCCTCCAGGTTTCCGGGACTTGGAGAGTTCAAGAGCCTCACTCAGCCCTCGGTAGCGAGTAACGCCACGTGGGGCGGAGCACACCGGCCCTGGGGCTGCTGGAGAGGGCGCCCCGGGAGGGGCTGTTCCTTCAGGG
>NW_022900949.1:2060229-2060466 GCF_012274545.1 Fukomys damarensis
TCTCACCCTCTCCCCGCGTTCGGGCTCTCCCTTCCCTCTCCCCCGCCCGCCCCGTCGGGGATGTCGCAGCTGCGCTCACCGCACGCGTCGCACTCCATCACCGTGTTCTTCAGGAACGTGATCTCCTTGACCTGCGGGACGGCGGGCCAGCGGGCTGTCCTCGTCCCCGTCCTCTCCCCGCCCTGCCCCTGCGGGCCGCGACCCTCGCTCCTGGGACCCGGGTGCCAGCTTCCCGGC
>NW_022900949.1:2061030-2064594 GCF_012274545.1 Fukomys damarensis
CCGCCGCAAGGTAAACAGACGGCGCTGCTCTGCGCTCCAGGGCTCCAGGCCGCGCCCGGCTGAGAGGACACTGCGGGGCTGGGGTCCCCCGCCCCCCGCGCAATGAGCGCCTGCTGTGAGTGCCCTGCGGTGTCGGGGGCGCCCTCCTCACTAGCTGTGGGCCCAGTCAGCGCCAAGTGTGGTGGCCCACGCCCATCAACCCAGCGTTCCGGGAGGCTGAGGAAGAAGGATAGCAGTTTCTAGCCCGGCTTGGGGAACTTAGCGACTTCGTGAGACGCTGCCTCCAAATAAAGACAAAAAGGGGTTGAGAATGTTGCTCAGTGCGAAGGGTCCTGTTGCACCCCTAGTTAGTGCTGGGGTCTGGGGGCTGCCGTGTGGCTCAGTGGCAGAGCACTGGGCACTAAAGAAGTCAGGGGCTGCACCCCTAGTGCGTTGGCAGCGGGGAGTCTGGGGCCAACGAGGTGGCTCTGTGCCTCAGTTTCCCCCTTGCACAGCGGAAGGAGTGGCATTGTTGATGGCTGCCATTCCTGGGAAGTGAGAAGGGACCGGCGAGCACAGAGATCCTCAGCCCCCTCCCCTACCCGAAGGGGTTGCTCCTGGCCCCCCACCTTGATAGCTTGTAAGTGGCTCCCCTGATCTGTGAGTGTCCCCCTCCCCGGGGTCCTCCCGTCAGTGGCTGTGGCCGCACGATTGCTCGCCCAGGGCCCCAAGTACACAAAGGGGCGCATGCGTAGTTGGGGGTGTCTACCCCCCTCCAGAGGGCGGCGCCACTGGGCCGAGGTCTCAGGAGCCACGGGCCTTGTGTTCCTCGAGCTGTGCCGCACCATCCAAGCGGCTGCCGCCAGTGGGGACAGCCTGGAACAAAATCAAAAACGCCAGAATCAGGAGAATCTCCGCTGCTGCTCACCTCAGCCTCCCAAAGCCTCTTAACCCTTTCCACTCCCACTTTCCAGCATGGAGGGGCACCCTGTGTTCTCCAGACAGGGAAACTGAGGCCGGAGGAGGGGAAGCGGCTGGCTTGGGAAGCCCCATGCAGTGGAAGCGAAGCCAGGGTCAGCCAGATCTGTTCTCTCCAGAGAGCACGGCTGTGGAGAAATCCCGGTGGGCTTCCTGGAGGAGGTGGCCAGGAACACAAAGTAAAGGGGCCTGGGGTCGGCGGAGGGGAAAGGAGCGGCGGAAGCCAGGAAGGGAGATGGACAAAGGTTGGCGGGGGCCACCGAGGGGTTGACTGGGGGGTCCAGAGGGCGGTGGCGAAACCTCAGGGCTTAGAGAGGAGCAGGAGAGCAGGCCACAGAAGGGCAGTGCCGCGGCCGAGGGCAGCAGGGAGCTGTGCAGGGTGAGAGGAAGGGCAGTCTGGAGCGGGCCGGGTGGGGCCCAGAGCGCCCGCCCTGCCGCAACCATGAGCTCACCTCCTGTTGTCCTTGGCCTCACCAGGGCCAGCACCAGGTCTCAGGAAAACCGCAGCCAGGCGGGCCTGGGGCCTTGCGTGTGTCTCCTGCAGCTGGGCCAGGCGCACATGGAGTTGGGCCCTGCCACAGGCCAGGCACGGGGCTGGGGCTCGGCACACGTGGCCTTTGCTGTGTCCGGGCTGCGGGAGTCACAGGGACCGGCACCCCAGGCCCCAGCGGGGCGCGCGTGGGTCTCATCCTGCGGTGCACGTTCCAGGCACAGCCCCCCATCGATGCCATGGTTCACTGGCCTCCCGTCTCGGCAGGGGTCTTTCTGGCCTGCGTCCGCTGTTCCCACACCCGCACGGCCTCTTCCGTCCTCCAAGGGGCAGTTTTGAGCCTCCCTCCACCGGGAAGCCCTGTAAGGCCCAGTTCCTGGCAGAAAGACAGGGTTGGGGTGACCTGCAGCCCAGCCTGGGGCTCCCAGGAGCCTGGGCTACCACAAAGAGGGCAGGCTGACAAGTTTGGGCGGCAGGACAGCTCCCCTTGGGGTAGCACAGCCCTGTTACTAGTCCTTATAAGCAGTGTCCGTCGCTGTTGTTAATAATAGGGACCCCTGAGAGCCTTACACTGGGAAGTCTGGCTCCAAATATCATGTGAATATGGCCAAGCTGTGTGACCAACGTCAAGTTGCTCACCCTCTCTGTGCTTCCCTTTCGTTGCCTATAAAATGGGTGACCGTGACGGGGACTGAATTCCTTGTGAGAGTCACAGGCTCAGCACCCGGCTCCCTGTGCATCGGGCTACACAGTGTGGAATCATACCCGAGCACGTCTGGGATATCTGTATTCTGCTCAGAGAGGAGCTGGGCTGGAACTGGAGAGGCTGGGCCGCCCCTTCCTGCCGGGGTGGCAGGATTCAGATGACAGCTCCTGGCCTGGCCCAAAGAGCCGGCACTTCTTTTGCCCCCGCCTCTGGCCACTGCCCCAGCTGGCCCCCTTCCTGCCCTGCCAGGCCGGGTGGTTCTGGGAGCCCCGCCAGACTGGGGCCCCAGGGCCCTTCCTGGAAGAGCCTCGGGCCAGGAGACGTGTGGCGCCTGCCTGCCCTGCCCCTGAAAGCGCCTCCGTGAGTCCCAGGAACGTGTGCTGGGCCCAGCCAGGCCAGGGGCTGGGGAATCCATCAAGGGGGAGGGTGGCCGGCAGAACCCGGCGAGATGGCTGCTGAGTTCTGCTTTGCTGGGGGACCCCTTGGCCCTGTCCCCTTAAATCGCAGCCCACCACGGGGTGACTGTGAAGGGAGAAGATAACAATAAATATAAGGGCTACAATTTTATTGAGCAAGTGCCAAATGTCCCAAGCTTTGGTGACTTCCCCCCCTCTCCTTCTCCCTGGATCCCTGAGTCCAAGAACGCACAGTCACAGAAGGCAGCAGGGACGGCGGGGAAAGTGTCCATTCCTGGCACCACCCAGACTTGAGTCCCCATCTGGGCTCTGCTGTGTGACCTAAGGCACCTCGCTCAACCTCTCTGTGCCTCAGTTTCTTCTCCCCCCCGCCCATGCTTTTTTTGGTTACCTTCCGGAGTTAATTCTACCCTGAAGTTTTCCTTCTCCTGGTTAAGCCTGCTGAAGAGGGGATGCAGAGGAGAAAGGTCTGCACAAGGAAAGCAGGTTGGGAGGTGGCGGGGTGGAGTGGCTGCGTGTCCTAGGGAGGCGCTGACAGCCACGCCCCTCCTGGCTCCCTGGGAACCCTCCCCCTGCTTACAAACTACAGAACAAACCCCCTCTGTCCTCTGAGGAGAGGAACTGTGGGCGCCTTATTCCCCTGGTCCTGGTCTTCGTCTAAGGAGGGAAAGGTGGAGACGCCTCTAGCACATGGCGGGAACAGCTGAGGTGTGGTGGGCGCTCACCTGGCGGGTGCAGGGCCCTGCGTTCTGCCCCACACAGCAGAAGCCCCAAATCAGTGAGGGCCGGGGCCACGGCCTGGGAGGGGCCAGTCGGGCTTTGTTGGTGGGCTGTGCGAGATCAAAGCCCATCGCAGCAGACCTGACCCACTTGGCCACAGTGCAGGCAGAAGGTGGGCACAGCCTTGCAGGGAGAGGGGCGCCTGGGAGCCAGTGCTGCAGCGTTGGGGGCGGGGCAGGCAAGGGGGCCCAGCAGGAGGCCTGGCGGGTGTGCGG
>NW_022900949.1:2064639-2073663 GCF_012274545.1 Fukomys damarensis
GGGACAGCGGTGTTTGAGCGCTGCAGGCCTCGGCAGCCCAGCCCTTTCCACACTCTAGCTGCTCCTCATCCAGCAGGCGGCGGTGGACAGAGCAGGGATGGATGTGTCAGGTGGGGTGGGAGGGCGGAGCCACCTGGGAATTTTGCTATGTGGCTCCCGTCCTAGGTCACCATATGGAGTTCATAAGAATGAAGGTGAAGCACAGTAGGTGCTTTCTGTGCCTTCTCTGTGCTGCATGCCCTCTGTGAGTCAGGCCAGGGGCACTGGCCCCTCCTGCTTCCAGCTCCTCCTACCTCAGGGCCTTTGCACAGGCCTAGCTGTCCCATGAGCCTTCTCCTCCTGCTTCCCACCTGGCCGGTCACTGCTGCCCTTAGCCTGCAGGCTGCTTCCTGGGCTTCCCAGGAGGGAGAGATGTTCAACCCACCGGAGTAGCCTCAGCATGGCCGCTGGGGAGTCTGGGAGGGGACTGTGGCGGCCATGACAGCCACGGGCCGATGGCATTGCCACTGTTGGGCCACAGGCACTGGGATTCCTGGGGACCCCAGGACACACTAACCATTAGGTTGGGTGATCATCCTTTTCTAGGGCCAGGGCGTTCTGGGTACGCAAAGGCCACGAGACCCCAGAACGGGAGCACAGGACGGCGGGGCCTGGACTCTTGACATTGTGGGTTGAAGAAACCAGAGCCTAGGGCACAGACGGGCCCCGGCCCACACCTGTGCCTCCACCGGGCACCGCTCCTGGACATACGGGCACTGGGCATCCAAGTGCTCGGCAACAAGCGGGAAAAGATTCACTGAGCCGCTTCTGCACCATGCCCTTCCCAGAACCAACAGCAGCAGGGATGCAGCTGCACAGGAACAGAACGGGCGCCCAGAGCCCTGGCCGTCTCAGGGGAAACTGAGGCCCCAGCCCCTCTCCTCTGGGGACCCCAGATCTGGGCTTGCATATGCGGTGACACCACGCCCACTGTCGCCGGGCAGCAGAAAGGCTGTAAATGCTGTGGCTTGGGGGCCTGGACCACACTCCTCCCTCCTGTTAAGGTAGGAAAGCTGACTCAGACTCAAGAGGGAGGCCACTGGCTGCAGAAACCAGCGGCAGTGGGGCCTTCAGGCACGGCTGGATCCAGCTGCCAAAGGAGAGCTCTGGCTGCTGCTCTCCGCTTCCTGTTGTTGATGGTGATAAAATACCCTGGCGTGAATTGCTGTGCTCCGCAAGGCAGGAGCGTACAATTCGGTGGCTTTTAGTGCATTTCTGATGCCAGGATATCTAGTCCAGGACATTTCACCTCCTTGACGGCAGTCCCAGGCCTACAGCAGTCTGGCCCTGTCCTGCACACTGGGCAGCTGCCATCTGCTTCCTGTCTGTGGATCTGCCCTGAGCGTTTCCTGTCAGGGCAGTTACACCCGCCCACCTTTCGTGTCTGGACGCTGTCAAGTTCTTCCATGACACAGCACGTGTTGCTGCTTCCTTTTAAAAATTAAAAAAAAAAAAAAAGAGATCGAGCTCCTCCACCAGACCTTTTTTTGTTTTGTTTTGTTTTTTTGACACGGTGTCTCACTAGGTAGTCCAGGCTGACCTTGAACTCGGGGTGATCCTCCTGCCTCAGCCTCCTGAGTGTGGGGATGACAGGCGTGCACCACCATCCCCAGCCCCAGGTCATTCTGTATTTTTTCTTTGTAATAGGATCTTGTGAAATCACTAGGCTGCCCAAACTGGACTTGAACATTCGATCTTCCTGCCTCAGCCTCCTAAGCAGCTGGCATCAATCACAGCCCTTGGCCACCGCGCACGGCTCTGAGGTGGTCTCTCTCAGAGGCTCTGATTTTTTTATTGGTGCATTTCGGATTTGCATACTGATCACATTCATCATAGGGAAGTGTGCCTGCACGTGGTACCTCTGGATTCTTCTTTTTCCCGCTTTCCCCTCGGCTCCCTTCAGCCCCTTCCCCCTTATTTCCAAAGGCTTTGTTTCCATTTTCTTCTGCTACTCTTTTTTGCCTCATCCCTTCCTTCCTTTCCCCCCTCTCCCGTCCCTTGTTCCCCTTCTCATTTGAGCATTTTCTTCCCATTTCCCAGTATGTATTATACGCTTTGGTTCTTATTTACACTTTCAGTTTCTCACACCAGAGAAACAATGCAGTATTTTAATACGTGTGTCTGATTTATTGCACTTAAGAGTATGGTCTCAAGGTGCATCCATTTAACTAGAAATGCCTCAAGCTTATCCTTCTTCGTGGCAAAGTAATATTCCATTGTATAAAAACCAGTATTATCAGGCTGGGGATTTAGCTCAGTGGTGCTGCCGCCTGTCTCGCAAGCACAAGGACCCAAGTTTGATCCTTGGTACCAAAACCAAAACAAAACAAAAAGCAAAGAAAGGGAATAGCTGAATCAAATGGGACCTGTAATCCTAGTTCTTTGAGGTATCTCCATATTGATTTCCATAGCGGTTGCACCAGTCTGCACTCCCACCAACAATGGAGAAGGGTTCCTTTCTCTGCACAGCCCCGCCAGCATTGTTTATTGGTTGATTTCTTGCTAGCAGCCATTCTTTGTGGGGTGAGGGGGAATCTCAGTGTTGTTTTCATCTGCATCTCTCAGATGACCAGTGATGTGGACACTTTTTCATATATTTATTGGCCATTTCTACTTCCTCTGAGAAATGTCTGTTCATTCCAGGTGCCCATTTTTGGATTGGGTCTTTTAAATTGGGGGGGGTCTGATTTTTTTTTTCAGTTCTGTATATACTAGATATTGTCCTTTGTCTGACGAACAGCTGGCAAAAAGCTTTTCCCACTCTGTGGGTTGTCTCTCCACTCGTGCTGGTTTCTTTTGCTGTGTAAAAAGCTTTTCGATAAGATGAGATCCCAGCTGTTGATTCTTTGTGACATTTTCCTGTGCGATAAGGGTTTTGTTCATGAAGTCTTTACCTACACCTATGTCTTCAGAAGTTCTACCTAGTCTCTCTTCTAGAAGATTTATCGTTTCTGTTGTAATCTTTAGATCTTCGATCCACTTCAGTTGTAGTTTAATGCATGATGAGAGACTAGTTTTGGTCTTCAGCATGTGGAAGCCAGTTTTTCCAGCACGATGTATGAAAGAGGCACTCTTCCGTCCAGTGAAGGTGTTTGGCACCTTTGTCACAGACAAGGAGGCTGAGTGTGTCTGGTGTTGTTTCTGCATCCTCTAGTCTGTTCCATTCACCCTCGGGTCTGTTTCTTTGCCAGTACCATGCTGTTTTTATCGCAGTAGTTTTGTAGTATAGTTTAAAGTCAGGGGTTGTGATGTCTCTGGCCTTGCCTTTGTTGTTCAGGATTGTTTTCGACATTCTAGGTCTCTTCTGATTCCAAACAAATTTTAGGATCAACTCTGAGATAAGTTATTGGTATTTTGATCAGGATTGCATTAAACCTGCATAACAATTTTGAAAGTATGGCCATTTTCACTATATTGGTTTTTCCTACCCAAGAACAAGGGCTATCTTTCTATTTTTTATTTTTTTATATCCAGAGGCTCTGAACCTTCTAGATCAGCTGTCTACTTGCCCCTTGGGGCCACACAGGCCACAGCTGTTCTGGGTTTGAGTTCCGCAGCCCACTGTACACAGGGAGCATCTTTCCCCTGATTGGCCCAGCAGAGATCTCAGGGCTGATTCTCGTTGGCCCAACTCAGATGACACGGACGTCTCCAAATCAATCACAGTGAGTGGAGGGCTTGGATTGGCTGGTCCATGGGTCCTGACTCCACCTCTGGAAGCTGCAGTGGGCAGGACCGGCTCCTGGGCCACAAATTTGCGAGACTGGGGCCCCTCCCGGACTGCCGCCTCAGTGGGCTTCCTGAACCCTGGTGGCAGGGACGGATCAGCTGTCAGAGCTGACCCTGGTGGCAGCCAGGCCTCTGTCTGCTGCCCCCACCTTCACCTGCTACTTTTGAGGCCACCTTCTGCCTGGGGTAGTGCCCAGTGGCCAAGGCTGGCCAGTGCCTCCCCCACCTTGCCTCCTCTCTGCCTCCCTGGGTGCCAGGCAACCCCGAGCATCACAAGAAAACAGTCTTACTACTGGCCCCGGCCGCCGCTGCTCGGTTCTTTCCAAGTGGCTGGTGGTGGGCGGAGGTGCCAGGATCTGGCGAGCATGGCCTGGGCACTGGGTCACCGGCTGGATGCCAATCCCGGGACGTGGTCCCCTGCATCTGTGTCCAAATCCCAGCCCCCTGGGGGAGGTGGGAAGGGGCTCACGGAGAACCCTGGGGAACAGCTTTGAGTCTGGGGCAGGATGCCCCAGAGCCAGGGGCCCAGAGAGGGCAAGACGCCTGCAGAAGGTCACACAGCACATGCAAGGTGGGTCTGACTCCACCTTCCACTGTGCCACCCCCCACTGTGGATTGAACCCAAGCCCTTTGCACTGAGCTACAGCCCCAGCGCCGTTTGATGTTCTGTTTGTTTTAAATTTGGGGGTGCAGTTCCAGGGCAGCACCCTGTGCAACAAAACCGCATCACCTCCCTCCCCTGGCCTCCTGACCCGGGCCTGCTCCTGTCCAGACCCCGAGATCTCAGCCTCAGGTTGGTGGGTGGAGGAGCCTGTTTTTCCCGCCTGCTGCTGGGATTCAGGCGTGGGTCTGTGCAGCTGCTGTTATTGTTTTAACCTTTGCAGCCTGGGCCAGGCTGGAGCAGTCCTGTCCCCACCCGGCCAGACTGAGGCCGCCACAAGCCACATTTGCATGGCTCGCTCTGTCCGGCTTCCAGCTGGGGCCAGGAGACCCGGGAGGGGAGAGAGGGGCCCCTCCTAGTGGCACAAAGGTTGGGGGTCTGCCCCCCAAGACACCTATCTCAGTCGACGACCTCACCATCCCTCCAGTGCTGCTCCTGGACGGGAGAGACATTTGAGCCCCCTCCCACCCACCAAGGCACACCAGCTCCCCTTGGCCTCCAAAACTAACAAATACAAAATTACTTTTCCCTCCCTGTGGTTCCACCCTGGTGCCCACAAAATAATACACACGGCCATGTTCCTCCCCTGCTCACACTTGCCATGGCTCCCTATTGCTGCTGGAAAAGTTCACCTCCTTGCTGCTACCTGCAGGGTCTCATGTGATCTGACCTCAGTTCATTCTCTAGCCCATCTCCTCCTCCTCCTCCTCCACTGTTTTAGTCACATTGGCCTCCTTGATTTCCCTCCAACTTCAACTATGCCCTTTCCTACCCCAGGGCCTTTGCACAAACCCCTCCTTGGAATCTTCTTCTTCCTATGTACTCAGTTTTGTCTCTCTCTCAGGTCTTGGTTTAAATGTCACCACCTCAGGAGGCCTCACCCCTTAGCAGGGATTCGTACAAACATTAGACACTCTCTTCTTTGTTATGTTTTCAAGAGATGGGGGGCTGAAGTCCCCCCCATGCTGACACATGGGAGGTGGGTCATGTCCTCTCTGGAACAAAGGGATGTGGCTGCCCCAGTGACAAAGTCTGAGACACATCTATACCTCCAAGTCCCCCAGCAGCAGCCCAGCATTTATACCTTGGAACTTTGTCCTGAGTAAATGCCAGGGTGGGGCTGGGTGCCGTCCAGGGGTGACAGCTCGAAGGCCTGGGCTCCATTCCCAGCACACAGAGTGGGTGGATACGTGATGGCGGGTGCATAAGCAGCTACGGGGGGTCCCAAGGAGCGGCTGCTAAGCTGCGATGGAAGGGGCCTGAGGATCAGCCGGAGTGCTGGGGGCGGGCTGGCGTGGGCAAGGGCGTGGAGGTGGCGGAGCAGCGGGAGCGTTCCTGGAACCGGGTGTGGTGTTGCCCAGGTCACGCGGGAGAGGGGAGACAGGACGCCGGGGCTGGACAGCGGCAGAGTCTGGGGCCTCCGGAACTGGCCTCTGCCCCAGCACTGGGAGCCCTGCGGGGAGCGCGAGCAGAGGCCCCTCCTGCGGGCGCCTGTCCCCAGATGGCCATCCCCACCGCCACCGCCGCCACCGCAGGATCCGGGAGGCCCCTGTCCGCAGGATCTGCCTGGCGCAGCGGCCCCCCTCGCCCCTCACCACCCTGGAATGTTCCCCTGCGCTGCCAGCGCCTCGGAGCCGGCTCCCTCCGTCCGCGGGCTGTTTTATGGCTGTCGGCCTGAGCAGGACTGCCCAGAGGAAAGGCCGCGTCAGCCGCTCCATCGCGGGTGGCTGGGCTGGGCCGCCCCCTCCTGCCCCTGCAGGGCCACGCAGAGAATGCGTTTCAGCCGCTGGCGCCCCGCGCCGGCCTCCCTGCGTGTGTGGGCGTCTCTGCCTCGGGCTGGGGCGTACCCCAGAGGGCCGAAAGCGGCCTCTGAGCCCCGCTCCTGTCAGCCGAAATGGGGCTGGGAGGGGACCACCTTACCCAGCATGGCTCACCCCTGCCTCTGTCAGCGTCCAGAGCATGTCCAGCCCCTCAAAGGAGCCCCTGTCCCCATGAGCCGACATCCGTCCCTCGTGTCCCATCCCGTGCCCAGTTGGCAGCCACCGATTTGCTTCCAGTCTCTGCAGATTCACCTGTGCTAGACATTTCGTGTCAACACGGTCACATGCCGTCTGGCCTTGTGTGTCCACCTTCTGTCACTCAGCACCAGGTTTTGGCATGTGGCAATGCCCCGTTCCTTTTTCATGGCCAAGTAATAGTCCACCGTGTGAATGGCCCACACCGTATATCTGTGGTTGGCTGATGGGTGCCTGGCTGGTGCCCACCTTTTGGCTGTAAGGAGCAGCCCTGCGGTGAACACCAAGGTGCAGGGATTTGTTTGAAGCTGCCTTCGGTTCTTTGGGTGTACACCCAAGAGGGAGAACTGCTGGGTCATAAGGCAACTGTAGGTTCAACTTTCTGAGGAATGATCTCCCTTTGAAAATCACGGCGAATGCGGTGGTGCATAGGACTATGACCCCTGCTACTTCTGATGCTGAAGAGGAGAGTGGCAAGTTTGAACCCAGCTTGGGTAACTGAGTGACTTAATGAGACCCAGTCTCACAAGAGATAGATAATAAATAAATAAATGAGCTGGGAGTGCTTCTGAGTGATTGGCGCATGCCTTGCCCAGGTGAGGCCCTGGGTGCTACCTTGGCACGGAGAAAAGAGATGAAATTTCTATCAACTGGGAGGTAGCCTTTGCCAAGCGGAGGGGAGCCTGAGAGATTGTCAGCCTGTGGAGGGGTCACCCTGCCATCCGCATTCCCTCATCTCTCTTTCGGTACTGGGGGAAAAACCCAGGGCCTTAGCAGTGAGCTACAACCCCAGCCCTTTTTTATTCTTTATTTTGAGATAGGGTCTTGCTGAGTCATTAGTTGCTCAGGCTGAGCTCTAACTTGTGATCCTCCTGCCTCAGCCTCCCACAGTGCTGGGATGACAGGCAGAGCGCCCTCACACTGAGCTAAACTTGATTTCTCGCAGCCCCCTCTAGAGGACTTCACAAGCCTGGGAGAGACCCAGCCCTTCAGAGAGAAAGATTTTAATGTATTCGTGGGGGTGGGGCCATGACCTAGCCACCTCCCGTTAGGCCCTGCCTCTTAAAGGATCCTCCACCTCTCAATTTCAGTTACACTGAGGACCGAATTTCAGGACAAGAACTGCAGAGGTACAAACCCTGCACAAATCAAGAGGAGTTGGGGTGGTTCAGATGTGGCTGCCACAGGCCGCACCCCGGCTGTGTCTGGGACTCTGGTGGCAGCCACGGTGCATCCAGCGCTGTGTTCTGTTGCTTAGGAATCAGTGGCAACATCCAGAGCCCCTCTCCGTGAGGTTGTTGGGGATTCTAGTGCAATTGAAAGTACAGAGATAAAATTCACACAGTATAAAAGCCGTCACATCAAGTGTTTCAAAGTGAACTCCCAGGGGCACGGTGCACACTCACAAGGCCATGCAACGGTCGCCTCCGTCTGGATCCAGCCCATTTCACCCCCACCCCACCCCCAGCCCGGGGCAGCCACCAATCTGCTGCCTTCCTCTGCAGCTGACGTTGCTTGTCAGTGGCATCACACACCCTGTGGCCCTGTGTGTCTGGCTTCTGTCACTCATCATCTTTTTGTTTTGTGGTGTTTTCCTTCATGCGTGTTTGCAGCACCCAATCATCTCATCCACGGTGGAGAACTGGTGCATATACATAACATCTTAATTCTTTTTACTTCCCCCTCCCCTCCCCTCTCTCCTACAGCCTTGAGTTTTCAAGGTTTATTTTTACTGTGGTGCATGTGAGAGTGCCTGTTCCTTTTCAGGGGTGAGCAATATTCCTCTGCGCAGGCCAGATTTGTTTATCCATTTGTCTCTGGATGGGCCTTTGGACTGTGTCCTCTTTTTGCCTGTGAATGATGCTGCTGTTGAATATCTGTGTAGGAGGTGTGGTCCGAGTTCCTTGTGCTTTATAAGTAGCAGTGGAGTTGCTCGTTCTGAGGTAAATTGCTCCAGTTATGGTCAGACTGCTTTCCACAGCCCTAGGAGCCCTGCACAAGGTCCCAGCTTGCCCACTTCGGATGCTCTTTATAGCCTGCATTTTCCAGTGTCCACTGGTGTAGGTGTGGCACGGTCCCAGTTCCCTCTGGTCATTTGTCACCTCCCAATGTGATGTTGCCTGCGTCTGTCTCCCTGCTAGAATGTCGTCTGCAACCGGCGACACGGCCAGCATCCAGTAACTCGGGGATGTGGCTCACTGCCGGGGAGACGCGGGGTCCCCAGGAGGTGTTATTTAGGTTCCTTCCCTTGCTCCATCTGCGGTGAAATCCACCCAAGTAAATCCCAGCCCGCAGCCTGGCTCATGAGTCCTTTCAAGGGGGCCCCCGGGGACCGCCTCCCCCCGACACACCGGGCGTCTTTTGCTGCCTTCAATGGAGCCTTGAGCGTCTGTGGGGACACAGGTTTTGAAGTCAGCGTCCAACCCACTCCCAGTACTCCAGCAGGTCCCCAAAAAAGCAACCCGTGGTTTTAGAGACACGGTCACCATCAAAGGGAGGTGCCCGGGGGGGCGGGGCCTGGGGAGCTCGAGCAGGACGGGGCGCAGAGAAGGGGCCCCCGGGGCTCACAGGCTCGCACTG
>NW_022900949.1:2073682-2076774 GCF_012274545.1 Fukomys damarensis
GGCGGCGCGGTCAGGGCCGCATCGCGACACTGGGAGCTGATAGAGGGGGCCTCAGAGGGACGGAAGGCAGCCGCGGGCCCCAGACGTCCCTGCCCAGGGCCGCGGAATTTCCCCGTCTCTGCCAAGCCTGTCACTCTTACCCTCGGGGGACCTCTTTCGGTACAAGAGAAAAATTCTGGTTTTCTGGCCCTGAGAGGCTCTCAGGGACCTGGGGGAGGTGTGGGGACCCTGAGAGGGGCCAGGGCTGAGAGCTGAACAGTGCGTTCGGGACTGAGACTTGGATGTGGTCAGGGTGGGTTGGGTCCTTCCATGTCCTCGCATCTGGAATCCAGCCCAGACTGGAAGTCACTGTGGTTGGAAATGTTTTCCTATTTCTGTAATGAGTTGTTGAAACAGATACAAAGCAAAGATGCTCAAACGCTCTCAAGTAAGTAGCTGGAGGAGCTGGAACAGCCGGGTGCGGGAGAGCACTTGGGAGGCTGAGGCAGGAGGACTGCTGTGACTTTGAGCCCTGCCTGGGCTACACAGTGAGTTCAAGGCCAGGGCTCACCGCTGAGCTACAGTGCCAGCCCACTGATTGATTACTTGTGAGAGGAGGTCTTTCTAAGTCCTTAAATTGCCCCAGTAGGACTCAAATTTTTGATCCTCTACCTCAGCCTCCTGAGTAGCTTGGGAAGAAGAGTGCACCAGCATACTAGAAAAACTCTTTTATTGTGGTGAGGTGCATAATACAGACATTGTCATTGGTAACCAGCGACATGAATCGCACATTCACAAGGCGGGGGCAGCAGAGCACTTGCTTAGCACAAGGAGGGGCAGGCCGAGGATGCCATTCTAGGCCACGCCCCCAAGACCTAACAACCTCCCACTAGGCCCCGCCTCTTAAAGGTGCAGTTACCCACGAATAGCAGCACAGGCTGGTGACCAAGCTATTAGCACCATAGCCTTTAAGGACATTTAAGGTCCAAGTCATGATACTGAACTACCAGCAAACTTATCGCAGCACAATGCACAGGTTCCCAGTTTCTCCACCGACTTAACAATGTGATTAGTTTCTGATTTTGTTTTTGTATTTTGGGGTTTTTTTTGGTCGGCAATAATCACGCCTCGGATAAACCTCACTGGCTAGATACTGCCACTGTGCGGAGCTATTCCGGGTTTGGTTTTGTTTTCTTCACTAGTCTGCGTTTGCAGTGCATAATGTTTACAGACACATCCTGACTCCTTTTCGCTTCCCGTTTCCCTCCCGTCTCCTCCCTCCCTCCAGTCTTCGAGCCCCTTCCCCTTTGAGAAAGATCTACCCCCTACTTCCTGTGCGCTGTCTTGTCTTTCGCTCTTTATTTATACTTCGGGGTCTCACGTGAGAGAAAGCGTGTGATAGTTAAGCTTGCGCGTTTGGTTTCCTTCGTCCGGCATTGTGGCTTCCAGGTACACCCAGCCAACCACCACGCCTCCAGCTGACCTTTACGGCACCGGTAGTAGGCCCTGGTGTATAAATGCCCCATTTTCTGTGTCCATTCATCCCTTGATGAACCTTTAGGCGGCTTCCAAGATTCGGCTGTTAACTGTGCTGCTATAAACATGAGTGTGCATGGCTCTTGGGGTTTTTTTAATTCCTTAATTTTATTGGCTCATGTTAGGTATACAATATGCTGACGTATTGTATTCTTATTTTTCCCCCCACGCCCTGCCCTCCCTTCACCCCCTCCACCCCTCCCTATTTACAAAGACTTTGTTTCCATTTTTTCCTTTTCTCATATTAATTCCTTTCCCTTCTTCCCTTTCCCCTACCCTTTACAGTTTCTCGTCCCCTTTGGATCTTCCTATTTCACATTATCTATTATTCCTTTTAGTTCTTATTTACATTTTCAGTTTTTCACGCCAGAGAAACTATTAGGTAGTTATACATGTGTGTCCTATTAATCTCACTTAAGAGTATGGCCTCAGTGTGCATCCATTTAGCTCTAAATGTCTCTAATTTCTCATTTTTTGTGGTTGAGTAGTACTCCATTTATTTTTTTAAAAACCCACTTTATCCAGTCTCCAACTGATGGGCAATTGGGCTGTTTCCAAGTTTTAGCTATTGCAAACTGTGCTGCTACAAACATAGGTGTGCATATATCACTGTGATATGATTCTTTTAGTTCTTTTGGAAAGATACCTAGCAGAGGGATGGCTGGGTCAAATGGGACCTTTATTCCCAGCTCTTTGAGGTATCTCCATACTGATTTCCACAGTTGTTGCACCAGACTGCACTCCCACCAACAATGGAGAAGGGTTCATTTCTCCCCACAACCCTGCCAGCATTTGTTATTGGTTGATTTTTTTTTTTTTGTACTGGGAATCGAACTCAGGTCCTTGTGCTTGCAAAGCAGCCGCCGAAACCACTGAGCTAAATCCACAGCCCGGTTGATTTCTTGATAGCAGCCATTCTTTGTGGGGTGAGGTGGAATCTCAGTGTTGTTTTCATCTGCATCTCTCAAATGACCAGTGATGTGGAGTATTTTTTCATATGATTATTTGCTATTTCTACATCTCTGTTTGAGAAATGCCTGTCCATTTCAGGTGCCCATTTTGGATTGGACCTTTAAATTTGGGAGGTCTTTTTTTTTTTTTTTTTTTTTTTTTTTTTTTTTTTGGTGTCTGGGATCAAATTCAGGACCTTGTGCTTATGAGGCAGGCGACGGAACCCCTGAGCTAAATCCCCAGCCCTAGGAGGTCTGACTTTTTAATGTTCTTTATTTGTTCTCGATAGTAGACCTCTGTCTGAGGCACAGCTGGTAAAAATTCTTCCCACCTTGTGGGTTGTCTCTTCACCCTGTTGGTGGCAACAGCTGTACTGATAAACCTCGGTCCGTCACCCACTGTGGCTCTGAATTGCTGCAGACACTGAATATGTTTTCAGGTGGTTTTTGGCCCTGTGGAAAAATGTACATTCAAATTCTTTTCTCATTTAAATTATTATATATAAGCCGGGCGTGGTGGCGCACACCTGTAATCCCAGGACTCGGGAGGCTGAGGCAGGAGGATCGATGTGAGTTCGAGACCAGCCTGGGCTACATAGTGAGTTCCAGGGCAGTCTCAACTACATA
>NW_022900949.1:2076912-2091260 GCF_012274545.1 Fukomys damarensis
GGGTACCGGGGATCCAACTCGGGACCTTGTGCTTACAAGGCTCTTTTAAATTCTTCTTATTTATCTTTCTGGTTTTGAGGAGTTTTTTTGGGGGGGTGTTGTGGGAATCAAACTCCAGGGCTCTCTACCACTCAGCTATACCCCTAGCTCTTTCTATTTTTTATTTTGAGACATGGTCTTGCACAGTAGCCCACGCTGACCTTGAATCTGCAATCCTCTTGCCTCAGCCTCCTGAATAGTTGAAATTACAGGCATGAGCCACCCCGCCCGGCTATTGCTGGACTTTGGAGTTCTTTTCATACTGTAGGTATTAGTCTTTTGTCAGATACACAGTTTGCATCTGTTTTTCCCAGTTTGTGCTGCCTTTTCATTTTCTTGTTTATTGGTTGGTTGGTTGGCCTTTTGAAACAGGGTCTTTCTGTGGAGCTCAGGCTGGCCCTGAACTCATTGTGTAGGCCAGGCTGGCCTCAAACTTGCAGAGATCCTTCTGCCTCAGCCTCCTCAGTTCCAGGTTTACAAGCTTGCAAGTGCGGGCCAACACGCCCAGCAGTTTGTTGTTTTGAAACAGGATCTTGCTATGCAGTTCAGGCTGGCCTTGAACTCACTTGTAGCCTTGGCTGGCCTCAAACTCACGGCAACCCTCCAGCCTCAGCCTCCTGAGTGCTGGGATCACAGGCGTGCGCTACCTCACGCAGCTTTCTCTTTCCATTATCTTGATAGTCTTCCTCGATACCCAAGTTTGAAATTTTGACCAACTCCAGTTGTCTGTCTTTTCCTTTGCTTGCCTTTACTTATATTGAAGCAGGACGTAAAGGAAAACAGATTTTTCCCAACCTGGCGGTCCCCTGTGCAGGTCAACCCCCGGCCTGTTGCTGTAACTCCTTGTTCTGGTACAGACAAAATTGACAACGGCGTCCTGTACACAAAGCTTATGTCATCTTGTTCTCACGGGACTTACAAGGCTCTGTCTTCTTTCACCGCTAAAGTACAAAACTGTCTGCCCATCCTGTTTCTGCAAACTCACTTGCTGTGTCACTAGAAAGTCCAAAACTGGTACCTTCCTTTGTTTTGCGCTCTTCCCTCGGATGTTAGTCCATGGAGCTGTGTTCCCCTAACATAAACCCTCCTGTTTCCTTTTGGTCTCTCCTGTTTCTTGGTTTCTGCAGCAGTTTTCACATCTCAGAAACTTTTGCTTCCGTGTTTCCTGTAACAGTTGTATTGCCAGGCACAGTGGCACGTGTCTGTAATCTCAGCTACTTGGGAGGTTGAGGCAGGAAGATTGCAAATCGAGACTAATGTGAGTGACACAGCGAGTGGCGATGTGCTCCTGTGACTGCAGCATTCAGGAGGCTGAGGCAGGAGGATCACTGCAAGTTCAGCATGTCCACCCAAGGCTACACAGGGAGTTCAAGGCCAGCCTGGACTACCTAGTGAGACCCTGTCTCAAAAATAAAGTAATATTAAATAAATAAGAAAGCTTTACGGTTTTAGCTTACAGTTTCTTTGTTGCACTTTGAGCTAATTTTTGTGTATGATGTTCTGATGTGAAGTAAAGGGACAAGTCCTTTTTATTTATTTATTTTTGAGATAGGGTCTCCCTTTGTAGTTCAGGCTGGCCTTGAACTCACTATGCAGCCCAGGCTGGTTTTGAACTGGTAGCGATCCTCCTGCCTCAGCCTCCCAAGGAATAGGATAAGGGGTGGGTGCCTCCATGCCCCCTGGGCAGACCCTGCTTCTTTCCCTGGTGAGGCTGATAGAGGAGAGATATAATTCTCAACCTGATGTGCCAAGTTTGTGTTCCTAAAGTTGAGGAATGAATTCCAAGGACCAGCGGAGGTTCAGAGTGGGAGAGATCAACCGAGAGAGGTGCAGGGCACACCAGGCGGGGCAGACAGATGCCCAGAGAAACTCGGCCCAGGCAGCTGGGAGCTGGGGAGCTGGAGACAGGCGGAGCTCCCGAGAGACAGGAGGGTTCCGAGTGGGTGGCCGCCGAGGCCACCTCTCCAAGCACGTTTTCAGGGCACCTGTTTCACGAGGTGGGTCCAATGTGGGTCAGCTGTAACAGACCCGAGGGCTTCCGAGGCCAGCCGCTTAGCTAACCTGGGTCCAGCAGTGGGGTGGGGACACAGCGAGGGCCACAGGCGCCACTGTCAGTACTCCCGCCCCCAGTGTGAGGACGGGAAACCCCAGAGGGGTGGTGCCACCTGCAGCACCTTCCCAAGCTTGCCTTGTCCCCAGGGAAGTATGCAAGTCCTGCCTTCCTCAGATGCGCCTCCAGCCACAGCTGTCTGCCCCGAGGGCCCGGCCCTGCCTGCTCACCCATTAATTCCTACCTAGCCCAGCTGTCCGTTGTCAGGAGCAATTCTACGGCATTTTGGGGGAGCCATTTCCCAATTAAGTCACGATTGGGCCTAGTCCTCCTGCCTGCAGGCCGGCTGCAGCTCCATTTTGGCCTGCGTCCCGGCCAAGACCTCAGTGGTGATGCCTTGCCCCTGCCGGGCACGACTGCATCAGCGGAAGACCTCTTGGTTCCTTGAGAACCGAGCAGTAAGAGAAAGGTCTCACCTGGGGAGGGACGGATTCCTAATCAGCGTAAGTTCCTCTTTGTCCTAGGGTTGTCACAGCCGCCCTCCCCTCTGAGTCGTCCGTTGCTCCTGACGCACTGAGTGAGGCTGTGGCAAGCCTGGGGGGCCTTGGTCTTTGCTGCCCGGAGCAGCACTGATTCGATCCACAGCTCAGCTTCTTCTGTAGGTCTTCATTTCCTGTCTTCATTAATTTGCCTCGTGTTGTCCTGGCTCACAGGAGACCGGGGCTTCTGGTCACGGGTCCCGTCCCCGTCCCCCCTCCACACCCCAGACCCGCTCCTCCTTTCCGTCTTGGTGCAGCAGCAGCCGGAGAATCCTCGGTAACTGGGTTCAGCCTCTGAGTGACCCCACATCACCCTTTTGCTGCTAAGTCGGAGACCCAGCCAGATGGGAGGAGCCTTTGCTTGCACCTCAGCAAGACCACCCCGTGTTCCCTGCCCGGGAGAAGCTTCCCTGCCTGTGGTGTGGGTCACAAGTCAGCGAGTGGACATCCTGCGGAGTCACCAGGCTCACGGGCGCGTGGCCCCTGCTCTGGGGGGAACAGCACGGGAACTGATTCAGATCGAGACAGGTCTCCGAGTCCCATGAGCAAGAGCCATTGCCGCGTGTCCTACCTGTGACCGGGCAGGGGTGGGGCTGCCGGGCCACAGAGGGTGGAGTCTGGGCAGACAAGCTGCATGCAGGGGAGGCGAATCCCAATCCAGAGGGCGTCAGACGATGCCTTCTGTGACGAAAGTGGCCCACGCAGCCAGGCCGCCACAGGCCGCAGGCTGGCCCCCGGGGCTCGGGGCTCTGGCCGGTCCCTGCTTCAGTCACAGAGGCTCCTGGGCTGAGACCCTGGCGAGTGCCAGCCTGTGTGGCCGGGCCGCGCGTGAGCTCCATCCCTGCCACCTTGGCCACGGTGTCCTGAGCCCACTGGGCAGTGGAGGGGCTGAACAGGGTCACTCAGCGGGTCAGCACTCACGGGGGACACTAATATTTGCAGTTTTCCTGCTTCGGAGAGCTTTGCCCACATTTCTCTTCCTCAAATTTCCAGTCACTGACTTCCGAGCTTACTTCCGAGCTTGTGAGGCTCCGGCCAAAAGCGAGGGCTGTGGCCCAGGAGTCAGGATCCAGTTCCCCGGCTGGCCGCCTCTGTGTCCAAGTCCAGGCCCAGCCAGGCACGCAGCTCTGGGAGCGGGAGCTTTCGCCTCCCCTTGGGGCTTGGGGCCACGGTGTGCAGCTCTCCCCTCTCAGGGGCTGGAGGCCCAGAGCCTCTGTGAGCCAGGCCAGGGCCTCTCCTCCTCGGTCAGCTGCTGTCGGGGGCCCTCGGGCGGCCACGGCAACAGCAGGAGAGGAGGCCATGGAGCAGAGGGGCCAGCACTGGGCTGCTTCCTCCTGCTCACGTGTGAATGTGATCTGCTGGGGATCGAACCCAGGCCTTCACACTGAGCTCCATCCCCAGGCTTTTTATTTTTTATTTTGGGACAGGGTCTCACTAATATGCCTAGGCTGGGCTCGATCTTGAGATCCGCCTGCTTCAGCCTCCCAAGTGCTGGGATTACTGGCGGGCTGCCACCACACCTGCCGTACCAGAGGCATTTCCCAAAGAAGAGTGGCTGCCTGGCGGGCAGGATCTCTCAACACGTGCAATTCGCATGCGGGACCAAGGTTGGGCTCTCTGCTCCAATCTTCCCAAAGCCCCAGCCCCAGTCAATGGAAAAATTGTCTTCTACAAAGCCAGTTCCTGCTGCCAGCCAAAAAGACTGGGAACTAGAAGCTGGGCGTGGTGGTAATCCCACCATGCAGGAAGCTGAGGCAGGAGGATCGCTGTGAGTTCGAGACCAACCTGGGAATACATGGTGAGACCCTGTCTCCAAATTACAGGAGGCTGAGTAATCTCACGGAAGCCACTGGAAGTTCTCAGATTTATTCACTCTCTGACGTGCAAACGTCTTACCAGTACATCTGGAGTTCACCCTACCTCACTACTCCTTGTTAAATTGGTCCACTGAGCATGCTGTCATTGTGCAACGTGTGGCACAAGTTGGAGAGGAACAAGTGGTCAAGAGCCAAGAGCCTTGTGCACAAAACAACCACACAGGTAGCACCATGAAGTTGTACTGCGACCTTTACCACAGGGAGCAAACTGCTTCTGGTGGTTTTTTTTTTTTTTTCGTTTTTTGAGACAGGCTCTCACTGTGTAGTGGAGACTGCCCTGGAACTCACTATGGCTGGTCTCCAACGCACAGAGATCCTCCCGCCCCAGCCTCCTGAGTGCTGGGATGACAGGCGTGCACTACCACGCCCAGCTCTGGTGGTCTTTTTGAAGAAGGCGGAGGAAAACACACTTGCTAGGTCAGTAGCTGCAAAGCAGGCACCAGGGGATGTGTTGCTTTGCTGAAGCCGTGAAGCCACATCTGGTAGAGCAGCTGTAATAAGAGGTACCATTTGATCACCCACTGTTATCCATCTGGCTTCCTCCCCTCCCCGCTCGCCCCCCTTCCTCTCCCTCCCCCTCCCGCCCCCGGCAGATGGAACCCAGGCGAGTGCTTTAGCAGTGAGCTACATCCCCAGCACATTTTACTTTTTATTTTGGGACTAAGTCGCCAAGGCTCGTTTCAAACTCATGATCTTCCTGCCTCAGCCTCCTGAGTAGCTGGGATTAGAAGCATGTTCAGACACACCTGTCTTCTCCACAGTCCACGTGAGAGAGGTGAGGAGGACGTGATGGAAATTGCCACCCCTGTACTGCGGATTCGTGACGGTGCCCCTGATCTCCACAGCCCCTCCAGCAATGTGGGGTCGCTGTTGCTTTCCACTTTTCCCCGGCAGAGGCAGCGTTGACAGCTTCCATTTGGCCTTTCCACTGTCACGGTCCTTGCCGGACAGGTCGGAGAGCCACTGTGGGGATTCTGGTAGCTGCTACGGATAGATGTTCCTTGTTTAATGGCCGAGCTACGGGGTTTTTAAACAAGTTGGTCACTTAGCTGGGAATAGTAGATGGCTCGGACATCCTAAGATCCAGAACAAGGAAAGCCGGGCGTGGTGGCGCATGCCTGTAATCTCAGCACTCAGGAGGCTGAGGCGGGAGGATCTCTATGAGTTAGAGACCAGCCTGGGCTACACAGTGAGTTCCAGGGCAGTCTCAAACTACATAGTGAGACCCCGTCTCAAAAAAAAAAAAAAGATCCAGAACAAGGAAAGGGTCAAAGGCAGCTCCAATGTGGTGGCTTTGCCTTTTTTTGTTTTTAATTATTATTAATTGAGTTTATTGGTACATTTAAGGTATACAGTACAATTACGTTCATTATTGGGATCTTGCACCTTTACATGACAGGTCTTGGTTCTCATTTTTCCCCCTTCCCCTGCCCTCCTTTCATCCCCTCCTCCCCTCCCCATTTACAAACACTTTATTTCCATTTTTTTCATTTTCTCATTTTTTTCTTTTCCCTTATTACCTTTCCCCTACCCTTCCCACTTTCCCTACACCTTTAGCCCTTTTCTTCCTATTTCACATGGTCAATTATATCATTAGGATCTTGTGTACTATTATAGTTTATTCACACCAGAGAAACTATTCGGTATTTACACATGTGTGACTTGTTTATTTCACTTAGGAGTATATCCTCAATATGTATCCATTTTCCTCGGAATGAAACTAGTTTCTCATTCTTTATGGCTGAGTAGTATTCCATTTTATAGAAAAACCACATCTTCTTTATCCAGTTTCCAACAGATGGGCATATGGGCTGTTTCCAAGTTTTAGCTATTACAAACTGTGCCACTATACACATGGGTGCACATATATCACTGTAATATGATTCTTTTAATTATTTTGGAAAGATACCCAGCAGAGGGATGCCTGGGTCAAATGGAAACTCTAGTCCCAGCTCTTTGAGGTATCTCCATATTGATTTCCATAGTGGTTGCACCAGTCTGCACTCCCACCAACAATGGAGAAGGGTTCCTTTCTCCCCACAACCCAGCCAACATTTGTTACTGGTTGATTTTTTGATAGCAGCCATTCTTTGTGGGGTGAGGTGGAATCTCAGTGTTGTTTTCATCTGCATCTCTCGGCTTTGCTTTTATTTGGGTACCTCTTTAATGCAGTGCTGTCATGGACAATAGAACCTAAAGCTGTAACACTGTGCTGTTCAGTACAGTCAGCAAAAATCACAGCGCTGTACGGAAAAGGACACTGCGGCTCTATAAACAAGATAAACAGAACTGCACTCCCACACCCACCGAAAGATGGGCTGTACATCCAAACAGCCATTAAACAGGTTGTGCAAGGAGGAATATCTGTATACTTATTCCAGCAACGTGTGCTGGGACAGCACCCTGTGCCATTGCATGTGGGAAGTGTTTTAACTTTCTATTTCATTATGTCCAGGGTCTCACAGTCCAAGTCCAAAGTCTCCTCTGAGACTCAAGGCAAACGCCTAGCTGCCAGCCCCTGGAAAGATGGACCTTCCTTTCCCCAGGGGACATCTTCCCTGGAAATGAGGGCTGGAGAAAGATGAACAATATCGTTTCAGCATCGACCCAGAGTTCTTCTTTGAGGGGATCGGGCGTCTCCTTCATGGAAGAGATTCTGGGTCCTTAAACTGTCTCATATGTGGGAGTCTGCTGAGGGCCCACGACTGTGTTCTTACTTTTATTTTGAATTGGTCTGTCTGCGCGGTCCAGGCTGGCGTGGGACTCACTACACAGCCCAGGGTGGCCTCAAATTCACAGCAGTCTTCCTGCCTCAGCCTCCCAAGGGCTGGGATGTGCCTCTCCCCTTCGGCTTCCTTGAGCTCTGGATCCCTTCCTCTGCAGTCAGCCAAGGCTGGTCTGGCATTCTCAACTCTTACAGAATGGATCACCCTTTGGTCCTTATTCAATTCGACCGACTGAACAGACTTAGATCACTTTCTAACTCCCCGGGCTGGAAGATTAAACAAAGGACAGGCATGGGAGCCATTTTAATGCTTTCTGTCTGACCCAACTTTAGGTCCCCTCCTAAAGCTGTCCCACCATCACTTAATTCCTTCATCCTAAAATCTTTTTATCTGTCTGGACTGGAAAAAATCACGTAGTTGTTCCAGAGTGCAGCAGAATGAGATTTGGGTTTGAGTTTCAGCCGATTCAGCTCCGCAGCTCTCAGAGACAAAAAGGCTCTCTCCGGCAGGTAGAGGAGCTGCAGGTCGGTAGGGCTTGAGATGGGGACTGAAAACATCTCAGCTCACCGTTTTCCTTCCCGTGGGCGTGACATTAAGAGCAACCTCTTAATGACCTCCACAGTTGGACAAAAATGATAAAAAGTACTTCTCGTGTGCATGGTCACCCAGAGCCTTGCGTCTGGATTGATTGGCCGGTTGGCTTTGCGGTACTAGCGATTGAACCCCAGGAGCCTGCTTGCTATCACTGCTATTCCTGGCCTTTTCTCTTTTGCTCTTTTTGAGATGAGGTCTCACTGTGGAGCCCAGGCTGGCCTCAAACTCATGGCAATCCTCCTGCCTCAGCCTCCCGAGTGCTGGGATGACAGACGTGCACCGCCACACCTGGCTCTCTTTCTGATAGAGAAAACTCTTGTAAAAAGCAAAACCTACAGAATGCCCCCACAAAATGGCTTCTGCTGAATCCAACAGCAGTTTGCTTTGTTGAGTTCAAAATTAACAGACACTGGAGGCATTAACCACCGAATGGGACATCTGGCCTCATCCTGAGAAAACAGGGCCCATGGAGACCCCAGCTCCAATGTTTTGTGAGCCTCATGATTGTAAAAATGTCAAGATGAAAAGAACAGTTGTTTAACTTCGCTTTTCTGATCTTGAACACTCCCTTCCCCTGGGCTAGAATGGATAGCTAGAGGAATCTTAAACTCCCTAACTACAAAGAACTGCTACATCTGGGTTAAAGTTAACTGTCCTGTGACCATGATTTGTATATCAGTAATGTGCACAGAGAGAATGAAATGTGAGCACCTGAAAGAGAGATCAAGGCTGTAAAACCCTATAAAAGAAGGAGCTGCAAGGCTGTAAGGGTTGATCCCTGGCGCTGCTCTGAGTGTGACTGGCCTTTTGTCAACAAAATAAGCCTTTTATTATTTTACTTCAACTGTCCATCTTTCTGCGCGTGTCACTTACCACTCCCTTCTACAACATTGCTTTCTTTCTTTCTTTTTTTTGGGGTACCAGGGATCGAACTCGGGACCTTGTGCCTGTGAGGCAGATGGTGGCACCACTGAGCTAAATCCCCGGCCCTCACTTTTGTTCTTTTTGAGACCAGGTCTCACTGAGTTGCCCAGGCTGGGCTCAAACTTGAGAAGACCGAGTAATGGGAATTACTGGTGTATGTCACCAGGCCTCAAACTTGTGGTGATCCTCCTGCCTCAGCCTCCTAAGCGCTGGGCTGGCAGACATGTGCCACCATGGCCTGCTGTCTGTGCTTTCTTTTTTACTGGAAATAGTCAGGAGTGTCTAATTATATTTAAAATTAGACAGGATACCAATTCCAGAAACCCCTACTCACCACTTGTCCTGAGGATTCAGTTCCTCTTGAACCATTCTCTGTACCAAAATCTGTATTAGTCAGGCTTCTCCGGGGAAGAGGAACCACAGCACTTTCAGGATATGCATGTGAGCACACAAGTAAGGAAGGAGAGAGCGGGAGAGAGATTGATTTAAGGAACTGGTTCCCCTGATAGGAATCTCAGCAAGTGAAGGCTGGAGCCCTGGGAGGACTTGCAGTTCACATTCAGAGGCAGCCTTGGTGCTGAGGAAGTTGCATTGTGTTTGTATCAAAGCTTCCTAGCGATTGGAGAAGTTCCACTCACCTTATAAAGAGCAATCTGCTGTACTCAGATTCTACTTTTTATTTATTTATTTATATTTATTTATTTTGGTTTTTGAGACAGGGTCTCACTGTGTAGCTGAGACTGACCTGGAACTCACTAGGTAGCCCAGGCTGGTCTCGAACTCACAGCGATCCTCCTGCCTCAGCCTCCCGAGTGCTGGGATTACAGGCGCTTGCCAGGCAGAAACACTGAGCTACATCCCCGGCCCCAGATTCTACTTATTTAAATACGAGTCTCATTTTTAAAAATACACTAAAAGGTAGGGCTGGGGATGTAGCTCAGGGGCACCGTACCTGCCTTGCAAGTGCAAGGTCCTGAGTTTGATCCCCAGTACCCAAAAACAAAACCCACTAAAAGAAAGATCTAGAATAATGTTTGACCCAATCTCTGCTGATGCAAAACCGGACCTATTGCAGTGGGCTGGGGACCCTTGTCAGAAGGCAGTTGGGCGCTACTGTAAGGCTTTATTTATGGACCTCCAGCCCTGCCCCACCGTCTGTCTGTCCTTATGCCAGGAACGTGCTGTTTCAACCACTGTGCCTTTGTGGTGAGTGATAAAATTAGCAAGTGTGGATCTTTAATTTAATTTTATTTATTTATTTTTGGTACCGGGGATTGAACTCAGGACCTTGTGTTTTCGAGAAGTGTGGATGTTTTAATGTGTTCTTCTTTTTAAAAGTATTTGGGTATTCAGGTCTATTGACTCTGTATATTAATTTAAGCTCTTGTTCTTTTTTGCAAAAAAAAAAAAAAAAGAGGGAGAGAGGGAGAAAGAGAGAGAGAAAAGATAAGAAAAAGCATTGGACAACATGGCATACGCCTACTACCCCAGGACTTGGGAGGCTGAGGCAGGAGGATCACTGTGAGCTTGAGGCCAGCCTGGGCTACATAGTGAGTTCGAGGCCAGCCTGAATGATATAGGGAGACCTTGTCTCAACTCCTCCCATTTTGAAAGTGCACAGCAAAACCCTGTCTAAAGAGGGGGGCAGCGATTTAGCTCAGTGACACTGCACTTGCCTCACAAGCACAAGGTCCCGAGTTCTATCCCCCATACAGCAAAAGGAGGGTGTGTGTGTGGTGATTTAGCTTAGTGGCACAGCACCTGCCTGGCAAGCGAGAGGTCCTGAGTTCCATCCCTGGCACCACACACAAAAAAATTGTTGCCTTTGGGATATGCAAATACCCTTGATTTTAGCCCACAGATTTGTGGGTTTTTTGTTTTGTTTTGGAGACAGGATCTCACTGTGTAGATCAGGCTGGCCTTGAATTCACTATGTAATTTGGGCTGGCCTCCAATTTGTGGTGATCTTCCTGCCTCAGCCTCCTGAGTGCTTGGATTACAGACGTGTCCCACCATGCCTGGCTAGATCTCAAGAGTTCAAGGTCAGCCCATCCTGAGATCTTGTCTCAAAAAACCAACATAATTAACAGTAATAGTTTGAGTCTTTTCTCTCTTTCCCTTTATCAGTATAACCAAAGCTTTGTCAATTTTCTTGCTATTTTCAAAGATCCAGCTTTTAGTTTTGTTGATTTTTCTGTTTTGTATTTCATTTCTCTCTACTCTAATTGGTATTGTTTCCTTCTTTCACTGAGTTTTAGTTACTCTTTTTCTAGTATTTTAATACATGAAGTTTGAGTTATTTATTCAAGATCTTTCTGTTCTAGTGCAGACATTCACAGCTATAAACTGTTCGATCCCTGCTTTTGCTCAGTGCCACCAATTTTGGTGTGTTGTGTTTTCATTTTTATTCATTTCAAAGGACTTTCTAATTTCCTTTGGAATTTTTTCTTTAATCCTTGGGGTATTTAGGAACATGTTGTTTAACCGCACACCTATGGATTTTCTAAGTCTCCTTTTGTTATTAATTTCTGATTTCATACTGTTGTGTTCAGACAACATATTTAGTATACTTTTTGTTTCCTTTTTTTGGGACAGGGTCTCACTATGTAGTTGAGACTGCCCTGGAACTCACTATGTAGCCCAGGCTGGTCTCGAACTCACAGCGATCTTCCTGCCTCAGCCTCCCGAGTGCTGGGGTTACAGATGTGCACCACCACGCCTGGCTAACTTTTAAGCCCATTTCTCTAAGTCTTTCTGCAAACCAGTTCCAAAGGCTTCTGAACTCCATGGTCAGGTACCCTCACAGCAATGACCCCATTTGTCTGGTGCCAATTTTCTGTTAGTCACTTTTTCACTGGGACAAAAAATCCTGAGAGCCCCACTTAAAGGAGGAGAGAAACAGTTGGGCTCGCAGACTCAAAGGGTTCAGTCCATGGGCGGCTGGCTCCGAGGCAGAAATGGCCTGGTAGAAGGAGAGCTGCTCACCCCGTGGCAGTCGCGAAGCATGGGGGGAGGGAGAGCCAGAGACAGGGATGTCCCCTGCAACCCCGGGTCTTGTCACCTGCGTCTTCCCCCAGGCCCCACCCAACAGCACATAGAGATACGAACTCCTGAGCGGACTGAGCCACTGGTGGGCACAGCGCCCCACAACCCAGTGGCCTGCCCAAAGCCCCGCCCCTGATGGTGGGAAACCTTTTAGATTTAAAAGCACAACAAAAATCTCTTTTGTCTGATACGTGCGGCCAGCTCCGCTCTCTTTTCATTCTTATTTGCTGGGAATATCTTTTGCTATCCATTTACTTTAAGCCTCTTTGTGTGTTTTTGAAGCTGAAGTGAGTCTCATTTAAAGGGGTACATAATTGGATGATTATAAATCCATTCTGACACCTTTGGCTTTTCAGCAGAGAGTTTAATCCAGTTTCATTTAATGTAACTACTGAGGAGGATTTATGCACGCCGTTTTCGTAGGTGTCTTCTGTCTTTTTCGTTTAATTTCCCCATTATTGACTTCTTTCGTGTGCAACATATTCCAATGTACCATCACCGTCATTTTGCAGACGTGAGTGTACGTAGGAAATAAATGAAGATTCTTGGATGTGCAGTGGCTGGGTTATAGTGGGAAAGGCGTATGCCGTTAAAATTCTTGATGAAGCCAGGCCTGGTGGTACACACCTGGAATCCCAGCGCTCTGGGAGGCTGAGGCCAGAGAATCCCGGGTTCTAGTCCAGCCTGGGCCACTTTAGTGACTCAGCAAGCTCCTGTATCAACATAAAAACTATAAAAGGGCTGGGGACATAGCTCAGTGGGAAGGCCCTGGGTTCGATCGCCAGCACCCCGCCAAACACCCACACCTCGGTGGATGTCGCCAGATGGATCTTCAATTCCTTCATTGCTTTACTCAGATGCTTTCCTCTGAAGAGTACCTTGCACTTTATTGAAACTGTCTGTGGGTTCAATGAGATTCCCACTTACACTGTGTCACCCTGGAGAAGGGGACACAGCTCCTGTGTATCCCGCAGTCCCACCATGCCTATCAGAAGCCAAACGTGGAGGAAACGGAGCCTCTTTTCCTGTTGTAAGTAGGGAAACTGGAAAAGGAGGGAGCTCGTCAAGTTGAGGAGCTGTTCACGCAGCTCTGTCCGCCCGCACACCTGTGGGCCGGCTTCATGTGTCCGGAGACTCCCAGGGAAGCCGGGGGAGTTCTCCAAGACCCTTTACAAAACTAGGAGACCGAGGCCCCGAGACTCAGGCCCACACCCCAGTAGATGCCACTGGATTTAAAGTCTCCGAGAACCTTTTATTGAGCTCCTAGCGCATGCAACTTGTCCTCCCTGTGGGAAAGAGCACGGTGGAGTACCCACCCCTGGCCTTAGGAAGCCTTTAAATACTTATCAGTTGAGGCGTGAATAGCAGCTCATTTGTTCCTTATCCCTCCTTAATGATTATTTTTCGGTCTCTGCCAAGAAAACTGCAGGCTTGTGAGAGGATTCCTTGGTCCTTGTGGTCCTGATGAAAGGATTCTGTCAAGACCCAGAAAAATTTCGAGAAAGCAAGGGCAGAATTTATTGCGAAGAAAAATGAAAAAGTACAAAGCCTTAAGGGAAAGGGTGGGCAAGAGCCAAGGTGGTGGCTGCACATTGCACCCAACAGCAGTCTTGATTTCTTTTTATATACGAGACAGTAACTCTCCTGGCTTCTGGAATGATAGCGATTATCATGCCGTTTCCATGGTGATCATACTTATGGACAATGCGTCTCCGAAGCGCCTCTGGAATGTCTTTCACTGCTGTGAAAGGTCTTCTCCTCTCCTCCAGGTGGCCAGTGATTTCCCCGAAGTGCGCTCTTGACCCGGGAGATTTAAAGAAATTGTGACCCAGGTCGAGCTTTAGCTGATCGTTTTCATTATCACCGGGCAGTGGGCCAGAGCGACCAGGAGCGCTCCGGTCTGGCCGCCGGGGTGAAGGATGAGTGACCCCGACTCTTGGCTGACCATCGGATGGCGCAGCTGTGCGCACTGTCTGACCTTAACATTTCACCACGCTCTGCAGGGACTTTTATCTGAGACTTAACAGATGGTTCTAAATGTAGCGCACACCGAGGTCTTTATGCTGTTAACTGCAGTCGGCATGCTGTTTTGATTCCCGTGGTCCCTCAGGCCCTCTAATGTCCGACCACCTGCCTAGAATAAGGTCAACCAGGCCGGTCCGAGCTTCACCCCGCAGTGTCCGCTTCCCCTCACCCGGACACGTCCTGCTTCTGAATAGTAATCAACACTAGGAACCGAGGCAAGACACCAGCCTGAGGGACATCAGGAGTCGGGTCGCCACCATCGCGGTGTTCGAGGCTCCCTGCCGAGTGTCCCTTGCTCATTTATTCGACCGATGCACACCAGGCATCAACTAGGAGTCAAAACCCCATTTTACAGATGGAGAAACTGAGTCCCAGGAAGTTCTCCGACTAGAGGGGGCGCACCATCCCCGACCAACCTCTGCAACTGGGCGTCCCTAGGCCACCGACAGCGGGGGGGGCACGTGGCTGGCCCTCGATGGCCCCGGAACGCAGCGCCCCTAAGCGCAGAACGCCGGAGTCTTCCGCCGCC
>NW_022900949.1:2092280-2114021 GCF_012274545.1 Fukomys damarensis
GCCCTGCCCTGCGCGCGCTCTCTCCCTCCCTCCCGGCCCGCCCGAGGTGACCTGGTCCCGAGTTTCTCTGCGCTTTGCGCCGGGACTGCTCCTGCCGGGTCTCGCCTCTGGCCAAGCCAGTCCGCCCGCTTTCCCCGTTGCGATCGCGTTCTCTGTGCGACCCCGGTCCCCCCTTGAGGCACAGGGGCCGCCCGGGGTCCAGTCTGTTTGGCCTGGGAACTCTGGCTCGCGGAGGGCCAGGTTCTGGCAGTAAAGACGGGTTTTTGCCTCGCGTGGATGAGCCACACGCTCACGGGCTACTGAGATGATTCAGGAGCAGGTTGCGTTTTGTTTTTCCTCCTTGGGTTTGTTGCCTGTTGCTGAAACCGACCAGTTACGTAACTCTCCAGCCCTGTCCCCTGTTGTGGAAAAGTTGGGTTTGAGTTTGTTCCTTCAGTGGGGCAGCGGTAGTGGTTTTATAAAAATGAGCGTGCCACGTTGGAAACTTAACTGTGAATGATGAGGTTGCTAAGTGAAGGCCGTTGAGGGATTTGAAATCCGCGTTTGGGTGGTGAGGATTACCAGGCGCGCATCCTGGGCCTGGGCCTGGGTTCCTGCCTGGGCTGTGGGAGGGGGCTGGTTCAGGCCTGGCCCTGGAGTCCTAGGCAGCGTGGCTGTCACCTTCCAGATCTGATGGCCCTCACGAGGCTTGCTTGGTGCTGGCAAGGTTTTTGTGAGTTTTCTGCTGAGAGGAGATTTCCGGACTCAGCCTGTCAGGTGTCCCTTGGTGTCTCCTTGTGCTCTGAGGCCGGGGGAGCCACCCCGTCCCCAGCCAGAGTGAGCTCAGGCACTGTCCTGGGGTGCGTGGAGCCTACATACTAGGTGGTTGAGTCACTTCTGAGGGTAGGCCACCCACTTTGGCTTTCTTTTAGCCCCTACTCGAGGGAGAAAACATTTGACTCATTCTAACCCCAGATTCCTTAAAATGGAGAGCTTGCCGGGTTGGGGCATCGAGGAGAGCAGGTGTACGTGTCTGGGTTTTTCTTTTTCAGTTTTATTTACATTTGGCGAATGGAGATCGGCAGTGAGTTTGCCTGGAGATGTGGTCCAGCTGCGCAGGCCCCGCCTCCTTGTAGTTTCTCTGCTTTGTAGACCTCTCTGCTTCCCCAGCTTAAAAACTGGGGGGTGGCAGTTAGGGTTTTGTCCCTTTTAAACGTGAGAATATCAGTTCCACCAGCAGATATCCACGAGCGGATAAGGCCAGACAGACCTTGCTGGGTGCAAATTGTGTTCAGTGAGAGTCTGAAGGCTCAGGCTCAGGGCTTCTGAGCCCAGCAGCCGCGCTGAGCTGTGATGCAGGGCAGCTGGGGTGGGGCGAGGGGAACGTAAGGGTTTCATTGTGTGTGAGTCCTTGTGGCTATAGCTCATGTAACACAACAAACCTGCCGTGAGTTCTGCTGCGTCCTGTTGGCGATTAATGCGGGGTGCTGCGTGCCTTTCTCTTGGAGTTGAAAAAGAATCCACTCCCTTTCCTGCGCCTGAAGCTGAGCTGTAGGAATCAGTGTGGAGACCTCCCTGGAGGTGAGCATGGCAGTGAGTTCTCAAGACACTGGACGGTGAGTCCTGCTGTACTTTTAACCAGCCCTGATGGCTCGCCCACCTGTGGCCTAGCTGAACTCTGCTTGGGGAAGCGGAGTCTGTCATCCGCGTGTTTCGGGGGAAGGATCTGAACTGGGGGCAGGAAAGGTGGTGACTATACCTAGAAAGTGGGAGAGACTTGATCACCCCGAGTGCCAGCTGGTGGCACTGGCTGTGTAAAGCATCCGGAGGATCTTCCTTGTTTGTCCTCAGGGCGGCTGTGTAACCACCAGGAAGACTCCGCTCCTGCCTTGCCGTTTGACTTTTCCCTGTTGGGTGAGCAGCTGTCAGCTCTCAAGGGCAGTCCCTTCGGTTTCGCAGCAGTGTTGAAATCGAATTCATGTACCCTACAAAACACACGTGTAGATTTTGCAAGTCAGGGGCTGTTAGTGGTTTCAGAGTTGAACCGCCCTCACCGAGATCATTTCTAGAACTTTGAGAGAGAAACTGTAGCTCTTAGTCCCTTAGTTCTCCCTCCCCGAACCCAGGCCTCCACTGATCTTTAACATTGTTTCTGTAGGTATGCTTCTTCTGGACGTTTCATATCTGAGGGTCATGCTGGGCTTTGGGTACCTGGCTTTTGTGTGTGTGTGTAGAGGGTGAAACTCAGGTGCATGCATGCTGTGGGCAAGCACTTTGCCACTGAGCTGCACCCTCAGCCCTGGGTTTGGCTGCCTTCTTTCTGTTTTTTGGTCTGATGTTTTCAGAGTTCATCCATATTGTAGTTCCTTTTCGTGACTAAGTACTATTCCATCATGAAGACGGGCCTGTTGATGGCCGTTTGGGCTGTTCGCCCTTTGCCTGCTGTGAACAGGGATGTTGGAATGGCTGTGCAGATGTCTATGGTGACATCACAGGTCCTGCGGCCTCTTTGCAGCTAAGCTTTTGAGGAGCGAGCACTGTGATGTTCTCCAGGGTCTGGCCAGTCCTGGTGCCGGTTCTGCCCGTACCAGTTTTACAGAGTGGATTTTACCTTAAAGTCTGTTGAAAGGCAGAATATGTGTGCCACCTGGATGGGAGGACCAAGTGGGGCTGATTCTTGCCGACCTGGATGGTTGGTGTAACCCTCGTTTTCTTGGTATGAGATAAAGCGGGCGGTTATCAGCCTGGAGACGTGGAGGAAGATGCTGGTATAGTCATCTCTGAGTGTCCACCCTTTCCTGGGCCCCTCTCCTTCCAAAGTGAGATGCCTTGGTGATGGCTGGGGTAACAGACCTTTTGGGCTGCCCAGTTGGAATATTTCCTCCTGACCATTGCTGACACCCAGGATTCTCCAAACGGCGGAGTTCGGGTGAAGGACGGAGGGCACACTGGCTGGTGACAGAGAGGGTTGAGCTGCAGGCGTGCTCACTGACACGGTGCAGCTCAGAAAATACTCAGTGGGGGGAGCCTGTGGACAACGGTGTCCTTTTGAGTGCCCCGGTCCTGGAGGCCCTGCTTCCCCTGGGGAGGGCGGGGCCGGTGTGGACCTGTGTCGGAACACATCGGGTTGCTGTGGGGTTGCTGTCAGTTGTGTGCTGTGAATGCACTCCACCTGTGTGTCAGAGCCCTGCAGTGGGACGGCCACAGGGATTCCCCTGGGACACCGCTACGCCCCGTGCCCGTCCCGGCGGTTCCGTCTTTGTGAAGGCCCAGCTGCCGCCCTGCTGTCACCTGAGGTGGGCGGCAGGTCAGCAGGGAGACTCCCATCCTGTGCCGCGTGTTCCTTGCTCCCGGTGCTCAGATTTTCCTCGGCAAGGCCGAGCTGCTCCCTTGTGCTCGAGCGTGTTCTCTCTCGCAGAAGCTCCTGGCCACCCGTTGTCCCTGTAGAGCCCCTGCCCAGCTGCGCCACTCTCCGTGTGCGTTTCCTCCCAGTCCTTTTGTCAGAGAGCACACTTGGGCTGGCCTTTCCCCTTAAGCTGAAGCACGTACGGAAAGTGGCCCTCGGCGGTGAGCGCCCTGCCAGGCCCTCTGAGAGTTCCCTCAGGTGAGCAGAGCGGCTCGGCCCTCGGCTGTGGCACCTGGGAGAGGGGACAGGAGCCAGGGCCTCAGGTCTCATCCCGTTTTGTGTCTCGGGTTCAGCAGGACGGGAGCGGCGGCATTGCTGACAGATCTCCCTCCAAAGCGGAGTGGAGCACACACTTCTCATTGCTGCTTCACCGTCCTACCGTGGGACCCTCTTGTTTACAATGTGAAGGTCGTTTTTTGTTTGTTTGTTTGTTTTTGGTACCGGGGATCAAACCTGGGTCCCTGCACTTGCAAAGCAGGAGGCGGAGCCACTGATCTAAATCCTGTGCCCTACAGGTCGTTTTCTAAGTAAATTCCCAGAGTTGTGCACCCACTGCCGGTGGCCAGCTCTTTGATTTCTCTTCCCTCGCCTCCCTCCTCTCTGCCTTGGCTTCCTGGCTCTGCCGCTGCATTGCCACAGCTCTGGTGTTGTGCTGTGGGCCCCGTGAGAGAGATCTGTCCCCAGGGGTAGGTGGGGGCTCAGCCCTCGTGGACCCGACTGTGGTGACTCCCCTCATGTGTGCCATCCGCACGGCTGCGTGCTGTGGAGACTGCATGGCCACCCCACTGGGTGCAGTGAGGACTCAGGGTGTGGGGCTTGGGAGCCTCATGGACCCAGAGCAGGGAGTGGCCACTCCGTGAGGGCCTTTGTGCCTAGCTGCCCTGGCATTGTTGCGGTGCGCGTGCTGGGTGAGCGGGGCCGGGGCCTGGGGAGGAAAGGACTGCAGCTGGCAGAGTGCGGGGCGTGGAGGGTGGAGGGCCACGTGCCACCTCCGCAGCGGGTGCGACCAGAGCAGGGGCCCCCAGACTGAGCCGGTCCCCCTGGTCGGGCAGCCTGTGTGCAAGCTGGAGGAGCATGTTCGGGTTTGCCATTCCCTACTAGGGGGCAGTGCGCCATTGCTGCTGTGGGCTGTGGCTCTTCGTGGCCCAGACAGTCCAGCTGTGGCTGTCCTGGGGGACCCAGAGCCGGGGTTGGCGGTGCGGCCAAGGTGGTGACTTTTCACAGCTCTGCCCTCACACAGCATATGGTCTTGGACTCTTCCTGGGCGGAGAGCTTTCCTCAGAGAGCAGATTTGGGCGTCCTCCTGTGCTGGGAGTGCTGCTGGGTCCTGAGATCACGTTGCTGGCTGGCAGCAGACGGTGCCTTTCTGTGTGTGTCGGTCATACAGCGGCTTGGGAGCTGGGGACCAGGCCGGCCTTCAGGACCCCTGCCTGTTGCCCAGCTGCTGCATTGACAGGCAAGTGACTCACATCACCTAGGCCAGGGCGGCCCGTCCTTCCACATCAGCAGTACAGAGTGCAGAGCACTGGACCTCAGCGGCCGGGGACAAGGACCCTGGCCCTCGGCTCAGAGCCACTCTGCTCTACTGCGCTGCTGCTTCCTTTTGAGAATATGAATCCGCAGAGTGACACAGATCCTGGGCCTTGTGCCGCCACCGCCTCCTCCTGTGAAAACACTGAGGATGAGCTCTCTAACGCAGAACGCACAAACCCTGTAGGTTGGTCTTTTCCATGTAGCAGTTGTGAAGGTGTTTCTCTCCTCTGGTTTTACTTGCTTTCTTTTCTTTCCTTCTTTCTCTTTTCCTCTCCTCTACGCCCTCATTTCTTTCTTGTACCAGGGATGGAACTGAGGATTGAACCCAGGTCCTTTGCACAGAGCTACATCTCCAGGCATTTTTATTTAATCATTTATTCAGAGACAAGGTCTTGCTAAGTTTTCCAGGCTAGGCTTGAGCTTGGTGTCCTCCTTCCTCAGCCTCCCAGAGTGCTGAGGTCCCAGATGTGGGCCAGCATGCCAGGTTTGGTGATGGGTTTTGAAAGCAGGCTCTGTGTGTCTTGCACCCTGCCCTCCAGGTCAGACCTCCTGAAGTAGCTGAAGTAGCGATACTCAGTGCTTTTGCCCTGCAGTGTACAGCTCACATTCTAGAAGTAAAAGAGCGTGTTCCCTCCTTGGGGGCACTGCTGTCAGACGGGCATCCTCAGTGGTGATCTCTGGGGGTCATCCGTATGTGGGGCCCACAGGGGTCCAATGTGGCAGGCACCCCTGTGTCCCTGGGTCCCCTTCCACAGCAGCCCCTCCCCCGTCCTCTCATGCTGCGGAGTGGGGTCTGTTCTGAGCAGTGCTGGGAGAAGCCTTCCTCAGGACCGAGGCCTGCCCTGCAGCCCTGCAGCCCTGCAGCTGAGGTGGCTTCGTCTTGGAGTGGCTGGTCCCAGGGCCGTGAGAGGTTGCTAGGAGCTGCAGGGCAGGCTCAGAGCGTGCACAGAGTGGGGCCGTGGTTCCACACAGCTGATGGGTGAGCTGCTTTTGTGTAGAAGTAATGTGGCAGGCAGAACTCAGTCAGGGACCACTCTGTTGGGCAGGAAGTATGAAGTCGCCTCTTCTGTAGTTTGATAACAGGCAGAGCCCAGGGCATCCCTGTGGTTCACAGATGAGGTGAGGAGGCTCGTGTGAGATCTCTAAGGACATGATCAGGGAGCCGGGAAGTGCTTGTGTCAGTGAGACGTGGAGGTCCTGAAGAGGCTGTGCGTCCCGTCCCGGGTGACCTGGGGCTGGGAGGAGGAGCAGAGCAGTTGGACAGCGGTGCCGCCATTAGGTGAAGGTGTGTGCAGGGTCGGGGTTTTCCAGAATAAAGAGCTGGGGAAGCGCCAGGATTGTGTGCGGCCCCCATGCTTGCAGTTCAGTCCCACGCTGGAGAATACACGGTGAGTCACTGCATCTCAGCCTTGGGTTTTAGGAGAGGAGACACATTTATGTAGTCAACACTGGTGGAGTCTCCTGGCTGACAGCAGAGAGCAGGATGGGGAGGGCCTGCCTGGGATGTGTTCTGTGGACCAAGAGCTTGGTGGACATCAGGCCAGCCAGGCTGAGGCCACGGGGCAGCAAGTGCAAAGGTCCTGGGGCGCTGGCACAGGCTGAGGCTGAGCATTGCAGTGTGTATGAGGTTGCAGGAGTCTGTGGCCTGAGAGTTTATACCAGCACATTCAGGGGTGATTTTTGCATTTTGTGCTTTTCCTTTGTCGGAGTGGGTAGTTTTTTTTGTTTGTTTGCTTTTTTCTTTGAGACAGGGCCTCCCTACACAGTTGAGGCTGACCGCCCCCCCTCCTCTGTGGGAATGAAGTGATTCCTCTCCATGCCGCACTCACACATGGCTGGATTCAATAGTGTTTGGCAGTGTCCGAAAGTCACTGTCTGGCAGGACGCTCCTCCAGGCCTTCAGCAACTCGAGGGCCTAGGTGGACCTTGCAGTTTCTGTTGGAGCTGGACTGCGGACTTAGCCACCTGGCCTGGCCCTTGTGGGCTGCACAGCAGGACTTGTTGCTCTCAGGCTGTGTCTGGAGCAGAGGGCATGCAGACTGGTTCCTGGGCTCCATTAGGGTCTGGCCAGGTCTGGTCTGGTTGGGTCAAGGCAGGTGGCTGCAGAAGGCCCTGCTGCCTCTCTTCACCTTCTGGTCAGCTGGCCTGGGTCAGCGACCTCCTCTGTGCAGAGTACTTTCCCTTAGTGCTCTTTAAACTTACTTAGTGCTCTTATTTCGGGGCCAGCCTGTCAAGAGTGGAGGGAGGGCTAATAGTCCAGCTATAGAAGTCAGCTCATAGCCAGGCATGATGGTGCACTCAGGAGGCTGAGGCAGGAAGGGTCACTGTGAGTTCGAGGCCAGCCAGGGCTACACAGTGAGATCTTGTCTCAAAAAAAAAAAAAAAAAAAAAAAAAAAAAAAAAAAAAAAAAAAAAAAAAAAAAAGTCACTGGCAGTGTGGCCAGATCCCAGCTGCAGGGTGTGCGCATGTGCAGAGTCCCCACCGGGCCTGAGGTTAGGAATCTTCTCTGCAGCCCTGAGAGAGAGCACCTGACTTCACATCCCTCTGTCCCTGTGGTGCTGTCTCCCGAAGCCCCAGAGCAGATGGGGTTTCCTGTTGGTGTCATGCCAGCAGCCCGTCCTCTGCTCAGATTTCCAGCCCGTGCACCTCTGGGCAGAAGGAGCCCAGGGCTCTCGGCTGTCTCGCTCCACCTCCGGGCCCCTGGTGCTCCAGGTGCCACCAAGGCTGTTTCTCCCTCCTCAGACCCCGAGCACGGCCGCGTGGAGGGTGCCCGCCCAGAAGTGGGACTGTCCCCAACAGAAGCATGCTAGACACTGGGGGACAGGAAGTGATGGCGGCTGTGGGATGCAGAGCCCACTCCAAGCTGGTGTGGCAGGGTGGCCGCAGGCTGCTCCCTGCTCAGGCTGAACTCATTCCTGCTGCCGTGCGGTACCTCAGCCAGGTGCACACTGCTGAGCCGGTCTGCGCGCTTGGAGGAGGCGAAGGCCGGGGCAGCGCCTCTCGGGAGCACATGGCCTGTTCGGGAGGGTTTGGGAGGGGCCGTCAGCGCTGGTCCGAGGGTGATGGGGCATCAGTGACAGGGCCTGCACACGCTGCAGGCCTCACCGTGGAGCTGGCCTCAGACTGGCGACTGACTGCCCTGCTCAGGCAGCAGGGACCACAGGAACCTCTGTCTACTGGGACAGCTTGAGAGGCCCCTGAGGACCCGTGTCTCAGGGAGGACTGGGATGCACAGCGGGAGGTGTCCCCACAGAGCCCTGCACTGTCGCAGGTAGCGGAGACCTGGCAGAGCAGTGCCTGGCCTGCAGGCATTTCAAACACCTGTGGTGTGGACACCACTCAGCAAGCAGCACAGGGCTGTGTGACCCCACGTGGAGCAGGTCCAGAGGATGGGCGGTGGGCAGGGCTGGGGAGAGTAGGTCGGTGGGGGCAGTTTCAGCTTTGCAGTGTGAGACAGTTCTGGAGATGTGGGAAAATGCCCCTGAAATGCAGGAATGATTAGGATGCCCCAGTGTGGAGGTGCACGTCTGTAATCCTAGCTCCTCGGAGGCTGAGGCAAGGGGGTTCTAAGTTCAAGGCCAGCCCGAACCGCTCTGAGACCCTGTCCTAAAATACAAAGGGTTAAGGGTATAGCTCATAGGACCCTGGATTGAATCAATCCCTGGTACTGAAAAAAGAGATCCAAACGTTGATTTTGGTCTTCCCTCTGGAAAAGAAAATATTTTCATTGAAGAGTGCAGTTAACCCAGCAGCCACCCCCTAAGAAAAGTGTGTTAAAGCGATGCCAGGCCACAGTGGGTGTTTCGGTATGGGCTGGGCACGGTGCAGACGGGACTCCCACCAGCCCTCGTGCCCCAGCAGCTGCAGAGCCCTGGAGAAGCCCTGGCCCTGGGGTCTCCCAGCAGCGGGACAGTCAGGGCAGGCAGGGCGGAGGGTCCAGCACATGGGCCCTGCTGCCTGCCCTGTACCTTGTGTCTCTGCTGTGTTACTCGTCACCTGTGATGGCGCGAGCTGCTGGCTGCGGAGTGTGAGGCCGTGGCCCCTGCTTCCCCGCCCAGTGGGGCCGTGTGTCCCGGGTGGTGTGCTCTGTGCTGGTGTCTTGCACACTCGCAGGGCTCTGTACATGGTCCTTTGTGCCACCTCCCACTGCTGTGTGTGAGGCTCGTGCCCGGAGTGTTGGTGGCTGCAGGTGGTGCCACTGGGGTGCTGATGTGGGCTTATTAAAAATTGCCGTGCTGCTTTGGCCCGCAGGCCAGGAAGCGAGCATTTCCCTCATCACCCTGTCGTGGGCCTCGGGCTGGGGGCCCAGACCCAGTGTACAGTAGTGGGGCGGGGTCCCCGCCATCACAGGAGGCTGCTGCGTGGGATGTGCTGGGGAGGCCATGTGCCTGGGCCCCTGCAGGTGACACTGCTTCCCCCCAGGTTGGCCCTGAGGGCATCCTGCAGAATGGCGCGGTGGATGACAGCGTGGCCAAGACCAGCCAGCTGCTGGCCGAGCTGAACTTCGAAGAAGACGAAGAAGACACCTACTACACGAAGGACCTCCCCATCCACGCATGCAGGTGGGCGGGTGGGGCCAGCCCCTGCCACACGTGGGCAGCGCCCTCGCTCTGGCTTAGATGCGGGAAAATTGCCCGCTGTGTCCCTGTTGCTGGGCTCCGCACCCTCTGACACCCTTGGTTCACCCGGCCGGGTGCACTTCCCCTGGGCTGGAGAGGCGCTCTGCTCACGGCCGCTGGGGCCTGGGCCGGGCAGCGGGGTGGCCAGAGATGCGGGAGGCGCTTCCTCTGGGGCGGCGGGGCCCGTCCTGCACAGACCCGCGTGTTGACCAAATTTGGACCTCGCCCCTTCTACTCCTTCCATCTGGGCTCCTTTGGGCTTTTTTATTCCTCTCACACGAAGGAATTGAGGCCAAAAGAGATGAAAGCATTTTGCTCAGGGCACCTGGCCAGTGGGGCAACCGGGGGCCCAGCTTGGCGAGGGTGCCCGGCCGAGGCACGCAGCCCTTGTGATGTGTCCCCCGGGCTGTCCCGTCTGGCTGCTTGCTGGCCGGCTCTCCGGGGTAGATGACCGCTCTTCCCCTGCTTTCTGGGCGACTTGTCGTCTGTGAGCTCTGTGTTCGTGCTGTGGTTGGCGAGTGTTTTCTCCTGTGTGGCAGTGTTTCTGCTGCGCGCAGAGAGATGCTGAGAAATTGCCCAGGGAGCTCGGGTGGGGTGGGGCTCTGCTGCACAGTGAGGGGTTCCTCCCTCTCCCTCTTGGGGTGGGGATGCGAGCTGGGGGTCCTAGCCCGAGTGTGTTCTAGTGCAGACAGTCTTGGCTTCTACCCGAGCAGAGCTGTTGGAGAGCCAGTGTTTGCACCATCTTATCCATTTTCAGAAAACCCCTCTGGAGGTGCTCCTAGCCTGAGGGCCTTCACTCTGTTCCCTGGAGCATGGCGCCCTCTGCTGGAGACCAGCTCTGCGAGCGGCCTTGCTGCTGGAGGCCCTTGCCTGAAGCTTGGGGCTGGCAAGGGACTGGAATCGCCTTGGGGTGTGACTCTTCTGGGCCGGGCTGGTGCTCCACCCAGCACCCGGGCTTCTTGGGTTAGGAGGCGCGTGCATGCGCAGTTAGCCCGCGTGACTCTGTGACTGGGGTTGTTGGGTTTGAGTATGTGTTTAATGAAAAACTTAAAAATGTTGTAAGAGGAAGGAATTTTACATTCTGCCAAATTAAAACCAGAGAGCAATCTTCCAGCTTTAACTGTTGATGTTTGGACTTTTTAGTTACTGTGGAATACACGATCCTGCCTGCGTGGTTTACTGTAACACCAGCAAGAAGTGGTTCTGCAACGGCCGTGGAAATACTTCTGGCAGGTAGACAATCAAGCGTGCATGTGTCTTTAATCAGTGTGTGCTCGGACTTGTGTGTAAATTATGGAAATGTTGAAGTGAAGCGCAATAGAAAATCATGCTAACAAACCTGGGTTTTTTCTTCCCTGTGACTGGTTTAACTTGAAACAGATGGTGGTGTGTGAATGCCTTAATGTATTTACCCTTGATTTATTCTCTGTGGTTCTTTTATCGTGCAAGGAGGCTTGGCTTAATTCTTCTTCCAGTGTTTACTCGTCCCTGCGAGATGAGTGTGGCACGCCGGTCCCATCCCGGTCCGTGGGCTTGCCCGGCTGTCCCCAGGGTGTCCCGGCACCGGGGTCCTGAGCCTTACGCTTACGTTAGGTTTGCCTGACGCTCGTTGGTGCAGGGCCTCCCTTCCGACTGCTGGTCGGCAGCGGCTGTGGTGGGGTCACTGCGTCTTCCGGGACCTGACCCCGCTGCCCCGCGAGACCCTCTGGGCTGCAGGGCCATGGGAGGGCCCACTCCCAGGCTGCATTGGTGGAACAGGGGCTGCAGGTCCCGGGCACCCCATGGCCAGCAAGGCAGCGGAATAGTCTGAGGAGAGAAAGTGACAAAAACAGCATAGTAGGCACATTTGTACAGAGCCCCAGGCCTCCTCTGCCCACAGAGGGATGCGGCCAGAGAGGGTCAGCCTCGTGTCATCCCAGCAGGCAAAGAGGGGACCGATGTCTTGAACAGTAACCGAGCCTCCAGTGCCTGTTCAGAATATTCTGGATGATTTAAATGTTGCTTTGTTGGCACGATTTCCTCTCGTGTAGGGAAAGCAGTTAAGTCACACTCCTCTTAGCTGGCAACCCTGGCGTCCGGTCAGTACAGCCAAGAACAGGGAAGTGAAGAGGGCCTCCAGGGAGAGGCGGCGCTGCAGTGCTGGGCGCAGCCCTCCCTGGTCAGGGCGCAGAGGGCTCCGTGGGGCCCTGGAGTCAGAGCTTGTGAGGGCAGGGGTTTCCAAGCAGAAAGGAGGCGCTACAAGGAGGCCCAGGGGTGGCCTACAGGACTTCCCAAGTGTGGCCTCGGTGCAGGGTGAGCTGTGTCCTGGCCACATCCCCAGGCAGTGAAGAAGGAGCCAGCAGCCCAAAGGGTGTCTGCGGTGAAGCCCGGAACCCCTTGGTCTGTACCGGGCTCCGGTTTCTAACGGGTTCGGTTGTCAGGTTTCCTGTCCTGAAGTGAATGGGGGCTGTTACTCCTGGAAGTAAACACTGGGGCCATGAAGAAGTGACTGCGAAAGATTTGGAAAGCGGCAGCAGAAGACTGTAGTGAGAGGAGGACGGGGCCTCTTGGCGGGAACCTCATGGTCCCAACACAGCCTTGGCCGGGGCCACAGGTTAAGTGCAGCCCGATAGGTTGGATTTCAGAAGGCAGGAACTGGGGGAGACACCCACAGGAACCATGTGAGCCTCGCCGAGCAGCCTTCCTTCCTAGTGGCTGGAGTTGGGTTGGGTTCCACCCAGCGGGGAGCCGGTGAGGCAGGGCCGCTCCTTGGGGACGCCAGATGGATGAGGTGTGACCGCCGCTGCTAATGGACCGTGAATGGTACCGGAACTCAACTGCCGAAGACTGGAAGTGGTGAAAAGCCAAACTTCGGTGTTAACTCTTTATCATTTCCTGGTTTCAGCCACATTGTAAATCACCTCGTGAGGGCCAAATGCAAAGAGGTGACCCTGCACAAGGACGGGCCGCTGGGGGAGACGGTCCTGGAGTGCTACAACTGCGGCTGCCGCAACGTCTTCCTCCTGGGCTTCATCCCCGCCAAAGCTGACTCTGTTGTGGTCCTGCTGTGCAGGTGAGGCCCTGGCCGGAGCTGGGTGTGCGGGCTGAGGCTGCTCGGTGTCAGGGAATGACGTTGGGGTGTATTCTGGTGAAATCATAAAAAGGACTCCCTGAAAACGAAGTCTCTTTTGAGTTTTAAGAGTTGAGAGCCCTGCCGGGGTTTAGCTCAGTGGTTCTGCTGCCTGCTTTGCAAATGCAGAATGCAGTCCCACAAGAAAGAGTTGAGAGCCCTGCCGGGGTTTAGCTCAGTGGTTCTGCTGCCTGCTTTGCAAATGCAGAATGCAGTCCCAAGTTTGATCCCCCGTACCAAAAAAAAAAAAAATTTGAGAGCTCAGTTTCGTGGGGAGATGCGATGTATCGTGACAAGTGAAGGTAATGCAGTCGTCTAGTCAAGTGTGGGGATGGCCCCTCCAGGCACAGGGCCGCTGCGGGGCAGGCACAGTCCTCATGGGCTCCTGCCCTCGGCCTCCGCAGGCAGCCCTGTGCCAGTCAGAGCAGCCTCAAGGACATCAACTGGGACAGCTCGCAGTGGCAGCCCCTGATCCAGGACCGCTGCTTCCTGTCCTGGCTCGTCAAGATCCCCTCAGAGCAGGAGCAGCTGCGGGCGCGGCAGATTACAGCCCAGCAGATCAACAAGCTGGAGGAGCTCTGGAAGGTGAGGTGGCAGCACCCCCTGCTGGGACCCTGGCCTTGGCCAGCAGGGCTGTGCTGTCACAGTCTTTGTTTTCTTGCTGGGAGAGGGTGCGGGCTAAGAGCGAAGTTTGGGCACAGTCCAGTGGCGGACACGCAGCGGTCAGGCAAGCCCACGGGTGTGAGGGGAACACCCAGGGAACACTGCTCATGGTGGCGTGAACCTGTGATCCCGGCTACTCAAGAGACTGAGGCAGAAGGATCCCAAGTTCAGCTTGGTAAGATCATATCTCAGTAAGGTTACAAACGGGACTGTGGTTGCAGCTCAGTGGCAGAGCGCTTGCCTGCATGCACCAGGCCCTGGTTCCATCCCAGCACCACAGATGGAGGCCGAGGGAACAAATCGGGGCCCTGTAGGAAGGAGGTGGGGCGAGATATCGCGGGCAAACAGGGAGAAAGAAGAGGGTCCCGGGAGGCAAACAGAATCTCAGTCAGGATCCGAATTGTACTGGGCGCAGACTCCGTGTTTTCAGGCACTATCTGTCTGTCCTGGTCCAAGGGCATTTGCGGTTGCCCAGGTTACCTCCCTGCTCCTGGACACCGTCCCATCTTCTGGTGCATCACTTCCCGGGAAGTGGGGACAAGCAGGGTGTCGGGCCAGCTCAGGCAGCCGACACAGCGCTGGGCTGGGGGAGCCCCTGCCGCAGCTGCCTGGCTACACCCTGTGCTGTGTAGGCTTCACCCAGGTGCTGGGGCCGTCACCACGGTGCAGGGACGCTGGTGGGCCTGATTTTAGGCTGGCATCCAGCTCCCTGCGGTCACCAGGGCTGGCCCTGCACCTTGTGGGGTGGTCGTCACTAGCCAGCAGGGGGCTCTGCCCCGACCCTGGGGCTTTGCGCTCCGTCCACCTGATCCCTGCCAGGCCCTCACTTCTTGCACGCGTGTAGAAACGGGCCGAGCTTGGTGCTGCTCTTCTCAGGAAAACCCTTCGGCCACCCTGGAGGACCTGGAGAAGCCCGGGGTAGACGAGGAGCCGCAGCACGTGCTGCTGCGCTACGAAGACGCCTACCAGTACCAGAACATCTTCGGCCCCCTGGTCAAGCTGGAGGCTGACTACGACAAGAAGCTGAAGGAGTCGCAGGTGACGTGGATGCCTCCTCACACTGTGGCTCTCCTAGGCTAAGGGCTGGCCGCCCACTGGAGCCAGTGCCGAGCAGCGCGTGTCGTTTCGGAGTCTGCAGGAGTTGCTCGCAGTCCGCTTCATGGCTCCATCCACAGCCTGAGAGCCAGCCCTTGTGCCAGGGCCTGGGCGGCCACCGACACTTCTCCCTGCAGGCACCCTCGTGTCCTGCGGTGAAGCCCTGTGCAGGCCACACTTGCTGCCAGCTGTGGCCGGGATGTGCTCCGGGAGGCGGGCTGTCGCCCAGGTCCTGCTGCACGGCCGCCAGCCTTCGGCTAACGGGGCTCTTGTTTTCTGTGTGTTCAGACGCAAGATAACATCACGGTCAGGTGGGACCTGGGCCTTAACAAGAAGAGAATCGCCTACTTCACTTTGCCCAAGACTGACTCTGGTAATGAGGATTTAGTCATAATTTGGTTAAGAGGTGATTTTAAGTTTTAAAATACTTGTGACCATAGTAGCATAAGATTCTTAGCTTGCCCTTGTACAGTGTCCCTCGCTTGCGTCCGCGGTGCAGCGCAGCCGGGGTAGGGGCTCACCCGCCTGCTCTCCTCACAGACATGCGGCTCATGCAGGGCGACGAGATCTGCCTGCGCTACAAGGGCGACCTGGCGCCCCTGTGGAAGGGCATCGGCCACGTCATCAAGGTCCCTGACAGTATCCTCTGCACAGGCCGGGCGGGCCCTCCGCCCTGGGGAACGGCAGCCAGGTGTGCGAGGTGCCTGGGGTGGGCAGGAGGCAGCAGACAGACGTGGGCTGCCGGGAAAGGGCGAGTCGGCTTTGAACGAAGAAGCAAACTTAACTCAGCGCCCAGATTACGGTGATGAGATCGCCATTGAGCTCCGCAGCAGCGTGGGTGCCCCCGTGGAGGTGACGCACAACTTCCAGGTGGACTTCGTGTGGAAGTCGACCTCGTTTGACAGGTGCCTCCGCCCTCCGCCGCCCCTGCGTCCACCGCAGCCACCCCTGCCATCAGGTCGGGGCCGGCCGTGCTGCAGTCCTCACCCGGGGCTTTCCCTCCAGGATGCAGAGTGCGCTGAAGACCTTCGCGGTGGACGAGACCTCGGTGTCTGGCTACATCTACCACAAGCTGCTGGGCCACGAGGTGGAGGACGTCATCATCAAGTGCCAGCTGCCGAAGCGCTTCACGGCGCAGGGGCTCCCCGACCTCAATCACTCGCAGGTGTACGCCGTGAAGACCGTGCTGCAGCGGCCGCTCAGCCTCATCCAGGGCCCGCCCGGCACAGGGAAGACCGTCACGTCCGCCACCATCGTCTACCACCTGGCTCGGCAGGGCAACGGGTAAGCGGGCCCCGAGTGAGGCGGGTCACAGTGGGTTTGGCAAGCGCATGATGGCGTCACCAGGCTGTGAGGGACCTGGTGCCACCCAGCGTTCAACTTGGCCATGGGACAGCCAGGCCTGCTGCCCTCGCTGTGGAGCCTGGTCAGTGTGGCCTGCATTCTGTTCCACCTGTGTGCGTCTCAGAACTGTCCCCATTGCGTGGACAGGAGGGTGAGCATGTGGGGGGAACCGGGCCCGGAGAAGACCGGAAGCTGGGCTTGTGGCTCATCCGTGCTCCTCAGCACCCACCAGCCTTTGTCAGGCGGCTCTGCACAGATGCTGAGACGCCTGTCTCCTTGCAGGCCCGTGCTTGTCTGTGCCCCTAGCAATATTGCCGTGGATCAGCTGACGGAGAAGATCCACCAGACAGGGCTGAAAGTCGTGCGCCTCTGTGCCAAGAGCCGTGAGGCCATCGACTCCCCGGTGTCCTTCCTGGCCCTGCACAACCAGATCAGGAACATGGACAGGTGGGCGCAGCTGCCGGGTGCCCTGGGCACACAGCTGGGCCAGGCTGCTGCCTGGGGCTCACTCGAGTGTACCTGCAGCATGCCGGAGCTGCAGAAGCTGCAGCAGCTGAAGGACGAGACCGGGGAGCTGTCGTCTGCCGATGAGAAGCGGTACCGGGCCCTCAAGCGCACGGCAGAGCGGGAGCTGCTCATGGTGAGCCCCAGTCTGCGCCGCCTTCCTGGGCCCTGGGGGCGGTCGGGCGCCCAGGTCTCCCAGGCAGCATCTGCTGCTGCCAGGCCCTCGGCAGTGGTTGTTGTGCCTGGAAGGGTCTGTCCTGCCAGGGTGGGGCCTCCGGTCTCGTGCAGGTTTGCCAGCTTGGCGCTGCCCCAGAGTCTGCACAAGCAGCAAGGTGCAGGGCCACACTGTGCGGAGACCCCACGCTGCCCGAGTGCAGCCCTGAAAGCCCCGGCCACTGCCTCCTGACCCTAGGCAACTGTGCGGGAGGACGGCCTGTTCAGCCGCATCAGGGAGGTGTGGAAGGGACCTGGGGACCCTGGCTGTGTGGTGCCTGACACCTCTGTCCCCCTCAGAACGCCGACGTCATCTGCTGCACCTGTGTGGGTGCCGGTGACCCGCGGCTGGCTAAGATGCAGTTCCGCTCCATCCTGATCGACGAGAGCACCCAGGCCACAGAGCCTGAGTGCATGGTTCCCGTGGTCCTCGGGGCCAAGCAGGTGGGCCAGCCGCTCGGGTGTGTGCGTGGACCCTGCCTTGGCGCGGGGCTGTTTGGTCTCGGGGTTCCCAACACGTGTGGCCTCTCCCGCAGCTGATCCTTGTGGGCGACCACTGCCAGCTGGGTCCAGTGGTGATGTGCAAGAAGGCGGCCAAGGCCGGGCTGTCACAGTCGCTGTTTGAGCGCCTGGTGGTGCTGGGCATCCGCCCCATTCGCCTGCAGGTCCAGTACCGCATGCACCCCGCGCTCAGCGCCTTCCCGTCCAACATCTTCTACGAGGGCTCGCTGCAGAATGGCGTCACTGCAGGTGACAGGCTCGGTGGGCGGGCCGGGCCGGGCCTCAGCTGCTAGCACGGTCTTGGCACGCTAGCCCGAGGCTGCAGGTCCCATAGTGACACCCTCACCCCACCCTGCTCACCTTCCGCGGCTGGGACCGTGCACTGTTAGAAATGCCCGGGAAGAGCCAGGAGGGCTGGCCTGGCCCCAGCGTATCATCCTCATCTCCTGGGAGGCACCCGACACAGACACACACGCTGCTTTCCCACTTTGCGACACCTGGCACCTGGCCTCCAGAAACTACCAGGGCTGTCTGTGCTCGGGCCTATTGTTCGGGGACTTGGGACTGGGAAGGCTGAGGCAGGAAGAGCGCGCCTTAGTGTGAGAGCCATAGACAGAGCAGAGAGAGGCCGGAAGGTTCAAGGGTGAAGGTGACACTGACGGGAAGCTCGGTGCCTGGGCGTAGGCGTTGCAGCCCACGGCGGTGACAGGGGCTCGTCTTGCTGTTGGTGGGGAAGCGGTCACCAGTGGAAGCTGTGTGGGGCGCAGGGCGTGACACCCTGCATGCCCAACATGAGCGTCACAGCTGTCCCACCTGCCTGTGTCTGCAAGGTGGGCACAAGCAGGGCCCTCAGAGCTCTGACCTGCCAGGCCATGCCAGGGCCCCACTTCTCAGTCCTCTTCTTGGGGCCTGGTGGTTTTTCATAAGAAATTGTAGTAAGTTTTGTGCCTGTGTACAGCACTGGGGATTGAGGCCCCTGCCATAGCACCGAGCTACATCTCCAGCCCTTTTTTCTTCAAGACAGGGTCTCACTGGTTCCTAGCTAAATTGCCCAGACTAGCCTTGAACCTGTGACCCTCCTGCCTCAGCCTTCCAGGGCTGGAACAGTTCTTGGCTGGGTTCATTTTTGAGTTTTGAAGTTTTGAGTTTTGAAATATAGTAATATAGAGGCTCCTCAGCTTTTCAAGAGCATGAAGTCCTCCTGAGAGCAGCACTCCAGGATCATTCTGGAGCCTGCCAGGGGTGTTGTAGCCCATGCTGCAGCGAGCAGCTTCCGGGCCCGACGGTCAAGAGAGCTGTCTCTGCCCGCCCTGCACGGCCCTGCTCGGCGCTGGGCATCGGAGGGTGTCCCCTGCGTGGAGCTCCCTGGAAGTGCCGACTCGAGGTGACGCGGTGCCCTTTCCTCCTGGCAGCCGACCGTGTGAAGAAGGGTTTCGACTTCCAGTGGCCCCAGCCCGACAAGCCCATGTTCTTCTACGTGACCCAGGGCCAGGAGGAGATCGCCAGCTCGGGCACGTCCTACCTGAACCGGTGAGCAGAGCCCGCGCCTGTCTCGTGACTCCCCAGTGAAGGACAAGAGGACATCCTGGGTGTGGTGGGCACCGCCAGCCCGACCTGGGCTGTCATGCGGCCCCCCATGGGCCCTCACGCCCTGCTCCGCGTTCCCAGGACGGAAGCTGCCAACGTGGAGAAAATCACCACCAAGCTGCTGAAGGCTGGCGCCAAGCCTGACCAGATTGGCATCATCACGCCCTACGAGGGCCAGCGCTCCTACCTGGTGCAGTACATGCAGTTCAGTGGCTCCCTGCACACCAAGCTCTACCAGGTGGGCACGCAGCGGCCCGCCAGAGGGTGCACAGGAGCAGCTCTGCCAGCTGGGTGCAGGGTGGCACCCTACAGTCCTGCCCTCGGGGTGAGGCAGCCCAGGCTCCTCGGTCCAGGGCCAGAGGAAAGCAGGGTTCCTTGGGGTGTTTTCAGGACCGGTTTGCAGAGAGTTAGGAGCACAGAGGAGTTGGTGGCACTGAATTGGCACAGCATGACCCCAGAGGGCCCATGTGCCGTGGCTGAGAGTGGCTGTGGGCGTGGTTTCCATTTTTCAGACTTGAGTGTGTATCCTTGATCACGGGGATGGGGAGGAACCCGGGTACTGTGTGCGGCTGGCTATGGATCCCTCATCTGCCACCAGTGGGCACCGCACAACAGGAGTGCCACGTGCAGGTGGCCCAGCGTCATCTGCTGAGGGCAGCCTTCCCTGATGATCACTGCTGCCCTTTCCAGGAGGTGGAGATTGCCAGTGTGGATGCCTTCCAGGGACGCGAGAAGGACTTCATCATCCTGTCCTGCGTGCGGGCCAACGAGCACCAAGGAATCGGCTTTCTGAACGACCCCCGGCGTCTGAATGTGGCCCTGACCAGAGCTAGGTAGGCTGGCACCGGGCGCCTGTCGGGCCCTCAGCAGAGGGCGTTGGCGTCATCTGAGGGAGGCTGATGGCCCAGGTCCTGCTGACAGTAAGAGGGACCCCGAGAGGGAAGTGGCCCCCGTGTGGGCAGACAGCAGCTGTCCCCTCAAGAGTACGGCAGGGAGTGGGCCGTGGCCCAGCTCAGGGCCCCGTTCCCCCGATTCCCAGCGGCAGTCCCGTCAGGTGGCCCACAGGCACAGCTGTGGCGGCTCTGTCCCCGAGCACGAGTGCTTCCCTCCCAAGCTCACCCACCCAGCGCAAGGTGCACGCGGCGAGCTCGGCCTGCATCCCCCGGTCTGAACCCCAGGCCTGAGCACCGCACACCCCTGCAGGTACGGTACCCGGCCCAAGGCCCGGGGCGAGCCCGGCCTGCATCCCCCGGTCTGAACCCCAGGCCTGAGCACCGCACACCCCTGCAGGTACGGTGTCATCATCGTGGGCAACCCGAAGGCGCTGTCGAAGCAGCCGCTGTGGAACCACCTGCTGAATTACTACAAGGAGCAGAAGGTGCTGGTGGAGGGGCCGCTCAACAACCTGCGCGAGAGCCTCATGCAGTTCAGCAAGCCGCGCAAGCTGGTCAACACCATCAACCCGGTGAGGGGGGGCCCGGCCCCCGGGCGTGGGAAGGCGCTCTCCTGCTCACACGACACATTCCTCACCTGCCCGCGACTTCGCAGGGGGCCCGCTTCATGACAACTGCCATGTACGACGCCCGAGAGGCCATCATCCCGGGCTCCGTGTATGACCGCAGCAGCCAGGGTGAGTCCCGAGCTGGGGGCGGCGTTCACACCCGGCCAGGCTCCTGCTGGGAACTGGAGGGCTGGTCCCCGTGGTCCCCGCGGTGCCAGGCTTGGCGCCTTTCCAGCTCTGCACATCTGCCTCGGCTCCCTGGCCCTGCTGCAGCTCAGGCCCGAAGAGCAGCCCCAGCCATCTGCTTTCCCTCCTGGGCCTGCTGGCCATCGTGGGCCTCACACTGGGTTGTGTTCACTCACGACCACACGCCCCAGGGTCCCCAACGGGAGCGATGCTGAGGTGTCCTGGGCCTGCCCCGGACCCGTCCTCCCTGCCGTGCCCTGGCGTGGGATGTGCCTGTCTCTGTCCCCGTGGGGACACCCAGTGTTCGCTCACTTTTTGGCAGGGCCCCATGGAGCGTGGAGAAGCTTGCTACTGAAGGGGCTTTGCTGGCAAATGCGAGGCCTTTGGATCCTGTCGGGCCCGAGATTCTCAGCAGAACCCCCAGGAGGGTGGTGTTGGGGTCGGCCAGGCCGGCCGCAGACGGGACCGGCGTCCCTAGTTGCAGTCCCCACGGGCTGATGCCTGCCACCCGCCTTGTCCCGCAGGCCGGCCCTCGAACATGTACTTCCAGACCCACGACCAGATCGGTGTGATCAGCGCCGGCCCCAGCCACGTGGCTGCCATGAACATTCCCATCCCCTTCAACCTGGTCATGCCGCCCATGCCGCCGCCGGGCTACTTTGGACAGGCCAACGGGCCAGCGGCGGGTGAGCGCACCTCACTGATACCTGGGCCCGTGCCCCGTGCCGTGCTGTGCTGCCCCGGCCACTGTGGGTCACTGGACTGCTCTTTTTCAGGCCGGGGTGCCCCGAAAAGCAAGACTGGTCGTGGGGGGCGCCAGAAGAACCGCTTCGGGCTCCCTGGGCCCAGCCAGACCACCCTCCCCAACAGCCAAGCCAGCCAGGATGTGGCATCGCAGCCCTTCTCGCAGGGTGCGCTGACACAGGGCTACATCTCCATGAGCCAGCCCTCGCAGATGAGTCAGCCTGGCCTCTCCCAGCCTGAGCTGTCCCAGGTGAGCCCGCACTCCTGCCCCGTCCTGGACAGCAGTGCCACGGAACCAAGCTGGTTGTCCGGGGCCAGACGCCTCGGCCATGCTCTCCCCGCCTTGTCTTTCAGGACAGTTACCTGGGGGATGAGTTTAAATCACAGATCGACGTGGCACTATCACAGGACTCCACGTACCAGGGAGAGCGGGCGTACCAGCACGGCGGGGTGACAGGGCTGTCCCAGTACTAGAAGGCAAGTGTCCCCAGTGGGGCCTCGTCCCCCTCCACGGCAGCGCGTGGGTCCAGGAGGTGCACGGTGCCCTGACACCTGTCCTGTCCCCCCACACAGGTGGTGGCGGAAGAGCTAAGCTCTGTGGCTTAGTGCATCAGCATCTTATTCTGGGTAATAAAAAATAAAAATAAATGGATACCTGTTTTCCACTGCTAAAACTGAAGCACCACTGTGTGAGCAACAGGAGAGGGAGAGGAACAGCGAGGGAGAGGAGCCGAGCAGCGAGCGAGCGCCCGCGGG
>NW_022900949.1:2114118-2115212 GCF_012274545.1 Fukomys damarensis
CCAGCCCGCCGCCCGGGAGGCCCAGCTCACCGCGCACACCTGGGCCCGCGGCCAGGCGGAGGGAGAAGACCCTCATCTCAGAGTAGCCCTTTCCTCTGTTTTTTTCTTTCTTTTCTCTTTTATCGAAAGGGGACTACGTTTTAGCAGGAAAAAAACTTCGCATTTCTGTGCCCTTGCAGGCTCCTGGCGGTGGCCAAGTCAGCCGGGCCCGAGGAGCGCGGCTCCTGGACTGTCCAGGTCCCCAGGCCTGTGTTCTGAGGGGGTTCATTTAAAGAAAATAACGGTGTTTTGGGTTTTTCTGTTTGTTTTTTTAAAGATTTTTCAAAGAAGTACTGAAAAATACTTTTCTAAGTTTGTCTCTAAGATCTTAGTGGTGGACCTGGGAGTCGCAAGCAGCTTCCAGAAACGAGGCGTCCACAGGTGGCACCTGCAGCCGGAGCGACGCGGACACGGTCTCAGGAGGATGTTTAAGGTCTCGGCTGCAGCGGCCTCGCGCTGTGGGCAGTAGCCGGGCCAGGCCGCGTCTGCCTCCGAGGACTGAGGAGCCCAGCCGCCCTGCACCGTGGACCCAGCCAGGACCGGCGGGCAGTGCCTCTGTCCCTTAGGATGAGGTGGAAGGTGGCAGCCCGAGGGCCGTCCCGTCCCCGCGGACACCCAGGCCTGCACCTGCCAGCCCAGCTTGCCGACTTCCGGGGCCACGGGGCTGGCTGCTCCGTGAGTGACGGCGGAGGGGACAGCTGCTCCCTGCGCGGGATGCCCTGCCGGGGCCAGGACGCTTCCCCGCGGGCTTCGGTTCCCTTCGACGGGCGCCACAGGCAGCCCGGCCAGGCCCGCCCTGTCTGCCGCCCGCATTGCCTCTGCTTTCCCTTGGCTTCGCCCTCCACCTTCCCAGCAGCAGTCACCCTGAGTTTTACCAGTCGACGAGCATCCGTACCAAGGCAATGTACTTGATTTTTGGTCGATTTGTTTTAAGCTCTTTTGTCACCAATAAAATCTTAATAAACAGCTCCCGCCTTCACATGGGTATGGCTGGGCGGGACGGGGAGGGGTAGGGGCCCGGGAGAGCGCGGGAACGCGGGTCGTCGCCGGCGCCC
>NW_022900949.1:2116691-2127177 GCF_012274545.1 Fukomys damarensis
ACCCCCGGGTCCTCCCGCTTCAGCCCGGCCCGGCCCCTGCCCCTGCCCCTGCCCCCGCCCGTGGGCGTCTCCTCCCGGCCTGCAGTAACCGCTCCAGTTCCCTTCCCTGCTCCCCAGGCCCGGCCCGACTGGAGCGGACTCGCCCTCTGCTTGGGGCGGAGCCTGGCTCAGGCCAGGTGTGAAAGCTCCCTCGAGGTGCGGTGTCACCTGGAGCCCTCAGGACGCCTTTCCTCCCATCCAAGTACTAACCAGGCCCGACCCTGCTTAGCCTCGAGATCGCGGCAGGGAACCTTTCCTCAGAACTTGCATTACCCAGAAAAAACCCCTCTGGTGCTCTCTGCCGCCGCGAGAAGCCCCACTTCCCCAACGTGCCCACGGGGACGGGGCCCAGCGGCCCAGGACAGAGTCCCTGTGCCTGCCCTTGCCACCGTGCCCTGGGAGACCCGATGTCCCCTCACCACAGGCCTGGCCCAGAGGTCTCGGTCGCCAGGGGAGGGCTGAAGACAAGCTGACCTTCACAGGTTCTCGCTAAGTCACCCAGGCTGGGCTCAAACTTGCAAACCTCCTGCCTCTTCTTTTCACACAGCTCACAGGCAGTAAGACGCCCCTCTCTGGAGTAGCCCTCCTGTGTGTTATTGGGCTTGCTATGTAGCCCAGACTGGCCTTGAACTCGAGGCAATCCTCCTGCCTCAGCCTCCTGAGTGCTGGCTGGAATCACAGCTGTGCACCATCACGCCAGCTGAAGCTGGTCTTGGATTTAGTGTTTAAGGAGCTGTTTGCTCTGTATGGTGCTGGGGGTGGAGCCCAAGACCCTCTGCCTTTCAGCTCTGGGAGACACTGAAACTTCTATTCCTGTATTGCTGTCTTTAGTTTTGGGGGGCGGGTTTGGTACCGGGTATCAAACTCAGGACCTTGAGCTTACGGTGCAGGTGCGATGCCACTGAGCTAAATCCCCGGCCCACTATCTTTAGTTTTTTCAGATGGGTTCTCATTATGACATCAGATTGGCCTTGAACCCTAGGATCCAGGGTGCCTCCTGCCTCAGCCTCCTGAGTACCTAAGACTACAGGTGTTCACCACCTCTCTTGGCTTGTTGTTGTTTGCAGTGCTGGGGAATGGGACCCACGCATGCTAAGCGAGCACCCAACACAGCTGTACCCCAAGCCCTTTTGATTTTGAGATGGGGTCTCACTAGGTTGCCCAGGTTGGCTTGGAACTTGCAATCCGCTTGCCTCAGCCTCCTGAGTAGCTGTGATTATAGGGGTGTGTGATTTTTGTCTGGCTCCCTGAACTGTTTTGACTCCTACACTTTTTTTTTTCTCTAAAGATGAATTCTTGCTGTGTGGCCCTGGCTGTCCTCAAACTCCTAGGGTGAAGGAGCTCCCAAGCAGCTGGGACCCCAGATGGTAATTCCTGTATTTCTGTAGTAGAGAAAAGCCAAGGGGAAGCCAGAAAACCCTGAGGGGGGAAGATGGCTTCTGGATGTGAATTCACAGGTAAGAGGAGGGAGAGAGATCAGACTCCTCGGGGGCTCCCAAGACCTCCCACTTAGGCTCGGGGAGCACAACCTGGAGAGGAAGGAGCCTGGAGAAGGGGGTCCTCGGAGACTGGTGACAAGGACGTGGTGCCTGGGAGGCAGCCAGGGTCAGCGCAGTTCAGGTGCCCGCCTGAGAAGGAGAGAGGGACCAGGCAGGACCCCCACAGGAAACAGGTGAAGAAAAGACTTCAAGCGGTGTGTGAGCCAGCGTGGGGGTGCGCGCTTATGATCCCAGCACTCAGGATGCTGAGGCAGGAGGGTCTCCACGAGTTCAAGGCTGTCCTGGGCTACACAGTGAGTTCAAGGCCAGTCTGGACTACATAGCAAGACCCTGACTCAAAACACAAAACAAAATGAAACAAAACCAAAAAACAAAAAAGGGCCGGTAGTTTAGCTCAGTGGTGCCACCTCCTGCCTTGAAAGCGCAAGGACCAGAGTTCAATCCCTGGTACAAAGAAAGAAAAGAAATGTGGTGGGGGTTGCTGGGGATGCAGCTCATTTCACAGGCCCTTGGTGCAGTCCCCAGTACTGCAAACAAACAAAGTAAATTAGGCATTTAAAATGCATCTGTTCTCAAGACAGGATCTCAAATCCACCGGCCCAAGCCATCGAGACACAGAGATGTCCCAGTGTTTTCCTTCCTGCTCTGCATCGTAGGGTGGTTTTGCCATTTTCTGACAATCATTAAGAAGATCCAAAGATCTGATAGTAAACTTTCTTGTGTCTCGTTTTCATTTTCCATGGCACCCTTTCTCCCTGTGTGCAGCTTCCTCTTGATACTTTCTCCCTGCCGGGAACTGATGGGACCTGCCTGGGAGGCAGCGCTCTGTGCCTGCCCGCATTCGGGTGGGTTTGGGCCCCGGTATCTCCTTACTTCTACTGAGGATTGGTGTCTCTCACATTGTCACACCTCGCCATGTTGTCCTGTGTTGTCTCCTGTTTGAACTCTGCTCCTCTGGATAAGCCCTTCGATCTCAGCTTTGCCGTTTCCCAAACATCTGGGCTGCATTCTAGGTAATTTATGCACAGTTGATTGATTCTCTCTTCCACTATATCTAAGACTTAACATTGGTAGTAGGTTGAACAGTAGCCTCAGAAGATACGTCTATAGCCTGATACTAGGGAGGCTGAGGCAGGAGGCTCTCAAGTTGGAGCCTGCAGAGGGAACGCAGGCCTGCTGATGCCTGGATCTCAGCCTCTGTGCTGCAGAACTTGGTCCTGTTGGTTTAAACTGACTGCCTAGTGTGAGGGACTTATAACAGCCAAAGGCACAGAACTATAATATTGATTCCTTTTTTTTCTGATAATTTCATGCTTTCAGTTTTTTGTTTTGTTTTTTTTTGAAGACAGGGTCTTGCCAGGTAGCCTAGGGTAGCCTTGAACTCATGGAGATTCTCCTGCTTCAGCCTCCCAAGCATCACCATGGCTTCTACGGTGCCACACCTGGCTTCTTGTTTCTGTGTTGTTAGGGAGGGAAGCTCAGTTGTCTGTAACTGAGCGGCACCCCAGCCCTCAGCCGTGGCAGTTCTAGGACACCCAGAGCAACTGTTTTCTGAACATCCCCGTTTGGCCCCAGTCCCATACCCTTACCCTGCTGTGTTGTGCTAACTCTGCCCCTCCCGGGGGCAGATTCTGTAGGTGCTCCCGGCCCAGTCACTGCTGTGCACACTCGGGCTGCGCAGTTCTGCTAGGAACATTCTCGGGTGAGGCCTAGGGTGCCACCCACCGCCTCCTGTCCTGACCCAACATTCTCAGGGACAGGGTGGGCATGGGTAGGACTGGGAGTCCGGGCCCATGCCTCGTGTTCTCTGGCAGGAGAACCTTTCTTTCCAGGGTTTAGGTTTGGCCAACCCTGTTCCCCTACCCCACACACTAGCTGGTGGAAGCCTCTGGAATCTTCTGGAAGGTTCCTCGGTGAGGCTTGGCCGGTCTCTACAGAGCTCATCACAGCGACAGCCTGGCTCACCCCGCACGAGACAAACAGCCCCATCGGTAGAGGAATGGGCCCTGCCCCAGCCCCAGCCCCAGAAGCAGCATTTTGAGCCAAAAGTTTTAAAATGCCTTTGATTTGTTTATTTCCATTTCTCTCGCATCCCAGGCCAGACTGGTTCAGCTTTCTACACATCCCTGCACACCGCCCACACTCCTGTGCCGCACGGTGGTGACAGCCTCTCTGTGGCCAGCTGGGGCCTGGCCAGGACGGTCTGGGAGTCACCCCGACCTCACGCTCTGCCCTGGCTTTCTCTATGGCTCCGGCACCCCTCATCTGTAGGCCCCACCTTTGGGGGTACCGAGACACCTCTAGTCAGGCATGGGGTGATTCTGGCAGGCTGAGGCAGGAGGGTCATGGTTTGAGCCTGGGCACTGCTGTGACTTAGCAAGACCTCGTCGCAAAATTTAAAAATTCAGAAAGGGCTGGGGTGTGGGTCAGGGTGGAAGCCAGGTTCAATCTCCAATACCAAGCAAGTTTCCCCATCCAGCCAAATAAGAGGCCTGGCTGCCCAGCACCTTCTAGAACCATCCACAGCCTGCCACCTTGGGACACTGCTCACCACCCAAGCCTGGCTCTGCTTACACCTGGGTCCCAGGCTGGAGCGTGGGAGCCACCGAGCTCGCGCCTGCACCCCAGGAGGCCGCTGAGCCCCAGGGCCAGGATGCCTTAGTGTAGACAAAGCGCGGCCTCTGTCACCCTGGCCTGGGCCGGGAGGTGGTCGGAAGTCACGTGGGCCAGGCCTGCGGCTGACTCATAAGACCCATGGCTCCACCCTCGCACCCCCTCCCCAGACAGCTGTGCCCCAAGGCATCGCGAGGTCACCCGCCTTCACTGCAGCCTCCTCGTCAGACTTGCAGGCTTGGGGACAGCGTCAGCACTGCCTCATCTGCTGCCCACAGAGCCTGCCCGGACCGATGTCACTCAAGGGACGAATTCAGGGCGCCGGCCCCCCCACTCACTCAGCTTTGCTGGGCTTGGGGCTGTGGGCTTCGGCCGTGTCATACTCCCGCAGATCACTCAGCTCTCGCATCTGGCCCGTCAGCACCTTGGCAGCCAGGGCCACGATGTACTGTGGAGGGAGGCGGCGTGACCACGGGCCCTTTGCACACACTGCTCCCGCCCCCCCCAACCTACGCCTAGACGGCTGCCCAAGGACAGGGACAAGAAAGGACTGCCAGCCGCAAACAGGGAAGCCACTCACCAGGAACCAGTACAAGTTCATGGCGGTGAGCAGCAGCAGGAGCGTGTTGAAGAAGAAGTAGAAGGGGATGTCGGGCACCGAGATGAGGCTGGTGTGCAGCGTGGCGTACAGGACCTTGAGTGGGAACCAGTATAGCCGGAACCAGAACCTGTGGGAACAGTTCGGGGGGGGGGCGCTGCAGGAGGGGAACAGCGACCAGACCCACCCCTTCCCAGCGGCCACTGCAGCGCCCGCCCCGCCCCTTCGCATCTGGCCCCTCCCCCGCTTGGCCTCACCCTTCGCAGCGTAGCCCCGCCCAGTCCTCCCGCCCCGCCCACTGACCAGGTGACGCAGAAGCACAGGCAGCCCAGGTCCCCCAGCAGCGCGTGCAGCCGCTGATAGGTGCCGCCTGCGGCCTTGAAGTAGGTGTTGAGCTTGGTGAACTCCAGCTGCACGTCGGTGAGGTCGTGCAGGAAGAACACAAGCACGCCCACGTTGTGGTACCTGGGTGGGCGGGACGTGGCTCACACAGCTGCCCCACACGGGGTGCAGGGGTGGTGTGTCCCAGTGTCCCTGTCCCCAAGCAGTCAGAGCTGCCCAGTCCCTTCTCTCCGTGCTGATACCCCCATGACCCTGACTCTCAGGGCCCTGGACCACACGGCGTCTCTGTCACTTACTGAGACATCACTGCCACCTTGTTGGGCAGCTCCAGTCACTGCCCAGGAAAGGCAGCCACATCCCACTAGTGTCTCCGGGCCAGGAGCCTTCCTATCCCCACCCGACACTGCTCACATCCTGGGCCAGGTGCAGCGGCTGGTAGCCAGGGGGTCTCCCACCAGCAGCATGCTGGTTCCTGCCGCAGGCCCTTTGCACCTGCTGCTGTTCCCATTCGCCTAGCATGGCATCCCGGGTTCACATCCTTCCCCCGTGTCATATGAACGACACACTGGAGAGGCATTTGTGCAGAACTTTACAGAACCACAGGAATGTTCTAAACCCATACCGTCTCAAACAGCAGCCACCAGCCATGAGGCTACTGAGTCCCAGCAATGTGGTCAGTGCAGCTGAGAAACAAATGTGCCTTTAAGTTGGGTCAAAGTGGAAACACATGTCCCTGTGGCCCTAACTACTCAGGAAGCTGAGGCAGGAGGACTGCTTGAATTCATGGCCAGCCTGGGCAATACAGCAAGACTCCATCTAAAAAATACATGCCAAATATTGTCATTTCACTACAGAATCAAGATATCCACAGTTGGGCGTGGTGGCGCACACCTGTGATCCTAGAGCTCAGGAGGCTGAGACAGGAGGATCGCTGTGAGTTTGAGGCCAGCCTGGGCTACATAGCAAGACTGCTCAAAAAACCAGAAAAGGGCCAAGAATTTAGCTCAGTGGCATCATGCCTTCCTCAAAAGCACAAGGTCCTGAGTTTCATCCCCAGTACAAAAATCAAGATATCAAAAGGACTGACAAGATACTTTAACTTTTGTTTGCCAATGAGTTGCTTTTCCTTGTATTTTCATTTATATATAAAGCCTTGGGAATCATGGTAAATTCGGGGGGGATACTGAAGAGAAAACTCAGGGAGCACCGAGTTAAACCCTGGCCCTCTGCATTTTATTTTGAGACAGGGTCTCAATAACTTACGTCCTGAGCACAGCTGAGCTCGGTGCCAAACACCTATGACCCCAGCACTCTGGAAGGCTGAGGCAGGAGGATGGCAAGTTTGAGCCCAGCCTGAGCAACTTAGTGACTTAGCGAGACCTGTCTCAAAATAAAATATAAAAAGGGGATGCAGCTCGGCGTGAAGGCCCTGGACTCAGTCCCCAGGCTGGACACAAATGTGTGACCCTCCTGCCTCAGCCTCCCAGACAGTGGGGTGAAGGCATGCCCCGCCCTGTGCTGGCCGCTGCAGTGGGTTCCAGGACATCAGGCCAGCCTCAGTAAAGCCTTCAGGCCTTGCCCATCACAGGGGTGCAGAGGTGTGGCTGCTGGGCCTAACCCCGCCGTCCCTTTGGAGCCCCACCCTGCCGCCCGAACTTACCGGAAGGCGTAGGAGCAGACGATAAGGGCCAGGGTGACCACGTGGTGGGCGAGCATGACCACCGAGTCCTTGCGCCAGGTGTCCATGTAGAGCGTGGCGTAGATGGAGTGGCCGTAGAAGCTGCCCTGCAGCAGGTAGTTGGCGGCGATGTCCCGGGGCACCGCCATGCCTGGCGTCCAGCCTGGGGACGGCAGTGCCCGTGGTCAGGAAACGCTGGGCCCCCACCCCCTGCACACCCACTGTCCACTGTGTGGCCCAGGCTAGGCTCAAACTTGGGATCTTCCTGCCTCAGCCTCCCATAGTGCTGGGTTGACAGGTGGATGCCTTCTAACAGGCCTTTTTTTTTTGCTACCAGAGATTTAACTCTGGACGTTGTGCTTGTGAGGCAGGCGGCGGCACCACTGAGCTAAACCCCCAGCCCCAATGGGCCTTTTGGAAGAGCAGGTTCAGATGTATAGATATCTCCAGCAGTTGGCAGAAAGGGCTGACACCCACCTCCTCATTTACTGAGAGGAGGCAGCAACGGTTTCCCCTTACACCACTCCCAAGGCCCGGAAGTCCTCTCTGCCGCGCCCTCGTGTCTTCCCCCTCAGCACCGGGGCTCCCCAATTCATGGGGCAGCCTCTCATATGACCGTGGGGCTCCTGTCTTGCTCTGCCTTCGGCCACCTTCACCCAGAGCTGCACACCTCGAGGCCATGACCCCAGCTGGCCCTGCTCCCCGCGTTGGTGGCCAGCACCAGGCCACACCACGCCACGCCACCAGGACTGCGCCCCGGGAACTGGACTCTGCCTCAGCCAGGCGTGGGAACCCACATCTCCAGCTATTTTGGAGGCTGAGGCAGGAGGATTACAGCAAGAAGCTGTCTCAAATGAAAAGATAAAAAGGGCCAGCGAACGGCTCCGTATCTGGATGACGGGTCCTTACTCAGCCAGGACGGGCAGACTCCGACACACTCTCCTCACGGGCGAACCCTGAAAACGTGATGGGGAGCCATGCCGGACTGGAAAGGCCACACAGGGCGTGAGGCCGTTTTACGGAAACGTCCTGAGCACAGCTGAGCTCGGTGCCAAACACCTACGACCCCAGCACTCTGGAAGGCTGAGGCAGGAGGATGGCAAGTTTGAGCCCAGCCTGAGCAACTTAGTGACTTAGCGAGACCCTGTCTCAAAATAAAATATAAAAAGGGGATGCAGCTCGGCGTGAAGGCCCTGGACTCAGTCCCCAGTACTGCAAAATCAAACTACCTAAAGCTGGGCTACATTAAACTAAAAGGCTTCTGCACCAGGAAGAAACAATCCACAGCTGGAGAGCCTGGGGAAAGGCAGCGAGCATTAGCCAGCCTCTCAGCCGGCAGGGGGCGCCGATGGGGCGCATGTTTACATTTTTCAAACACGTTACAGTCAAGGACACAATACAGGGAGCCCCTCCAAGCCCTCAGACCCTCAGCCCTGCCACTTTCTGCAGCAGCGCTGGGGTCTTTTGTGAGGGCTACGATGTCCCGGCTGCCTCCATGGGCTGAGTCCATTCAAACACTTCCCTTAGCTAGGTGTGGTGGTGCACATCTGTCATCCCAGCACTTGGGAGGCTGAGGCAGGAGGATCGTTTCAAGTTGAAGGCCAGCTTGGGCTATGCAGCAAGACTGTGTCTCAAAATAACAAAAAACAAGGACCAGAGGGCTGGGGATTTAGCTCAGTGGTTCCACTGCCTGCCTTGCAAGCACAAGGACCCCAGTTTGATCCCCAGTACCCACCCAAAAAAGTACTACAATAAAAGAGGACCGGGGATTTAGCTCAGCTGTTCCATCACCTGCCTCACAAGCACAAGGTCCCAAGTTCGATGCTGGGAACAAACAAATACTCAGGAGGCTGAGCCAGAAGGATAACTTTGAGACCAGCCTGGGAAACTGTGATACCCTGTCTAAAAATAAAAATTTAAAAAGCAGCAGAGCAGTTCAGGTTAGTTCCCAGCAGCAGAGCACCCGCCTAGCATGCTCAGAACTCTGGTTCCACCCCAAGACCCCAAATTAAATTAAGAAATTCAAGCTGGGTGTGGTGGAGCAAGCTTATAATCCTAGCACTTGGGAGGCTGAGGCAGGAGGATCGCTGTGAGTTCAGGGCCAGCCTGGGCTACATAGCAAGGCTCTGTCTCAAAACAAACAAATGAAAAATTCAATAAAAGTAATAAATGTAAGTGGTTACTTTCTAACTGTGGTGAGCGGTGTTCACCCTGCAGCTCAGCACTCTTCATCTGTAAGGCCAGGGGCCCAAGAACAGGGCACAATTGCATGACAGTGTCACCACCACCACCTCTGGGGCCTCTGTCCCCACGACACACCCTCCCTGTCTGGCACCCACCGCGCCACCTCCCCTCTCCAGACAGTGCTCATCTTCATGACTGGCCAGAATGCTTGATGAGCTGGGGCCGCAGACCTCCCCAACCGATCCCCTCTGGCCATCTCCCTGGGGATCCCAGGCCCCACTACTGTCTCTACCTCTCTTCTCACAACCAGTGTCACACAGGCAGCAGGCAGCTTCACCACTGTGCCCCGCACCAGGCCTGGCACACCTGTGCTGGATAAATGCCCGCAGAAAGAAACAGCCCATGTCTGGGAGAGATGGAGCACACACACCTGCAACCCAGCGCTCCGGGAGGCTGAGGCAGGAAGGTCAAAAGTTTGAACCCAGCCTGGGCAACTTAGTGACTTAGAGAGACCCTATCGAAACGTGAAAAATAAAAACGGCTGCTGATGGAGTTCAGCGTGAGCTCCTGCAGGGGCGGAGGTGGCCCCAGGCCTCCCCATGAGCCATCCCTGACCCCTGGCCACCTGCCCCCAGGAGCCCAGCCCCGTGCCCCAGCCCTACCGTAGAAGACGGAGGGTGGGTCATGGAAGAAGGGGTAGTCAGTGCCCAGCAGCAGGTAGGCACTGTAGCTCCAGCAGCCCAGGTAGACGACGAACTTCCAGGCGCTCTCGGGCATCTTGGCGGCATCTCGGGGCAGGAGGCGGCACCGCTCGGCCAGGGGCTGTGGACAAAGGTGGGGGCAGCTGGCACTGGCGACAGGGACACAGAGGCTGGCCGGCGGCAGCAGCCACACTCCTCTCCACGCTGCCCCTGCCAGGGCGGTAACCAGAGCCGGGCCCCACTGTCAAGGACTAAATTTAACACTCAGCTGTTGCCGTGATTGGGGAGAGCAACACCAGGCCTAAAGAGTGGGCGTCCCTGCGGGCAGCCTGGGGGTCCAGAGGTACCGGGCCGCAGGACAGCCGCGTGTGACCAGGACAGGGCGGGAGCTACAAGACACGCGGGTTTGGGGCGGCCCAGAGGGGAAAATGGGGTCCTCCGGGGAACAAGCTGTTGGCAAAGCCGAAGGACCCCCACGGGGTGAGAGAGAAGTTGAGGGGGGAGTGTGCCTGGAGAGGTAGTTTGGGGGAACCACAGAAAACCAGGGGGCCAGGGAAGCTAGGAAGACGTGACGCAGACACGTGGAGTTGGGGCGGAAAGCGCAGCGACAAAAGGAGGACCCCAGCCAGAGGAAGGCGCTGGGAGGAAGGAGCCGGTGGGTGGGCGTGGCCTCCTTCAGGGGCGGGGCCTCGGGTGCGGGGCCAGCCCCGCCCCTTCTCGAGGCTGAGGGGGCTGGAGAAGCCCAGAGCGGTTGTCGTGGAGACAGCCGGAGCCAGCTCCGGTAACCCCTGGCAACCAGGCTGCTGCCAAGAAGATGAGCTTTGGAAAAGGG
>NW_022900949.1:2128663-2133360 GCF_012274545.1 Fukomys damarensis
TCGCTCCCCGCGTCCCCAGCGCGCGTGCGCGTGCCCAGCGCAGGCTCCTGCCGTGCGGGTCCGCGTCACGGGCACAGTAGTCACGGGCACGGTGGGCACCAGCTTCTCGCAGTGAAGAGCCCTTGAGCCCCGTGGACCTGCGGCCTAGGACTTGAGCCTCCGACCACCCGGTGGCCTCCCCACTCCCCGCATCACGGCCTGGGGTAATGAAGGATCCCAGGGGGGTTCCTCCTTCCCTCTCCTGGCCTGGAGAGGGTCCTGCTCCTCGGCCTGCGGCAGGCTGCAGGGCCTCAAGTGACTGGAGTTGCTGAGACTAGGGCTGCCTGCAGGAGGACTGGGGCAGTCCAGGGCCACGCGGCATAGGTCACCATGGCCCACTGGGAGGCTGGGGTGGGCAACATCCTGGAGTGAGCGGGGAAAGAAGCTGGATCAAGACCTCCATCTTAGCTGGGCATGGTGGTGCCTGCCTGTGATCCGAGCACTCTGGGAGGCTGAGGCAGGAGGATTGCAAATTTGAACTTAATCTGTCTTAAAAAATAAAAGAATACCTGAGTGCAAAGGCCCTGGGTTCCATCTCTAGTGCAACTCACAGATCACACGACTGAGACCACCCCAGGTGACCGTCCCCTGGCCAGGCCCAGCACCCTGAGAGTCACGGATGAGGACATCATCCGTGGCCTCAGTTGGGGAAAACGGCTTCCTGGACACCAGTGCCCGGCAGGAGATAGCCTGGCTCCTGCTCTGGCCTGGGCACGGTGAGACCAGCAGTCCTTCCTCCCCGTCAAGCTCCCACCTGCCCAGGCCCACCTCGGCCTCCGCCCTGGGTCCTGGCCCACCCGCCCACAGCCCCAGCTGGGTGAGTGGCTTTTCCCCGGCCCGGCCCGGCCCGGCCCGGCCTTTCGTGGAAGCTGACACCTGGTATCTTCACTACCACCCTCAGCCTTGCCCAGTCACCTGCTCAGTGGGCTTTGTGACCACATTTAATGCCACATCCCCGCAGGTCACCTGCCCACTGCTGTTTGCAGTGAACAGTGAGTGAGGGTTTGGCCCAGGTAGGGGTGCAGGTCTGGAGGCCCAGCTAGAGGCCAGAAGGCAACCACTGCGCTATCTGGTCGCCATGGCACCCATCAGCGGTAACAGGAGAGTGACCGGCTCAGTTTCTTTGGTGGCGAATGCAGTGGGGGTTTGCAGGGCTCCCCCACACCAGCAAGCGCATCTCAGGGACCAGTTCTGGATGTCACCACCCAGCCGCCCTGTCCTCGCTGGCTGCCAGGATCACCCTGGCTGAGGCTGGCAGAGGCCACTCATGTCAGGCTGTCCTACCGCTCGCCAGCAAGTGGGGCCGCTCCACAGGCAACGGGCAGCCGGCTCAGCAGTGGGCCCAGGGCCTGAGCGCGGCCCCCGGGGCTCTCAGTTCCAGTGGCCACGCCGCTCAGCTTCAGGGACACAGGCGTGGAGACCATCGTGTCCTGGCCGAGGTCCCAGGCTGGGACCCTGACACACATTGCTGGGCTACAGGCTGGGCCTGGGCCTCAGTCTCCGTGGTCGCCACCTGAGGCTGCCCCCGGTCCTCCCACGCGTACGCCCCCACGGTGCAGACCACAGCGTGGGCAGCGATGCCAGAGCGAGACATTTATTGGCAGCGCAGGGCACGGGCGAGGCTGAGGGTCAGGCTGGGTGGGGGCCTGGCCCAGGTGTCCTGTGGCTGTCAGGCGCTGGGCGCGTACTGGAGCACCAGGCGGTCAAAGTCGTTCTCCTTCAGTGGAAAGGGACGGGGACAGAGAGGGAGGGAGGACACGTGAGCCCCGCACCGTCCCCACAGGCGGGGCCGGGGACAGGCCTGTGCAGACGCTCACCTTGGTCTGATACTCCTTGATGAAAGGGTGTGACCTGTGGGCATCCTTCAGCTGTGACAGGTAGCGGTTTGTCACCTGTGGGACAGTGGGCCAGGTCAGCCAGAGGCAGGACCTGCAGGTGGGGGCCGCTGGGCCAGGGTCCCGGCCTCTCTGCCCTGCACCAGGCTGAGGGGCAGGGGTGACCTGGGTCTGCGCCCCCCTAGCTGCTGTAGCACCACAGAGGGACGTGGACAGCGGGCTCGGGCTAGGGAGGGTGGGTGGAGGTTCTGAAGGGCAGGTGAGCGTGGAGGCAGGATCAGGCCACCCATGCCTCGGCTGGACCCCTGGAGCCAGCCCTGACCATCCACAGCCAGACACCAGCAGGGCCCTCTGCGGCCAGGCGTGGTGGTGCACACCCGCCCTCCCGGTGCTCAGGGAGGCTGTGGCAGGAGGACCGCGCACTTGCGCGCAGCCTGGGCAACTTTCAGAGACCCTGCCTCACACTGGAAAATGAAAAAGGGCCAGGGACAGGGCTCAGTGTGATGGTTCTGGGTCCAACCCCCAGTACTGCAAAATTGAAGCACTACACATAAGGCCAAAGGTGAGCGTGGCCATTAATGCTGCATTAGCACCTGCTGGGTGAGCACAGCACGCTCTGGCGCACGGGGAGGGTCGCGGGGTGTGGCTCCGGGTGCCACACAGTCCCCCACCCCGCACTGTCCTCCGTCAACTTCCTGGTCACTGTGAGCTGTGCAGCTCTGCCCCACCACAATCCTTCTACCTGGGACTGAGCCCCAGAAAACATGGGCCGAGTGTAACCACTGCCCCAGGGGTTAAATTGTGACTGCTGGGAACTGGGTCCTGGCAGGGGAAAGCTGATGCAGATGGTAAAATGTCTGTTTTTTTTGAGGCAGGGTCTCACTGTGTGGCCCAGGCTGGTCTCCAAATCATGGTGATCCTCCTGCCTCAGCCTCCTGAATGAGTGCTGCGATTACATAAGATGGTAAACTTTCTAAATGCTGTTTCCAACAAAACCAGGCTGCGTGACCCTGAGCAGATGTCATCTCAAGGTCTGCAGATTCAGGACACCTAGATAAGCAACCGACGTGGTGTCCAACTGTGTCAAGGGCTCCACCTCTGGCCTCACACCGAGATCGCTCGGGTTCCAGGGGCAGCAGAGCCCATGTGACCGAAGCTGTCTTTCAGGATGGGCCTGCCCCGGGGTGTGAGGGCTCCAGAGCTCCCCCAGCAAGAGACAGCTGGCCAGGCCCAGGTGCCCCTGGAGCAAGGAACCGAGCCTCCGCCCTGTACAGACCCTTCTCCCACCGCTTCGTCACTCTGTACCCCCACAGCCAACAGAGACAGATGCCCCGTGGCACTGCCTACCTCGGGGGGCTTGCCCAGATGCTGTGACAGGACGACCATATTGACCAGCGTCTCGGGATGGCTGCTGTCCTGGAGCAGGGGACGGGGTCAGCGTCAGTGACTCGGTCCCCGAGCCCACCCAGCAGCTGGCCCGGGGTTCATGCAGCGTGTCCCAGCTGCACCATGGTGACCGGGACAATGGCACCCAAACCCAGCAGCCCTGCCTCCCGCTGCCCACATCACGACTGGTGACACAGCCCCAGGCCTGCACTTCGGGGCCCATCTGCCACAAATCCCGAGGGCCAGGATGCCTGGGCTTCTGCTGAGTTCTGTCACCAGTCACCTACCTGTCCGGGGCACTGGAAGAAGCCGGGGACATCCCCACCACCCATGCCCTGCCCATGAGCGCAGGGTCCCGGGGACACCTGCATACAGGTATCACTGCTGAGGGCTGCTGAGCTAGGACTGCCACCCTTTGGGGCTGGGCTGACAGTCTGTTTGCTTTTTGGGGGGAATTTTGCTATGTAAGCCGGGCCAGCCTTGAACTCACTATTGTAGCCCAGGCTGGCCTAGAACTCATGTCAAGCTTCCTGCCTCAGCCTCTCAAGTGCTGGGATGACAGAGGCCTTTTAGCTTTTCGAGACAGGCCCCTGTTGAGTTATGAAGGCTAAGCTCCAACTTGTAATCCTCCTGCCTCGGCCTCCCAGGCAGCTGGGATGACACGTGGCTTTGGGCGCCTTATCAGAGTCACCCAGATGTGAGGAGAGCACGGGCGGGCCGACGAGCCGCCCCAGGTGCGGGCAGCAGACCTGTCAGACCTCGGGACCGCCCAGCAGCCTCTCCCCCACGCGGCCCTGGTGACACCCACCTTGTCCAGTGCCTCCTGCAGCACCCCCTCTGCCGCCTCCCAGCGGCCCTGGGCCATGTGGCAGGCCGCCTGCCCCGTGAGCAGCAGCAGCGTGGCCGAGCACTTGTCCGCCAGCTCCTGGAAGATGTAGTAGGCGTCCTGCAGCTTCTCACCGCCCTGCAGGGAGAGCCTCACATCACTGCCGCCCGCCTGCCCGCCAGACACCTGCTCCCTGGGTGCTGCGGGGCAGTGTCTGTCCCGGCCTGTCTCCGTGCTGGCGACACTGGGACACTGGCCAGGGGACCTGAGACCAAGGCAGGCGCGATGGTGCACCCTGCAGTACCAGCTACTCAGGAGACTGAGGCAGAAGGACTGCTTGAACCTAGGGCTGCAAGCCTAGCACTGCGACAAAGTAAAACAAGCCAATGTGGTGGCCTCGCTTAGGAGGCTGATGCAGGAAAACTGCCATAAGTTCAAGGCCAACCTGGGCTACAGAGTGAGTTCAAGGCAAACCTGAAATATACAGCAAGACTCCCATTTCAAAACACAAAAAATAATTACTTTTAAAATATTCAAAAAGAGTCTGGGGATTTAGCTCAGTGGTTCTGCCACCTGCCTTGCAAGTGCAAGGACCCAAGTTCAATCCCTGA
>NW_022900949.1:2133927-2149782 GCF_012274545.1 Fukomys damarensis
CCGGCCAGCGCTGACTTCCACAGCCGAGCGGCCGTCCACGGGGGAGCCAGGAGCCCTGCACCACCCCTGCCCACGCCGGCAGGGCTCACCACGGCCAGGTTGACCCAGGCGGTGGCCAGCTGAGTGAGCGTGGCATCCTCGTCCTGGTCCTGCATCCTCTTCAGCTCCTTCCTGGGGACAGAACGGTGCTGAGCGGCCAGGGCCCGGCATGGACAGGAGACCCAGGCTGAGGGATGGGAGTCAAACAGGAGCGCTCGGCAGGCAGGGGCTGGGGTCGTGGGGTCCCCACGGCTCACCGGGCCAAGTCCAGGCGGTCCAGCTTCAGCAGCGTCTGCACGGTCATGGCCATGCTGCAGACAGGCAGCAGTGTTAGCGGGCAGCCACAGCTCCCCTTTCCAGAACATTCCCGCTCCCTCCAAGGCCCTGTGGCCACCATGCCACTGCCTACAGGACACACAGCCATGTGGGCAGGCAGGAGCTGGTCACTGTGGCCCCGTGGACAGGAGGGGACACTCCCTTGCACCTGGGTGTCTATGCAGAATACTAGGGCATCCTTCCTGCCCCAGGTGGCTGGGACCATGGATTACTCAGGGGCTACTTGTCCCTGAGTCTCCTGCCACGCAGGGGTCAGATCAGGCCAGGGGTCAGCAGCTAACCCCGGAGGCCTGTGCTCACTTCTTTTTGCTTTTGTTTTTGAGACAGGGTCTCACCATGCCATCCTGGCTGGCCTTGAGCTCACTGAGTCCCAGGCTGGGACTGAACTCATGGTGATCCTCCTGCCTCAGCCTTCCAAGTGCCGGGATGACAGGTGTGCACCACCATGCCCGGCTTTCTTTTTATTTACTTATTCCTGTACCTGCAGCACTGGTGAGAAAGTCCAGGCCTGACTCAGCCCACAGCAGGGAACGCGGGGCCACCTGGGGGCAGAAGGGTAACACTTGGAGCAGGGACAAAGGTGCTTTCTGCTCTGTGCTTGGGAACTGTGGGCCACTGTGTCCTGTCCAGCCATGCAGACAGGAATGTCCAGGCATGACACACACCCAGCCTGCAGGGCCAGGCCCATTCATGGCTCCCGTGACAACAGCCTGGAGGTGCACCGCCCCGCCATCCCTCAAGGCCCTTCCACAGCTCCTGTCCAAGTTTGTCTTATTCTTTTTTGGTCTTGATTTCAGCAGGGCTAGAGTACCCTATCCCTAAACTACAACTGCTGCCCACTTTAGTTCTATTTATTTATTTATTTATTTATTTATTTATTTATTTATTTATATTTGTGGTACCAGGGATTAAGCTCTGGTCCTTGCACTTGCAAGGCAGGCGGCAGAACCACTGAGCTAAATCCCAGGCCCTGCCCCTTTTATTTTGAGGCAGGGTCTATCTGGCCCAGGCTGGCCTCAAACTTGCAATACTCCTGCCTCAGCCTCCCGAGTAGCTAGATTACATGCTAACAGACCAGGGGGACAGGCCCTCTAAGGCAAGGAGGCTGGGCGTGGTGGTGGACGCCTATTATCCCAGCACTCAAAAGGCTGAGAATGAGGATCACAAGTTCAAGGCTACTCTGGGGTATGCAAGACCCTGCCTCAAAAAAACCCAAACACGCTGGGGATTTAGCTCAGTGGTTCCACCGCCTGCCTCCCAAGCGCAAGGACCTGGGTTCAATCCCCAGTACCAAAAACAAACCAACCAACCAAAACCAGTGAGGAGCCTGAAGGCTCTGCCCCGGAGGGAAAGGCAGCTTCTGCGGGAGTCGGACCTCTGACCTCTCAGGAAGGCTGAGCTGGCCGGGCCCTGTCCTCTCTGGCTGTGACCCAGTCCAAGCTCTCTCTGATCCCTGTTTGTGTTCACCACCCATTTCCCTGCCTGGTGTTAGTCACGGCAGCAGGAAGTGCACTGAGCACCCCGATGGCGCATACTTGCAGTCCAGCTGCTGGGGAGGCTGAGGCAGGAGGACTGCTCAAGCGCAGGAGGTCAGGAGCAGCCTGCACACACGGAAAGCGCCGGAGCGCGGGTGGCACTCACCACTCCAGGCTGTCGCCCTGGTGCAGGGTGCGCAGGGCCGCATCCAGGTTCTGGTCCAGGAAGTAGACAGATGCGGCCATGATCAGGAAGGTGGTGTTGGCCACGTCCACGCTCCTGCTCATCTCCCGGTCCAGCTCGGCCACGATGGCATCCCTGCGAGACACGGCCGCTCAGGGCCCACTCGGACGCTGCTCCTTCAGAGGCCGGGCGCCTCCGGCCAGCGCTTCTCAGACTTGACACTGCAGCCTGGCCCTGCCCCCCTGCCCACTCCCCACACACGAGGGACCCGCTGCAGCCTTGGTGAGGGTCAGGCAGGCCCGCTGGCCATGCGGGGCGCTGAGCAAGGGCCTGCCGCGTCTGTCTCTGCCCGTTCCCTGAGCACACTGACACACGCCACTTCTGCAGGGTCAGAAACCAAGGCCGTGTACACAAACGTAGATTGTGCAGGCGGGGAAATCGGCACAGGGTGGCGAGGGCTCACGAAGGCCTCAGAGCCGGCCACAAAGCCTCACCTGCGGCCCTCGTCGGCCAGGTACTCTGCGAACATGCGCACGGCCTGGAGCTCCGGGGCCGAGGACTGCCTGATCTCATCCAGCACCACGCCGTACTTCCTCTGTGGGGGATGCACAGTCAGCGCCTGCCCACCCTCAATGAGGGCTGACTCTGGAGAGCCTCTCTAGTTGCCCAGGGTGGCCTCAAACTTGAGACCCTCCTGCCTCAGTCTCCTGAGAAGAAACCCCAGGAAGAGTTCTACATCCTGGGTGCAGCAACCAGTGTCATCCTGGTGAGGCTCCTTGGAGAAAGCCTGCCCTGCCTGGCTCAGGGACCCCTCACCCCAGCCTTGGTGACGCTCACTGCAGTGCCCTCGCCTGTCAACCGTGTGCCCATTGCATGAGCCAGAAGTCCCTGTCCTATCCCAGCTGCCCTCCCCTGGTGCCAAGGGGTCAGTGAGGGTGGGCACCACCCGGGGCAGGGCAGCATCAGCCACCAGGGATGGGGCCGCAGCACGAGGCCCCCTCACCATGTGACAGCCCTGCTCCTGCTCACCAAGTGACCCTGGCAGCCACCTGCCCAGCGGCTCCCATTCTCAGCAGTTTTGTTTTTGTTTCAGCACGGAGAATGGAACCCGAGGAGTGCTCTGCTACTTCCCCAGACAGGTTCACCTTATTCTGAGGCAAGGTCTGAATAAAATGTCCATGCTGGTCTCTGACTTGAGATCCTCCTGCCTCAGCACACCGAGTAGCTGGGACTAGAGGTGTGCACTGACATATCCAGCCACACATGCACAAGGATACACACACACACACACACACACGAAAAACATCAAGCTGAGTCTGCCGGCTCAGTCTATCATCCCAGCAGGCTGAAGCGGGAGGCTTCTGAGCTGGAGACCAGCCCAGGCCACACAGCCAGACCCTACACAGCCAGGGTCCAACCTCCAACGGGTCCTCACATCTGGCTGCCAGAGGCCGGGCGCCTACCTGTGGGCCACGTCCCTGGCTCGAGGCTGGGCAGGCCTGCATGTGGAGCCTGGCTGTCCGGCATCCTCGCCTCCAGCTCAGAGGCACCTTCCCACACACTGGTCCCCCCGGCCCCGCCCACGCTCACCTGCGCCAGGTATGCTCTGTACAGGAAGACGTCCCTTTCTACCTCCTTCTCTGCGCTGGACAGCTGTGGGGACACAGGCAGGTCAAGATGCAGCTCAGGCACAGAGTGGTCACGCAGCCCGTCACGTTCTTCCTGTCCTCCCCACAGGCCAAGGAGACCTGGCCCCAGGGGCTCAGGTGGACGCCACTGAGTCCCAGCAGCTCTGTCCAGGTTCTGGTGCCACCAGTTGGAACGTGGACTTCTAAATAAATGAGCCTCAATGTCTCTCAACGGTGGACACCAACAGTGATCTCCAGCCCGGGGTCCCCAAACCGCCCTCAGTGAAACAGAGACAAACGCTGGCGCGTGGCATCTCTGAGAAGATACAGTGCAGTGCAATGCCCAGAGGGGCAAAGGCCGGCTTCAGCTGCCCCATGTGCAACACCAGAGGGTGAGAACAAGGGCAATAAGCAAAGCCAGGCCAGGACTAAGGGACGTTCCAAGTTGGCACGGCTTCCCCTGACTTCATGCTGCAGGAATCGCATGTGAAACAAAAGGAAAGCTGGGTTCCCCCAGGGCCAGAGAATTCGAGCCTGGAGTCTGCCTCTGAAAGAAGGAAGGCAACGTCAGCTCTCAGACGGCAACTCTGGGCCCAGTCCGGGCAACTTCGCAGGACCCCATCTCAAAACAAAAGAGCACAAAGGGCCGGGGGATACGGCTTAGAGCCGAGGCCCTGGGTTCAGCCCGCACTACTGCAAAGAGCACAGCAGGGGCACCGCGGGAACACAGGAAAAGGGCAGGCAGTGAGCCAGCACCTACACTCGGGGTGACAGGCACCTGCCACTCTCCCTGCACCCGAGCACAGGCCCTGAGACGAGAGCGGCCCAGCCTTCCCCTGTCACGTGACTGCCTTGGCGAGCAGCTCAGCAGAGGCCCTGCCCGGGACAGACACAGACCTCGCGTGCTCCCTGCCAGGGCAGGCCAGGGGTGTGACGCGGACACCGCCACGACAGGCCGCAGGGCCCATGCGGCTGAAGCGTCCCCAGCCTTTCCCGAGTGTCTGCACCACCCCAGGCTGCAGTCCCTTCTCTGGCGGCTGGCTGGTGGCCATGGGGTGGGGACTGCAGCCAGAGGCCCCAAGGCATCGGCCCCTCCCCTGCTGTTCAGTGCAGGCCAGAGTGGCCTGAGCGCAGGGCTGCCCAATGCCTGCGTGGTGCTGCCCTCTGGTGGATGCTGGAGAGGCCCGCGGCCCAGAAGACCACCCCCAAGACGACCAACAGGCGACCCACAGACCTGGTGTCACCTTGGGTTCCCTATCTGGGATGCTGGGGGGCCGCTTCAGCTTAAAGACAAGAGAAAATGGGCCAGGAGTTCAGCTCAGCAGTTCGGTGGCCTGCCTTGCAAGCACAAGGACCCGAGTTCAATCTCGGGTACCAAAAAAATAATAATAACTAAAAATAAATAAATAAAGACAAGAGAAATTGATTCTCTCCCAGTCCAGGAGGCCTGGAGTTCAAAATCAAGCAGCGCCAGCCAGGCACCCTCCTGAGGCTCCCTCTGGAGGGTCTTCCCACGCCTCTTTCATTTGGGGGGGTCCCCGCTTCCCCTCAGGGGACACAGCGTCACCCGGAGACTCTTCACACACTCACACTGCAGACCCCTTCCCCAAATGTGACCGTCCCAGTCACGGCAGACACTGCTCCAGGGACACCATCCAGCCAGGGCGGTGGCCTGTGGACACAATGAGATCACACAGGCAGCTCTGGAGGGACGACACCCCTATTCCCCAGGCACATCGGGGAGAACGCCTCAGGTGGGTGACAGTGTCCCCAAGGCTGGCAATGGCTCCTGGGTTAGCCAGCGACCACCAGTCCAACCCCGGAGTCTTTCCCCTGGGTCCCACCAGTGCCTGAGTCCCAGTTCACTATGCAGGACGATTCCAACAGTGTGTCAGTGCGACACAAACTTCCGGCGGAAGCCGAAGGCAGAACCTGCGCAGAAGGCTGACGCTCTAACGTCACAGGTGTCACTGTTCAGCCTGGTGAGGGCCACAACGCGTGGGGGGTAATACACCCTTGGTCTCCACAGTCACTTGCGGTGTCACCACCCCCTCCACATGCCCCACATCTGCAAATTCAACAGCTGGCAGCAGTCAAGGGCATTCAAACCAAAAACTGCATCTGGCCGGGCATGGAGGTGTGCATCTGTCATCCAGAACTGGGGAGGATGAGGCAGGAGGATCGCTGTGAGTTTGAGGCCAGCCTGGATGACATAGCAAGACACTGTCTTTTTGTTGTTGTTGCTGTTTTTCTTTTTTGTTTTTGAGACAGGGTCTCACTATGTAGTTGACACTGACCTGGAACTCACTATGTAGTCCAGGCTGGTCTTGAACTCACAGCGATCCTCCTGCCTCAGCCTCCCGAGTGCTGGGATTACAGGCATGAGCCACCACACCTGGCCTAAGACACTGTCTTAAAACTTAAAAAAATAGGGCCAGGGGTTTAGCTCAGTGGTTCCGCTGCCCGCCTCACAAGTACAAGGTTCCGAATTCAATCCCCAGTACAAAAGAAAATGCTCCAAAATATAAACCCAAAATACAAAAGCCCTGCATCTATAGTAAACAGCTACAGGATTCTTTTCTTCTGTCATTATTACCCAGATAATACAGAACACAGCTACCTACCTAGTACTTACATCATGTTGTATATTTTATGTCACCTAAAAGTGATTTCAGGGATATGAGAGGACGTAAGTAGATTTCATGCAAGTATCATGCCTTTTTGTTTGTTTGTATGTTGAGACAGGGTCTTGCTATGTAGTCCAGGCCTGCCTGGAACTCAGTAAGTAGCCCAAGCTGGCCTGGAACTCTTGGCAATCCTCCTGCCTAAGCCTCCTGAGTGCTGGGATAACAGGTGCGTGCACCACCATGCCTGGCTAAGATAAAATACGATCATGGAAATATTGCTTCAGTATTGTCCTAGCAGCTTCCTGAAGTCTGTCTGTCTGAGGTTTTGTTTTGGGGGGTGTGTGTGTGTGTGTGTGTGCGCGTGTGTGTGCGTGTGCACGTGTGTGATGCTAGGGTTGGAACCCAGGCCTCGTGTGTGCTAGGCAAGCGCTAACCACTGAGCAGCAGCACCAGCCCTACAGCAGGCAAAGACTCTGCCGAACGCCTTTGTACCCTTTCACATCCTCCAACAGCTCAGGTAACAGTAACAAGCCGGGCACAGCAGCATACACCTGTAATCTCAGTTACTTGGGAGGCTGAAGCAGGAGGATCGGAAGTTCCAGGCCAGCCCTGACTCAAAATGAAAACTAAAGGGCTGGGGATTTAGCTCAACGCACCACACCTGCCTTGCAAGTGCAAGGTCCTGAGTTCAATCCTACTTAACCCCCAAAAAAAGAAAGAAAGAAAATGAAAAAGGGCCAGGGGTGTGGCTCAGAATGCCTGGGTTCAAGGCCCCAGTACTGAAGTTGGGAGAGGGTGACAACACCCACACCCCGAGGGATCCGGCAAGAAACATTCCTGCTGCTCCTTTTGACATCAGCCCCTTCCTCGGTGGCCCTGCCATGCTGGACTCAGATAACCAAGTGTTACCCACTACAGCATTCTCTTATCATCTCCTGGCTTCTTTATTTTCTCGTTCACAATCTGTCTCTGTTGCCAGGATGACATTCTCAAAGAGCTGGGATTTTGTCTATTTTGTCCCTCTTCAAGCTCAGCAGGCATGAAGTATCTAATCCATACAAATCTCACTTAACTTTGTAAATAGAGAAGGGTGAAGGGGGTGAAGGGAGGGCAGGGGTACCGGGAAAAAACAAGAGCCAAGACATATCACATAAAGGTACAAGATCCCAATGATAAATGTAACTATTATTTGCTTTAAATGTACCAATAAACTTGGGGGCGGGTCTGTTAAAATGGATGAACGGGCTTTGGGAGAAATAACCAAAACAGTCCAGAGAGTAACATCGGGAAAGCAATTACTCAAACTGAAAACTTGGTGTTCTCACCAGAAAATAAAGTTAAGCAAACATCCCTGCCTTATGGGTACTGAGGGTGGGGTGGGACAAATGATCGTAATCACTGTTAGCCAGGGCAGTGACCAGTTACTTGGGAGGCTGAGAGGCTGAGGCAGGAGGATCTCTTTGACCCAGGAGTTCAAGGCCAGCCCGAGCAACACTGGCAGACCTCATTTGAAAATAAAAAGTTTAAATTATTATGGCAACATAAATATTTCCCTCGCTCAAATACCGTTCAGAACGCCCAGGGAGCAACTCTATTACTAAAACAAAAATGTTACTACTTTGCGTTTTGTCTCGGGAAAATGATTATTCCTCACTGACGCCGAAGTGCGTGGAAAAGAGGACGCGAGAAGAGGAGCGGGTTTTAGAAGCAGAGAAAACAACAGCCCCGACAACAGGAAGCCTCCCCGCATCCAGCTTCCCCCGCCCCGGCGCGCCCGCACCTTCACCCGCTGAGCCTCGTTGATACACTGCTGGTAGCTGCCGATGTAGAAGGCGTTCTTCACGTCGAACAACTCGTCCACCTCCCCGGAGGCCCCGGGTGCCGGACCGGGGGCTGGAGGGGCCATGTCTCTACGGCCTTGCTGCACTTCCGGAGAGACACGTCGGCCGGAAGCAGAGGCCCCACCACCACAGAGCACTACGGGAAATGTAGTTTACACATGTCGCACTTCATTGGATGAACCAATGGGAGGCTCTTATACGGGAGTGAGAAGGCGGGAGACGCAAGCGCTTCTCGCAAAACGCCGCGGGAATTACAGTTTTATTTGGTCCTGCAAGAGTGTGGAATTCGGGGAAGTACGAAGAGACTCGGTCAAAGTTGCGATTGGTCAAGTGAGCTGAAGTGGGTAGAACCACATGGGAAGTGGATCCAATAAATGGGAAGGAATTCCAAACGTCATAGATACGCGCCGGAAGCACCGCTGACAACGTCCTCAAGACTGCCTGAGAAAATGGCAGCCTTCGCGGAGCTTGGGCTATCGTCATGGCTAGTGGAACAGTGTCGGCAGCTCGGCTTGAAACAGCCCACGCCCGTGCAGCTCGGCTGCATTCCAGCCATTCTGGAAGGTGAGTGTGGCCCGGGAGTTTCCCCCAGAAGCGTCTTTGCTCTTTTCGCCTCCTTTTCCTCCTCCTAGGCTTTGTCCGGGCAGGTCTAGGAGGCGAGGGGCACCTTCGGGGTCGAGCCGGGCCGCTGAGGCCGATTGAGCGGTATTGACGTTTAGTCCGTAAGACTGACTCGCCATGTGTACGCTTCCAAGTGATATCATCTCTGAAACTTTCTTAGACCCCGATCTCAAAGAGTTTGCTGAATGACTCATCGATAGAACTGTGAAAAACTGGCAGATCTGGTCACTTTACAAATAGAAACGGTGGCTGTCAGAATTGCTGGAAACTCCAGGACTCCGTCCGTGGTCCTATGACTGCGCTCCTCCTTGCTGTCCTGGCTCGACTGAGTTTTGTCTCTAAAGAGATGCCCACAGGAAACCTAGGATGTGACAAGTTGAGGGACCAAGTTAACAAAGAGGAGCTAATCGACGGGGATATAGGGTGCAGACTGAAGTGAGGGGAATTCTAGGCCCCCCAAGTTCAGATGCTCTAGGAAAGCAGGTGGTGCTGAGCAGCACCTGGGGCCAGCGGTGTGTAAGTTCCACTAGAGCCTGCTGCCCACCGGCCGTGTGTCTTGGGTGAGCCACTCAGCCTCGCTTCCCCTTGTACCAAGTGGGAATAACAGCTTCTCTCTCCTTGTTAGAACGTGGCCGTTGCCTACAGTGGAAAGCTGTCAGTGCCAGAACAGAAAAGGCGTAGGCTGGGGCTGGGTACAGAGCAGCCGTGAATGTTGGCTGTCGTGGGCTAGGGCTCTTGGTAGAGCGCTTGCCCGGTACACATGAGGTCCTGGCTGGATTCCCAGCACCAGTCGACCAGTCACCGTTGGCGGGGGGGACACTGTGCCCACGGGGCCGGCTGTCTGTGCCTGGCATGTGTTGACTTGGCTTTGCCCTCTGCGCAGGTCGGGATTGCTTGGGCTGTGCCAAGACAGGCAGTGGCAAGACAGCAGCATTTGTCCTGCCCATCTTGCAGAAGCTGTCAGAGGATCCCTATGGCATCTTCTGCCTGGTCCTCACACCCACCAGGTGAGCTCCCCACCCTCCCCTAGGCTGTGTGTTTTTTTTCTTTTTTTTTTTTTTGAGACAGGGTCTCACTATGTAGTTGAGACTGACCCGGAACTCACTATGTAGTCTAGGCTGGTCTCGAACTCACAGCGATCCTCCTGTCTCAGCCTCCCGAGTGCTGGGATTACAGGCTTGCGCCACCATGCCTGGCTTCTGTGTGTTTTTTTAAAATACCTTTTATTTTATTGTATCCCATTCTCTCCCTGTATACAAAAGCTTTGTTTCCATTTTTTCCTTCTATGTTCACTTTTTTCTTGAACCAGCTGTGTATTTGCAGGCATGAACAGAATAGTGCTCAGGGCGAGTGCTGGCCAAACTGGAGCTCCCAGCGGGCTTCCAGCCAGGAAAGCAAAAGATGTTCTAGGTAGAGGGACCCTGTGCAAAGCATCAGAAGGGCGGAGCCCAGAAAGGGGCCTGGTGTGGTACAGCCAGCTTGAGCAGGGTCTCGAAGGCGGGCGGAGGGTTAGCGCTGATTTTGAGGGTGTGTACAGGAGAGGGTGGAGGGGCAGCTGGGTCTCGGGGAGGAGCCCAGGATGTAGTTGGGACTGGGAGGCAGGCACAGCACTGCCCCAACCGGCTCCCCTCCCCCCACAGGGAGCTGGCCTACCAGATCGCAGAGCAGTTCCGGGTGCTGGGGAAGCCGCTAGGCCTGAAAGACTGCATCATCGTCGGTGGCATGGGTACGGGCAGGGGCAGCCCTGGGCATGGGAACCCCGAAGCCTCAGAGCCCCCAGACAACTTCCCCTCCTGCCCTCCTCCCCAGACATGGTGGCCCAGGCCCTGGAGCTCTCCCGGAAACCACACGTGGTGATCGCCACACCGGGGCGCCTTGCTGACCACCTCCGCAGCTCCAACACCTTCCACATCAAGAAGATCCGCTTCCTGGTGAGCACGGGGCAGGGGCCTGGGGCACCCCACCATCCATTCTGGAAGTGCGGGTCCCCCAGATTGTCCAGCAAGGAGCTAGAAGTAGTGACAAGGCCAGTTCAGGGAACAACAAGAACAAAGCCAGTCCCGGGGAAGATGGCGGGGCAGGTCCTCCGTGGGGAGTGAGGCTGGGGGCTGCAGGGTCCTCCCAGCCCTGCCCTGTCCCTGCCGCAGGTGATGGATGAGGCGGACCGGCTGCTGGAGCAAGGCTGCACCGACTTCACGGCTGACCTGGAAACCATCCTGGCGGCCGTGCCAGCGCACAGGCAGACGCTGCTGTTCAGCGCCACGCTCACTGACACGCTCCGGGAGCTGCAGGGCCTGGCCACCAACCAGCCCTTCTTCTGGGAGGCGCAGGCTCCGTGAGGCCCCTGGCGCTGGCAGGGTGGTGGTCGCGGGTGACTAGACGGGAAACTGAGGCTTGCCTGCCCCTTCCCCAGGGTGCGCACTGTGGAGCAGCTGGACCAGCGCTACCTGCTGGTCCCCGAGAAGGTGAAGGACGCCTACCTGGTGCACCTGGTGCAGAGCTTCCAGGACGAGCACGAGGATTGGTCCATCATCATCTTCACCAACACGTGCAAGTGAGCGCTGGCCTCTGCCTGGACCGGAGGCCCGGCGTGCACCGCCCTGCACGGAGGTCTGGGTTCACCTCCGGGGCCCCGGGCCGGGAAATGTGAAGATCCAGTGAGGGCCGCTCCTGTGCCTACGCGCCCCCTGAGCTGCATTGGGAGGCTGTCAGGGTAGAGAGGAGAGGAGCCTAGGGTTCCCTGCATGCCAAGCTCAGCCTTTACTGCTGAGCTCCACCCTGCCCCGGGGCAGTTTTGTTCTGGGTTTTGGGTGCTGGGGAAGGAACCCAGGGCCTCGAGCTCGCTGCGCATGGGCCCTACCACGGAGCCCGGCCACCGGGTGGGGTTGTGACTTCAGTCTGAGGAAGGAGCAGCAGAGCAGACAGCCCGACTTCTGGTGCCCACATTCCTCGTTTCCTCTCTTCTTGGGTCATTTGGGGCAAGGTCTCACTACATAGTGCCAGGCTGCCCTCAGACTTGCAAGGGTTCTCCTGCCTCAGCTTCCTGAGTGCTGAGATGACTGGCGTGGACGCGTATTTCTAAGCTGCACAGGGGCCCCTGCTCGGCGTCTTGGGGGCAGGAGGGGTCAGCGGTCACCTCTGTCCCCAGGACCTGCCAGATCCTGTGTATGATGCTCCGCAAGTTCAGCTTCCCCGCGGTGGCCCTGCACTCCATGATGAAGCAGGTGAGGGTGCGGTGCCCAGCACAGACCCCGTGTCTGTCGGGCTGTGTGCTTTGGTGCTGTCCTTTGGCTCTTTGACACAGGCTTTTGGGTTGGGCTGGAGGGTGCGATCCCCCTGCCTCAGCCTCCCAATGCCCTGATCACAGCAGATGTCTCGTCTCAGCATCCCTGCTGGGCTGTCGCCATCCAGGCCCCGTGCTTCACTAGATTAAGCCATGGGGCGGGGACTGTCTCAGGAGTCGCTTTTCCATCACTGGGACAGGACACTGACACCCATGGGGTCGAGGGAGAGAGGTTCATTTTGGCTCAGGCTGAGGGGACACAGTCCCTGGGCAGCCAGCTCAGCAGAGGGTCCTGAGTGGGGAGCTACTCGCACTGTGGTGGCCAGGAAATGGAGAAGGGAGGAACGGGACAGGAACACCCTGCCAGGCTGCAGCACCGATGGTCCCCGCAGCCGGCACCAGCTGCCCACCGCACACCGAGCTGTAGATGAACAGTGCCCCTGATCCCGTTCCCTGCCGCACACGGCTTGGGGACACTTCAGATATGAACCTGACACCCTCCTGGCCCGGCACAGAAAGAGCGCTTCGCCGCCCTGGCCAAGTTCAAGTCCAGCATCTACCGGATCCTAATTGCCACAGATGTGGCCTCACGGTGAGCACCCAGGCCAAGCTCTGTTCCCTGTGGCCGCCAAGGCCCCAAAGATGGACGGGGGTGGCGCTTGGGCACGGGTCAGACAGCCCCACGTCACAGCTGAGTCTCCACTGAGCAGCCTCTGCCTGCAGGGGCCTGGACATCCCCACAGTGCAGGTGGTCATCAACCACAACACCCCCGGCCTTCCCAAGATCTACATCCACCGGGTCGGCCGCACAGCCCGTGCAGGTGAGCCATGACCCCTCCCTTCAGAGGGGAGGCGGTGAGCGCTTGCCCGGCACAGCCAGCGACCCCAAGACAGCAAAGGCCGAGGTGGGCGCTGCCGAGCCACACCCCACCCTTCCATCCTGCCCCTTGTGGCCTTGGACTGGTGACAGCCACCTCATGGGCCTTGTCACCTGAGGGTTACCAAGTCGTGGTGACTGCCATAGAAGTGTGGGGCAGGTGCAGAGATCCAGGCTGAGGCCCCTCTGCTCCTGTCTGATATCACTTAGCCTTGGCTTCCTGGCAGCCAAGCCAAAAAGGGAAAGCAGCGTGGTGGCGCACGTCTGTAATCCCAGCACTCGGAGGCTAAGGCAGGAGGATCGCTGTGAGTTCGAGACCAGCCTAGGCTACATAGTTCCAGGTCAGTCTCAACTACATACTAAGACCCTGTCTCAAAAAAACAAGAACAACCAAAAAAGGAAAGCAGCCACGTCCTACATGTATGCACATGCATGTGCAGTAGGCCCAGCTGGCAGCAGAGCAGCCTCATCCCAGTGCCCCACAGCACCTGGCCACATTGTCCAGTCATAGGCCCCTTGTCTGCCAAGCCCCAGGTCCTGTGATCATGTATCCCTGTGTCCCCACAGGGCGGCAGGGCCAGGCCATCACACTGGTGACGCAGTACGACATCCACCTGGTGCACACCATTGAAGAGCAGATCAGTGAGTGGGGGCGGCGCCCTCGGGGGCCACCTGCGCGTGTCTCTGGTGCAGTTATGGACCCAGGACCTCCGCTTGGGGCCACGTCTCCCGGGAGAGACATGGTCCTGAGACCACGTATCGTGATGGCTGGGGCAGGGGTGTGTGTGGACCCCTGCAGCGGCTTCTGTCAGAAACTGCCACTGCTTTCTGGTTTATTATTTGGGAAGGGATCGTGCTGTGATCCCCAGGTCAGCTCTTAATCTTAAGGCTCAGGCGATCCTCCTCTTCAGCCTCCCACATCACAGGGCCTGCAGGCCCGCACCACTGTGCCTTGCTGTAACTAAAGAACACCAGTTACTGGGCGTGGTGGCGCACACCTGTCATCCCAGCACTCGGGAGGCTGAGGCAGGAGGATCGCTGTGAGTTCGAGACCAGCCTGGGCTACACAGTGAGTTCCAGGTCAGTCTCAACTACATAGTGAGACCCTGTCTCAAAAAAACAACAAAAAAAAAGAACACCAGTGCCAGGAAATGAGCAGTCAGCCCTGGTTCCACAGGGAGTGGGCTCCAACAAGAGGCCCTGTGGACCCCACATCCTAGACGTGCGAGTCCCACCTGCCAGTCGGGGTGGCGCTTGCCTAGAAGCCGGGCCCTTCTGCCCGCAGACATCTGTCACCCAAGGTTGAGATGGGGCACAGGGAGAGGAACTGTCCCGTGATGTCCTTGGGGGATGGGGATGAGGGCCAGTGGCCGGGGTGGCTTCGCGGTGAGCCTTGCCTGCTGTGCTTGCAGCCTGGGCCCCGCCCCAGCACTGCCGGAAGAAAAGCAGAAAGAGCCTATGTGTTTGGTAGGGATGTGGCTTGGGTACATTTGTCTCTTTTTAATATTTGCATTCCATGATTAGTCAAAACCATAGGTGCAGAACCCACAATACCAAACGCCAATTACATCCTCAGGCCAACGCGGTTTTGCTAATCCCTCAAGATAAAAACCCAGGCATGGTGGCGCACACCTGTAATCCCAGCTGTCTAGGAAGCTGAGGCAGGGGGATTGCAAGTTCAAGCCCAACCTGGGCAACTTAGAAAGGCTGTGTCCAAGAGTAAAAAGGGCTGGGGATGGAACACAGCATGAAGAAACCGAACAGCCAGCAGTCGGCCAGTACCCCCAGCCCACAGCAGGGCGACCCCGGGCCTTGCACACCCACCTCACAGGGCCCTCAGGACTCGGCTGAGCATGTCCCCGTGTCCCCACCCTGTCCCCGCAGAGAAGCAGCTGGAGGAGCTGCCGGTGGAGGAGGCCGCAGTGCTGCAGATCCTCACACAGGTCAACGTGGTCCGCAGGGAGTGCGAGATCGTAAGTGCTGTCCGGGGAGCCCACAGCAGGCCTCAGGGCTGCGTGGTCCCCTGGAGCCCGGCCCGTGACGGGCTCTCCTGTCCTCTAGAGACTGGAGGCCGCCCGCTTCGACGAGAAGAAGGAGACCAACAAGCGGAAGCAGCTCATCCTGGAGGGGAAGGTGAGCGCTGGCCAGCCGGGGTGGGCCGCGTGGTCCTGGGCCCAAGACGTCCACTCAGCACCCCGCCCGCCCCGTAGGACCCCGACCTGGAGGCCAAGCGCAGGGCCGAGCTGGCCAAGATCAAGCAGAGAAACCGGCGCTTCAAGGAGAAGGTGGGGCAGGCACTGCAGCGGCGCCAGGAAGCCGACCGGGCAGGCCGTGGGAGGGAGCTGCCCCGGACCCCGAAACCCGCCCAGGGCCAAGCCTGAGCATCCCCTGTGGAATCCGTGGACGGACACAACAGCCCAAGGGGCAGAGGACTGCTGGCTCGGTGGCGTAGGCCCGGGATGGCGCCCCAGAAAGGCTGCTCAATAAACCGGTCTTCCCACTCACTGGCTTGGACTCCGATGCGGGCCAGGACAGGTGGCTGTGGCTGTTGTTAGGACCCCCAAAGGTCTCGTCTCCCATCCCCGTCACAGGCCTGAAGGGTAGCCACGAAGCCTTGGGTTCAGCCGCTCCTCCGGGCCTCAGTTTCCCCATCCAGCCATCACAGCCGCACCATTCAACCCAGCCGTGAGGTTGCACTGTTGCTGTCCCCAGTTGGTGAGCATGGCTGGATGCTGGGAGCTTCCCTGCCGGCCCACCGCCGGCGACTGCTGTCAGGCTGAGGCGGGAGGATTGTGAGTTCGAAGCCAACCTAGGCTACATGGTGAGACCCCAGCTCAAAAAACCAAAACAAGGGGCCAGGGACTCAGCTCAGTGGTGTCACTGCCTGCCTCATAAGCGCAAGGTCCCGAGTTTGATTCCCGGTACAAAAAAAAAAAAAAAAAAA
>NW_022900949.1:2150214-2151560 GCF_012274545.1 Fukomys damarensis
GGCCCACCTCGGCCCGTGCCCGCTCCCGCTCTGCCCGTGCCTCCTCCAGGCTGCGTTCGGTGGCCCGCAGCTGGTTCTCTAGTTCTGTGTTGCGTGCTTCCAGGTCCTGCAGGGGGAGGGGACGAGACTCAGAGTCATCGGCCCCACCCAGGGTCATCGGCACCCAAGGGCTACCCACAAGGCCCCCATTCTCTGATCAGAGCCTCCTGGGGCTCCTGTCACTGGGGCAAAACGCTCACCGCATCCAGAGGGCTGACCTGGCCGCCTCTTGCTCAGCCTCCCAGCAGCTCCTTAAGCATTGTTCTTCCTACCCCAGGGACTTTGCACATGCTGCACCCGCTGCCCAGGAGCCCATAGGGAATACCTCCCAGCTCTTCTAAGAGAATTCCCACCCTCCTGCCTCAGCCTCCCAGAGTTCTGGGCTGTCAGGCCTGCACCACCATGGACAGCTCCTTTCCCTTTCACAGATGAAGGCCTAGCGTGGGTTGGCAGATCCCATCTGTCCCACCCCTACCCTTCGCCCACACCCACCTGCACCTTCTGCTCAGTCTCCTCACGATCTGCGGCATCTGGGGCCTCCCGGGGCCCTCCGGTCTGGTTCTTCAGTGTCTGGATCTCCTAGGGCAGGAGGGGGTTGCTCAGGGCCCTGCTCCCCCAAGCGGTGAGGGAAGGCAGGCCCAGCCGCGGCCATCTCACCTGGTCCTTGGTCCGCACCAGCGCCTCCAGCTTCTCCAGCGGCTGGCCAGGTGCCTCCTTCTCTGTGGCAGGTGCCGGCTCTGCAGCCACCTGCGCTTCCAGCTCCGCCACCTGCACCCACACGACACTTAGCCCAACCCGGCCTGCGAAGCCCAGACCCTCACCCTCCTGGCTGGACTCCCCGCCTATCGGGCAGCTCGACATTGTTCTTTTCTCCACTGAGCTGCAACTCCAGTCCTTTTTACATTTTTGAAATAAGGATCTCATTAAGTTGCCCAGGCCGGGCAAACTTGCTATCCTCCCGCCTCAGCCTCCGAGCTTCAGAGCATGATGACCCTCAGGAGAGCCACTGAGCTCCGGAGGTGACCTGACCTAGGGCAGGTGGGACGCACTGAGACCCGGCTCCTGTGGGGGGAAGGAGGCCCTCACCCGCTGACGCAGCCTCTCGGCCTCCGCACGCTGGGCCTCCACCTGCTGCCTCCACTGCGTGGCCGCGGCGTTAGCTTCTCGCAGGGCGTCCGCCAGCTTATTGTTACTGTCCTGCAGCGCGAAGAACTCCGCCTCCCACTGCACCTCGCCCACCGAGCTGCGGAGAGGCGGGGAGACCGGGCTGGGGGCGTGGTCCCTCAGGGGGCGGGGCAACACCGGAG
>NW_022900949.1:2151699-2154628 GCF_012274545.1 Fukomys damarensis
GAGCCGCTCCCGCTCCCGCTCTGTGGGGCCGGGGGTGTCGGCGCTCTGGCTGCGGAACAGCTTCTCTTCGCCCGGGCCGTTGGCGCTGACAAGGGGGGTCGGGGGCACCTGCGGGGGAAAGTAGGGCCGGGCACGGGTCAGAAGGTCGCCAGGAGGTCTGGGCTGGCTGGGGCTGGAGAGCGTCCCTAACCAAGGGTGTCGGTTCAGCCATCTGCACAGCCCCCCCGGGGGCCCCAACCTGGCTCTGACCTGGTGGGCCATGAGCCCCAGGGCTGGGCTGGTGAGCTCCACTCCATCCTGAGATTTCTCGCGGGCCAACCGTGCCGCCTCCTTGACTTCCTGGAACTTCTCAGCAAACTGAGGTATGGAGGGGGGCAGCAGTCAGTCAGCAAACCCTGCGGCCCCCTCTCAGCCTCCACAAGGTCCCCCACCCAGCCCTGTCCTGTCAGCTGGGAAGGGACTCTGGGAAACTGCACGACTGCAAGTCACAAACCGGAATGGGGAGAAGGTTTGGAAAACGGCGTCCCACGGGCATCGTGGGTACAGGGTAGAAGAGTGGGACATTCACAGAGATGGCCTTAAATACAATGGTGGTCCACTCCCATAACCCCAGCACTCTGGGAGGCTGAGGCAGGAAAATCATAAGTTCAAGTATATCATGGGCAAGTTAGTGAGACCCTGTCTCAAAAATTTAAAAAGGGGACCTGGGGATGTAGCTTAGTGTAAAGGCCCTGGATTCAATCCCCAGAACCTCAGAAAGAACAAAACAAAGAAAGAAATTCTAGCAGGCATATACAACTTGATTTGTACAAAGGCAGTGTAACTCACTGAAGGAAAATTATCTTTTTAAAACAACATTCCCATAGTGCTGTAACATAAGCAAAGAACAACAAAAAATGGCCCCAAAGCAACTCAATAGTCATGCTTTGTTTAAAAAAAAAAATGAACCTCAAGTCCTACCTTGCACCACCCACTGAAATTAATTCAAGACCTAACATTGAAAGGAAAATTATAAAGCTTCTAGAATAAAACAGAGGACAGAATCTTTGCAGAACGGAAGCACTAATCATCAAAAGAAACAATGGATACAGATTTTTTTCCAATTATAAAGCCTAGAATAAAACAGGACAGAATCTTTGCAGAACGGAAGCACTAATCATCAAAAGAAACAATGGATACAGATTTTTTTCCGGCACTGAGGATGGAACCCAAGGACACACACACACACACACACACACACACACACACACACGAGGCAAGTGCTCACCACTCAGCTGCCTCCCTAACCAGCCCTTTTTATACATTTTACTTGGAAACAGCACCTTGCTAAACCACCCGAGCTGGCCTCAAATTGGGATCCTCCTGCCTCAGCTTCCTGAGTAGCCAGGATTACAGGCTTGCATCAACATGCCAGGCTCGGGTGATACTGAAGTAGGCAGCATAGATAGGGTGGGGACGAGGGGTGACAAGAAACACAAGTGGCTGGCAGAACCAGAGCTGCAAGGGCTCCCGGCCCATCTGACACTCAACGCCCCTGGGGTCCCTGTGCCTCCCTCCCAGCCCCCACCTGGGTCAGGTGCTGCTCCGAGGCAAAGCCAAGGCCATAGACAGTGTTGGCTCGGCTGTCTGCCCACTGCCCAAACTTCTGGGAGGTTTTGGTGAAGGTCATGTTGGGGGTGACAGTACTGTTGATGATGGCCTGGCGCAGAGGGCAAAGCTCAAGGTCAGTGTCCTGAGCAACCACCCTTGACCGAGACCTCCCCTGCCCCAGGCACTTCGGGAGGGCAGGACCCCCCCAGCTAGACCCGCCCAGACCTTGGCACCCCCAATGCTGATGATGCGATAGACATTGCGGGTGGCATCGTAGAAATAGGAGACGGTGAGGGCATGCTTGCCCGCAGGGATCCAGTTCCTCTTGGTGGCCGGGTCGATCTGGAACACGTGTGCCCTCGTGCTGAAGATTGGCTGCTCCCTGCAAGGGACCGGGCGTCAGGGGCAGCACCCCAACCCCACCCATGGGCCTCAGGGCGGCTGGGAGCTCACCTGGCTGTGGACATTGGTCAGGCTGGGCTGGGCAGGTGGCCTGAGGGTGACAAGAGCAGAGGGTCTGGGCCCTGGGGAGAGAGTGTCCCTGTAAGTGTCCCTGTGAGTCCCTGTGAGTGCCCCCCCACCAGCTGCACTGTCCTAGGACTCCAATCAGAGAGGCAGTCGGTATAAATCACTCGGAGCAAGGCCACCCGTCTCTCCATCTGGGGGTGGCACCCACGGCTCCCCCAGTGAAACGCCTCTTTCTCAGAGGCCAACTCCAGCACATCCATGGGGACCAGGGGTGCAGCTCAGGGGCGAGTGCTTGAATAGCATTCACAAAGCCCTGCGTTCCACCCCAGTGCCAAAAACCAAAATAATAAGAGCCTGGCACTGCCAAATACCCACAGGTGGACCAGGCCCCACTCTGCCCACAGAGAGGCCTCTCAGCACCCCTCCTGGGGTAGAACCACACCTCGAAATTAGAATCCAAACCGCAGGATGATCACTGAGCCCAGGAACTCAAGACTAGCTGGGGCCACAGAGACCCCAGCTTGAAAAATTAAAGTAAAAAATTAAAAGACACGATGTAGCTGCCCTGCGATCCTGGCGGCCAACATGAGGGCAGGGCAGAATCCAAGATTAGAGGGACGGTGCGCCTGACCTCCCTGAGGGTCCTGCTAAGCCACCACCCCAAGAAGCCCGCAAAGTTGCTGCTAGGCTTGCTTCCTTATGCAATCTCTGCGCGCCCAAATCTTCATCCAGGGACCCGCGAAGGACCCAGGAAGAGCTCCGAGAAGGGGGGCTCCGGGCGGGCGGCAGGGCGTCCGAGGGGTCCCCAGCCAGGGTGGGGTGAGTCCTGGATCTGCCTGGGCTGCGGGGTGCGGGGATCCCCGGAACCCAG
>NW_022900949.1:2155502-2159530 GCF_012274545.1 Fukomys damarensis
CCCTTGGGGCCGCGGCCTCCTCCCCGCTGCCTGCCTGCGGTGGTGACCTGGGGACCCTGCGGAAGCTCAGGTTCTCCGTCCGCCCGTCTGTCCATCCGCAGCGGGCGGCCTCAGGGGTCCGCGCACAGTGGGTGCCGGCAAGGAGGAGGCAGCCAGGCAGCGAAGGAGGAAGCGGGGTGGCCCTTCGGGGCGGGAGGAGTCTGTCCACTTGGTGCCCTCCCCAGACAGCCCGGCTGGGCCGCGCAGCCCAGTGGGCAGCACCCGGAGGTGCCTGAGGCCCTGGCACCTTCCCAGCTTCAAAGAGAAAAGAAGGAAAAAGCGGGGAGTCGGGTGTGCTGGAGGGGGATGCTGGGAACCACAGGCAGGGTCCTCAGAGGCTCTCCCCGGACCTGCCTCTGGCCTCTGTGCGGTGCAACTGGTCCCCGGAGGCTTCTCCAGTCACCCAGCGCCCGGGCTGGTGGCAGCAGAGGCCTGTGACCCTGACCCAGAGCCAGGCCTCCTCCCTGAGCTCTGCGCTGAAGTCCTCTTCCTGCTGCTACTCTGTGACACCCCTGCTCCTCAGCCTCCGGTCCTTTTATTTCTCTCTGTCTCTCCCGTGAGCCCCAGGCCTCCCCATGGCTTATAGTGAGTTCCAGCCAAGTGAGCTTTGTCTTTTGCTTTCTGGGTTTTCTGCTTGTTTTTGGAGACAGGATCTCACTATGGAGCCCAGGCGATCCTCCTGCCTCAGCCTCTGGAGTGCTGAGATGACCAGGTGGTCTTTGGTCACATTCCCTGAGGTGAGGCTCTCAGCCTCCTCCCCCCTGTGCCAGCGAGGAGCCTCCTTCTTCCTCCCAGACACACCTGGCTTCTCTGGAGCTGACCTATCCCGGCCCACGGGCAGGGGACACTGAGGCACATGTCTGGGCCTTGACTTCCGGCTGTCCCTAATGCCAGGAGATGCATGCGGGAGCAAATGCTTGGCTTTGTTCTCAGGCCCGAAGCCATGCAAATACTCCAATGCTGGAGGGAACAAAGAAAATACCGTCTGTTCCGTTCAGAGAGTGACTTCCTTCTTACCAACAGCATAATTAAAGGGAGAAGCAGTGTCCGGGACAGGTACTGGCAGGGCCAGTGCTTTTGCAAGCTGCTCGCCTCTGCCAAGTGCTGGCTGGCAGCAGAGTTGGGGCCATGTGGCTACTCTGGGGGGGTGATCAGGCGAGGGGCCCAAGAAGACTCCGCTCCTTGTATGGGCAGAAGCAAGAATGGGAGCAGAGTGGAGAGTTGCACTGCTGCCCTGGGCCCCTCACGGAGCTCCAGGGCGGAGGGGGGCAGGGCTCGCCTGGAGCACACCAGACCTGAAGCTGTTTCAGTGTTCTTGCCTGGAGAATGTGCGGACAACTCAGGGCTGGTGGCCAGGAAATGTGGGGAATCTGGTGGCCACCACCCCAAGGCAGCTGACTAATGGGACAGTTTTCCTCAGTGATTAGACTCGCTGGCCAAGACCTGCATCTTCCTCCAGGGGGCGAGGGAATGAGCTAGCTGTTGCAGGAGGGGCACAGTGGGCCAAACAGCTCTTGCAGGACAAAGCAAACTCAGTGAGGAAAGCACAGGGCTGCCATGGCAGGGCTGGGCCCAGCTGTCGGGCACGGCCTCCCAGAGGATCTGATTCTAGACCAGTTCCCTCTCACCAAAAGAGCAGATCCCAGGCCCCAGCCAGGGGAAAGCCCAGCCCCCAGAGCCAGAGCCACGCCTGCCAGCACCTCCTCCTACTGCTGTGCAACCCCAAGATCTCACTTTCCCACTCGGGGCCTCACTTTCCCCATCCACACGCAGATGGTGACTACTTTAAAGGGGTGATGTTGAGGGCCGGGGATTTAGCTCAGCGGTTCGGTGGCCTGCCTCGCAAGTGCAAGGACCCGAGTTCAATCCCCGGTACCAAAAAATAAATAAAAATAAAATAAAAGGGTGATGTTGTAATGTTACACTTATTTAAAATGGGCGTGGTGGAGCATCTCTGGGATGGCTGAGGAAAGATCGAAAGTTCCAACCCAGTCTGGGAAACTTAGTGACTTAGCAAGACCCTGTCTGGAAATTTAAAAAAAAACACCAATAAATAAATTTGTGAAATAGGGTTTGATCCTGAATCGTATCTTTTCCTATGGTACTAGAAATGAAATGCAGCACTGAGCCACACCCCAGTTTCTTCAGCCAGATTTTAAATTTAAAATTTTTTTGGTATGGGAGTTTGAATTCGGGGACCTTGCACTTACAAGGCAGGCGGCAGAACCACTGAGCTAAATCCCCAGCCCATGGCCAGATTTTTCATTTTGTTTTTTGTTGTTGTTTTTCTTTTTCTTAGACAACATCTCACCATGTAGCCCAGGCTGTCATCGAACTCGTGGGGATCTTCCTGCCTCAGCCTCCTTAGTTCTGGGATTACAGCCACCACATCTGGCTTACTGAGACAAATTCTTAAGATTTTCTTTTTCAAGAGTTTGAAGGACCCCAGTCAACCATGAGTTCCCAGAAATGGCTCCAACTCGGCATGACAGCCTCAATCTTTAGCTTGTGCTCCTTTAGCCATCTTCTTCCCTCTCCCCTTTCCCCTAGCCATAGCTTAGTTCGACTAGATGCCAAACCTTAGTTTCTTGAAAAACTCCTATTCAACTCTCAAAACCCCACTTGCAGTGCCCTCCTCTGCAGAGGCCCTCCCTCCTCTTCCTCTGGACCATACATGTCTCCTTCCCTTCTATTCTAGCCCTAAATGTCACAGGACTGGGAGTGTCTGTGTCCAGCTCTAGCTCCCAGAGCCTGAGTTCATCTCAGGACACAGGGGAGCACAGCGGGACTGGGGAAAGGAAGTATGGTGACTGTAGTTCCAGTGATTTCACGTCACTCGGGGAGACCCTGTTTGAAATCCAGAGCATGGCTGAAATGGTGCTCTGAGAAGGAACATAGGGGCAACAGGGGACCAGGCACAAGGCTCAGGCTGGAGCCAGGACGGGGGGCTGTGCGCAGAGCACTGAGGCTGGCCCGGAGTTTGGCTCCCGCAGACCTAATTGCCCTAATTCGAGGTGCGCACTAATTACCTCCTGGGTGCCAGGTGGCGGGGCGGGGTGGCCCATTTTCAGGAGCTAGGTCGCCCAGGTATTTTTGGAACCACCGTTCTTGAGGGCTCTGACATGCACCGCGTGAAGGGCAGAAAATGGGGCGGAGAAATCGCGGCCACATCAGGAGGGATGTGGGGATCCGGGCCTCAGGGGGCCTGGGGGGAGGGCTCGGGGCCGGGCCCAAAGGCTCCAGCTGGAGGACTGGGGTTTGGGGCAGTGAGATCTGTGGGGGCGGCTGGCCACTTGGAGTCTCAGTCCCCATTGGTCTCAAAGTCTGTTTTCTGTTTGTTTTTGATTTTTGGAGACAGGGTCTCACTATGTAGCCCAGGCGGGGCTCCAACTTGCACTGATCCTCCTGCCTCAGCCTCCTGAGTGCTGGGATGACAGGTGTGTACCACACGGTTGGTGGCGACCAGACGGGGAGGTTTGCATGGACAGCTTGCTGAGGGATCCTGCACATGTGACCTGTCATGACCTCTTTTCCTTTTCCTGAGCCATGAAAGAAGTGCATGATTCACAGGGGTGCGCTGGGCAGTGGGCACCGCGAGTGCAAAGGTCCTGAGGTCGGGGCAGGCAGGAGCTGTTGGAGAAATGCAGGGAGGCCAAAGTGGAATGAGTGGGAGAAGGCAGTGTTGCTTCAACAGGGGCAGCGTCCCAACGGCTGGACAGGGCCTTGTGGCTGCAGCAACACACACAGGTTCTGTTCTGGGGGTGCTAGGGAGCCAAGAGACTCTGGACGAGGGGGATGAGATGAGATCAGATTTACCCTGCAGGCCCGGTCAGTTTCAGCTCTTAGCAGGAAACACGTGTCCGTACCTGTGAGGAATGGAGGCAGCCCTGGCCTTCCCCGAGCCTCAGTTTCCCCACTTGGCCCCGGGATGCAGGGCCCTCAGCGGGGAGCCCCCTCCCGTCGGAGCTCCCGGATCCGGCCAGACTGCG
>NW_022900949.1:2159715-2176448 GCF_012274545.1 Fukomys damarensis
CGCAGACGTTCCCGGCCGGGTGACTCACGCGCGCAGCCCCTCCCCGCGCCCAGGGGTCGGATCCACCGCCTGTCCCCTCTGTATCCTCCAGCCCCAGGGTCTCCGCACTGAGCTCCATCCCCAGCCCTCTCTCAATTTTTATTTTGAGACAGGGACTCACAAAGTTGCCCGGACTGGGCTGAAATTTGTGGTCCTCCTGCCTCAGCCTCCCGGGGGTGTGGAAATTACGTGTGCCGCCACGCCCAGCTTCCACTTTCATAGAAGAAATTGAGGTTAAATCTGTCCCCCAAACAAATGTGAACGGAAGCTGACCTTCCAGCCCAGGACTCTCTCTCTGTAGCCTTCAGATCACGCAAGAGTCATTTAGCAGAGGTGAGGTGGGCACAGGGTCCATCACATCAGCAGTCAGTGCAATCGGGCATTGCTATGTCCCACTCGCTGAGCACTTAGTAAACACCTTGAGTTAGAATCCTGGCCTCAGGAGCTCCAACTTGGGGCGAGAGGGATGACGGAGGACAGAGTACAATGGCTTTGGACAGCATTTAGTAAGGAGAGGAAACCAGGCAAAGCAATGGATAAACTATGCCTGGGGAGGGAGCGAAAGCTGCCCTGAGGAGGAAGTGATCAGGAGAATGGCATGTGCAAAGGTCCTGAGGTCAGGGTGTGCTGAGACCTGGGTGAAGGGCTGAGAGTGTGGGTGTGGCTGGAGCAAAACAAGTTCAGGAGGGAGCAGGGAGCCAAGGGGGCCATAGATGCACAGGCTGGGCATCAGGGGTCTGTGAGTCCCAGCAGAGAATGCAGGCTTTACTTTCAGAATACTGGGATGCCATGGAGGGCTTTGGTGCAGGAGAGGGCCGCCTACTGGGCACTGTCCGAATACACAGTGGAGACACAACAGCGGACCCCAGAGGGCTGGGTTTGAATCCCTCTCTGTGTTATTCTGGCAGTGGTGCCCAGGCCTGGAACGCCTCCTGAGAGGGGCTGCCGGGTGGGCGTGTGCACAAGAAATGCTCCTGGTGGGTACAATGGAGGCAGCTTGGCCCAGGGAGGGCCAAGGCAGGAGCCAGGGCATGAAGAAGCAGCAATAGTTCTTCCTAAAAAAAGATAGACTGGGGCTGGCGCGAGACTCAGTGGTGGGTGCTTACCCAGCATTCTCCAGGCCTGGGCCCCATCCTCGCAGTGAAAAGAAAAACATTAACCAGATGCCGTAATGCAGGCTTGTACTCCGAGCCACTCAGGAGGCTGAGGCAGGAAGATCACAGGTTCAAGGCCAATATGGGCAACTTAGGGAGACCCTGTCTCAACATAAATTAAAAGGGCTAGAGGTCAGGGTTAGCCCTGAGATGCGCTGTCAGCGGAGCTCACTCCCTCCTCGGGGATGACACTGATCTGCCTGGGCCCCCGGATCCAGGACTGACTTTGCGTCTCAGCCACTGTGATTCCAAGTCCTGCCCAGGGAGCCCCGCAGGTCCTGGCCGCCTGCCGCCCGTGAGAGTTTCAATAGTGTGGCAGCTCCTCCTGGGAGAGCACAGAGGCCAGGCCAGAGGGGCAGCAAAAGGGACAGGGACCCAGGCCCCTGGGGTGTGCTCCACAGGCTCCGAGGTCACGGGAGGGTGTGGAGAGACGAGCAGCGGCCAAGAGCCACCTTCTCATCCCCGCTCAGGCGCTCACCCCCCTCGAACCCACTGCCACCACCCGCCCATCTGCAGCAGACGTCCCTGCCCAGGACGAGGGGCTCCAAGTGGCTGGAAGTGCTTCGCGCTTCCACGACTGGGCTGTGCTGTTTTACATTAGGGGTCAGACCTCAGCTCCACGTGACTCAGACGCGCATGGCAGAGGGCGGACGGGGCGAGCACAGCCCCTTTCCCGACGGCTGCCTCCGAAACCGAGGCCCTGGTCTGTGAAGTGGCCGGCTCTGCTGAGGTCAGCGTGACCCCAATCAAAATCCGCTCTCCTAGCTGGGGATGTAGCTCAGTGTTTCCGCCGCCTGCCTCAAGAGTGCAAGGTCCTGAGTTCGATCCCCGGTACCAGAAAAAAACACCTCTCTCCTGAATGATGGCTTCTCACTGACCCGATGGGTTTCTTGATGATTGCGCCTGGTCCCAGTACAGGTTTCTTCTACCCCAGCAAGATAAGCAGTGTAGAGTCCCCGACAGGCCTGCCTAGCGCCATCGTGCCAGGTGCTCGGCAGACTTTCACTAGATGCCTTCAGAGCGTTCCCAGCTTCCTATTCCTTCCCGCGAGGGTACTCAGTAACTACAGGATGCGCTTGGCTGGAACTCACTATGTAGCTCAGGCTGGTCTAGAACTCACAGAGATTCTCCTGCCTCAGCCTCCCCCAGATGCATGTGCCACCACACCCGGCTTGCTGTCTGTTCTTGAATTCACTTTGTGCTGTGGTGGCTCACAGGAGGCCAGGACCCATGGCAGAGGTCCTGGCAACGTCCCCTTCCCTGCTCTCTGCACCCATGCACCCACTACCCACCCATCCGTCCATCCTATCCATCCACCTAACATCCCTTCCCATAATCCCTGCCCTACACACCCTCGGTCCTCTCTCCACACAGCCCCCATGCCCTGCCAGCTGGGCACACTCCCCCCCCAGCCCAGCTTGAGGACTGCAGGCTCCGTCCCACCCTCCCACAGGCTGGGTCAACCCCGTGGTCCAGAGGGTCTCAGGGGATCACAGGTGGGGCAGTCAGGAGGCCGGCAGTTTCACCCTGTGACCCAGGGGCACAGTACTACTGAGCCACATCCTGGCCCTTTTCATTTTTTATTTTGAGACAGAGTCATGCTAAAGACTGAAAGCTTGGTTTGAATTTGAGATCATCCTGTCTCAGCCTCCTAGCAGCTAAGACTACAGGCATGTGCCACCACACCTAGCTTTTTTTTCATTAAAATTATTTTTTCCTAGCTTTTTTAAAAACTTTTTTTCTTAACCTTTCTTTTCCTTTCCTCCTTCCCCTCCCTCCCTCCCTCCTTCTGCCACGTAGAATCATTCCAAGCTGCTACATCCAGCCCACTTTCTCCTGCTTAGAGAGTTCAGTGCTATGTCTTGGGCTTCTCTGTGAGTTATTAAACCCTCTGCTTGGACATCTAAATTGCTTCCCAGGGCCACATGCTGGGGGACAGTTTAACAGGTAGAATCACATTTTTAATGATTTTTTGTTTATTATTTATTTTGTGGTGCCTTTTTATTTATGCACTGTATTTTGAGACAGAGTCTCCCTGAGCTGCCCACATCAAGTACCTGGGCTTATAGGTGTGTGCCACCATGATGCCTGACTCCTTTGCTCAATTTCTTTATAAAAACAAGTGGACAGGTGGTGCACAACTGTAATCCCAGCACTCTGCGAGGCTGAGGCAGGAGGGTCACAAATTCAAGGCCAGACTGGGCAATTTAGCAAGACCCAGTTTCAGATAAAAGATTTTTTAAAAGGTTGAAGATGTAGCTTGGTGGGAATGCTCTGGGTTCAATCCCAGTACCACAAAGAAGAAGGGGTGTGTGATGCCAAAGATAGTCAGGGCCTCAGGCCCCAGCTTCCGGGAGGCAGCTCTTTTCTGAGTCTGTAAGCTTGTGCCTCACCCTGGGACAAACAGTTGGAGCCCAATAAATGTTTGCTTAGAGAACAGGGAGGTTTATTCAGGGTACACTGAGGCCTGCTGTGTGTTAGCCCTGGGCCTGTGCCCATGGGAAAACCACTCAGTATGGAAGATGCAGCCAAAGAAATTAATGTCTAAGTATGAACAGACTCATTTGCTTGGAGAGAAACCTACTCGGGCAGACAGGCAGCGCGCGCTGGGGAACGGGGCGGGGATATGCTAATGAGGGGCGGGCTGATCTGGCGTGGGTGGGGCTGGGAGGACTGGGCTTCAGTGCCCTGGAGCTGGGACCCTGGGACTGCAGGCCAGGAGGCTGTCAGGGCTGTCCGGTCGTGAGGGACTGCAATTGGGACTCAGAGCCCAGCTGTGTCCTCTCTCTCTGGCTGCTTGGTAGGCTGAGGCAGGAGGAGCCTAAATTGGAGCCCAGCCCCGGGGAACTGAGGGAGACTCTGTCTCAAAATGAGGAGGGGGAAGGGCTTTGTTGCTGCCTCGTGTAAGTGGCCAAGGGCATCAGGGCGAGACAGGACAGGCAGCTCAGAGCACACTGGTTCGAGGAACAAAGCCACCCGAGTAACGACCTGGTAATCCGCTAATCCTTTAATCCCCAAATGGATTTATCGGTTCATGCGACTGGACCTCAAAACCCAACCCGGCAAGGCCTCACCTCCAAGCCCATGAACATGGTAACGTGGGCTGAGGGTTGCAGCCGGGGCAAGCAGGATCGGGGGTCCCCAGGGCGGCTCAGGCCCAGAGTGCCCCAATCCTCAGCCCCGACAGTAGCGATGCCTGTGGGCCGTTTCTTCATTTTTCCCAGTCATTAAAACAGAACCCTCCCCCTAGTCAGATGTGGTGGTGCACTAGGCCCGGCGCTCTGGGAGGTTGAAGCGGGAGGATCAAAACGTCCCTGGGCAACTTCGCGAGACCCTGTCTCAAAGTGAAAACTAAAAAGGGCTGAGGATGTAGCTTAGTGCATAGGCCCTGGGGTCTGGGGTTCAACCCCAGAATCGGGAAGGAAGAAAACCTAGTTGTAAAAAGAACTCAGCAAAGCGCCAACCCACGGAGCACCGGTAGAGGTCAGCCACCAACCCCTTTAGAAAGGGCTGACCGTGGGCCGAATTCTCAGTGGTGCCGCTGCCTACCTCACAAGCACAAGGTCCTGATATCGGGACCAAAAAAAAAGAAAGAAAAAAAAAGCGCTGAACCTGTGCTGCCCCAAGACCGGACCTGCCTGTTCGCCTTTCCCCTCGCCTCCGGGGCCCATCCCCATCTGCTGGCTCCTCCCGGGCCCGCCCGCACACAGCTGCATAAAGTGAGCTCATTTATTGTGCGCTCGTTCGCTTGCTCAGTCCTCATCCTCGACTTCTGTCCTCCCAACAGCCCACCGTGAGTGGGTAAACCGAGGCACAGAGCTGGCCAGGCACTCGCCCGAGGACACTCCCTGGGAAGTGAGGGACGGGCACTGAGGAGGGCCTCCCGCTGCAACCCCTGTACAGAAGGGAGGCTGTTCCTACGTCCTCTGCATGGAGACCAGGCACAAAGCAAGCCATCGGGGAAGGCTGGGGTGCGTCTCAGCGGCAGGGCGCTGGTGGAGCGTGCACAAGGCCCTGGGTCCTCGCCCAACTCTGCGCCAAAACTACAAAGCCTGCTAGCCCGGAGTGAGGGGCGGACCTATGCTAATAAGGGGCGGGGTCGCGCGGGTGGGAGGGGCCATAGACGCTTTGAGCCTGCGCGGTGGCCCTCGCCGGCACCCCACGGGCTACAGAGCCAACGTGGGCTCCCTGTCGCCCCAGCTATGACCGCGGCCAGTGACCCTGGCACTGCTGCGACCTGTGTCGGAGCAAGAGGCCAGAGCAGGTCCCCATTACTACCACTGTGCCTGTTTTCAGGAGGGAAACAGTCTCAGAGAGCTGGAGTGGCCAGGACACCGGGCCACTGAGTTCACACCAGTTCGGTCCTATCGGCCGAAGCTGGCCACAGCCTCCTGGCCTGTTCTGGAGATGCCCCAGGCCAGGGGAAACCATCCACCCTCGGGTGTTCTCACTTCCTGTCCCCCACCGCTTCGGTCCGTCTTTCCTCCATTCACCCCCCACCCCTCCAGCCACACACTCGGTCATTTTCTCTTTCGTGAGACTGGACAGGATTTGACCTTGGTGAGTGTCCCTGCCCTCCCGTACTGCGGTTGGAACCCAGGGGCGCTCTATGCCTGGGCTCCATCCCCAGCCCTTTTTACTTTTCATTTCGAGACAAAGTCTCTAAGTCGCTAAGTTGCCCAAACTGTGTCCTAGCTTGTGGCCCTCCTGCCTCAGCCTCCTGAGTGCTGGGATTATAGATGTACCCCACCACGCTGTGCTGGGGTTCTGGAGGTTTGAGGGGAAGCCCGAGGACTGGGCGGTTGGGACAAGCAGGAATTTGTAGCCCAGGGCCATCTTTAGTGAGGGAGGCCTGCTGCATGAGCAGCGCACAGGGGCCTTCTTCCTTAGCAAAAGGAAAAAATGTAAAAAGGAGGGTGGGCAGGCAGCAGCGGGCAGGGAGCCTCCCGGTCCTACAGGAAGGAAGCGCCTCGGGCTGGCCACCGCTTCCTGGGGCCGGCACTGCACCCTTGGCCTTGATCCAGATGCTCTGCTGACAGTGCAGAGCTGCCGCGGCCTGGACAGCAGCCCAGCTGTATCCGGAATGTGGGCAGGCAGGGTCCCCGCTTCTGTGCCTGTCCCTGGCCAAAGCCAGGAAGGGCCAAGGATGGGCTTTTCAAGCTTGTTCTGGAGCAAGTGTGCTACAGGTTGGGGTCTCGTTCAGGTTCTTGACGCCCTAACAAAGAACTGAGCAGGACATAAACCAAGCCTGGTAGCGCATGCCTGTCATCCCAGCTACTCTGGAGGCTGAGGCAGGAGGACGGCAAGTTTGAGACCAGCGTGTGCAACTTAGTGAGACCTTGTGTCAAAATAAAGGGCCAGGGATTTGCCTCAGTGGTTCCACCACCTACCTTTCAAGTGCTAGGACCAGAGTTCGATCCCCAGTACCAAAAATCAAATAAATAAGTAAAAAATAAGAAGGGCTGGGCTGTAGCTTAGTGCAAAGGCCCTGAGTTCTATCCCCAGCGCCAACCTCTTTCCAAAAAAAGAAGCCAACCTGTCTCGCAAGCATAAGAACCTGAGTTCTATCCCCGGTACCAAAAATCAATAAATCAATACATTTACAAAGCTACTTTTCAGAATTAAAATGCAAACGAGGGCATCCTCGTCTTTCGTGAAGGCACAGTGTTTATAGTTAGACACTTCCAGCCAGGCCAAAACATTCCTCCTGAACTCGCGCTCCTGATACAGACGGGCTTGGAAACAGCAGGTCATTCATACTTTCCTTCACTCGGGGGCACACCTGTCACCCCAGGGGCATCGTCCGGGCCACACAGCGAGACCCTGTCTCAAAAACTGAAAAAGCCTGGGCGCGGAGCTCAGTGTACAGACCCGGGGTTCAGTCCTCAGTACCGAAAACGGAAGACGGGAAGGAAGCCTCAGAACCTTTCCCGAGTGCCCAGAACGCTGGGCAGCCGGGCCCCGGCCTCCCTCCCTGCCCGAGTGGCGAGCCCGGGCTCTGGCCGGTGGCCAGAGAGGGCAGAAAGGGTGTTCTCGTGTGAAAATAAACCAACCGCGGCCCTGACCGGTAAACAAGAAACCAGGGCAGACGGGGCAGTGCTGGAGTTGGACGAAGCCCGCAGGCGTCAGATTGTGCACCCAGCGCCACCCCACTGCGCTCCACAACTCACTTCACACACGAAGGCACCGAGGCCCCCACCCAGGATGGACGACACTGACTGATGTGACACTGACCAGGAGGCGTCGGAAGGGCTTTTGACCGTGGCTCCACCCACCCAGGCTGGGCCCCTATGATTGGCTCAGAGGTGGGCATCTACACTAGACTGAGCCAATCAGGGACCAGCTGGTGCGTCTGCGATAGCCATTGGACAACAGAGCTCTGTCGGTCGACCCGTGTTTCAAGCCATCTTTTCAAGTGAATAGCTAACTGGACTTTGGCTTTACGCAGCTGCACGGCTCTCAGGATACAGGGCCTATTTGTGGCCTGGTAACCCAGTGCTCTGGCCTCAGTTTCCTCATCTGTAAAATGGGTTGTGGCCAAGATCGAGGGAGCCACCCCTGACCAATGGTATAAAATGTCCCGAGCTATTTAAGGGCTGCCTCACCCCTGGTGCCTGGCCCAGGTCCTTGGTTGCCTGGGTTTGGGAAGGTTTCTAGTGAGATGAGGCGGCCGTCTTTGCCCTGCCCCCAGCTGCCAAAGTGCCGATGGCAGGGGGGAAGGAGGGTGGCAGGGCCGGGTGGAGCTGGCACCACTAAGCCCGCAGGCCCGAAGGCGTCCTGAGGGTGCTGTGATGGCGGTGGTGCCGCAGCCTCGAGGAGACAGGAGTGTGCCTGCATGAACACACCAAATAGCTGCCCAACACACGGCAAGGGCCTCTGTCCCTGTGGCTCGGGGTTGCCACGAGGGCCACAGATTCCAGCGTTTCCGGCCCCTCGGTGGGCATTCAGACACTGGGCACTCCAGCAGCACAGGAACCTGAGGTGCCAGATGTCACCTGGGGGGGCTCGGGGGTATGGAGCCTGCTGCGTCCACTTCCTCACTCCGGACCCTACTTTTAGTTTTATTCTGAGATGGTCTCGCTGAATTGCCCAGGCTAGGTTCCAACTTGTGATTCTCCTGCTTCAGCCTCCCGAGTAGCGCAGCTGGGATCGCACGCATCACAGTGGCTTTGCTAGCGGGTGGTAAGTTCCACCAGGAAGAGCAGCCAGGGAGGAGGTGACCGGGAGGTGTCAGGGACGCCGGTGGCAGCTGGGGCAGCGGCCCGACTGAAGCACAGCTCCTTCCGCAGGAAGCGGCTGCTCCACTCCAGATAGGCTCTCTTCTCCCAGAACACAGCTGCCTGGGAACAAAGGCTGACAATTGCTGCCGCACGTGCTGGCGGGCCCACTTCCTTCCGAGCGTCTTCCGGGCAGAAAGTGTTTTTCTGATGGAGAGCACAGGCCTGGCCTGGCTCCAGCGAGGCCCAGAGCGGGCAGTGGCAGAGACAGACAGCCCGGGCTCCGTGTGGCTGGCGAGGGCCTGGGCCCCATGTGCTCGGAGAGCTCTCACCACCGGGCAGCACTCCCTGCTCTTTTTTTGGTTTGTTTTGGTCTTTTGAGACAGGGTCTCACCATGTACTTAGTTGAGACTGACCTAGAACTCACTATGTAGCCCAGGCTGGTCTCGAACTCACAGCGATCCTCCTGCCTCAGCCTCCCGAGTGCTGGGATATCAGGTGTGCACCACCACGCCCGGCTACCCTGCTCTTTTTAAAACTGACTTGGAGAGAGGGTCTCATTAGGTTGCTCAGACTGGCCTTGAACTTACTTTGATATCCTGCCCCAGCCAAGCACTCTCCACTGAGCTACATCCCCCAAGCCACCAAATATGTAGAAAAACCACACAGTGCTTTGCAACTGAATTTGATCTCTCAGGATCTCTTTCCTCTAAGTTTTAGTCATATTTTACAGCTAGAAAGTTTTGTTCTGTTTTGACACAGGGTCTTGTTGCCTGCGCTGGCCTTGGGCTGGGTTCCAGTGATTTCCTGCCTCAGCCTCCTGAGTAGCTGGGACAGCAGCTGCCCATGACCCTGGACTGAAGGTCTTTCTCTTAGCCCTTTCTCCCATTTGCTCCGCCCACATTCGGTGCTGCTTGGCATCCATGTGTGGACAGTCACGCCCTGCATGATCACCCACAGGTCTGTTTCCCAGGACACAGGGCTTTCTTTTCTTTAACGTCAAGCAAGTGAGGCTGGGTGTGCTGGTGTGCAACTGTAATCCCAGCATTCAAGAGGCTGAGGCATGAGGATCCCCATGAGTTCAAGGCCAGCCCAAACTACATACATAGCAAGACACTGTCTCAAAAAACCAAAATACAAGTAAAAAGTAAAATCAGGCAAACGCCTAGGTGTGGGGGGGTGATAGACACCTGTAGTCCTAGCTACTCAGGAGGCTGAGGCAGGAGGATAGTGAGTTTGTGTCCAGTCTGGGCAACTTAGGGAGAGCCTGTCTCAAAATAAAAAAGTGAATGTAGCCAAGGGGTAAAGTACCTTGGGGTTCAATCCCTGGTACCACAAACATAAATTAATAAATTAAAACATGGGCCGGGGATTTAGCTCAGTGGTTCCACCGCCTGCCTTGTAAGCACAAGGACCTGAGTTCACTCCCTGGTACCAAAAATAAATAAAGGGGGTCCAGGGATTTAGCTCAGTGGTTCTGGTGCCTGCCTCACAAACATAAGGACCCAAGTTCGAACCCCGGTACCGGTACCAAAAAAAAAAAAAAAAAAAAAAGCCTAAAATAAAGACTTGGGCTATAGCTCAAGGGTAGGGCACTAGCACGCACAACACCCAGGGTCTATCCCCAAGGCCAGCAAATACAAATCTATAGAGGGCCGCTGCAGACACGCTCAGCTCGTGGGGTCCCCCTTGTGGCGTCTTCAGGAAGTGACGGAGCCGGAGTCACGGGACACCTGCAATTCAACGTTCGCAGGGCCAGAAGCTGGGCCTGGTGGACCCACGACTGCTCATTCCTGGACGTGGTGCCCGTGCACGCTTGTGGGTGTGGGGGCCGGGAAGGCCGGTGGAGAGCCCGAAAACCAGATGCAGCCCGCAGGGTGCAGCCTGTCTCCCCACCGGGGTGCGCGCCTTCCTTCCCGCGGCTGCCCACTCGGGAGCTCACCTGTGGCCAGGCTGGCCTCAAACTCCTGGCAATGCCCCCGCCTCTCCCCGCTCCTCAGTGCTGGGATGGAATCCATGCAGCCGCACCCCAGCCCCAGCATTTTTCTCAGAAAAATTTTAGAGAAGAGGCGACCGAGCAGAACGCACGAAGTATCTCGTTTGTTCAGGGTTCTGTCTGCAACACGGCTCCTTCTCGTCACTGTCCGGCACCCCAGGAGGGGACTGCGCATCTGCCCCCAGAACACCCATCACGCCTTGATTTCAGCCAGGTGTTAACTTACAGCGTTAAAAAAAAAAAAAAAAAATGAGCAGCAGGCGGCCTCCACGTGCTTTGTTTGGTTTCCCGCCCCCGGGGAAGTGAGGGAAGCCCGACTCTGCGTCTACCCCACCCACCCAACCACCCATCCACGCACTCACGCAGTCATTCATTTTGCAGTGCCAGGGGCTAGCTGAGCCCAGAGAGCCTGCTACACTTCGATCCTCCTGCCTCAGCCTCCGGAGTGCTGGGGTCAGTTCCCGCCCAGCCTCCCCTTCAGGGGGCGCCCTTCCACCCGCAGGGAAACTGGGTCTAAGTCACCTTCCCCAGCCCAGGCGGGAGGACCCTGTCTCCTGCTCCACCTCCAGGCCCACTTGGCCGGCTCGGAAAGCAGTGAGAACACGGCTCCCCCAGAAGACTGGGGATCCCCAGCCCGTGTCCCAGGACTTATTCAGAGTAGGGTCCCGTCCTGGGCACAGCAACAGCCCCATCCTCATCCCTGCTGCGCCCTCCCCACACCTGCGGGCCTCAGGGCCACCGGCAGAGTCGCATGGAGGTGGAGATGCTCTGGGCCTCAGCTCCCCCACCGGCAGGGGACAGGAGGCGGGGCGCAGTGGGAACGGCAGCGAGTCAGGTCTCCTCTACATTTATTGCAACCACTAATGATTGACAACGTTCACAACTTTGGAGTCTTAGGAAACAAAACTTCCTTTTGGTAACATCACAAACGTCTTCTAGGTTTGACCAAGGACCAGATCACTAACACTGCCTATGGGATCCTGGGGACGGAAACAAGCCGGGGACGGTCACACCAGGGTGGCGGAACGGCGCTGTCGGATGCCGTCGTCCTCGCGGGGACCCTGCAGCCAGGACAGAAACAACGCTGTGACTCAGCAGGCCACTTGTGCACCTGGTGCTCCTCCCGCACCAAGCTCCAGTCCCGCCCTTTCCATCCGCAGCCTAGGGTGGGCTGGGACCAAGACCCTCCTGCCTCGGACCCAGGGCCGCCTGCTTCATCCTCTCCCGGCCTCGCCCTGCAGGCTCCTGGGGCTGGCTGGGACGCAGGACGGGGTGACCGGAAGCCAGCGGGGTGGCCCTTCTCACACAGATCCATGTGACACGTTGCCACTGAGGTCCCAGCCCTGGGTGCCGGTGGGATGCGTTTCCCGGGTTTGAGCACCAGCTGAAAACTCCACTGCCTGTCTACAAGGGTGGGGCCTCCTGGGCACGCTGCCTGCAGTCCTGTGCAGCAGGGACCGGAACTGCGAGGTCCTCGCAGGCTAGTGACGGCAACCAAGTTTTTGGGGAGGGTACTGGGGATTGAACTCGGGTCCTTGCGTTTGCCAGGCAGGAGGGGGAACCAGAGCTAAATCCCCGTCCACCAAGTTGTTGTTTTTTTTAAATGGTAGTCAGGACCTTGTGCTTGTGAAGCAGGCAGTGCACCACCAACTTTTTGTTTGAGACAGCGTCTCACTAGGTAATCCAGGCTGGCCTCGAACTCACAGTGATCCTCCCGCCTCAGCCTCCTGAACACTGGCATCACAGGTGCGCACCACCACACCTGGCTTCAAACAACTCTTGTGGCTGCTGCAGGCAGGGAGTGGACATTCCCAGCTTTCTGCAGGGAGCCCGCGTCGTGTGAGAGGGTCCACTGTCTTTCCTGGCGGTGTCTAGAGACAGGTGTAGGGAAGTCTCCTGTGTACTGATGACTCCCTGAGGACAGCGAGGTTCTGCTGCTGCCGAAAGCCCGTCTGGTCTCTCAGGACATTTTAGACAAGATGCCATTACTAGTGCGGTCACAGAAGCCACCATGGCAGCCTGTGGAGACCTCTGCTCACAGCTTTGCGGTGCGGAAGGAAGAGGGGGCGACCCGTGACCACGCTGCGTCACAGGGCACTCATGGGAGCACTGGCCGGCGGCCGCACCACCTTCAGAGGAGGAACCGAGACGGACCCGGGATGAGAGCGGGAGGCGAGGACGGACGCCCAGCCTGTGTGGCCGCGTCTACACTGTGGTGCCAGGCGTGTGCCAGCACCGCGAAGACGGCTTCGGAGCGAGGTGGTGCCCAGACCCTTGGTCGGAAGAAGCAACAGGCCAGAGCGCCCAGGAAGGGTGGCCGGTGGCAGCTGCTGCCCTCTTCTGCCAGGGCAGTCTGGGTCTGGGTCTGGGTCTGGGTCCGGACCGCATGACGTGGGAGCTGGCTGTCACCAGGGAGACCTGAGTGAGGGGCCGTGGCAGGCGGGTACATCCTCTGCCCGGAGCGGAGGCCCCCTTGGGAAGGCCCGGGGCGCTCGGGGCTGAGCCCAGACTTGTTTCCCTCACAGGACGAGGTGGCTCTACTTTTTTTTTTTTTTGATACCGGGGATCGAACTGAGGACCTTGTGCTTGCAAGGCAGGCAGCGGAACCACTGAGCTAAAACCCTGGCCTGGCTTTACTTTTTGAGCCAAGGTATTGCTGTGTAGCCTGAGCTGGCCTTGAACTGTGGGTTCCAGGCCTGGGCCCTGCACTGACTTTGGTCTGTCTTTCGTGGCGCACCGGTGTCCTGAGGGCAAGGCCACCCACGTACCTATTTGCTGGCCCGCTTGTGTCTGTACATCTGCATCATCCGCTGGCGGAAGACGTCGAACGTGTCCTCCTCCTGCTCAGGGCAGTCGGCGCCCAGGCCCTGCCCCTCCGAGGCAGCGCCCCTGCAGGAGAGTGAGCCCCAGGGTCACCACAGGGTCCCAGGCCCCACCCCGAACTCTGTGAATGACCCCAGAGTGCCCGGAAGCACATACAGGCTGACGGGCTCCCGGATGCCTCTGCCGCAGGAGCCCAGGCCACGGCCCTCCTTCCAGCCCATCTTCTGCAGCATCTGGAAACCCACGTTCTTGTCCGTCAGCTTCTGCTGGGCGAACTCCAAGTCCTGGGGCTTCTGGGGACAGACAGGGCCCGGCCAAGTCAGCTCCCCAGCGGCAGGGGTCCGCTGCGCAGTGAGGAGGAGCCACAGTCAAAGCCAGGCGCGGTGCATGCCTGGAACCCTAGCACTGGGGAGGCCGAGGCAGGAGAATCGTCACGAGTTCCAGGCCAGCCTGGGCTACATGGTGAGTTTAAGGGTAGGCTGAGCTGCAAAGTGAGACCCGGTCTGAAAACCATCAAACCTGGGGGCAGGGGCTGTGGGGCTGACCTGTGCCATGGCTCACGCGGCCAGTTCCGTCACTCCACGCCGGCCCAGGCTTCTGCCCAGCTGGGCCCTCTGCACCTCTCTGCAGGCCTGCGCCAACGTGGCCTGCCTGGGACCTTGGCCTGCCCTCTCCCTGCTCCCAGCTCCCGGCTACTTCGCGCTGCTGCTTCCCAGGCCCTGAGCTCAGCCCGCGCCCCCCCTTGCCTTCCTCAGCACACTCACGACCTCACAGAGCCCCCACCCACCCGGCTCACCCCATCACCCTCCTACGCTCACAGTGGATTTAAAAAGCCCCACAGAGGGGCGACTAAGGCACACTTGTGATCCCAGCTCCTGGGAGGCTGAGGCAGGAAGATCACAGGAATGAGGCCAAGCTGGGCAACTTAGTGACACCCTGTCTCAAAAGAAATTTTTTTTTGGTACGAGGGATCAAACTCCAGTTCTTGCGCTTGTGAGGAAGGTGGCAGAACTTCTGAGCTGAATCCCAGGCCCAAAATTTTATTTTTTAAGGAAGAAAAAGGACGAGTGGTGAGCGCCTGCTGAGCACAGGAGGCCCAGGGCTCCACTCCCACCTCCACAGGGAAAAGTGTCCCGAGGGAAGCCTGCGCTGCATGTCGTCCACTAACATCTGAGCTGGAGACAGGGCTGTCGGTGTCCTCAGGGACGGGACGTGTTGCCCAGGCTGTCAAGCAACCCTCCTGCCTCAGCCTTCTGAGCAGCTGGGGGCACTGCAGGTATGCAGCCCACACCTGGGTTTGGGACAGGACTACAGCTCAGCACAGGTGGATGGCAGTGTCCTTCACAGTTCTGAGCACGCACACTGAGACCTGCAGACGCTGCGCTCACCTTCTTTTTGGACATGGGACGTCCCCGAGGCCTGTCATAGGCGATCCGGACGGGCTCATGGACTGCAAGACAGAGACACACCTACACATCCCATGCACTCCTGTCCCCTCGAGGGACAGCACCGGGAGGAGTCCTGCAGCAGGCTGGAGGGAGCCATCCCACAAGGGCCCCGCGTGTGCAGCTTCGTCAGTGCGCCCCACAGGGCACAGTCGCACCACCGTTACTGCTGCCGTTTCTGAAGACACCCTGATCTCTCCACACGCAGGAGCAGAACTGACAGCATCCCAGCCGGGGAGCGCCAGACCCGGGTCCCCAGGAGCAGCGGTGGGTGGGGAGGAGGGAGGGGCCATGTGCGGTCACCAACAGCCCAGCCAGCAGCAGGGCTCAGGGCTGGAGGGACGGCCCCCAGGCCTGCTGGGGCGGAGAAGGCAGCTGCTCCGCTGTGCCCCAGGGGCCAAGAGCCTACTGAGGTGGGGCAGTGGGGTGGCACAGAGCCCCTGGAGCCACACAGCGACAGCCCAAAGCTGGGCGGGAGCCCCTGCACACGGACACCCCACGCGCTGGCCCAGGACTCTCCCTGACCCCCCGCAGGACCCGGCACCCACCTTGGGGCTCCTGGATGAGGCACACCCGCTTGGGGGCCGGGATCATGCCAACTCTCAGAGACTTGCTGCTCATCCTCTTCCGGGGGAAGCAGGTGCCCGCAGTGGCCTGGGACAGGCCAGGAGCTGCGGCCGCATCGTCCTCAGCAGCCTCGCCAGGGAGGCCATCAGCAGGGGGGTGGCCCTCAGCGGCCCTGGGCCCTGACCCGACGGCTCCATGGGAAGCAGCCCCCTCTGCATCCTCCTCGTCGCCCTCTTCCTCCTCCTCTTCCTCCTCCTCCTCCTCCTCTTCCTCCTGCATCACCTCGGGGCTCCCCAGCTCCTCCTGTGCAGGGCCTTGGTCATCTGGCTCCCCTGCCCCTTCCATGGGGCCTCTGGGGCTCTCCTCAGAGTCCCCGCTTTGGCCACCACCCCCAGCAGGCAGGGTTAGAGGCGACGACGTGAACCGGATGGAGGGACACAGTTCCAGCACTTTCTTCCGGTAGAATTTGAATGCGGAGCTGTTCTGGTCGTGGAGAAACCTGGGACACGGAGACACGCGGGTCACAGCGTAGTCCAGACAACAGCTGGGGACAGGCCTGATGGTGCGCAGCCCCCTGAGGACAGCGGGCTGCTTGCGGGAGTGGAAGCAAAGGTCCAAGGGACAAGTGGGGGGACCCGGCTGGCTGGGACACTGAGCTGGCCCTGCTCACATAATGCTGCGGCCTAACCTCCCATAGTGTGACAGCCCTGCCCCATGGAGGTGCCAGCTCCCTCAACACCAAACAAGCCTGTCCAGTACTGACGCTTTCCTGCGCTCAGCACGGAAGGCTGTGACACTCGGGAAGCCACCAGAGGCCGCTGCAGTGAGGCCAGGCCATGCCCAGCGCCCCCAGCCCTGAGGCAAGGGAGTCTTGTGCTGTGCTGGAGAAACATCTACGCCACAGCCCGCGGCATCCTGCACCCAAACGTCCTGCTGGGGGGGGGGCAGGGAGCTGAATGGAGCCCAGAGACCCGCGTGAATACCCACGGGCCCTCGGAAGCACCGGGCAGCAGGCGTCCTAGGGCTTGGAGCAGGTCCGGGCTACAGCCCCAACCTTTTCATCTTTACTGTGAGTCATTAAACCACCCAGGCTGGGCTTGAATTTGTGATCTTCCTGCCTCAGCCATCCCAGAATCAGCTGGGATTCTAGGCCTGAGCTACCACGCCTGGCCATAAGTCAGTCTCCTTGCGTGAGTTTGGAGCAAAGTATGACGCAACACCCAGGCGCAGTAAAGGAAAACACTGAAAAACCGTGACTGCACTCAACACTTCTGCCTCGAAAAACATACCACAAAGGGAAAGAGGAGTGACAGAGCGGTGAGAAATGAACGCGTCCGTGGCAGAGGTGAGAGCTCCTAAGCCTGGAGAAGGCAAAGATGAAGGCCGGGGCGGGGCTCGGCCGCGGGCAGCACCCACAGGCCCGGGCTTGGCCCCGGCCCCAGCACCAGCACTGTGCAGGAGACCAAAGAAGCCTCACACGCGTCAGACTGCG
>NW_022900949.1:2176524-2178544 GCF_012274545.1 Fukomys damarensis
CGAAAAACATACCACAAAGGGAAAGAGGAGTGACAGAGCGGTGAGAAATGAACGCGTCCGTGGCAGAGGTGAGAGCTCCTAAGCCTGGAGAAGGCAAAGATGAAGGCCGGGGCGGGGCTCGGCCGCGGGCAGCACCCACAGGCCCGGGCTTGGCCCCGGCCCCAGCACCAGCACTGTGCAGGAGACCAAAGAAGCCTCACACGCGTCAGACTGCGCAGATGGTTGGGAAACTGGAGTTCCAGGCCTGCCAGGGGAGCTTGGCAAGAGCCGGTTTCAAAAGAAACAATAAGAAAGTGCTGAGAATGTAGGCCCCAGATTCCACTCTCAGAGCGGGGGTGGGCAGGGGACGCGCACATGTGGGAAATGCATGTGAGGAGAGGGGCATGACAAGGGCACTTCTGGGACGTTGCCTTTTGTGACTTTTGTGTGCGTGCGCGTGAGTGTGTGTGTTTCCAGACAGGGTCTTGCTACATAGCCCAGGCTGGTCTTGAACTCAGGACCATCCGTCTTCCTGCCTCAGCTTCCTGAGTGTTGGAAACCTTTTGTGATTTCTACTAGAACAGTATGCATGCTGTACTTACATTAAAAAAAAAAGCCTTAAATTAAATCTAAGTAGACACAAATGAACTCGTGCCAATGACAAACTGGTCACAACCACACCCGAGAGGAAAGATCTCAGAGCACCGGAGTGCGTCAGAAGCACGTGTTTCCCTAATGAAGGGACCACTGTGCCGTGGCCTCCACACTGCCCTGGGAGGGGCTGGAGACAGCTGCCTCGTGCAGACCCATCTGCTCCCAGAGGAAGCTCCTGAGCACCCCCGCAGCTGTGGTACGGGGGCTGTTTCCTGACTTCCCCTTCCGACTGTCCGCCAGGAGTGGGGAGATGCCCTCCGCGTGCCGCTGGCGAGGTCACCCAGGGCCGACCCACCTCAGGGTTGCAGAGCACGCCCGCTGTGCTCCCCTCCCACCCAGGGAGCAGGCTGTGTGAACCCAGTGCTCACAGCTCCTGTGGGTTACACACCATAGGTCCGGGTTGTCTGCGCTGTTCTCTATGCTGAACTGCTCGATCTCTGGTCCCACCTGGGCGACGAACCTGGCCAGCTTCTCTGCAGTCTCCATGGTCTTCGCATCAACTACAACATAGCATCTGGCGTTACTCTGGAGCCTCAGCCCGCGCAGCACCTTCGCTGGGCCTCGGGGCTCTGCGGCTGTGCCGGGAGCAGAGACTGTCTCTCCTCCTCAAACAGGCTGGCAGGCCACAGCGAAGGTGCCAGGCGCCGGCTCATAGCTCTCCTGGCACACCAAGTGTCAGGGGACCGCCGCCGTGGGGGCCCAGCTCAGCAGACCCCTCCACGGGCAGCCAGGAGAGGGGCCACGCAGGAAGGGATCAGGCAGTGAGCAGGACGCAGCAGTTGCACCAGCTGCAGCGCTGTGAGGCAGCTAGCGACCAACACCTCAGCCGGGAGGCAGGATGGGGAAGGGATGGCTGCAGCCCTTTGAAGGTGGAGACCTTGGCAAGGCCTGGGCTGCGGTTAGCGGTGAGGGTGACCCAGACTCCACCCCAGCATCGCACACAGCAGGAACTGGAGCAGGAGAGGGTGTTCACAGGTGCTCTCAATACCGCCCCGCCTTCCAGGATGGCCTGGACTCTACATTCTACACTTCCCGAGGAAAGCACCCGGTACCAGGACCCAGGGAGCACCCTCAGCGGGAGGGTGACTGCGCCTGCCACCTCTCCATACCGGGGCCCCTGGGGATGGGAGTCGCGACACCCACCGTGGTCTGCAGGGTCGTAGGGGGCGGAGGTCCCTGGGGCTTCAGCAGCGGCATCGGCTCCTGCAGGCTTGGAGGACTTGGGGGCTGGGCTGGGGTCCCGAGGAGGGGCTCTGGTGGGGTCTGGCGGGCAGCCCTTGGCAGCGCAGTTCCCCTCCGCCTGGGGCAGTTTCGGATGCCGCCCAAGAGGCTTGAGCCTGGTGCCCGAGGACAGGAGGGTCTGGGTTCCCGGGGTCGCCCGCCCGGC
>NW_022900949.1:2178569-2187320 GCF_012274545.1 Fukomys damarensis
GTGCCGGAGGACAGGAGTGTCTGGGTTCCCGTGGTCGCACGCCTGGCTTTCCAGCCTCGGAGGCCCTGGGCACGGAGCAGCCGCCGCCGCGGACCTGGGAGCAGCCTCCTTTTGAGACTCTGCACAGCGCGCGCATACAGCATGGCGCGCACGGCGCACTCCGGGGCTGGCTTCCTGTCCGCACCCGCCGGTGTCTGGCTCCTGCGTTGCGCCTCGGCCAGCTTCAGCTTGTAGTATTTGTACTCCAGGCTGTTCTCATCTGACAGGAACCTAGGGGCAAGGCGGGCAGGGCGGGGGACATGGGTGGGACAGCACCGCACCGGCCCCTGCCCCGAGCTGCTGGGGATGGAAGCGGGACCCAGCCGGGCCAGGCAAGCCCCAGCGGAGCCTCAACCCAGCCCTTTTTAGTGGGAGACAGGGTCTAAGTTGCCCAGGCTGGGCTTGAGCTTGCCATCCACCTGCCTCACCCTCCCAGACTGCTGGGATTCCAGGAATGAGGAGCTGCTCCCAGCACTGAGAACCCCCCAAGGGGCAGCGCCTCGGCTCCGTGCGCTTCTTGAGGATCTAGAGCAGGGCCCAGGGTGCCCCCCCGCCCAGACTGACCACAGGACCACTGGCTGGGCTCCTCCCTTCCCGTCCTTGGCAGCCACGAGGGACTCAGCTCTAGGGTCCTCGTGACAGCCCAGTCCTGGGCACACAGAGGCACGGGGCCACCAGGGGCTCAAGGCTATCAGCACCGTAGCAGGACACAGGACGCCCTGCAAAGGCCCCGCGAGGGCCAGTGTTTGGGGCAGGGCTGGCGAGACCTGCCGAGGACTAGAGGGCAGCCTCCGAAGACGCCCCTGGCAGAGGAGAACTGCGTTACCAAGGGCTGCCTGCAGGACCCCCAAAGCCCTTCCTCAGGATACTTCTGTGCCCCGGGAGCCCCGGGAATGCACACGGCAGGGCTCTGCAGCCGTGCCACAGACCTACCAGTAAGCAGGGTCCTCCGTGAGAGCAGCTCTTTCCCGGGGAGACAGGGTACCTTCGAGGACACGGGTGACGAGCTGCTCGATGGTGTCCACCACCCTGTAGTCCGCTCGCTGTGGGACTGCTGGAACACAGAGTGGCTTTCTGAGAAACACGGCAGGCAGGGCGTTAGTGGCCTTGCACGGAACCCACTCGGAACCAGCAACCAACATCTTCACGCTCGCTTAGTGATGAGACCATCTGCACTACTACAGCAGAAACAGAAAGACCTAGATGAAAAGCACTCCTCAAAAGTCTCTAGGCTGTGTGGGGAGTGCTTGCCTGGCATGTGTGAGGCCCTGGGCTCCCACCCCAGCACTGCAAAATAAATACGGATTTAGTTTATGATTTTCAATATAAATGTTGGAAGAAAAGATACAGAAATAAATACAGAGTGGGCGTGGTGGCGCACGTCTGTAATCCCAGCACTCAGGAAGCTGAGGCAGGAGGACTGCCATGAGTTCCAGGTCAGCATGGGATACACAATGAGTTCAAGGCCAGTGTGGATTACACAGTGAGACCCTGCTTTGAAACAACAAACAAGTCAAACTAAAATTTAAAAAAAAAAAAAGAGCTGGGCATGGTGGCGCTCGCCTGTAATTCCAGCACTCAGGAGGCTGAGGCAGGACGATCACTGTGAGTTTGAGACGAGCATGAGCTACATACTGAGTTCCAGGTCAGTCTCACTACATAGTGAAACCCTGTCTCAAAAAACAAAAAAAAAAAAAAAAGAAAAAAAAAAAGAAAAAATTGGAAGGAAATACATTAGAATAACAGATTTTTAAGAACAGATTTTATATAAATTGTACATCAGGACCTAGTTTTATTTGTGCTTTAATCTTTTAAAAATGAGCAAATGTCTTATAATCAATAATTTTTGTAATTTTCTTTCTTTTTTTTTTTTGGTATCAGGGATCAAACTTGGGTCCTTGCACTTGAGAGGCAGGCGTTGGAACCACTGAGGTAAATCCCTGGCCCCCCTTTTTTTTTGGTGCTGGGGATTGAACTCAGAAGACCTGGCACTTGCAAGTCAGGTGGTAGCACCACTGAGCTAAATTCCTGGCCCTCCCTGACTAATTTTTAAAACGGCAACAGCTTAAATGAATTTAGTTTTTTTTGGGTACCAGGGATCGAACTCGGGACGTTGCACTTGCGAAGCAGACACAGCGCCACTGAGCTACTTCCAGCCCTCGGTGCATTTAGATTTGTTTGCAGGCCAGGGCCTCCACATAGATAAGTCACCCTGAAACTGCTGGGCTGCTGCTGTCTCCTCTGTGATACCGTTTTCTTTTCTTGCCTCTTGTTCTACAGAGCCACATCCTCGCTATGATTTTACAAAAGAATCTCAAGTTCAAAGTCAGAAGGTGATGAAATGTGGGGACCGTGGCAAACATGGTCACCTCCACCTGGGCTGACAGCATGGCAGCCCCGCTCCTGACCACGCGCCCTGCGAAGGGAGAATTACAGACACGAGCACAGATGGCAGCTCGGAACTTCCGGCAGGGCTGGCTGGAGTGGTGGCACTGGCTCACCAGCAGCACGGACATGTCGCTGAGGCCCCAGATATGCAGAGGTAGCAAGGGTACTGTCACGGGAAGGCGAGGGCTACGCACGACGGATCTGTGTCCCAGTGCAGCTGGCACCGCAGAGCCTGGCACCCTGAACCTGTAGGACACCTGGGCACCACAACAGCACCGCCACATGCTGCTTTCCAGCGCTGGGTGGGGTGGGGGGTGGGGGTGGGGGACCATGCAGGCCCTGAGCTGGCTCCGGAAGGGCCCTCCACTAGTGCTGGCCAGGCCCCAAGAGCGGGGGTGGCAGGGCCGAGCGCGCCCTCCGTGGGCATGCGAGCAAGAGCCGAGGGTGTGGTGTGCGCAGGTCCTTGCGGGTGGCTGGGCACAGGAGCGAAGTAGGGAGGAGGAGGGACTGTCACCACCTGCACTCAGCTCTACTGGTCTCGCACACCTCTACCACCTGCTGGACCCCGGGCTCCCTGCAAGCCCTCCTGTACCTGCTGTGGCCTCCTGGGTGGGCCGGGCCTAATCTGTGTCCCCTGGAGCCTGGAACATGATGGGTTTCCAGGTCTCCTTCCCTTGTGAGTCCAGGGTCACCTGAGGAACGGTTTTGGTGTCAGGTGATTTTTCTTGCTGCTACCACTACCTGGGGTGTGGGGAGGACCCTGGAACCGCGGATCTCACTTTTTTTTTTTCGGTACCAGGGATCGAATTTAGGACCTTGTGTTTACGAGGCAGGCAGTGGCACCATCGAGCTAAATCCCCAGCCCAATCTGCGGATCTTAACCTTGACTGCCTCATGAAAAGCACAGGTAAAACTGTGTCCAAACAACGTGCGCCCTGGCACCTGAGGGCCACAGCCTCCCATGACATTTTCAAATGGGTCCGTGACAGCCAGGGGCTTCTGTGGGGGGCCAAAGAGCCCTCGCACAGGTCCACAGGAGGAAGGGCAAGCATGGCCCTGGCCGGCGGCAAACCACGACCCGGTACAGGTGACGGAAGAGCATCTGGGGGTAGGCATCTCGCCTCCCACGGGGGAAGAGAGCCATCACACGGGAACTCCGGCCTAGCCTTACCATCACTCGGCGCCCTGGTGTGCAGCTCGGGTTTCACCGGAACAGCCGTCCTGTCCTGTTCTTGTGATGGCTCTGGCCCTGGCCGCTTCACCCGCAGGGGACAGCCGCTAGCCAGCAGCCAAGCCTTCAGGTGGTCGATGTACTCTCTCCCGAACAGAGTGGAATCCTCGAAGTTGGGAAAGGAGGCTGGGGAGGGGGCGATGTCGTGGAGGCCAACAGCTTCTAGGATCTTCTCTTGCCGGAAAGAGGAGGCCAAGGCAAAGGTCTGTCCCAAGAGCGCCAGCGACTTCCGGCAGAGGGAGTTGGTGGTCTCGAGGGCCAGGGCCAGGTCCAGCGGGCTGGTGAGGGTCTTCAGCTTGACGCTGAGCTCGTAGGCGTTGCAGGCCATGAGCAGGGGCGTGACGCTCTTCAGCAGGCGGTCCTGCAGCCGCATGATATACTTGTCAAAGGGCTTGATGACTTCAAAGAAGCAGTTTTTGGTCTTCACAGCACCTTTGTCTAAAAGCATGTTTAAAAACTCATTATCAACTCGAGGGGTCTTCAAAGCAGAGTGCTTTAAAAACTTGATAGTAAAAAAGCAAAAATCTCTGTGCTCTGGTTTTAAGGAGCACTTAAAGGAGGCCAGCATCTTGGCACAGGTTTCAGTTTCGAGTTCAAAGAGAGTCTGGAACAGCTGGGAGAACTTCAGGTCGTCTTTAATGGTGTGGAAGCCGGCCCACTTGATGATCTCGACCCCGAACCTGGAGAAGACATCGGCCTTATCTATGACGTCAAAGCCCATCTTCCTCCTGGGGAACCGGATGTTCTTCAGATCGAGCCCCAGAGGGATCTTCAGGGTGGGAAACTGGAGGTCCTCTGCCCCCGGGTTTGTCCTCAGAGCCACGTCGGGATTTGGGCTGCTCTTCGGGGTCTGGTTAGTGCCCTGAGTTTTTGGGGTAACACGATTCAAAGCGGGCACCTTTTTGGCCATCACGTTTCTCAGAGTGACGAGCTTGCCGACACCGCCCTTGGCCGCCAGGAGGCCTCCTTCCTGGTCCACGCTGAGCACGCGGACTCGGGCCTGGCCCTGCGCACTGGACCTGGGCACAGCGCTGGTCTCTCCGGGATGGTCTGCGTCGTACTCCCGGCTCTCCTTCTCCACGTGCTCTTTCTCCAGCCGCCTGGAGGAGCCCAGGTCCCCCAGCGCAGTGGAAGGACCCAAACCAAACTCCTGTGCCCAAGAGGACTCTTGAGAAACTGGGTGGCCCACGTCCTGCTCCCAAGAGCCACGGAGAGCCACTTTCCAGTCCTGAGAATGGAAATGTCCCAGCTTCCGGTGGCTAAGAGCCTGCTCTCGTGAGTCAGTGGGGGCAAATTCCTGATCCCGGCTGCCCTCTTTGTGAAAGTAGCTGTCGTCACTGATGGAAGCACTGCTCGACCGGAAGGACGGTCCTGGGAAGGCGTCACCCCGCAGGCCTTCTCTGCTGGCATCACGGGAGTGAGCCGAGGATCCACTGAGGGCGAATCTATCGCCGTGAGTGTCGCCAAACATCTCTGCTCTGGACCTCGGAACCGTCCTCAAGAGATCTGAAACAGAAGACCCAGAAAGCAACAGGCAGGCAGTTAGAGCCAGGCAGAAGTGCTTCCTGGAAAAGGCAGAGCTCGGCTGAGTGTGCGAGGTGTCACTCCAGGCACTGGCTGGGACACAGCTGGGCCTGGTTCTGAGACCGCGCAGACGGGAGAAACGCACTAGGTGGTGAGTGTGTAGGGCCTCTGCCCTGCTCCCCACGACACACTTCAGCAGCTACTCACAAGCGCTGACGGCGTGGCCGGCAGAAGCCACCCCCAGGGGCTCAGGGACACAGTGCACATAGGTTGTGGGCTCGAGATCAAGGCCTGCGGAAGGTCTGGGCGAGCCTGACCTGCATCTAGCCAACTACGGCCAGTGACGCCAGGCAGGGCCATGCCCTAGACGGCCGCCCACAGCCCCCAAGACCCATGCAGTCTTATCCCTTTCCGCTCCCTCCCCAGGGACCTGCTTTAGACCAAAGGAAGGGTGCTTGGTTCCCATAAAACCTGTAAGTCTTTTCTTGTGTCTGTGCCTGTGCAGCACTGGGGATCAAGTCCAAGAGCCTTTGCACTACACCTCCAGCCCTTTTTCATTTTTTATTTTGATACTGGGCCTCGATAAGTCTCTAGTTGCCTAGGCTGGGCTCAAATTTTTGATCTTCCTGCCTCAGCCTCCCAGAGCCCTGTGTTACGGTGCGCACCCACACAGCTGGCTGAAACGGGACCTCTGCACTACAACTGGAACACCTCACCAAGGCTGCCCGTGCTCAAGGCCTCCCAGGAGGAATTCTCACACACGGTGTCACCAAAAGGTGGGAGCCGCGGCCCACTGCGCCTGTCACAGCAGAGGAGGTGACATCCAAATGGCTGAAATTACAGCTTTGCGGGGCCAATCAACTCGCTCTGGAGATGCAGGCAGGAGGGAAGGCACGAGACTCGCCAGCTATACTAAGCGAGGCCCGCTGGGCCTGGACATCCTCCTGATGTGGGAAGGGGAAACATATTGGCAGCTGCTTCCTCACATGGAAGGCAACCCTAAGAAGCTAAGAGGAGCGGACTGGCACACGGGACAGCGGGCATCGGCAGGTCTCAGGGAGTGTCTTGCTCATACTCTGGGTTTACAATCAGGCCCTACAAGCTAGTAAAAAAAACCCAGAGACAAGGAGAGAGACGGGGTGTGCCAGGAGGTAGTAACAGGCTGAGAGGCCACAAGAAGCCAAGGCCTTGGGCAAAACCAAGCTCCTTTCTTTAAGGAGTCCTTACTGAGTGTCTAGCATGCACTTGCACACAGGAGGCATCCATGTTGCTCAGGGAGGGCAAATTCTGCTGGCCTCGCAGCTCAAAGAGCCAAAAACAGACAGAGAGGGGTCAGGGTCAGCAAACACGGAGAAGACGCCAAGCAGGAGGGCCTCAAGCACGGGACACCTTCTGAGGCCAGTCTAGTCCCGGAGGGCAGAGTGCAGCCCAGGGACAGGGGCCAGGCGGTGGGGTGACAGGAAGAAGCCATCCAGACAGAGTGGCAGGACAAAGGCCCAGGCCAGGGCCATGGGGCCCATGTGGCCAGAAGGGAGCAGAGGGATGACAGGCAACGTGGCAGAAGGGCAGACTCCACAGGGGACCTCGTCCTGGACAGCCTCATCTGACCCAGGCTCCAGGCTTTCCACAAGGACCAAGAGGATCAGGGGGCAGTGGAAGCCATGGGAACTCTAGGAAGGCAGCCAGGGTGACAAGGCGGGGGAATCAGAAGCAGGGGCGGCAGCTGGGTTCTGCATGGCATCTTTCTGTGCTCCAATTAGGAGAAAAGGGCACAGTTCAGAGTGGAGCAGCGACACAAAACGCACCGGTAGGCTGTGCAGCTTCGTGACAGATGCTCTGGACGCAGCCAGCATCTTGCTAGGGCGCCAGCCCTCACCCCACCAGTTGTTGCTTTTTCAAGGTAACTAAGATATTGTCAGGCCTGATAGCTCATGCCTATAATCCCAGTTACTGGGAGGCTGAGGCAGGAGGATTGCCAGTGTGAGTTTGAGACCAGCCTGGGCTATGTGAAGAGTTAAATGTCGGCCTATAATATTGTACACAGCAAAGGCAGGTGTGATGGTGCACGATGAGAATCCTAGCACCTGGGAGGCTGAGGCAGCAGTATTATAGTAAATTCACCTGTGTTACACAGTTGAGACCCTGTCTCAAAAACAAAACAAACAGGGCCGGGGATTTAGCTCAGTGGTTCTGCCACCTGCCTGGAAAGCCCAAGGATCAGAGTTTAATCCCTGGTACCAAAAACAAAACAAAACAAACAGAACAAAGAACTGTGAGACCCAGCCTTGAGACAAATTAACAAAAAAGTTATGTACTCCAGCTCAAGTCTCTAAAGAACCAAGATCTACACCCGTGCGTACAAATGCTTGAACATTACAGCGATGCAGATGAAATGCTAAATGAGTGCAGGATGCCAAAGACAGGTCAGGTACAGGGAGCCGAGGGGACTCCCCCACCCCATACTTATAACTGTTCCACTCTATGAAATCCTTTTGTGTACGCCTCACGGGGAGCAGCCAGCCCCCTACCCGCCCCTAGCTGCATCCACAGCCCTGGACTGTGGAAATCCCAGAATCCAGAGATGATCTCCAAGCCTCAATTTCCCAGGTGCAGAGATGCATTTATTACCCTCCCTCGGAGACTCTCCAACAGGAGGCACCTTCCCTCCTTGGCACAGGCCAGGGCAGGGGGGAGGGCGGGGTACGCATCTGGGGCAGGGAGAGCCCCCAGGGGCTCTGCAATTGAATGTGAATGTGGGAGCGCATCCTCCATCTTGCCCAGCTTCCAGTGGGCACAGCTCCGACCCTGCTGATGGCGCCAGGACTCAGCAGAGGCGCGTTACTAGGAGTTCCCCTCTGCCTGCCCTCACACACTCGGGTGAGGACGCGGTAACCCAACAGAGGCACCCTCTCCCTTTGGAAGTCACCGCCACTAACCTTGCGCTTTAAATGGGAGAGTTTCGCCTATGGCCTCACCACTAGGGTCCGAATGAAACCGTTTGGCTTTTTCTTGCAGTACAGCATCCAAAGTCTCCTGTGCAATCCGCCTTGCTGCCATGTTTCTTTGCCTGTAGCAAGAGAGAGAGACAGGCCGGGGATGACATTGCGCACTGCCACAGCTGCTTCTCTCCCAGCAAACCCTCCAGGCAGTAATCGTAGCCCAGGGTGGCACTTCAGAGGCAGGCTGGCTGCTCTTGGGCCGGAGGGGCCTCCCTGAGCCCATTTTCTGGGAACGTGTCAGAACAGGCTGTGACAAAGCAGTGCCCTTTCTGGAGGCTGCTGGAGGACAACACAGCCAACACACAAAACACAGCCTAAAGGGTTGGAACAGTGCGAGCCGCCCCTGCTGGATGGTAGTTAGGAAAGCTGGGGCTGTTCTCCCGTTGCAGACTGAGGAAGGACCACGCAAAGCCCACTTGGGACAAGGGATAGGAGCAACCCCCACCTAGTGACAATGTGCTAGGTCCTCCTATGAGCTCTATTTTTTTTTTTTTTTGCAATACCAGGGATTACACTCAGGACCTTGTGCTTGCAAGGCAGGTGCAGCGCCACTGAACTACATCCTGGCCC
>NW_022900949.1:2187355-2187951 GCF_012274545.1 Fukomys damarensis
GGACAAGGTCTCACTATGTAGCCCAGGCCGGCCTGGAACTGGCAACGATCCTCCTGCCTCAGCCTCCCCAGCGCTGGCATGACAGGTGTGCACCACCACACCCAGCTGGACCTTTTCTGCTTCTTGCAGGAGCCCCCTGAAGAGATGGCCCTATCCTGGACGACATTATACTGGACAGGAAAAGGCAGGCTCCGGCTTCGTGACCCACCCAAGGTCAGACATCCTGTACCTGAACCTGGTCACTGGCAGTGGGGACAAAGCCTTGAAGAATAAGATGGAAAAGCAGCAGCAGCACCATTTGGGAGTTGGTGTCCCTCATCACCAATATCCCCTGCTGGTTGACACTCAGACTTCCAAGACGCAAGTTAGCCCCAGAGCCATCTGCGCAACCACCACCCGGCTTTCCTACCCTTTCAGATTTTTCCCGAAGGGGGCCCTTGCTGTTTGGATCAGGTGGCCTTTGGGCTCAAACTAAGGGACCTAACCTTCCCGTGCCCCGCTTCCCCGTTCCCATTCAAGCAGCTGCAGCGAGGCTGCCAAGGAGACAGAGCCCGTTCCGCGGAGCCGAGGCAGCGCGCGATCGCCGTTACCGCCCA
>NW_022900949.1:2188387-2188695 GCF_012274545.1 Fukomys damarensis
TTGTGCGCAGGCGCAAACTGCCGCGGCCTCGCCCTCCTGCGCAGGCGCGCTGCCCGCTGCTTCTCCGGGGCGCTCCCTAAAGCGAAAAATCTTCCCCACCAGGGGCAGTGACAAAGGTGAGCGGCCTGGAAAAAGTGGAAGAGACGCCTCGCTGGTGCGCATCAGTGGCTCTCTTAGCCTTACCTGAAGTTGCGGTCACCCTTGGTTTCTCCGGGAGCTATCTGCCTGGCTAAGGTAGGCGGAGGCGTCGCGGCCCCACTGCGCCTGCGCACCTACGGCGGCCGGAAGGGGCCAGAGGCGGTGCGGCG
>NW_022900949.1:2189382-2192256 GCF_012274545.1 Fukomys damarensis
TGCGAGCCCCACCTTTTCCCCACGTGCCTGCGACAAACGGCTGAGAATCAGCAGCGAGGGAATCCGGTGACGCGCGGAGGAGGGAGTGAGCGCCTCGGGGAAGGGCTGGTGACTGGGGCGCGATCCTCGGGGACTTGGTCTTGGAGAAGGAAAGAATAACGGAAGCCCCTGGGGTCCAAATACCCCGCTTACTTGGCGTCTGCCTTTTCATTCATTCACCAGGGCTCCGCCGTAGGCCGTAGAAGCTAGGAAGCTAAAGGGGACACACGGATAAATATAAGTGATCCGAGTTGCTGGAGGCACAGGTGATGCTTTGCAAATAATAAAATATGATGGGAATGTAAGAGTGGGGACTGCTTTAAGCCGAACAGGTTTGTTTTTGTTGCTTGGCGTAATTTTGCAGTACTGACAATTGGACCCTGGGGCGCTCTACTTGAGCTCATCTGTAGTCTTTTATTTATTTAAATTATATTTATTTATTTACTTATTTAGAGACAAGGTCTTGCTAAGTTGCCCCAACTGGCCTCAGACTTGCGGCTCTCCTGCCTCAGCCTCAAGTAGCTGGGACTAGAGCAGTTTTAAAGTTTGCCTCTTGGGCAGCTGGCAAAGATGAGAAAGAGACAGGGCGCTGATAAGCAGGATGAGGTGATGGTGGTCTTGTGTGCTGTGAGGGGCCCCTCTGAGTGCTGTGTGGAGGGAGGATAGAAGCACAGGGGTGGCCGGAAGAAGGCAGGGGAGGCCAGGGGGCGAGGGCGGTGCCTGAACCACCCATAACAGGTGTGGCCGGCAGAGGGAGAAGAGAAGTGACTTGGGGTGTCAGGCGCCATTTCTGTCCTGCTCACCCCACAAGCACCCTCCCAACTGACAACACCCTAACAGTACCGTTTACCTCTCTTAACCCGGGCTGGGTCCCCTGGTGGCTGCCCTGTGACCATGGCCCAGCAGCAAGTTTCTGCTCTGTTCAGATCTGTGCTTTCACCCCACACTCAGCCTTGTGCCCCGGAGGACTTGGCTCGGGGGTGGTCAGAGCCGGCACCCCCAACTCAGCCAGCTCAGGACAGGGCAGAGGGAGCTTTGTGGTGCCAGAGAGCACGGGGTGTGAGCGGCCAGCTTGGCCGACACCGCAGAGGACCGAGCACAGGGCTGGTGTCATTGAGGCGGGATAGTGCAACACGGTTGAGGCCAGGCCCCTTGCTCTCAGCGGGGTCAAGCTTGCTCTGGTGGGTTATGTTTTCGTGTGTGGAGCCCTGCCCTCCAGTGCTGAGGAAGTCTGTGAACAGCACCCCTGCCTTCCTCTCCTTGGACCCTGGAAATCCTCAGCAACCCCTCCTGGGCTCCCTGCTCTTCTGGGGCTGGCAGATGGGGAGGTGACGGGCTGCAGAGGCATGTGGTGGGGAGTTTGGTGCCCTGTGCCCCCCGTAGATCCGCTGGCCGAATTACTGCTTGAGCACAGAGCGAGGCACAGGTCCCCTGGTGTTTTTTAAGCTCTTCCTCTGCAGATCCTCTTCCCAGCGCTCTGAAGAGTCCTGGGATATCACCCTACCTCACCACCCTGAAGAGTGGGGCCAAGGGAGGGCCTGGCGTCTGCGTCCCACGGGCCACCCCCACCACCCCAGGGACGCAGACAGCACGTTCACATCCTGTGCAGCCTCCCACAGACAGATGCATGGGCCGGAGTGCCCATTTCCCACTTAGCCCAAAATGACCCTGGGTTTTTTGCCAGATTCCCATACTGCTGTCCCAGTACCCCCGGTGCCCCCACCCACCCACAGGCTCTTTGTGTGATGTGTGGTTCTAGAATGGATGGGAGAAGAAAATAAATCCAAATCATTGACAGGGAAAAAAAAAAACCATTGTCCTAAACAGCATTTGTACAATTGAGAAAGCAGATCGCGGACTGTGTGTTAGAAAATACTATCAGAGGCTGGAGGTGCAGCTCAGAGCATTGCCCGGCCTATGTGAGGACTGAGTTCCTTCCCTTCCCATCCCCAACAGAAACAGTAATGATAATGGCAACAATATTGTGTCTGTGGTGAATTTCCTGTGTCAAATCTCATTTTTAGCTCACCTGTAGTTGCAGCACTCTGGGAGGCGGAGGAAGGAGGATCTCAGGTTCAAGCCCAGCCTGGGAAATTTAGTGACTTGGTAAGACCTTAGCCCAAAAACACAGGGCCGGGGATGACTTGTGCTGTGGTATGAGAGAAGGCTCTGTTCTTATACGTGTGGATGTTAGGAGAGAAGAGGTCCTGTAGGTGAGACACTTACAGACACACAGGTTACTGTAGCAGACTCTTAGCAATTGGTGAAGCTCCCTGCAGCTGTACTGTAAGTTTTTTTTTAGAACTGGAGATCAAACTTGGGTCCTTGCACTTGCGAGGCAGGCAGTGGAACCACTGAACTAAATCCCCTGCCCTTGTACTGTAAGTTTTAAAAAGAGATTTTGGATCGCTTCTTGGCCTTTTGGCTAAGATCAAGTGTAAAAAGAGATTTTGGTTTGGGCTGCGATTTATCTCAGTAGTTCTGCTGCCTGCCTCACAAGTGCAGGGTCCTGTGTTCGAACCCCAATACCAAAAAAAAGAGAGAGAAATTTTGGTTTGTTTTGGAACCCAGGGCCTTGGGCATGCTGGGCAAGCACTCTATACTGAGCCACACTGTTGGTCTTTATAATTTGGGGATAGGATCTTGCTAAGTTGCCCAGGCTGGCCTTGAATTTCCTCCTGCCTCAGCTTCTCAAGTAGTAAAATGATTTTTTTTTTTTTTTTGAGATAGGGTCTCACTCTGTAGCCCAGGCTGGCCTTGAACTCACACTGATGATCCTCCTGCGTCAGCCTCCAAAGTGCTGGGGTGACAGGCATGCACCACCAGGCCTGGCCC
>NW_022900949.1:2192268-2196767 GCF_012274545.1 Fukomys damarensis
ATATTTTTTTTTTTTTGGTACCAGGGATCGAACTCAGGTCCTTGCGCTTGCAAGGCAGGCTGCGAAACCACTGAGCTAAACCCCAGCCCATGAGATATATTTTAAATGGAAGCTTGATAATCAGTTCTAGAATGGAAAGTTGGTATGACTGTAACAAATAAGGCAGATATAGTTAGAAGGTTGTTGACCTGTTAGGCTCAGCCTTTAGTTTGGTCTCCTTTGTCATAAAGTGTGGCAGCAGATGTGTTAATGACACTCTTGCACCATGGAGAAGGTCACTACTCTGCTTTGTGGGGCTTTGTGTTTTGGTTTGTTTTTCTTTCTTTCTTTCCTTTTTGGTACCTGGGATCGAACTCGGGACCTTGTGCTTACAAGGCAAGCAACAAAATCACTGAGCTAAATCCCCAGCCCTGGTTTGTTTTTCATATTGAGGGGGTCTTTGCACTGAGCTGTACCCCCAGCCCTTTTATAGTTTTGATTTTGAGCCAAGGTGCACTTTGTTCTTGGTTCAGAATGCAGATGTTGCTGGGGTTTTAGCTCAGTGGTTCCGCTGCCTGCCTCACAAGCCCAAGGTCCGGAGTTCAATCCCAGTACCAAAAAAAAAAAAAAAAAAAGCAGATTTTTTTTTTTCTTTCTTTCTTTGTTTTATCGCCTGGGGATTGAACCCAGGACATTTGTACTGAGCTACCTACGCAGTCCTCATCCAGGCTGAGCTCACACTTTGGATCCTTCTGCCTCTGCCTCCTGAGTGGTTGCACCTGCCAGCCTGAGCCACCACGCCGGGCTCTGGTTTCTCTTTGGATGAGGTGAGAGCAAGCCCGTGGCCATGACTCCTGTCACCTGTCTTTGTCAGGGTCTCCCGGTGTTGCCCCGGGTGGCTTTTCCAGCCCAGGTTCATTCCTTTTGTCCAGCCGGGCCTTCAGCTGGAATCGGGAATAGCCCTTTTCTTCTCCTTCCTTTATGGCCTGGTGCCCCTCGTACAGGGCAGGCCAGATAAATGTTGGATTAAAAACTGTGCTTTGTGGTGCTGCGGATGCAACCCAGGGCCTTGCTCATACTATGTGCTTACAGCCTCGCCCCTAGTGCTGGATTCTTGGTGGTCCAGTTTTCAGGAGAATGTGCTGGGTTTGTCTTAGCAGTGTGAGCACATGCGTTTTGATTTTGATATCCACTGGACTTTTCAAAATTTTGTATTTTGTTGCGTGGGTGGAGGTCTTGTTATGCTGTCCAGGCTGGTCTGGAACTCCTGGACTCCGGTGAGCCTCCTGCCTCAGCTTCCTGTGTAGTTGGAACTAGAGGTGTGCACAGCCAGCTGAATTTCTTTTTAAATGCCTACTTGTCCCAGCTTTCATCTTTTGTTTGTTTGGTTTGGTTTGTTTGTTTTTTGGTACTGGATCGAACTGAGGACCCTTGTGCTTGCAGGGCAGGCGGCAGCACCACTGAGCTAAATCCCCAGCCCCATGGTTTGCTTTTTTGAAGCAGGGTTTTTCTGAACTCACCATGTAGCCCAGGCTAGCCTAGAACTCACAGGGATCCTCCTGCCTCAGCCTTCCATGTGCTGAGATGACAGGTGTGTGCAACCATGCCTGACTAAAACATATTGGAATGGGCCTTTCTTCTAGGAGGCCTGGGCCCTCTGGGGAGGAGATGATGTTTAGGGACCAGAGCGGGTAGTGGGGTGCTTGGCCCTACTGTGACGTCATGTCCTCTGGCATTCCTGTTTCATCACTAGAACATAGGGTCTGTGCTTACAAAAAGTACATCATGAGTTCATGCTTAAGTTTCTAATTAAGACTTAGGAGTTCCGGGGCCAGGGATTTAGCTCAGTGGTTCCACCTGCTTCACAAGCGTAAGGACCAGAGTTCGATCCTTGGTACCAAAAAGAAAAAGAAAAAAGATTTAGGAGTTCTGAGATTTGCCCTCCGACCTGAGGTTCACTTTATAGTTATCTTACGTTATGTATGTTTTGATCTGTGCATATGTCTTAATCACTTCTCTGTTGCCGGGACAAAATACCCAACACCGGCAGCCTACAGGAGAGGTTAATTTGGCCTCAAGGTTTCGGTCCTAGGTTGGAGGCTACAAGAAGGAAAGTGGCTCCCAGGCCACGCCCCCTCCTCTGCTGACTAAGCCCCGCCTCCTGACCACACACCCAACTGGGGATTGGTGGGGATTCTTGAGTACAGCAGCCATTATCCAGTCACCTCCCAGAAGCCTCACCTCTGAACACAGCGGGCTGTGGGGCACACACAGTTGCGGAGTAACTTGATTAATATTTCCCTCCAGAATGCCAGGAAGCTTTTCTTTTCAGCTTATACGCCCCTTGGAGTACATCTCAATCAGACAGTAGCCCTCCACTGATGATAGTTTGACTGAGCAATTTTCCGACATAACTGTTTTGCAGCCAGGTGTGGCAGTGCACCCCTGTAATCCGAGCACTTGGGAGGCTGAGGCAGGAGGATCCGCATGAGTTTGAGGCCAGCCTGGGTTACATAGTGAGCTGAAGGCCAGTTTCCTGAACTGTATAGCAAGACTCTGTCTCTCAAAAAAAACAAAACAGGGCCAGGGGTGTAGCTCAGCAGTGCAGCACCTGCCTGGCAAGCACAGGCCCTGAGTTTGATTCCCACTACCACAAAACAAAACGAAAACCAAAGAGTATTTTTGTCTCAAGCAGACATGGGAGCTAGTCTTGAGGCCAAAAGGCCCTCTGAGTTAGGCCACCTTAGGGCTCCAGGGAGCCAAGGGGAGTGAGCAGTCTCCGGAATGCAGTGGTTTATTGAGCATTTGTGTTCACAGCGAGACCGAGGGGAGCTCGCCACAGCATAAGCTGGGAACTGGAGGTGGCGTCCCGAGTGTGCACCGTGAGAACTTGGGGGGGCCCAGTGGGCAGCCCTGGGACTCACAGCGATCCCGAGACCGACCCAGCCGGGAGCCAGGTGGTGTTCTGGCCGGCGGTGAGCTCACCGGCTGCTACAGGGCTGGGGCGTCCTCTGCGGAGAGCCCGGGGCAGAGTCCACAGCCTGGAGCCGGAGGCCCAGTCAGAGCAGCCGGGCTTCCTCTTTTATGCCTGAGGAGTTTGGTACAAACAACGTGCTAATCTCACAGTGCTGTACAGATAACGCGCTAATCCTATGGTGGTAAAAGTAATGTTTTAGAGAACATTTTATAAGTTTCCTGAAGGGCTCACAAGGTGAGTTTGGCGTGCAGGCCCTGTGGTCACCATGCAAGTCATCGCACGGGCACACGGCCACGTGGGCATCACGGTGGGTTCAGACTCAGGGAGGAAGTGGACCGGCCAGAGGCAAGGGTGGTGTCTGCCCTGCTCACATCAGTTTTGCAGCACTAGAGATCAGCCCAGGGCCTTCATGCTGTCTTTTTTATGTTTTTGTTTTGAGACTGAGTCTCACTAAATTGTCCGGGCTTGACTCTAACTTGTGATCCTCCTGCCTCAGCCTCCCAGAATGCACCATTGAAATTGTTTCTTATTACAAGGACATGCAGTGTATTATCAGTAGAACTTCTTGGGTTAGACTGAACACTTACAGTGGTGAGCGCTTCCCTGAAACGTCTGAGGCTCCCAGCTCCTAGCTCTCCACACGCCCTTTTAGCACTTGAAGCCCCCAGGACATGGGCCGTCCCCTCTGGTCTGCTGTCGGTGCTGTTTCCTAGGCGGTCGGGGCCCCTGTGCCGCATCCCCTGCTGATTCGCCTGTCCCTTCGCAGCTGCGGCACAGATGGCCTCGCGGCACATCACGCAGGACACCTTTGATGCGGCCGTGCGTGAGAACATGGAGGTGTTCGACATGGGGCCGGAGGAGGCCGTGCAGGAGGCCGTGGAGCAGTTTGAGTCTCAAGGTCAGCGGGGGCCACTCTCGCCCAGGTCCCGCCGCCCATCACACCTGGCACCAATGCGGGCCGGGGACACAGGGCTTCTGCCTGTCTGTGGCCCCCGTACCCCATCTCGGGCGCAGAGGGGCCAGGGGGTGGTCCCCAGCTGGACTGGCCGTGGGGAGCACCGGGTTGGCAGCCTCGGGTGGGGTCTCGGAGGCGCCCCGGTCACAGCAGGCCCCAGGCAGATGCCGGTGACCAACGTGCCAAGCTCCCTCCATCCCCCAGCCACTTCCCTGGCCAGGAGGAGTTGGGGTGCAGCCTCTGAGGTCAGAAGGGGTGCCATGGGCCTGGAGGGCCGGGAGCTCTGGGAGGCCACGGGTGGCACTCACTGCTGTCCCACTCTCCCACTGGCCGGACCGGGCAGGAGGGGTGCAGGTCGAGACCGTCGGGGTCTCAGAGTGGGGAACCCAGCAGAAGGTACAGGGTGGACCGAGCGGGCCGGCGCCCGTCCTCCAGGCTGCGTCTCCCTGCAGGCGTGGATCTGAGCACCGTTGTGAAGGCAACGCCCAAGGCCTCTGCCGATGGAGCTCCGGAGCCCACGCACGCCGTGTGCCAGGTAGGGCGCAGCCCACGGGGGCTGGGTCACCTCGCGAGGTCCCATGGCCACTG
>NW_022900949.1:2196838-2201460 GCF_012274545.1 Fukomys damarensis
TCGCGAGGTCCCATGGCCACTGGCAGGCCCGGAGGTTCCTGTCCCCCCAGCATGCAGGGCCGGCTGGGCGTTGGCCGCCGGCTCCGTGTCTGAGGCCAGGAGCCCCGTGCTCCGGCTGTCCCTTGTGAGCAGTGTCTCTGGCCTCTCAGAGCGACGGGGACAGAAGTGCAGAGAGAGGTAGGGGATTGCAGGCCGACTGCATAGCAGCAAGTGACTGCTTCCCTCCTCTCTAAAACCATTGACAAGGGCCGGGGATTTAGCTCAGTGGTTCCGCTGCAAGCTCAAGGACCCGAGTTCAATCCCTGGTACCAAAAAAAAAAAAAAAAAAAAAAAAAAAAAAAAAAAAAAATCACTTACAAGGTCGGCACTGGGGAAAAGGAGGCCAAAACAACAGGGATAAAGCTGCCTTAAGTTCACCATCAGTGGGCGTGGAGATGCACACCTGTTCACAGCCCCTCTGGAGGCTGTAGCAGGAGGATCACAAATTTGGTTATTTTTGGTACTGAAGATCGAACTTGGGACCTCACGCTTGCCAGGCAGGTGCTGTGTCACTGAGCTAAATCCCAGGAAGATCACAAGTTTGGGCCCAGCCTGGGCGACTCAGTGAGACCCCACCCCCACCCCCAGCTCACAAAAAGAGTGGATGCTGCAGTAGACGGTGCTGGGAGTACACACCCCTTTCTGCCTAAGGCAAGGTGCTTATTTGCTCTGCCTTGGGGTGCTATGCTGGCCTGCCTGGCAGAAGTTTCTGAAAATTGCTTCTTTTTTGTGCATTTCTTCTACTTTTTTTTGTTTTGTTTTGTTTTGTTGGTTTTTTGAGACAGGGTCTCACTATGTAGTTGAGACTGACCTGGAACTCACTGTGTAGCCCAGGCTGGTCTCGAACTCACAGGAATCCTCCTGCCTCAGCCTCCCGAGTGCTGGGATTACAGGTGTGCGCCACCATGCCTGGCTTCTTCTCCTTTTTGCTAGTAAGGCAAAGATACCTATTGGAACTCGGTACACTTGTGCACACCCACAATCCCAGTACTCTAGGAGGTTGAGGCAGGAGGATTGCAAGTTTGAGCCAAGTGTGGGCAACTTGGCAACCTAGCGAGGCCTCCTCTCAAAGTAAAAAAATAGGGCGGGGGATTTGCCTCAGTGGTTCCGCCCCCTGCTACGCAAGCACGGAAAACAAACAAACAAAGTAAAGAGTAAACAATGGCTGGGGTGCAGCTCAGCACAGGGCTCATCCCCTTCCGCAGGCCCTGGATGACCTACAGGAGGCCGTGGCCAGCTCACACCCCCAGCAGGCAGCTGTCCATCTGGCGCGCTTCTGTGACCAGTGCCATGAGCACCGGGCCTGCCGCTTCCTGGCGGCCCAGAAGGGCGCCTATTCCACCATTCTGGCCGCCTGCAAGCTGGCAGCCGCTGGTGACCAGGGTCTCCTGCTCCTGGCCCTCGGTGCCCTGGCAGCACTCACGGATGGCCAGCCTGACCTCCTGGACGATGCCGGCCTGCGGCTGCTAGTGACCACACTGGCCCAGCACGCCGACTCGGCCGACGTGACCTGCTCTGGGCTCCGTTGCGTCCGCCACGCCTGCCTGAAGCACGAGCAGAACCGGCAGGCCCTGGTGAAGGCCGGTGCGCTGCCCCTGCTGACTGGCGCCATCGCCCGGCACGGCTGCCACGCTGACGTGGTCAGGGAGGCCTGCGGGGCCCTGCGTGTCATGACCTTTGATGACGACATTCGTGCACCCTTCGGCCATGCCCATGACCACGCCAAGATGATCGTGCAGGAAAACAAAGGCCTGAAGGTCCTCATTGAAGCTGCCAAAGGTAGGAGCAGCAGCCATGTGAGCCAGCGAAATGGGGGCTGTGGCCGGTGTGAGAGTGCTGGGTGCAACTCAGTGGGGAGCACGTGCTTAGCATGAACAGAGCCTGGGTTCCCTCCCTATACCACACACACAGAAGACTTAAGAGTCAGGGCTAGAACAGCTTCAGGTATGGCTTGCTCCAGATGCCATCTGCCAAGACTTAGTCCTAGCCATGTGGCAGCCCAACGTGAGGCATCCTCATGCACCCTGGTGGCTCTAGGGGACTTCCAGGCCAGGACTCTTTGGCCAGGAGCTGACTGGGGAGAGGCGAGGGGCAGAGGGAGCTCCCCAAAGGGAAGCAAGAGAGAGGGGTCTGGTGGCAGCTACCGTGGTGGCCCCAGGTGGGGGCTGCACTTGACCTATGAATGGCATTCAGGGACAGATGCTGGCCTAGCATGCATAGGGCCTAGTTCTATCCCTAGCCCACAGAGAAATCAAGTCAGGGATGGTGGCACACTCCTGTCATCCCAGCGGTCTGGGAGGCTGAGGCAGGAAGATCCCAAGTTCAAACCAGCCCAAGAAACTTATGGTAACCCTGTCTCAAAATAAATGGGAATGGGGCAGGGATTTAGCTCAGTGGCACCGTGCCTGCCACCCATGCGCAAGGTCCAGAGCTCAATCCCTGGTACATTACATGGGAATGTAGCTCAGTGCAACAGCCCTGGGTCCAGTTTCAGTATTGTGCGCGTGCACACACGCACGCACCCCTGGAGAACTGCACTCGTGTCTGACACCTAGCACGTGTGCCTGCCCGGCTCCGGGACGATTACAGCAAGCTGCCATCCCCGCCCGGCCCTACCCCCAGAACGCCCCACAGAGCCCCTCCCAGGTGGTGCTGGGAAAAGCATGCCTGCCCCAGGGACAGGGCTCTGCGGGCCCCCATCCCTGTCTGCTGGGGAGGCAAACCTGCCTCGGTTTCCCCTCCACACCTCTGGAGAGAATCAAAACAAGTCCTGGCCATCCGAAGTCAGGTTGCTTTTCTCAGAAGTCATTGCGTCTTTTTTTCATGTTTATTCACAGCAGCGTGGACTAGGCTTCTAACAGAGAGACAGTCTGTAGTGTGTGTATGTACTTGAAGTGCTGTTTTTTCTTCTTCCTGGCAGTGCTGGGGTTGGAATGCAAGGTCTCACACGCACTAGGGAAACACTCACCACTGAGCTACCCCTCCTGCCCTCTTTTAGTTCCTTCTTTTGAGACAAGGTCTCTCCAAGTTGCCTGGATTGACCTTGAATTTGCCATCCTCACCTCAGCCTTCTAAATAGCTGGGATTACAGGTGTGTACTGCTGCACCTGGCAAAGTTTTTCTTTTGAGATAGGTTCTGACCGACTTGCCCAGCCAGGCCTACAGCTTGTGACCCTCCTGCCTCAGCCTCCTGAATAGCTGTGCACCTGGCTGACGTCCCTGTGCAGACGCAGTGGTGTGTTCGTTCCCTTCTGAAGACTTTCAGCTGAGGCCTGTGCACAGCAACACCACCCTCTAACCCCAGCCACTCAGGAGGCTGGGGACAACTCCGAGTTGTGAGACCCTGTCTCAAAATACAGTTTTTTAAAGGGCTGGGGTGCAACTCTACAGTAGTTGCTTTCTAGCATGTGCAAGGCCGGGTTTCAGTTCCCAGCAATCCACACACTGCCCCCGGAAGGCAGCTGGTTATGGCTGGTGATTCCGCGCACAGAATACACCATGGCACATCCAGAGAGGGCTGCAGCCTGGCCAGGTGACACACCCTGGGTATCACAGCCCTCTGACAAGTCACAGGCACCCACCTGTTGGCCCCTGTAGGCTGTGAGCAGTGTCATGGCTGGTGTCCTGTGTGTGCACATCAGCCCAGTCCGTGTGCCCCTGTGGCTGCCGGTTGCACCTGAAAAAATTGTTCCCACCACAGGATGCTAAAAATAATCTCGGATGGAGATTCCACTGTGGCCCTGTTCCAACCTTCGAGTCTGGAGTTGATTCGCAGCTGGTGGGAGGCCAGGAGGGTGCGGTGTCGCGGTGGCCAGCAGAGGGCGCCGTGGGCCGGCCCAGTACCCTGCCTGGTGCGCAGCCTGGCTGACTGCTCCCCTCTCTTGCAGCGCTCCGTGGCAACCCCAGCATCCTGGGTGAGCTCTGCGGCACCCTGGCCCGCCTGGCCGTGCGCAATGAGTTCTGCCAGGAGGTGGTGGATCTCGGGGGCCTCGACGTCCTGGTGACCCTGCTGGCCAGCTGCAAAGACCACCAGGTGGGGCCCCCCGAAGGCTCAGTTTCCATCCTCCAAACTCCAGGAAGCTTCCTGTCCCTCTGGGTCACCATCCCTCGAGCCCAGCACACCAGCCTCTCGCTGCCCTCTGCCCGTTTTCTGCTGGAATGGGGGACAGAGGGGAAGATGTTGGCCCAGCCAGGGCCCAACCCCAGCATGTGAGGCTCTGCTGAGGCCCGCCTCCCTGCCTCAGTGTGCCCCACGTCAGACCTCTGTCAGCAGCCCGGGCGCCCGCGCCTCTGAGGTCGGGGTGAGGCCCTGGCCCCTCTTGGTGCCCTCCAGTTGGCGCCCCCTGCCCGGGACTGGAATGGGGGACAGAGGGGAAGATGTTGGCCCAGCCAGGGCCCAACCCCAGCATGTGAGGCTCTGCTGAGGCCCGCCTCCCTGCCTCAGTGTGCCCCACGTCAGACCTCTGTCAGCAGCCCGGGCGCCCGCGCCTCTGAGGTCGGGGTGAGGCCCTGGCCCCTCTTGGTGCCCTCCAGTTGGCGCCCCCTGCCCGGGACCTGCCGGGGTGACCGGGCCTTGGCCCCGC
>NW_022900949.1:2201673-2202219 GCF_012274545.1 Fukomys damarensis
GGAGGGCGGCGGCGCCCTGGCGGCCCTGCGGGCCATGAAGGCTCACCCGCAAGAGGCTGGTGTACAGGTGGGCGTCGCAGACCGCTGGGAAGGCAACCCCGTCCTGGTGGCGGTGTCACAGGCCTCTCCCTGCCCATCTCCGGAAACGCGCCCGGTCCCCCTGTGCTTTCTGTGTTTAAGCACCGTGTCTTTTGTGCCATCTTTTTATTTCTTTGGGGCTGGGGCTGGAACCCAGGGTCCTATGTGTGCTAGGCAAATGCTGAGCCCTGGAGCTGCCCCCGAGCCTCACAGCCTCCACTGTGCTGCCCTGCGAAGCCCCGCCTGCCGTAGGCTCACACCCACCTCTCCCGCAGAAACAGGCCTGCATGCTCATCCGCAACCTGGTGTCCCGCAGCCAGGCCTTCTCCAAGCCCATCCTGGACCTAGGGGCCGAGGCGCTCATCTCGCAGGCGCGGGCAGCCCACCAGGACTGTGAGGACGTGGCCAAGGCCGCCCTGCGGGACCTGGGCTGCCGCGTGGAGCTCCGGGAGCTGTGGACCGGCCAGA
>NW_022900949.1:2202399-2206300 GCF_012274545.1 Fukomys damarensis
TGGACCGGCCAGAAGGGCGACCTGGCGCCCTGACCTTGGCTCAGCTCCGCCCCCGCGACCCCCGCCCCTCCCCTCTGGCGCCCCGTCTGTCGCAGAGCTGTCTTGGCGTTTCTTTGGGGGGAAGGGCACCATCTTCCCGCCTGAGTCCGGGCGGTGTCCACCGTGACCCTGCTCCGGGATATCTCGCCTGTAAATGGGTATCAGGTGCCCGGCTCTGCGTCTTGGCCACGTGGTGTCCAGTAATAAAGATCATCGGAGGACGCTGGAGGGGCCTTTTCCATGCTCCGCTGAGCCTGGGGGGCCCTGGGAGCGGTTGGAGGTGTGCCAGCTGTGGGCAGGGTCACATGGCTGGGGCTCGGCACACAGCCTGCTCAGTGGCCTTTGCAAAGGACATGAGCTCCCTGGACGTCCGCTGTGAGCGGGTTGCCCGGGGAGTGGATGACGGTCCGGCCCACTTTGAGAGCACTGGTGCAGGCCGGGTGGAACTGGGCCCCCATCACTGCTCTGCAAGGGCCATCTGTCTCTCAGGGTCCTCAGGCGTGGGTGGCTTCAGCCTCAGTTTCTCCATTGTAGGATAGACATCGTCACCTGCGACCACGAGGCCACTCCCACATCCCAGGCGTTCGCACAGTGGTCGCGGGTGGGCAGCTGGTACACCCTGTGGCCCCTCACAGGCCACTCCCACCTTGGTGGCTCCTGGCCTGAGCTTGGCTCCAACCTCATAACAGGTCCTTCCCCAGGCTCTTGGTTTCCATGGAAACCACCAGGCTGTAGCTGGGGATGCGGCACCCTGTCCATCCCCCTGCAGCGCCTACTGAGCCCCAAGGTGGGGCTCTTGCCAATCAGGGCAGACAGGAACCTCCCCTACCCTCCTCCATCTCACAGGAGACTCACCTGGCTCCCTGATTTCTGATTCGACCACAAGTGTGACTTGAGAGGCCTTGGGCTGTTGGTCCTTTGTCCCATGGGGGTGCGTCTACAGAATTCCTGCCTGAGTGTAGCATCCAACCTGCTCATGGCTCCATTGCTTTACACATAAAAACAAACTATTTTGTGTCTGCAGACCCTGCACGGCCTGGGCTCTGACCCCATGTTCCCTAGATCCTCATTCACTGTCCTGACCACATTGATTTTCTACGCCCAGGACCTTTGCACAAGCTGAGCCCATTGCTTGGAGCCCCCTTCCTTCAGAGACACCCCCACCACATCACCCTAAGTGCCCAGTGTCTGACTTCTCACTCCTGGAAGGTTCGTGTGTGACGACCCCCTCCTGTTTGTACTGCCCCTGCCATCTGTGAGCTCACTGTGGGCAGCTCCTGTCCCCCACCACCCAGCTTACTGTCAGTGTTGTTGACTGACACATGGTGGAGGCCTCTCTCACAGCCCTGCATCCTCCCCAGCCCTGGGCCAGTGCTTCTGGACAGTGGCTCCGCCTTATCAGGCCTCCCTACCTTGGCAGAAGGAGCAGATGTCCCCTGTGGGTGCCACATGGAGCCTGGGCCTGGGGACCCTGTCAGCAGACCTTGGTTCTCATACTGCTGGCCACCTCCCCTCTGTGACCCTGGCTCTTCATTTGAACCCAGGCCACCTGGGACCAAACCCCAGCTCAGCCTCCTCCACACCTCCATCTCCTGCCAGCCTGGTTGCCTTGGCCTGGGAGAGCACCTGGGCCACAGCTGTGGTGTCAGATGGTCCCCGAGATCCCCAAGTGGCAGAGGAAACTGGGAGGCACAGAGGCTGTGTTTTGCCCAGTCCTGGTTGGCAGGGGCGCTGGGATCCCGGGCATCCACTGCGTGCCACTGTTGGAAGACAGCAGAGAGCTTGGCTGTCACTGGCCTGCTGACCAGTGGGCAGAAGCCGGAGCCCGGCCAGTGCCTCTGGCACCATCAGCAGAGGCAGCCGGTACCGGAGCCCTGACTGACCCTTGCCTTACTTGGCACTGTCCCCAGGGGCACCACGGGTCCTTCCAGGAGCTTTGTCACCGCCCTCCCAAGGCCTGGCAGGTGGGGGCTGAGGGGTGGGGCCTCTGGGACACAGACATCTTCCTCTTCGGTGGGCAGCCTCCCCCACAGCTGGCCTGTGTCCCCGAGCACTGTGGACAGGGTTACAAGCCCAGGAAGATGGGACCCACACTAGTGGTCAGAGGTGCTTACTGTGAGCTGAACCCATGTAAACCTTCACTTCCATTCCATTAACGCCTCCTGGGTGGTACTGGGAAACTAAGGCAAGGAGCTGGAGTCAGGTGCTAAAGGTCCTGTGGCCGGCAAGTAACAAGAACAGGAAGCCAAGTGCAGCTGTGCCTGCCCATAGTCCTAGCTACTCAGGTGACTGCAAGTTCAAGGCCAGCCCTAGCATCTTAGTGAAATCCTGCCTGAAAAAAAACAATTTTTAAAAAGGGCTGAGTATACGTGAAGCCCTGGGTTCCACCTCCAGCACCAAGGGGAGGCGGGAGGGGGACACTGACCAGACTCAGCCTTGGGGTTCTGCCACCAAATGACCCACAGGCTCGGTTTTCGCATCTGCTAAGTGGGCGCGGCCACCTCCACCTGGCAGAGGGGGTGTGAGAGTGTGTGGTTCAGCCAGGACCTGAGTGACCGCCCCAGAGGACCCTCAGGACCCCTTGGTGGCCTCAGGCAGTGACATCCACAGCAGGGCAGCAGTCACACCCTTCCCATTCGAAGTGTGGGGACCCCTTAAACTCAGACGCTTCCTCCCAAGCCTCTGGTTCTGAACCTGACCTCCAGGGCCTGGCCGCAGCCACACCTGGAGGAAATGAGGCGCCCTGGGCCTGCAGATGCAGGGAGAGCCCCGCGTGAGTCAGAGCGTGGAGGGCTACACCCCAGCCCATTGTCCTCTTTCCCAAACGAGGAAGCCTCACGTCATGCGCGCTTTGCCCAAGATCGTACAGCAGACAGGTGACGAGGATTCTGTCTGTTGTCTATGACCCTGTTCCAGTTATTCCCAGGTTGGGCAACCGGGGTGCTGTGTGGCCTTGCGCAAGGGGCTCGGCCTCTGTTCTGGTTTCTGCAAAGGGTGTGAGTGGTCACCCTGACCTCAGGATCGTGAAGATTCGGTGACTTCACCAAAGGCTCTAGCAGGGATGTCCCCGGGTTCCGTGAAGAAGGCGTGGGTTCAGAAGGTCACACCGCGCGCTCGAGTCCGACCCCACCTCTTGACCCCACATCCGCCCGCCTCGAGAGCTGAGTGCCCTCCCCAAGCTTCTGCCCCGGGTGGCATTTGCAGGGGAAGAGTGGAGAGGGAGGGACTGGAGGACTAGCCGGGTCCCTCTGCTGCAATGGTCCAAGTTCACGGCTAGAGCAGGAGGCTCGCGACGGCGTGGGTGGCCAGAGGGCAGTCTTGGGAACGCGTAGGGAGTCCCAGGACACAGCCGGCAGAAGCGTGGCTTGCCAAAATGCACCTTGCATGCTTCGGCCCTGCCCGGGGCGCACCACCCACGACTGCTACGATTCGCCTTTGGGCCTGCCCATCTTTGGCTTCACAGCCAGTCATTGCTGTCCTCCAGGCTACTCCCTTCGTTCCTCTCTACTCAGCCCCGGCAGTGCAGCCACCCTTCCTTGAAGTCCCGCCCTTACTCCCCAGTTATTGGTCTACAAGGCTGCCCGTTTTCTACTAAAGCTCCAATCGTCGCCTTCCTTGAGGCCCTGCCTCCCAGATTCTCGCGCCCTGCGGGAGCACTTGAGGGAACCTGAGCCTCTGCCAGCAGCCCCGCCTTTGTCCATCAGCGATTGGCTGCAGAAGCTGCCCGTCTGCTCCAGGCCCGCCAATTCCTTCCGCCGCCAGCGCCGATTGGTCAGAGGGCAGCTAATCGGAATCCAGCGTGGACCCCTCCCGGGGCGCGCGCCGGGCGTTCTCGAGGCGGGGCTGTGGCGGCTGGAGCAGG
>NW_022900949.1:2206504-2217962 GCF_012274545.1 Fukomys damarensis
CTGCGTCGCGGGGGCACAGAGGTTAAAGCGCCCCCAAACCCTACCCTCGCTAGTGGTAGCCCAGGCTTCCCTCGCTCGGCCCGCACCCCTGACACCCGAGATCATCCTCCTCGCTGACACCCCACACGCCTTGCATTAACCCCTCCCCCGCGATCTGACACCCACACCTGACCCTGGATCGGGACCTCCCATCACCAGGGACTGCCCCTGTCCGTGACAACCCCACTTCCGGCGCTGTGACCCCATCTCGGGACCCTTGCTGCATCCTACATGCGGGGTTGTGACCCCTCTCTCCAGCCCCCCTTACCTTCCTTACTTGGGCCGGTTCCTGTCTCTCCGCTGACCTTCCACGGGGCCAGGTCTCTGTCCCTCCCTTCAGCAACCTGGGTGCCACCCAACCGCTCTGTGCCTCTGACGCCCTCTCCTCCCCCTCTTTACGCGCCCCCACCTGTCCCCCACCTGGAGCTTTCTCCAGTCTGTGCTCCTGTCTGTCAAGATCCTCCCATCCCCCACGTGCCAACATGAACCCCAGCTTTGGTGTCTCATGATCACGGCGCCCCCTCCCCAAACCAAAGCCCTCTCCACTTTTATCTTTCCATTTTTACCAGTGCCAGACAGTTATCATGTCGTCGCCTGGCTTTAGAATAATCTATGAGACAGATACGACCAGAATCCCCGCCCCCCTTTTCCAGCAGTCACTTGAGAGCTGGGGGTAGAGCGCACCCCTGCCTGAGCCTCCCTGACCTTCTTCTGTGGACGCCCCGCTTTTGCCATCTGTTATGTTTAGGGGGAGGTGGCAGCTGAAGAAAACGCCACCCTGCCTCCGGGCTTCCTGGGAGTGGAGACGTTGACTGATCTGGAAAGGCTTAGCGGGAAGGGGCAGCCCCTGGGTGGCTGCCCAAGCCTGTGTCTCCCAGCCCAGGCTGGAGCAGAGGTGCTGTGAGGACAGCGATCAACATCTGGGCGCTGCTGGTGGGAGGAGAGGGGTGGTTGTGGCCCGTGAGTGCGCTGAAGCCAGCGAGAGACACTTTGCCAGGGCAGGCAGGCTACCGTTTCGCACTTACGGCTGACAGAGAGGCTGGAGCCTGGTGCGGTGCCGGAATGACGACTCTGCTGCAACTTTCCATGTCCCCTGCGCCTGATCTGCATGGGAGGAGGCCTCCTTGTCGCTGAAAGCAGTAACGTTTCCTGTAAGGCTTGCCCGGTGCCGGCTGGCTCCCCTTGCAGCTGGGGAACCGGAAAGTTCCACAGGCTCCAGTCACCTTCGGCTTCTGTGCACATGAAGCCCTTGGTATTTTCCGTTCAGCTTCGAGAGACGTGGGCGGGGTGTGCGTATCCATGTAAGAGTCTATTGCACACGTGTATATATGCTCAGGTGTACATGTTATATGGACATACATGGTGTGTGCGTGTGTGTATGTGTGTGTGTGTAGTGAAACTTTTTCTTTTTTGTGGTTCTGGGCACGAATCCCAGGACCTTGTGAATACAAGGCAAGGGCTCTGTCCCTTAGCCACATCCCCAGCCCTTCGTGGTTAAACTTTGACAATATAATTGAGGTAGGTAGTTTAAAAAAAAAAAAAACAGCAGAACTGTGCAAAAGGGCATACAGTTAAAACAAAACCAAAACAAAACAAGAAGGCTGAGTGTGATGGCCCAGATCTGTAACCCAGCTACTCAGGAGGCTGTGAGACGGGAGGATTGTGAGTTTGAGGCCAGCCTGGACAACTGAACAAGACCCTCTCTCAAAGCAGAAACATTTAAAGGGCTGAGGGGTAGCTCTGATAGACTGTTCCTGGATTTGATTCCCAGTACAAGGTGAGTGGGAACCAAGGACGTCTTTCCCTGCCTGAACCCTTTTCTGGATGTTCTTTTGTAGATTTTCCCTCTAGAGGTAGCCTCAAGAGGTAAAGGGTTTTTTGTTTGTTTGTTTTACCGGGGATCAAACTGAGGACCTTGCACTTGAGAAGCAGGTGGCAGAACCACTGAGCTAAATCGCCAGCGCAGGACTAGGGTAATGATTTCCTTTTTTTTTTCAAAACTGGGTTTTGAACTCAGGGCCTTCACACTGAACTATATCCCCGTCCCTTTTTTGTTTTGAGACAGGGTCTTGCTGAGTTGCTAAATAGTCCAGGATGGGCTCAGACTTGAAATCTTCCTGCCTCAGCCTCCCGAATGCTTGGATCAAAGATGTGTGCCACTCTGTCCAGCTGACTGACTCTTGAACCACTGCATGCACTGGGGTGGCACTCAGAGCTAGAGCATTTGCCTAACATGTGTGAGGTCCTGGGTTCCATCCCCAGTACCACCCCAAAAATATTAAGCCACTTTTTTGTTTGTTGTTTGTTTACTTTTATTATTATTATTATTATTTTATTTTTGGTACCGGGAATTAAACTCGGGCCCTTGTGCTTGTGAGGCAGGAAGCAGAACCACTGAGCTAAATCCCCGGCCCTGTTGTTTGTTTATTTTGAGACAGGGTCTCACTGTGTAGTTCAGGCTGACCTTGAACTCATGGGAGATCTTTCTGCCTCAGTCTCCTGAGTGCTGGGATTACAGGTGTGCACCACCAGACCTGGTTTATTAAGCCTCTTTCACACTGAGTTTAATTGTAGAGCTCGTTCCTTACCTATGGTTGTTTAAGCTTTCGCCTGTATCTTTGCTGTTACAAACTGACCTGAACTGTCAGGTGTTGGTGAATACATAAACAATCCCTGTCTTCATGGAGTCGAGCTGCAGCTACACAGCCTCCTGAGAGAGCCAAGTCCAGGGTGCATCTGCCGTGGGTCGCTTGTCACTCTGTGCTGGGCAGGTGGCGTTCCGCTTCCTCCTTGGCTTAGCTCTTATCGAGTTCCGCTCTGTCCCATCTCATAGGTTCAAACAGCAAGGAAGTCCTTTTGATCCTCCACCTCTCTTAGATGTCCTGGCTCATGGCACAGGGATCAAACATAACACTTCTGTTTCTCTTCCACAGTCAGGATAAAGTTCAGGAGCTAGGGGGCCCCTCTGCGGGCTGAGGGTAACCCTGAGTTTGGAGGACCTTGCAAGAGAGGGAGCTGGGCCGTGACCTGGTGTCCCAAGGGTGGAGGATGCTGGGGTTTTTGTCCCAGGCACCTGAGGAGAAGGGTTAGCTGTTATTACTTTCTTCATGCTGCAGGTGGAGCCCAGGGCCTTGCGCGTGCTGGGCACGTGCTCCACCCTAGCCTGTCCCCCCTCGGTATTCTTCTCACCTCTGTGTCTCGCAAAAGAAAGACCAGGCAGGAGCCGGGCAGAGTGGCACATGTGTACAGTCCTAGCTAGCAGGAGGCTGAAGCAGGAGGATTGCAAGTTCAAGGCCTACCCAGGTAACTTAGCAGGACCCTATCTCAAAAAAAAAAAAATAAATAAATAAAATAAAATAATTAAAAGGGGGACTAGGGATTTAGCTCAGTGGTGCCACCACCTACCTCAAAAGCGCAAGGCCCTGAGTTTAATCCCCGGACTCATTCATAAATAAATAAATAAATAAGATCTAGCGATCCCAAACCCGCAATCTTCCTGCCTCAGTCTCCAGAGAAGCTGGAGGAACAGCTCCAGTGAGACACTGCTCCCAACCTTTATTTAAAAAAATAAAAAGGCCTCCAAGCCCGGCATGCTGGTACAGTCCTATAATCCCAGCACTCAAGAGGCTGAAGCAGGAGGATCGCTATGAGTTTGAGGTCAGGCTGGGGTGCATAGAAAGACCCTGTCTCAAAGACCAAATCAATAAACAGAAAGTGGTAGAGCAGTGGGTTCAACCCTGAGTTCCACTAAACAAAAAAAAGGCCCAGGCGTGGTGATACACGTGTGTCATCGCAGCACTCTGGCAGCTGAGGCAGGAGGATCTCCAGGGGTTCAAGGCCAGCCTGGATTACATAGGGAGAGCCTGTCTCAAATAAACAAACAACCAGAAATTTTGAAAAGAAAGAGACGGACAAGGGTATGGGATTGGACTGAGGTTAGCCAGGTGTTTGGGAGCTGGGAGCTGCTTTGACTCACCTGGGTCAGCCCTCGCCATGCTTTCCCTTTCTGTCCTGGGGTGAGACGCTTGGCCAGGGTTACTGGGCAGATCTGAACCAACCACTTGTTAGGGTTTTGCCTGTCAGCTCTCTAAGCGCCACGTTGCATTTAGGGCTAGAATGCGGCTCAGGGGTGAGCAATACCCAGCTTGCGCAGGCCCTGGGGTCTGTCCCCAGCTCTGCACAAAAGAAAGGAAAAGAAAAAGGGGGGAAAAAGAGAGAGAGGTTTAAGTGTGAAACATTTCCTAAAACATGTGTTGTATGCGCGGGACCAGATTGAAGGATGATTTAAATGTTGTTTTGGTTTTTTGGTACCGGGGATTGAACTCAGGACCTTGCGCTTGTGAGGCAGGCAGTGGAGCCACTGAGCTAAATCCCTGGCCCTAGGGCCAGGGCGACCCTGCTAAGAAGGAAGACATAAGAATAAAGCTAACACCCAGGTCAAGCTGTAGGACAGTGTCCCTCAGTGACCCCTCCCTGGACACTGCTGCCAGTTTATTTTCTTTGTGGGGCACCTTTCGCTCCGATTCTAGGGGCTGAATAGAGTTCTGTGGAGGAGGAGGGAGAGGGATGAGAACCTGTTTACACGAGTTCTAGTATAGTCCATCCTTATAATCGTCCTATTTCTTTTTTATTTTGGGGGGATATTGAGACAGGGTCTGGTCTCCAACTCACAGCGATCCTCCCGCCTCAGCCTCCTGGGTGCTGGGATTACAGCTGTGCACCACTGTGCCTGGCTAATTGTTCTATTTCATTATTAGTGTTGCTGACCTCTTTCCATGCCTAATTTATAAAGTGAAGAGAAGGCAAGGGCTGAGGCACAGGAGAGGGGCCTGCCAGGGACCGAGGAAACCTGTGCCAGTGCCCACAAGGAGCACAAGAAGCTGGCGGATGCCAGAGATGCCCGGGAGGTCTTGGGGTGAGGGGGGCCACAGCCCAGAGCCCGGCGATTGCAGACCGTAAGGCTCCCAGGGACACGGTGTCCCCTCCCAGGGCAGTGCTCCTGGCAGGTGCCACAGCCATCGCCCCGTGTCTAGGCCACGTGTCCTTACCAGAGGATGGGGTGAGGAAGTGAAGACAGTTGTGCCTCAGGACCCCCTCAGGGAAGCTTCCTACTCAGCTCCTTCTATGAAAAAGCACAGTGCGCTTTTGTTTTGTTTTTGAGGCGGGGTCTCACGATGCAGGGCAGGCAGACTGAACTCATTATGTAGCTCAGGCTGGTCTCGAACTCGCGATGTGATGACCCTCCTGCCTCAGCCTTCGGAGTGCTGGGATTAGCCCTAAAATAGCATAGTGTTTATAGAGACCTTCCAGTTGGCTAGGGGTGCGGGATACATTGAAAATACTGCCTACTGAGTTGTTAAGCTGTCTGGTTTGTGTCAGTTCCAGTTTCAGCACAGACACAATGTTTCTCTTTCATATTATATTGCAGCTTTGTCCGACCCTCTGCTACAGGTGCCACCTGCAGAAATGAGGCCCCGCTATCTGCAGGTACCCAGACCTCTGACCTAGCGAGCCTACTTCTGGCCTCAGGAGACCTGTGCAAATGATCTCCAAAATAGTTTTTGCATTCTGGGGCTAGAACCCAGTGCTTCACACAGAGCACCACCCACACCCCTTTTAATTTTTTTCTTTTGAGACAGGGTCTTGTTAAGTTGCCCAGGCTGGGCTCAAACTTGAGATCCTCCTGCCTCAGCTTCCTGAATGCTGGGGTGATGGGTGTGTGCTGCTGCATCTGGCTTCCTCCCAGCATGTGCCACAAGTGTCCCTGGATACACTGGCCAGCTCAGGGCTGGCTGGGTGACAAGGGACACCTCGCCCCTCTGCTGCTGTGAGGAAGACTGCCAGGCGGGACGCCAGCTTGTGGTGCCACCCGAGGCATGGCCCAGTGCCACCCAGGACTGGCACTGAAGTTGATCTGGCGTGGAAAGGGTGGGGAGCCTCAGGCTGGGGATGTGGCACAGTGTGCGAAAGCAGATTGCCAGATAGGAAGGCAGCCCAGGGAGGAACAGCGGCTGAGGGACAGCCAGGGACACAGGCATGAGTGGCTTCGAGTCAGGTGGTGCCATCTGCTATGAACAGCAGCAACCCCACTGGGGGACAGGCTGGTGTGCAGAGGTGTTTTTCACCCAGTGGTTCTTGGGTAAGCGGTGGGGCGATGCCAGCCAGGGACCCTCAAGCTAGTGACAATGGCCAGTGGTAAGTGACCTGTCATAGTGCAGCAGAGAACCACTGAACACTCTCGGCAGGGCAGAACAACTAACTTTAGGGGAAAGTGAAGCTGGAACATTTAGGATGGGCTTTGAAGAATGCAGAGGAGTTTGCCAACACGAGAAATGCAGCCAAGCTGAATATAGCACATCCCAGGAATTTAGTCATCTAGCACAAAGTTTTTTTTTTTTTTCTTGGTGCTGGGGATCAAATTCAGGACCTTGGGCTTGCCAGGTAGGTGCGCTGCCCCTGAGCTAAATCCCTAGCCCCAAGCACAAAAGTTTGAAGGCCAAGTAGGTACAGAGTGCCACACTGGGCTTCATATGGCAAGAATATAGGCCTGGCCAGACACATTGGTGCCTGGATCTGGGAGGCTGAGGCAGGAGGATGCCAAGTTCAAGGCCGGCCTGGGCAAGTTAGACACCAAGAATGTGTCTCCAACTGAAAACTAAAAAAGGGCTGAGTATGTAGCTTGTTGTGAAGGCCCTGGGTTCAATCCCAGTACCACAAAACAAAACAAAACAAAGGAAAAAAAAAATTTGGGGGTTCAACATGAAGACCAGGTCCGGAAGCGCCCCTCCCTCAGGCCCCACATGGGGCCATTGATGACAGCCTGCCAGGCAGGGGCGCATGAGTGAAGGGTGCTGTTCAGCCAGGGCCTCCCCCAGGCCCTGCCCGGGGACAGTGGCCAGCCCGTGTCAGGGCACCTGAGACCACTGGGCCAGCAGGGCAGGCGGGAGGGAGCCGGAGGGCTGGCGCTCAGCCCAGGGAAGGCGAGCGAGCTGTCTCCCGGGCTCTGGGGGGCTGGGGACAGAACCGGGACCTGGCCATAGGGCAAGTGCCCACCCCCGAGCTGCCCAGCCCTACTGCTCCCTTGCCACCTCACAGTGTGACGCTGGAGACGGGGGGCTGGCGCCATGCTGCGCCCTGCCAAGCCCCGGGGACAGAATGAGTCCGGAAACCGCTGACATTGTAGTTGCCGTGCAGGGTCCCTGCGAAGGCCGTGGCTGGCAGGGTGGCCGTGTCCAGTCCGTCCCAGACCTCGCCCTGCCCCCTCTGTCCCTCCCTTGGTCTTCGGTCCAGCACTCCGAACGCAGGGGTGTGGGCTCTCACTGCCTGCGGGTTGCTGGGACTGGGGGACACAGCCCTGCTGTTCCCATGGTGGCCCTCGCTTCTTGGCTCTCAGGGACTCCACTGGCCCCCAGAGGTGATGCCGGCCTTTTTGCATTTTCATTTATTTATTTTTGTGTGTGCTGTTCTAGGAATTGAACCTACAGCCTTTACACTGAACTAGATCTCCAGGCCATTATAAAAATGTCTTTCTGTTTTGTTTTGTTTTTTAGTACCAGGGATTGAACTCAGGACCTTGCGCTTATGAGGCAGGCAGTGGAACCATTGAGCTAAATCCCCAGCCCTTAAATTTTTTTTTAAGTTTGAGACAGGGTCTCACTCAGTCTCAGAATTGCCCAGGCTGGGCTGGAGCTTGCAGTCCTCCTGCCTCAGCCTCCCAGAAGGGCCGGGTTACAGGCATTCGTCAGCACACTGGCTCCCAGCCGCCTTGAACTTGAATTTTTTTCAGCATACAGGTCAGTGGCATTTTGGACTTTCAAGTTGTTGTGCAACACCCCCTTGCACAACTGCGACTGCACCTGTCACACACTCCCACCCCCCGCTGCCTCTAGCGACCCCCACTCTGCTCCCGGCCCCGACTGCGGTGGTGCTGTGGCTGCTCTTAGAGCCTTCGCTTGCTGGTTTGTCCAGTTCGAGCCAGCCTGGCCCTTCTGCTGCCGGGTCTGGATTTACCTAATGCAATCACAATGCAGTGTAAGAAACATTATATCATTTCAGGAACCATGACTGGAAAGGCAGACGCGTTCCTCCCGGCTCCTAGGCCAGGCACTTGGAGTACATTTCTCTTGTTTTGGTTTTTAGTTTGTTTGGTTTTGGTTTTTGTTTTTTGAGACAGGGTCTCACTACGTAGTTGAGACTGACCTGGAACTCACTGTGTAGCCCAGGCTGGTCTTGAACTCGCAGTGATCCTCCTGCCTCAGCTTCCTGAGCCACCATGCCTGGCCACATTTCTCTTGTTTATTGGTAGTACTGGGATGGAAGGTTCTCTACCACTGGGCCACCCCAGCCCTTTGCATTTTCAGTTTTTTATCTTGAGACTGTCTTGCTAAACTGGTTTCAAAATTGGGATTCTCCTGCCTCGGCCTCTCAGGTGCTGGTACTCCGGGTGTGTGCCGCCATTCCAGGCTTGTGAGTTGGATGTGAAACATCCGTGAATTCCATGTTTAGACGGGAGTCCCTTTCCTGAGATACCTTATCGTGGGTCTGTGATAGACCAGAAGCCAGATTCCGCCTGATCCTGTGCAGTTTGGAGAGAAGCTGTATGACTCAGTGACTAAAAATAACCAGGGCTCAAGAGGCAGCCGGGTCTGCAGACAAATCCTGAGCACCGTCACCCTCCCACCCAGGGTGCCCAGGCGCAGAGCAGGACAGGGCAACCCCAGGAGGTCCGTTGGGTGGCCTGGGTGGAGCTGGGGTCCGCAGGCTTTTTCACCTGTGCCCGGCCTCTGACGCCAACGCGGTGTAAACGCTCTGGAATAGTTGCTGGACTCTGTTGTCCCGGGAGCAGTGGCAGAAAGAAAGAAAGCCCTGAGCGCAAGTTCGACACAGACAAGAAAAAACTGGCGATGGTTTGTGCTGTTGGGAGCCTGGGGCGGGGGCACCTCAGAATTGGGTCCCGTCCGCCTGTCCGTCTGCCCGTCTGCCTGCCGCCCAGGTCTCCCTGCGCGGTCCCTCTGGTGCACAGGTGTCTGCCCTCCGCGATGACGCGGGCAGCTCAGGCCGTTAGGTTTTGACGTTGTGCAAGGCCTGGGGGGTGGCGTCTGTGCTCCTGGACAGGACCCGGGAGGGAGGTTTGGCGAGGTCCTGGCTTGTGCCCGATGCTGCCCAGCCCCGGCTCTCCTTTCTCACTCATGTCCAGGACGGACCCAGCTACTTCTCAGATCCGGTCCTGTCCAGCTGCTCTGAGTTACTCTCCAAGAGCAACCGTCTCTGCCTCCCTAGTCGGTAGTGCCTCGGTTTCAGCCACCCGTGCGTCTGTGTCTGTGTGGTGTCGCTGGGAACGGACCGGGGCTTTGCACATGCTTGGCAAGCACTCTACTCCCCAGCGCTTTTATTTTAAGGCAGGGTCTCTCGATGTGGCCCAGGCTGGCCTCCAACTCACAACCCTCCTGCTTCAGCCTCCCAGATGCTGGGATGACAGGTGCTCACCATCACAGCCGGCTCTTGAGGCATTTCTTTTTCTTTTCCTGACTTTTTATTGGAGAATAACTCTATTAGGAACTGATCGAGCTCCTCCAGCTCCCCATTTTCTGCGTTCTCTCTCGGGTCCGGCCCGCGCACTGCACGTAGTTCTGCTGTCTGCGTAGCCCTTCCAGCCTGGGGTGCCCCTGGGCGCTCGCTGGGCCGGCTGGGGCAGAGCAGCTGGGCCGTTCAGTGCCACATCTCCCCTGAGCGTCTCCCTGACATCTCCTTTCGGTCAGGCCTTGGGCTCCAGCTTCCTGTGTCTGCCTGGGCCGTTATCTCCCACAGTTGGTCAGGTTTCTCTCCGCAGGAAGTTACTGGTGTCCTGTGAAGAGATTCCCCACCGTATTTCCCGCCTGGTTTTATGAGGTGATAGAAATATACAGTGAATATTTCTGTGTGACACGTTTATTACAGCAGAAGACACGTAGCTAGGAGTCCCCTGGAAAACCTTCCCCCTGGCTTTGAACACACTTGCCGGGGCTCAGCCTCTCCCGAAGCTGTCCCCTAAGTCGGCTCTACTGAGCATCTGTGAGTCGCAAAAAGAACTCTGAGCGCCGTCCAGAAGGCACCTCCTACAAACACCACAGTGCCCTCAGCCACCTCACGCTCCAGATCTGGCAGTGTGTGACTCTGGCTCGTCCCCAGAGTACAGTGACCAGGAAATGTGAACATTCTGAGTCCGCTCAGGACATCAAGGCATCCAGGACCGTGCAGCTAAGGACGCTCATGGAAGAGGACACTGAGCGGCTGCAGGAAGCGGCGAGGATGACAGAGTGAAAATGCAGGGGGACTGGAGGGTACTTCGTGGCCGTGTGTCTCTTTCTGTAGTAAGTTTTTAACCATTTAGACATCCCACTGGGCGTGGTGGCGCATGCCTGTAATCCCGGTGCTTGGGAGGCTGAGGCAGGAGGATTGCTGTGAGTTTGAGGCCGGCCTGGACTACACAGCCAACACCTGTCTCAAAAAACTAAAACAATGTATGCATTCAATGTATTTTTCAATCTCAACTTGTAGCATCCATCTGCCCATGGCCTTTTGAACAATAAACTTTGTGGGGCTGGGGATTTAGCTCAGTGGTTCCACTGCCTGCCTCACAAGCACAAGGAGCTGAATTTGATCCCTGGTACAAAAAAAAAAAAAAAGAAAGAAAGAAAAAGAAACTTTGTTGAGCCAGGGATGTAGCTCAGTGGCATCATACTTGCCTGGCAATCACAAGATTCTGAGTTCAATTCCTGGTCCCCTCCCCGCCAAGAAAGAAAGAAAAATAATCTTTGTATATATGTATTTTAAAATAATTCTTTATGATACTAGGGGTTGGTCCCAGGACCTTCACACTGAGCTACATCCCTAGCCTTTTTCTGAATTCTGACACAGGGTGTCGCTGACAGTGTTTGCCTGGGCTGAGGCTTCAGAGTGCTGGGGTCGTAGGGGTATACTACTGAGCCCAGCTCTCTCTCTCTCTCTGTTTCTATTACATGTATTTCCAGCTTTGTTTTCCATGGCAGGGATGGGGATAAGCCCAGAGGCTCACACATGTCGGGCTGGTGCTCTACCAACTGTGCTGCATCCCCTGTCCTTTTAAAATTTTATTTTGAAACAAGGTCTCACTAAATTGCCTAGGCTGGCCTTGAACTTGCAGTCCTCCTGCCTCAGCCTCCTGAATCTCTGAGATTACAAGCATGAACCATCAGGCCAGCAATTCCATAGCTCTTTAAGGGGCTGGGGAGTAGCTCTGTGGTGAGTACTTGCCTGGCATGTACAAAGCCCCGGGTTCCCACCCCAGCACCACAAAAACCAAACACAGGGACCAGGGATTTAGCTCAGGAGTACCACCACCTGCTTCCCAAGCACAAGGGCAGAGTTTGATCCCCGTACAAAAAAAAAAAAAAAAAACCCC
>NW_022900949.1:2218180-2223616 GCF_012274545.1 Fukomys damarensis
AAAAAAAAAAAAAAAATCCCCCAATACCCAAATGCACACACACCTTCTATCCTGTAGTTCTGGCCCTGGTGCTGAGCCCAGGCTCTGAAGAAAGGCAGGTAGCAGGGCTGGGCCAAGCAGATGGCTGTTCCAGGCAGGACACTCTGGCCCCTCCTCAGCTTTTCCGTTTGTTTCTCCTACCGACCCTCCGTCATTGACTGTGATGGGCACCCTAAATCTACAGTGACTGTCACAAGAGCTTCCCTCAGTCACACTTGCAAAGGCCCTTTTCCAAATGGCAGATTCATGGTGGCCCATGCCAGTCATGCTGGCACTCAGGAGGCTGAGGCAGGAGGATCACAAGTTTGAACCTGTCTTAAAGTTAGGGATTAAAAAGTGGTAAGAATGGGGCTCAGTCCAAAGGGCTTGGGTACCACACAGAAACGGGGAGCAGGGGAAGAGTGAGGGCCCCAGAGGCCCCTCCTGGCAGGCACCTTCCCGGGGTGCCTGTGTGGCTCTACCCCGGCTGCATGGTGGCCTGGTCACACCACCAGGGCCGGCCTTGACTTTGGTCTTCCTGTAAGGAGCAGGGTGATCGCAGGAATTTGCAGGAGGGGGCTGCAGGCGGCAGGCGTGCTGACCACAAGCCAGACTCCTCTGGCACCTTTGTCGCTCGCCGGGGACAGCGGTCAGCTAAAGCCTTCCTCAGGACGACTGCTGTATGGAAACCACCACCTTGCAGAGCCGGCCACCTTCCACACCAGGCACCGGGAGTCTAGTACCATGCACGCCTGTGTATCGGATCCCAGGGCGCTGCCGGGGTCCACAGTGTTGGGGAGGCATTGAGTGGTGGAATGGGGTAAGACAGACCCGGGGCATCCCTTGGGGCTGAAAGAGGCAGCCTAGAAGCTGCTCCTTCTGTTGGTTGAAGAGTTTTGTTTAATTTTTTGGTTCTTTTTGTGACATGGTCTCCCTTTGTAGCCCGGCTAGCCTCAAACTTTCTCGATCCTCCTGCCTCAGCCTTCCAGGTGCTGGGATGACCCGCGTGAGCCACCATGCTTGGCTGTTTTCTTAGTATATTGTACTCCGGCATGGATGGCCCTGGGAATGCCTCTGGGAGCACACCCTTGTAATTCATATTAAGTTTTTAGACATTTTTAGTTTTGGGTGCTGGCAACTGAGCCCAGAGTCTCAGGTCTGCTAGGCCTCGCTCTGCCACTGAGCTGCACCCGGCCTGCTCCCTGGACAGCTCAAAAGCGTGGGCCCAGAGATCTTGGCTCTCCCTTCGGTCCGTGTCCTTTCCTCTGGGTCCCTCGGCCAGGCCAAGCTGCTCAGGGGCTCTGCGGGGAGAGTCAGCGAGGGTCCCCGGGAAGCCCCCACTCTGGCCTGGTGGTGACAGATGCGTCCCCAGACTGCAGGCTCAGCCATGCTGCCAAAGACGGAGTGGACGTCCATCCTGTCCCACAGCCACCGCCTACAGTGGTGTCAGTCCAGCCTGATGGTCCCAGGTTAGAAACAGACCATCGTGAGGGCTGGGCCGGGGACTTAGCTCGGCGGTTCCACTGCTGCGCAAGGATCCGAGTTTGATCACTGGTACCAAAACCATAAATAAATGAATAAAAGGAACAGACTGTCATGGTCACATGGAGTGACAGGATGGCCTTTGTCAGCGAGGCAGCCGGCCACCTGGCTCGGTGGCATCGGAGCTGGGCAAGGGCGCCTGCTCACAGCCCGCTCCCCGCAGGACGAGGTGCCGCCCAGCAGGAGCGCCCGGCATGGGGAGTGGTGTGAAAGAGGCTGCGGTGCGCCTGCGCGAGGACTCCGACGCCATCCTGCCCTCCCCCAAGGCAAGTGGCCCGCCCCTGCGTGTGCCCCTCGGCCGCCCCTGCCGGAGGTCGCGTGTCTTCACCCCCACTCCGTCCTGGCTGTCCCCACAGCGCGCGGTCACAGGGTGGGGGACACTGGCCGCCCCTCTCCCATCAGAAGCCCCGCAGGTGACAGGAATCCAGACACCTGGCGAGAGTCACAGGTCTGAGCCCAGCCTGGACAGCTTAGTGACTCAGCAACATTCTGTCTCTAAACAAAACCCCCCAATTTTTTTTTTTTTTCAAAAAATGGGGATGTAGCTCGGTTCAGAGGCCTTGAGCTCCATCCCCAGTACCAGGGGGATAAAGAAATCAGTTGTCCTTCACTGAAGGGACCGGGAACACAGGCTGGCCCAGCCCCACAGCCCCACACCAGGGCCAGAGCAGCACCCGTCGCTGGCCCCGCCCGCCGGCAGCTGGCAAAGTCCATGGGATCAAAGGCTGTGCCAGTGTCATCCGGTCTCCTCACCGTTCCCCCGGTTCCTGATGACTCCTGGGGCAGCAGGGAGGGAGAAAGGCCCAGGAGCCTGGGGAGGTCCCCTTCGGGCAGAACCATCCACTTAGTGGCCTGAGCAGTGGAACGTGGAGACTGTGTAGCCACAGACTTCAGTCTGCTCACCCACAGGATGGCTATGCAGCCCTTGTCCCAGTGACTAGGGAGGCTGAGGCAGGAGGATCACCTGAGCCAGTGAGGCCACACGGCGCCACCTAGTGTTCAAAAAAGAACTGAGCATCTTTCCCATTTGTGGCCTGTTTGGGAGCCACCAGTGGTGGCCATGACTGACAGCTACTGAGGTGGCGCCCTCTGCTCACCTGAGCCGCATACCCAGAATAAACTGCAGCCATCAAGGAGAGCCTGAAGCGATTGGTTCCCAGCAGGGCTGGCAGCTGCCTGGGAGTAAAGGTCAGGGATGCTGTGCTCCTGCCCCACAGGTGGAGCGGGAGTTTAAGAACTACCTGGGGCCCAGGAGGTCCTCTGGAGGAGGAGATGGAGATATGCAACATCTCCATGCCCCACACCTGCCCATGCTCAGGGAAGGGGTGTTGACTCATCCCAGCACTCCAGGAGGCTGAGGCAGGAGGGTGAGAACTTTGAGCCCAGGCTTTGCAGGTGGGCAAATTACAAAGGCTCTATCTCTAGGGCCAGGGATTTAGCTCAGTGTGCCACCGCCTGCCTCGCAAGCACAAGGACCCGGTACAAAAAAAAAAAAAAAAAAAAAAAAAAAAAGACTATCTCGAAACTTAAAGGGGAGGGGAACTGGACCAGGCATGGTAGTGCATACCTGTCATCTCAGCAGTCAGGAGGCTGAGGCAGGAGTATTGCCAGGAGTTCAAGGCCATCCTGGAACACATAGTGAGACCTTGTCCCAAAGAAAAATAAACAAAGCGGGCTGGTTTGTAGCTCAGTGTGAAGGCCTTGGGTTCAGTCCCCAGTGCTGAGAGAATGGGACCATGCTGACAGTCAGGTCTGCTCTCCTGCCAGCCCTCAGAGTCCCTTGGGACATGGCCATAAAACATCCCAGGTCCACAGTCAGGCACAAGGAGTGGGTGGGAACCAAGGTTCTCCCATCCGGTTTGTCCTCCCAGTTGTGGCCCAAGAACCAGGAGCCTGAGTTGTGGCCGTCGGAGGCCAGGGATGGACACCACTGTCACCTGGGGGCCCTGGCTGTGTCCTGCCGCACCCAGGACCAGTGGGGCCACACTGCTCAGGCGGCTGCGCAGCCAGCCAGGGCGAGGGTGAGAGGACTGTCCTGCCCTGTGCTGACCTGTCCCGTCCCCTGCAGAGTGACCACCGGCAAGTGCTGAGCTCGCTGCTGTCCGGTGCGCTGGCTGGTGCACTCGCCAAGACAGCAGTAGCCCCCCTGGATCGGACCAAGATCATCTTCCAAGGTACGCGCTTGTCCTGTCCCCACCACAGAGAAGCCGCCCCCCAGGGCCCCAGCACCTCCATGAACTTTACTTGGTAGCTGGTTCCCTAAATACTGTCCACCAGGGAGCCTGGTTCTGTCCCATTAGGAGGCCAGAATTGGAGATCGGGGAGGTCACAGATCCCTGCCCCTCCACATGCCCCAGAAGGGCCCTTCCTGCCTCTTCCAGCTTGGGGCTGGGGGGGGGGCGCGGGGGGTCTGGGCTGGTGACCGCATCTCTCTGAGAACCTGTCTCCAAATAAAGTTCCCTTCACGGGCACTAGGCTGATGCCGTGGGCATGACTTGGGAGGGGCTGCCGCTCAACCCTGAGGGGAAACTATCTCGGGCCCCACCTGCAGCAAAACAGTGTCAGTGTCACCAGATGCCACAGTCACCACTTCGGGTCCAGGCTCGGGCAGGGGATGTCACACAGTGGGTGGCACGCTGAGCGGGGCCTCTGCATCACCCAGTCCTGTGACCTCGCTGGGCCTCATCTATCAAATGGGGGCCGCGCAGGAGAGGCAGGAATGCCCTGGCCGACAGCTGGGACCCACGGGCTTGGGAGCCAGGGCCACCGAGCCCCTTGGTGGCTGGCGGCTGCAACCTTCCAGGCAGGGTTGGGGTGCAGAGTGTGGAGATCTGGCCTCACGTGGTCCCTGCCGGAGCCCCTTGCCATCCTGGGGTGCTGGGTACTGGCTCCGTCCCCTCCCTGGGGACAAGGCTGAAAGATGAGGTCCCTGCTGGGGGGGCCCCGGGCTCACCCCCCACCAGACCCCCGTTACTGAGGGGCACAGACTGGGCTTCTGTCCTTTGTCTCAAGCGTTCCTATCATAGTTTGTTTTTTTCTTCCTCTTCTCTTCCAGTGTCTTCAAAAAGGTTTTCTGCCAAGGTGAGCTGCTGGGTCGGCCCTGGGCCTGGGCAGCAGGGCAGAAGGAGGGTGATCAGGCAAAGCTGCTTTTCCCTTCAGTCCCACCCCAGCACCCAGGGCTTTGGGGACACGCAGCCTGGCCTTCTACCCAGGGAATTAACGAGAGGTCCTAACGCACCTTTGGAGTCGGGGACTTGATATTCTCAAGCCTAGTCTTCGTCTGTGATTTACTGTCAAATACAGCCAGGGCCACCAGCTACATAAGGAACTGTCCGTCCTTTCTATCCTCCTGGGGATGGGACCCAGGGCCTTTTCACTAAGCTACATCCACAGCCTCCTTTTAAACACTTCATTTTTATTTTACTAAGTTGCCCAGGCTGGGCTCCAACTCCGGACCCTCCTGCCTCAGCCTGCTAGAGTGTTATGCGCTCCCCCAGACACCCACAGAAATGCCCCGTGCGGAGCTCTGCTCCGCTCCGCCCGCCCCGCAAGCCTGGCTCCAGCTTCACGCTCGGTTACAGGGTTTGGGCAGGGAGCCAGCGCGGGAGGCCAGCCGGTGGGAAAGGGGCGGAAGGATGACCCCTCCTCCCCCCAGGAGGCCTTCCGGCTGCTCTACTTCACCTACCTCAACGAGGGCTTCCTCAGTCTGTGGCGCGGGAACTCGGCCACCATGGTGCGCGTGGTGCCCTACGCAGCGATCCAGTTCAGCGCGCACGAGGAGTACAAGCGCGTCCTCGGCAGCTACTACGGCTTCCGCGGAGAGTGAGCCCCGCCCCCAGCTCCGGCTCCTCCCGGGCCACGCCCACTCCCCGCCTC
>NW_022900949.1:2223722-2226315 GCF_012274545.1 Fukomys damarensis
TCTCCTAAGGCGGGAGAAGGAGCCCTGAGCCCTGCGACTCTCAGTCACCCACCCAGCGGGTGGCGGGGAGACAGTAAGGGCTGGGATGGGGGTGAGTGTGGGTGGGGTCTCTGCGCATCCCAGCGCCTGGGTCTCCTCTCCCCGCCCAGGGCCCTGCCCCCATGGCCTCGCCTCCTAGCCGGGGCGCTGGCGGGAACCACGGCTGCTTCACTCACCTACCCCCTGGACCTGGTCCGAGCCAGGATGGCGGTGACCCCGAAGGAAATGTGAGTCCTCCGAGGACGGGTCCCTCCCTCAGGCTGCCTGCGCCTGCGCCGGGCCTGTGTCCAGGGCGGAAGAGGCTGCTGGGATCTGCGCCCCTACTCCACCTGGCCCCCCGGGGCAGGCCTGGTGGGCCTCTCTCTGGGCTCTCACCCCCCCCACAGCCTCTGCTTCGATCAAACCGAGGGTCTCCTTTTCGAGTTGGGCACAGATCCACTAAAACAGAAGTAAGACAAACCAGGTGTGGTGGCGCACACCTGAGAGGCTAAGGCAGGGGGATTCGAAGTTCAGATCTTGCCTGGATAACTTCGCAAAGATTAGCTTCAAAGTAAATAAAAGATGGGCCGGGGATTTAGCTCCGTGGTTCTGCCACCTGCCTGGCAAGCGCAAGGACCCAAGTTCGATTCCCCTATACCAAACAAATAAATAAGTAGAGATGTCTGGCGTCGTGGCGCACGCTTGTTATCCCAGCAATGGGGAGGCTGAGGCAGGAGGATCGCTGTGAGCTTGGGAGCAGCCTGGGCTACATAGTGAGTTCCAGGTCAGTCTCAACTACATAATGAGACCCTGTCTCAAAAAAACCAAAAATTAAATAAATAAAAGGGGCTGGAGATGTGGCTCGTTGGTAGAGTGTCCCTGCGTTTGATACATGTGCGCGCACACAAAGCAGGGAAGCCAGACCCAGGCCCAGCTGCTGCAAAAGGTGCCAGTGGTTAGCGAGTATGTCGCCGCTTCCACCCGCTCAGCCCGCTGTCCCGGCAGGTATGGCAACATCTTCCACGTCTTTGCTCGAATCTCGCGAGAAGAGGGGCTGAAGACGCTGTACCACGGGTTCACGCCCACCGTGCTGGGCGTCATTCCCTACGCTGGGCTCAGCTTCTTCACCTACGAGACGCTAAAGAGCCTGCACCGAGGTGAGGAGCAGTCCCTGGGGACAGCGCCCAGCCAGGGCCAGCGGGCCCGGGGGCGGGGCAGGCTGGGGACCCAGAGTCCAGGTCAAGAGAAGACACACTGTCCAGCCACTGCTGGCAGCCCGCTGCCGGCCTTAAATGTCTCTTGGGGAAGGGGTTGTTTGGTTGTTTGGTTGGTATTTGGAGACAGGTTCTCACTGTGTAGTCCAAGCGAGCCCTGAACTTGCAATCCTCCTGCCTCAGCCTCCGAGTAGCTAGGATTACAGTCCACACCACTGAGCCTGGATTGATGCTGCCTTTGGACAGTGGCTTTGTAAAGGCCAGGTTGTCCCCAGAGCCCCTGGCCACTTCCCCTCTGAGCATGCGGGAAGCCTTGGCTGCCTTGCTTGTCTTGGTTCTTTGGGAGAGAACCTAAAATACCGGAAAGCACAGACTCTGGCCCCACCCATGTGAGCCGGTGGCAGCATCTTGTCCTGTTGGCCCTGTTGTTAAAGTGTTGTGGGTAATGGTAAAGCCAATGCCAGGTGTTCCCGTGCCTGCTCCTCTCCTTTCTGTGGGGGCCTCTGGCTCCAGCCCCCCCGGGATACCCTTGATGCCCAGGTGCCCTGTATACCGGGTGGATGCGCAGAGCTGCAGAGAAGTCTCTAGATCTTCAGGACCCTGGCTGGGTTTTTAAAAATAGTTTCATTCTGTGGTCAGTGGACTTAGTGGTTTCACTTTCTGGAACAATAACTCTTGTTTTGACCGTGTGGGGGATGGAACCCAGGGCCCCAGGAAGCTATGCCCGCAGCCCTAGTAAGGTATTTTGGGAGAGACCACATTCATATAACTTTTATGACAGCATTCTGTTATAGTTCTATTTATAGTCAGTGACTGTGAATCTCTTCCTGTGCCCATTTTATAAATCAGGCTTTATCATAAGGATGTATATATGGGGAAAAGCCTATTCTATTGCTGGGCGTGGTAGCCTTGGGAGACTGAGGCAGGAGGATCGCATGTTTTCAAGAGGAGTCTGGGCAACTTAGCGACCCTGAGTGACCCTGTCTCACGAAGTACAAAGAGGGCTGGAGGTGCAGCTCACCACACAGTCCTTGCGTTCACTCCCCACAGAGCTACACACGCTTTGGTGCTATCCATGGCTCCAGGTGTCCGTGGGCGTCTTGGGATGTGCCCCAGGGGTACGCGGGGTCTCCTGCACATGTCGCATGAGTGCTGTCTTGTTATGGTTCACGGTGACGAGAGTGCCTGGCGTCGGGCCGGGTGTAGCTCGGTGAGGGCCGGCCTCGCGTGTGTGCGGTCCTTCCGGGCTTCCGGCCCCTGTCCCTGCCCTCTGGCGTCCACTCATGCCCTCACCCCACGCCCGCAGAGTACAGCGGCGGCCGGCAGCCCTACCCCTTGGAGCGCATGATCTTCGGGGCCTG
>NW_022900949.1:2226366-2226618 GCF_012274545.1 Fukomys damarensis
CGTCACGGGCCACGCGCACGGCTCCATCCTGAGCACGCTGCGTGCCATCGTGCGCGAGGAGGGCGCTGTGCGCGGCCTCTACAAGGGGCTGAGCATGAACTGGCTCAAGGGCCCCATCGCCGTGGGCATCAGCTTCACCACCTTCGACCTCATGCAGATCCTGCTGCGGCACCTGCGGAGCTAGGGGCGTCTCGGGGCTGGAGCCTCCGACCGCTGTGCCCCAGGGCGCGTGGTGGAGAGGGCGCTGCCCGT
>NW_022900949.1:2226685-2228200 GCF_012274545.1 Fukomys damarensis
CCTTTGGCGCTGTGACCGCTGAGATGCTGCTGAAACCGGTGACCCCGTGCACTGGGCGCGGAGCCCACCTGTCCCCCTCTGCCCGACCCCGCGCGTGCCTGGCTGCCAGGCCACTCCAGGACAGCACCAGCCCTGCCCCACCTGTCCCGCCTTCGCAGCCTCTGCCCAGGTGACAGCCCTGGTCCCCAAGCCTTCTGCAGGGCGCGGGGCTTCCTTGTGGTATAGTTTGTCTGGACCGCCGCTCGGGTCTGAAGCCCACCCGGGGTGCTGCAGAACCGAAGAGCCTGTGAGTCCCCAGGGCCCTGCCTGAGTGGGCTCCTGCCATGACGTGTAGCAATTTAAGGTTCCCAAGGGGTGGGTTGAGTCCCGTGAAGGGTCCCGGGTGGGCTTGACCCTCCTGGGGTAGGAGCTCCCCAACAGGGGGGCAAAGAACATATAATGTTTGGGGGACCCCCAGCCAGCCCATCCCGGAGAGGTCCCCGGGGCCCTCTAAGTACCACAGGGACCCGAACGTCCCTGTCCAAATGACATCTGACTTTGCTGGTTTTGTTTGTGACTTTGTGAGCCTCTGCCTCACCAAGGCCTGCTCGTACCACCCCGCCCAGGGTGGGTGACAGGGAGGGGCCTCGAGGTGGAGCCAGGGGACTGAGAGAGCTGGTTCTGTGTGCACCTGGGCTGAGGCCCCCCTGCACTGCCCTCCGTCCGGGGGCTGGGACTCGTCAGTGCCGCTTGCATGTGTCTTCCACCGCCTGTCTCCAGCTGTCCCCAGGGGCCCAGGCAGTGGGGTGTCACCCCCCGCAGTCCTGCCCGACCCAGACTGGCCAGGAGGGGCGGGGCACCACGGCCCTGGGCAGGTGACACCAGGCTGCTGGCTGGCAGCGCCCTCCCTTGGGCCTCAGTCTGGGCGGTAGAGAGGGGGCCTGCGGGGTCCCCAGGACCCACAGGCCCGTGTGCCTTCCTCGGGTGGCTCCCTGTGGCCACCCCTCCGCTGGTCGCTGGGCCTGGTCTGGAGTTGTATTTTGATGCCATGAAAACACTTTCTTTATATATATATATTGTTTATATTTTAAAGGTTTGTGCCAAGAGTATATTTAATAAAAACCTAGATGACTTCTTCTCCTGCTCCGGGTTCTCCTCCTTGGGCCCAGCCACAAACCCCCACCACGGCACACCCCACTGGCACAGTGGCCGCTCCTTTATTCGAAGAGCAGCGACGCTCAGGGCGGCGCACCCACTTGGGGACAAGGGCATCCGGGCCCATGCACCGCGCTGAGAAGTCCCGGCCCCTTCCTGCCGCTCGGCACACTGAAGCCGCAGCGGCAGCCTGTTGCGTTGGCCCGACCAGGCTTCAGGGACCCAGCAGTACCAGTGGCGCGGCTAGCAGGCTGCCAGGTGCTGGTGGAAGTAGAGGCCAAAGAGGCTGGAGGCGAGCTGGCAGGCGGCCGTCCACCAGATGAGGAAGGCCAGGACGCCGCGAAGCAGCAGGGGCGTCGCCAGGCTGCGCAGGGCAGCTGC
>NW_022900949.1:2229204-2233779 GCF_012274545.1 Fukomys damarensis
CCAGCCTCAAGCCGGGGAAGGTGAGGAAGGCGCCCAGCGCGGAGCCCACCATTGCCAGCCCCACGCGGATGGCCAGTGTGGCTACGGGGAGCCTGGGGACAGAACGGGTCGGAGTGAGACCAGACCAGGGCACCCAGGGAGGCCCCGCCAGCCCCGCCCCCTACCCAGGACTCACGCCCAGCCCCAGCCCTGGGGCTTCAGGAGCGGCTCCAGGTTCTCAGTCATGCTGGCCAGGCCTGGGCAGGGAGGAGGAACAGAAGAGAGTCAGTCGGGTCCCCAAGCTGTCTCCATACCCTCCCTGTGTCCTGCACAGGGTAGGTACCACAGTGGTAGCCAGGCCGATGCAGCTTGGACAGCTCGGGGCTGGACACGGAAGCCAGGGCCTCATGCACACCAAGCAAACGCTCACCACCGAGCACACCCAGCCCTGCAGAGACCACTGTGCCCATCACGCAGGGCTCTTTTCAAGAAACCGAATATAGCCAGGCGTGGTGGCACAGCCTATAATCCCAGCACTCAGGAGGCTGAGGCAGGAGAATTACCTGATGAGCTCAAGACCAGGCTGGGCCACATAGAGAGACCCTATCTCAAAAACCAAAAAAACCCCCAAAAGCCCTAAAATATAAAGTATAAGGGCTGGCAGTGTGGATTTTGAACAAGAGGGCCTCAAAGCTGGGGCAGAGGGGAAGGGCCTGTGTGAAGCCCTCTGGGTGTGGAGAGTGCTCCGTGGGGAGCAGGCGCATGAGCCTTCGGGGCTCCTGTGGACGCTGCTTGGGCCCCAGCTGCACGAAGGGGCCGCCAGGCAGCGCCCCGGTCTGTGTCCTGAGGGACGGGCTGAGCCAGCACACCTGGCTCTAGGCCCAGCTCCAGTGCGTCCTCGCCCACCGCCTGCACAAGCATGGCCAGAAGGAGGACGACGAAGGCGAAGGTAAGGCACACGGCACGCTCGCCACCCTGCAGGCTGAAGTGCGGTCGGGTCACCGTCACGAACGTCTTGCTGGCTCAGCTAAGGAGTAAGCTGCCGTCCCTCGTGAGCCCAGGGCACAGAGACTGCAGCTGCTTTGGGGTGGCCTGGAGTTTGGGTCTGGGGCCCCAGACAGAGTGTGAGCTCGGGTGTTTGCTCATGGGGAGGTCGCCAGGGTCCTGGGCCCAGTTCGTCACTGCCACTGTGTGGCTAGGGTGTAGTGCAGTGGCAGGGCGCTTGCCTGGCATGCGGGAGGCCCTGGGCTCCATCACTAGCAACTCAAACACCAAAATGAAAATAAAGAAGAAAAAAAGACCCAGGTCTGGTGGTGGCGCACACCCGTCATCCCAGCTCTCTTCTGCGAGGAGGCTGAGGCAGGAGGATTTCATGTTCAAGCCTAGTTTGGATAACTTAGGAAGACCCTAGCTCTACATAAAAAATAGCAAAGGGCTGTGGCATCGTTCTGTGCTAGGACCCCCTGCCCACCCCAGGGAACAGGATGCAGGATACATGGAGAAGGCTACGGTGAGCAGGCACCAGAACACAGCAATGTTGGCCTCCCGCGGGCCCAGCAGGTAGAAGTAGGCCTCAGTGAAGAGGTACACGCCAGCCGCGTACGCTGCGAAGTCCACGAACCACTGGTACTCCAGGAAGAAGCGCAGGACTGCGGGAGTGCGTGCTCAGCCTACCTGCTGTCCCCTCCGGGTGTCCCTGCCCCGCGCCCCCCTGGAGTGGTGACCATGGGCCCAGGGAGGGGTGTTTGAGGCCAGGAATGGGGTTACCTAGGGCATCCACAGGGGTGAGGGGACAGGTCTCCAGCTGGAATGGCGCAGCCCGGGGTACCAGCAGTGGCTTCTCCTCACCGAGGCCGTTGGCCCACCTGGGGGCATGGGGACGAAAAGGGGGCGGGAGTGGGGAGCCACCTAGGAAGGACCTTTACTCCGCCACACTGGCTCCTTGCTCCGGAGGGCCCAGAGCCTGTGGCTGCAGTGCAGGTTCCCTTGTACCTCAGGCGAGGAAAGGCCCGGTCCCATTAGGGTCACTCACCGCTCCCGCCGGCCTCGGGGACTCTGCTTCCCCGCCAGCGCCCGAAGCTCCTCCTCGGATGGGTGCTTGTAGCGGAAAAGACTGACGGCAAGGACGGGAGGGGGGTTCAGGACGGTGCCGGCGGGGGAGGGACCCCAAACTCTCCCGCTGCAGCCGGAGAGCTGGTGAGACCACCCCCCAGAGGCCCGGGGGTGGCTGGGGCTGGCGCAGGGAGGGGAAATTGGGGATCCACACCCAGTGCTCTCAGGGGTCCTGGACACCCCTGCATCTTTGAGAGAATTCAGCTTCCATCAGATTCCCCAGAAAGGGACAAAATGAGAAAGCCGGGGCTCAAGGAGGCCGGAAGAGCGGGGACAGAGGGACAAGCAGGTGGCGATGGCTTCTCCTGGGGTCGTGCCCTTCAAAGATTCAGTGTACCAAACTTCAAAAACAGCCCTAGTTCGGCTGGGTGTGGGGGCGCACGCCTGTAATCCCAGCACTCTTGAGGCTGAGGCAGGAAGATCACCGCAAGTTGGAGGCCAGCCTGAGTTCCACGGTGCGTTCAAGACCAGATTGAACTGCATAGCGAGACCCTGTCTCCAAAAAAAAGGCCCTAGTTTTGGGGTAGGTGGGTGGGGCTCTGGGAAACCGAGAGGCATGGCTTTTCTGGCTCCTCCCACTGTGCGCCTCAGTCACGGGCGGGACTCTCCAGGCTCCTCCCTCTGTAGGCCTCACTCATAGGCGGGACTCTCCAGGCTCCTTCCTCTGTAGGCCTCACTCATAGGCGGGACTCTCCAGGCTCCTCCCTCTGTGGGCGGGTCTCTCCTTGTTAGGAGGGCGGGGCTCACCTGCCGTTGCAGAGCAGCCAGCGAGCGAAGGAGCAGTGCGGAGCCAGTCTGTGCATGAGGGTGGCCGTGAACAGCGTCACCACCAGCTGCACCCCGAGGACCGCCTGCGGGAGGGGACAGGTCAGGCAGTGCAGTGCGCGTCAGGCCACCAGAACCCAGGCTATTTATGGAGGAGCCATGACACAGGGGGAGGGCAGCCTCGGGGCTGGCGGCATCTTGGGGAGGGAACCTGGGGTGAGACCCCTCCTGCACCTGGCCGAGACCAAGACCCAGAAGCTCCTCCTCAGAGGGCCCCCGGGGAGCTGGGGAGCAGGAGGGGGCTGGCTTCGCCTCCGGACTCGGCCTCGGATTTCAGGCATCGACCTGGTGGGGCTCAGCATTCTCATTTGGAAATGGGGCGCTGCTTCCCGTATTCCTCACAACCATCTTCCCGCCCTGCCAGGGTCTCCCCTATTAAATTATCTTCCAGAGCCCAGCCCCTATTGCCATCTCCCTCAATTTGTGAACTGCCTCCTTGGGAGGCCATCTACACTTGGGGCCTCTACCGGGTTCAGTATAAAGCCTTACACTTTTTGTTTAGTTTTGTTCGGTTTTTAGACAGGGTCTTGCTGGCCTCAAACTCGCAGCGATCCTCCTGCCTCAGCCTCCTGAGTACTGGGATGACAGGCGACACCACCATGCTCGGCTCTGATTTTTTTTTTTTTTTTTTTTTTTTTTCCGGGTATTTTGTTTTTTTTTTTTTTTTTTTTTTGTACCGGGTATCGAACTTGGGACCTTGCACTTGCGAGGCAGGCAACAACACCACTGCGCTAAATCCCTGGCCTTGAATTATTTTGTTTGGATTTGTTTTGTTTTGTTTCTTGAGACAGGGTCTCGCTGTGTGGTTCAGGCTGCCCTGTAGCTCAGGCTGGCCTAGAACTCTCAGTGATCCTTCTGCCTCAGCCTCCACGCCTGGCTCAAGTTCTGCATAGAACCAACCTTTCAGGCACTAATGCAGAACACATTCATACACCTATCAGTCTCAAGCTGAAGCTGAGGCTTCCTGCTCCCAGTAATTATGTAATTATGGAAGATTACGCGCTCTGGAGAGCCTTGTACTGTTCTGATGCTACAATCAACAACCTCGATGAAAAAACATTATCTCAATATTAATATTAATTTATGATTAAAATAACCCTTTAATCAGGCAAAACATGTTAAATTTATTTTTCATTCTCGACCCCCAATGGCTTCAGGAAAAAATATGCTAGATTTCATAGGAAAAAGTCATTCAGAACAACGGCTGAGAAATCCATCACTGCAATCACGGACTTAGATGCGCGCGTGTGGAGGCCCTCCCTGGCTGAGACTCCACTAGCAAAACAAAACAAACAACAACGTGGGCTGGGTGCGGCTCAGGCTGACAGCGTGGGCTTAACATGCTTGGCGCCCTGGGTTCCATCCCCAGAGACGCCCCCAAAAAAGTAAAAATAAGAAACGAAGGGCCGGAGATTTAGCTCAGTGGTTCCACCGCCTGCTTTGCAAGCACAAGGACCAGAGTTCGATCCCCGGTACCAAAAAAGAAAACTCGGACCCTTTTCGCCCACGGCGGTTCACCAAGGACCGTAGGAGCGGAGGAGAGGAAGGAGATCGATCGCCTCCCCGGCTAAGGCTTCCCGGGTGGCGCAGGGCGGTCGCCCACGCCCCGCTCGCGGCTCCCCGCGGTCCTGGATCCTCCGCCGCCTCCCACAGCCCTTT
>NW_022900949.1:2234102-2237780 GCF_012274545.1 Fukomys damarensis
ACGCGCCCCCCAGAGGCTCGCGAGGACCCGGCAGAGCCGCGCGTGGCGGCGCACACCTGTCACCCCAGTCTCCGGAGGAGGCAGGAGGTCGTCGCGAGTTCCTGGCCGGCCTGGGCCACACAGCGGGGTCCTGCCTCGAACCCCCTCAAAAGATATAAATAAATAAAAAGGGGCCCAGAAGCCTCAAGGGCTTTCGGTTTCCGGAGGACCCCCCAGAACGACCCCTGGGGACAGCCGCGCCCCCTAAGAAGGCAGCACGGCCCTCGGCGCGACCCTGCGCTCCTCAGAGCCTTCAATCCCCACGAAGGGGCCCGGTGCCCTCGGTGTCTCCCTGGATCCCGCAGCGGAACCTCGAGCGCCGCGGGACACTCGCTCACCATGTCTCGGTAGGGAAACGCGGTGCCCGGCCTAGGCTACAGGCACCGCCCTCTCCAAAACTGCCCAATCAGAGCCCGACTCTTGTCTGATGAACGCCTCTTGCAACCGAGAAACTGGCTTAGAACTGTCCAATCGCAAGGCGCTCGCTCGCACGGCATACCGGAAGTTGTAGTTCTGACGCGCTGGATTGAGCTCGGATCCCAGCTGCAGTCTGGACAGTGCCTGGGACGCCTTTGTGGCCAGCCTTGGACTGAACCCATGGAAACCTCCTCTCCCAGCCATGGTAAGGCGATTAATATACTGGGATTACAGGCATTCGCCACCACATATGGCTTAGGACACCGAATCAGAGGTTCGTCTTCTCTGTACTCTGGTCTTCCCAACAGGAATAGGGAATGTGAGCTTATTTTATTTTTATTTATTTATTTTTTGGTACCAGGGATCGAACTTGCGACCTTGCGCTTGTAAGGCGGGCGCCGCAACCGCTGTGCTAAATCCCCGGCCCTATGTGAGCTTATTTTACTTTGAAAAAGTCTCATTAAGTTGCCTGAGCTGGCCTCAAACTTGTCATCCTCCTGCCTCGGCCTCCCGACTAGCTGGGACGCAGATATATTCCACCACCCTGGGCTTTACATAAGTTTTAGTACAACACATTGCTACAGGTGTTTTATCATTGTGTTCATCTTCCTGTGCCGATTTATGAATTAAACTTCATCCTAGGTCTCATGTCCAGGGCAAACAGCCTCGATAGGCTGGCGTCCACTCCAGGGTTTCCAGCACCCACTGTGGATCTTGGGAATGGGCCCCTCTCGTAAAAAGGGGTACACGGACTGTCCAGTGTCCCTGGTCTACACTGGGCCTACCAGTGTCCAGGTCCACACGGAACAGCCCTTGGTTTCTGTTCTCCATTGGACAACCACAGTCTCTATCCTACACTGGGGATCCTATGCCCTTAGTCCTGTTAATTGGCTCTTGGTCACTGACAAAATCATGAATTTAGGAAGTGGAGGGCTCAATTCTGGCTCATGATTCCGAGGTGTCAGTCCCTGGTAGCTGGATTCTGTGATGCTGCAGAACCTCATGGCCTCAGCAGGTAGCAGGGAAGCTGCGCAACCCACTCAGAGGAGGAAAAAAAGGAGAAACCAGCCTGGCTGAGTCCTAATATACCCTCCAGGGCCACGCCCAATGACCTCACTTCCGGGCTAGGCTCCGCCTCTCAATGGTAGTACAGGTCTTTAGCGGTGACATTGGTCCTGGCATACAGGGCTGCTGATTCCTTGTCTGTGGGTGTCCTGGAATGGCTTGGTGGGGCCACTGCACACAACACCCCTCTTTCCACTTTCCTCCTCCCTCAGCCTCTCACGTGCTGGGGTTACAGGCGTGTGCCCTCATGCCTGGTTTTTATTTCTATTTTTACCATGTGGATGTATAATATGTCACCATAAGATATTTTTAACTTTTGGCTGGAGGTCACTGAATTCAAAGCACGACCTCAGGCATGACCTTGTGGCAAGTGGAGAAAGTGTAAACAATCCCATGGCCCCAGGCTTGGAAAGCTGTTCAACTGTGTGTTTTAATTAATTAATTATTTTGCGGGGTATTGGGGATCAAACTCGGGATCTTGCGCTTGCGAGGCAGGCAGTGGCACCACTGAGCTAAATCCCCAGCCCTGTTTATGTGTTTTTTGAGTCAGAGTCTCCCTGTTTTTCTCAGGCTGGTCAAGATCTCCTAGGCTCCAGCAATCCTCCTGCCTCAGCCTCTCAGAGTGCTGGAATTATTTTTTGTTTGTTTTTGGTACTGGAGATCGAACTTGGGTCCTTGTACTTTTGAGGCAGGCGGCAGAACCACTGAGCTAAATCCCTGGCCCCTCCTGCCTCAGCCTCCTGAGTGCTGGGACTACAGGCGTGTGCCACCATGCCCAGCTTTTTTTATTTGTGTTTTTTTGAGACAGGGTCTTACTCTGTGGCCCATGCTGGCCTGGAATTTGCAACGATCCTCCTGCCTCAGCCTCCAAGCGCTGGGAGGACAGGCATGTGCCACCAAAGCCTGCATTGTGAAGGTTCACCCTGTGCACTCATCCTGGGGGCGCTGACTCCAAGGACCACCCTGCTTCTTGTCCTCTGTGTGACAGAGCCAGAGGCCAGGAAGGAGCTCCAGCCGTGCCTCAGTTTCCCCCAGGGCACTTGCAACCTCAGCCCGGTTCTCTGAGATGCTGTGTTGTCATACTGAAGTAGGGCATCGGGTGGCCGGGGCTCACGGTGAAAGTGTCCCCAGTAGGGCCAGTGGCAGCAGCCTGTGCCCGTCGTGCACCGTGAGAGCCCTCCATCCTGGCCTGGGCCCAGGGTCCACCTCACCCCCGCCTCCCGCTGTCTCCACGCTGCCACTCCTACCTGGGCTGGCCCGGTCCCCTGAGCCGGGATATTTCCACCGCACCCTGCTCACCCAAACCTCTGGGCCAGGTGCAGGGGTCTCGCAGGGGCTGCCCCAGGCTGTCCATTATTTTTTATTTATTTTTGGCTTTTTGAGCCTGGGTCTCACACGTCACCTGCCCCCTGGAGGCCCAGCATGCCGCCCTGGGCTTGTCCTGTCTTGAGCAGAGGGCGCAGAGACCCCAAGGTAACACAAGGCGACAGAGGGAGCGCTGGGAGGGCCTGGACCCCGTGTGCTTTATTGGTGGATTGCAGACGGAGGAGAGAGGAGCCCCACGCAGACAGGCATCCCCCCAGCCTCACCGTGGGTGTCCTCAACACGGGGTCCCCCGGCCCCCGCACCCTACCGCGGCCACCCGTCGGCAGGGGGCAGGCGGCGCAGTGGCCCCGGCCGCAGGAGCAGCGGGAACGGGAAGGACTTGGGGGCATCGCCCTGGCCCCCCGGGGCGGGTGACAGGCGCTCCGACTTGACGCTGACAGGAGGCGGGGAGGCTCCCCCCTCTCCCAGGCTGCGTACCCCACTGTGGGAGAGAGAAACAGGAAGAGCGGGACTCACCTATCAGCTCAGCACTCAGGAGGCTGAGGCAGAAGGATCTCCATCAGTTCGAGGCCAGACTGGGACACACAGTGAGCTCAAGGCTACCCTTAACTACATAGCGAGACCCTGTCTCAAAAAAAGTCAATACAAAAGAAGAGGGGCGCCCTTTCTTTGTCAAAGCGCTTCTGGCGACCCCGCCACGTGGGCGGGAGGGCTGGGTGCAGTGCCCGTGTGGGCCAGCAGGGGGCGGAGACGGGGAGCCTCGCGTCCCAACTCTGCAGGGGAGAAGCCGGCCAGCTACTCACCCGGGCTGGGCTGGGATGGCCTGGGGTC
>NW_022900949.1:2238174-2239246 GCF_012274545.1 Fukomys damarensis
CCCCTCGGGCCCCCGCCAGGCCCCCAGGCAGATCCGGCCGCCGCCCATCCGCGGCCAGGTACAGGGGGGGCGGTGTCTTGCTGGACAGGTGGCTCTGGGAGAAGAGGGGGTGTCCCAGGCCTGGGGAGAGGGGGCCCCGAAAGAGGGCGGCGGTCACGTCATCCAGGCCAGGCTGAGGGTTTGGGGTGATGCGCGGCCCCCGACTCCCCACCCTCACACTCACCGGGGGGCCCGGCTTTGGGGGCGGCTGGTCGGAAGGGAGACGGCCGGCTGTGGGCGGGCAGGGCCTCCCCAAGCCCGCTGGGGTCACAGCTTGGAGGTGGCAGGGCCCCGTACACCATGTCGGGGCTGGGTATCGTGGGGGCAGCTGGCTGTGGACAGAGAGGCGCATGGGCGGGAAGAGGCACTGAGGGGCTGCCCGGGGAATGTGATGACTAGAAGTCACAAGGAGGAACTGTCTGCCTGTTGAACTCGTATTCATCCTTCAAAGCCCCAACTATAGTGCCCGTCCTTTGAGGAAGCCTTCCCTTCCCATCCAGGCTGAGAACCATCTCCAAACTTCAGGCTCCCAGGCCCTAGGTTCCTCTCAATCCTCGCTGCCACCACGTGGGCCTGGGTGGTGCCAGGAGGACCCTCGGGTGAGGCAGAGATCACTTACATAGAGCCGGGGTCGGGGCAGGGCTGGGTCACCTCCATCCCCTGCCAACCTCCGCAACTTCTCTCCCGGTCCCTCGGGCCCTTCCTCTGGCTCCAGCTCAGGCCCATCGAGGCCCACGCCCCTCCGCTTCAATGTCTGCGGGGACAGGAAGTAGTGCGTAGACTCTCGGCCCCTACACTGTTGGGCAGGGAGCCCCGCGGCATGGGAAGGTGGCACTGGGGTGGGGTGGAGTGGAGTGCAGGCTTGGCTGGCTCCAGCTGACCCATGTCGTACGTTCAGGCTGTTTGAAGCAGACCACAACCCAGCCCTTTTCATTTTTTATTTCGAGACAGGGTCTCACTGAGCCCCTAACTTGTCCAGGCTGGGTTCCAACCTGAGACCCTCCGGCCTCAGCCTCCTGGGGATCCTGTGCCC
>NW_022900949.1:2239526-2244428 GCF_012274545.1 Fukomys damarensis
GCGGCCGCACCTCCAGGATGTCGGCGTTGGTGCGGCTCTCGTGCGGCTCGCTGTACTCGGTGTACTTGAGCAGCACGCGGTCCATGTCGGTGCTGGCGTACTGGAAGAGGCGGTTGGCGCTGTTGAAGATGATCAGGGCGATCTCGCAGTCGCACAGCACGCTCAGCTCATAAGCTTTCTTCATCAGCCCGAACTTCCGCTTGGTGAAGGTCACCTGGACGGGAGAGCCACCGGGGCACAGTGAGAAAGGACGAGGATGTGGGGCGGTGCGGGGACGCAGAGGGGCCTGGCAGCTCCATGATCGTGCTCCCCAACTCTGCCTCAGATGTGCTGTTTTTTCTGGGGCACTAGTGTAGGTCATTCTCAAACTCCTATTCATCCTTCAAAACCCAACCCGAATGACCCCTCCCCTTTGGGAAGTTTCCCTTGGCCTCCCAAGCAGAGCCTGCACTTTTCTCTCAGGGCTTCCCCAGCTCTAGCCTCTCCCAGCCCAGCCATCTAAGTGGGGTGCGTCAAGGTCAAACTCCCTCTCTTCTACAGCTGGGGCCCCGGTCCTCAGGGAGAAGAGTGAGTGATCATGGACATTAACAAAAGCTCGCTCCCAGAGGGGCACCGAGGCTCCCTCAGCTGCTCCTGCCCACAGCCCACTCTCACCTGCCGGTTCCTCTGGTCCAGGATGCGCGAGATCTGGATTTTCTTCCTCCCCATGGTCCCGCCTGGTGAGACCAGGATCTGGGGACAGAGCAGAGAGCAGAGTGGGCAGGAGGGTCGACACTGGCACTCAGCAAACTCTTACAGGTTGGCCACACTGCAAGCGGGGCGCCCACATTTGCCCTTTGGGCCTCAGTTTCCCCATCTGAGTAGGGGGTTGGCAGACCCAAGGGAGGCATTCAGACGTGCTGGGCCCTGGGCAGGAAAAATGTGTGGGTAGCAGCCCCGTCCATAGGAAAAGAAACAAATTCTTTTTGGGTGGGGTTTGAGACAGGGTCTCACTACGTAGTGACACTGACCTGGAACTCACTGTGTAGCCCGGGCTGGTCTCCAACTCACAGCGACCCTCCTGCCTCAGCCTCCCGAGTGCTGGGATGACAGGCGTGCGCCATCACGCCCAGCGTGCCCATTTTTAATTATCTGAATTTTCTCACTTTCCCCTCGGTGACCGTAGATCAGTCTTGTTTAAAAGCCAAACCCAGGCCCCCACCCGCTAAGCAGGCACACAACACAGACTGCGCCAGGCCCTGGACAAGTGCCAGGAGGCTACCGGGACACCACAGGGGCCTTGGGTTGTCCCCTCAGGTGGAGACCTGGGTCTAGGGGTTGCAGAGAGGGCGGCCGGCGGCCACCAGAGACATAGCCAGGCCGGGTGGGACACAGAGCGGAGTCTGTCACCTGCAGGGAGCCACACTGCCCGCCCGCCAGACACAGCCACACGTGGTCCCCCGGGCCCAAGGGGACAGCCCCTCCGCCTGGCGCATGACTATGCTGCAGACACAGGTGTCAGCCTTCAGCTGAGCCGCCCTCCCAGGCCTCAGTTTACCACAGATCCTGCCGAGCACTTGCCACTGGGCCTCACAACAAGCTCCTAGGAAATTCAGAGCTTGGCACACCTGTGATCCCAAGTATTCAGGAGGCTGAGGCAGGAGGATCACACAGCGCAGCCCAACCTGGGCAACTTCGCAAGATCCTGTCCCAAACAAAAGAAGAAAAATGTCTGGGGATGGAGCTCAGTGTGAAGGCCCTGGGTCCCAGCCCTAGTACCACAAAAATAACTAATATAATGATAATAAAATCAGATCCTAGCCAGGTGCAGGGATAGGCACCTATAGTCCCAGCTGCTTAAGAGGCTGAGGCAGGAGGATCCCTTGAGCCCAGGAATTCGAGGACAGTCTGAGGGGCATGCAAGATACCGAGACCCCAGGGCCGGGGATTTAGCTCAGTGGTTCCGCCACCTGCCTCAAATGTGCAAGATCCCGAGATTGATCCCTGATACCCACCTCTCCCCCAAAAGATACCGAGACCCCATCTCAGAAGGAAATGAAAGAAACGCGGACCCTGTGGGAGGGGGCTGGGGGGCGGGGCCCGGATGTGCCCTAGGGCTGGGTCCCCTTGGCCCTGTTGCTTGCTAAATTTAACCTCTGGGCTAATTTTACTCCCAGCTGGAGTCAGTCCGGTTCCCATGGCTGGGAAGTGCCGTCCCCACCCCACAGGTCCCTGGAGGGTCCCAGGCCAAGCCGAACTACTTGCTGGGCATGTGGCGTATGTCTGTGATCCTTGCACTCAGAAGGATGAGGCAGGAGCATCTCCAGTTCAAGGCCAGTCTGGACTACTTAGTGAGGATCCCCCGCCCCCGACTCCACATACAAACGAAGAAGGCCCGGGGTGCAGCTCAGTGCAAAGGCCCTGGTTCAGTCTCAGCCTGAGCCAGGAAGTTGGGTTCTCCATGCTGAACCCCGAGTGGAGTCAGAATATGAGATCCAGGCAGGGGCAGCAGCACAAGGGCCCAGAGGAGGTGGTGGGGGAGGAACAGCTGTGCTGCTCCAGGCCCTCACTGTAGGCAGGGTGTGGGTTTCAGTCTTGCGTAAAACGGGACCAAGTCTGATTTCTTCTTGTATTTTATTGAGACTGGGCCACTGTATTCCCGAGGAAACCCTCCTGCCTCAGCCTCCTGACTCGCAGAAGCTGGGATGACAGGGGTGTGATTTATCATCTACTTTAAGGATTTTTTTACACTGAGTGACATCCCCAGCCCTGTGTTTAATATTTTATTCTGAGATAGGGTCTCATCATGTCACTAAGTTGCTCCAGTTGGGCTGCAACATGTGATCCTCCTGCCTCAGCCTCCCAAGAGCCGAGGTCACGGGTGTACACCACCGGGCGAGGCTGGTTTATCACCTTCAACCCCAGCCCCTGGCCGTCATGGGGAGCAGGACATTGGAGACCACTGGAGCCTTGCAGAGCTTGGCCCCCCAGAGCTGGCCTGTGCCCCGATCTGAGTCACTGCCCGCAGGGCCCCTGGGATCTCCTGCCGTCTGTGGCCAGGCCCGGTGGGTGTAGACAGTGGCTCTCCTGCCTGCCGTGGCCGTCATACAGGCTGCAGCCCCCTGAGAGTTCTACCCCACACTTGGCTCTGATGTGGTCCACAGCACCCACTATCCTCAGGAGAGTCCCAGCCTCCGGAATGACATCAGCTTCTGCCCACCTCCCCCTCTGTTCAACAACTATTTCCCCCCAGAAAGCCCTTCTCCGCCTTGCCAACTCCTATTCACACTTCAAAACCCAACTCAAAAAAACCCATTTCTCCAGGAAGCCCTCCCTGCCAGCCTTATCCTCCCACTTCAGTTCTGACCCCGTGGAACAGGGGATAAGCACACTCTGCTTTGTCTCAGGGGTGGCCGTGATCCCCCACACCCCAGCTTCCCTCAACAACTTCCTCTTAGTCCCCCAGCTGAGAGCCTGCCCAGAATACTCCATGCAAATGCAGCCGCCCAGCACGGGCCGGCTGCCCAGGTGTGAGGGCGCCGTGGGCGCGAGGCGGTGGGCACGGGTGCGAGTATATTTGTCCCCCATGCAAATTGCCCCCGGGCCGCAGACACTGTCAGCCGGGGCCCCAGCTGTGGGTGCTGGGAACCGCTGGGGGCTGCGCAGCACGAGGGGAAGCTGAGGTTGGGGCCTCATCGGCACCCCTCCCCCAGGAGGAGGCTCGGCCGGGCCGGCGGAAGGAGGGCCGAGGTCACCTCGGGGACCAGGAGGCCAGCAGCCCACGGAGAGGCTGAACCTCCGCGCCTGCCTTCTGATCCTCTGTGCTGAGTGCCGGCCCGAGTGCGTAGAGAGGGCAGGGAACCAGCACCAAGAGTCAAGCAGGGACCAGAAGCGGGACTGGAGGCTGAGGCAGGAGGGTCCCGAGTTCCAGCCCAGCCTCAGCAACTTAGCGAGACCCTTCTCAAAATAAAAGGTAGCAAGGGCTGGATGAGAAACTCAGTGTGAAGGCTCTGGGTTCCATACCCAGTCCGGGCCTTGGGAGCACCGAGGGCCGAGACGCGACACATCCAGCTTGGGCAGAGTGGTCCCGCTCTCCTGCAACCACATCTGCATCTTTCTTAGCGCAATCGCCTTTAACCAAAGGTATTTATTTACTTATTGGTGCTTTGAGACCGGGTCTCGCTATGCAGTTCAGGCTGGCCTCTCAAGGCCACTCTGTAGCCCAAGCTGGCCTCCAACTTGTGGCGGTCCTCCTGCCTCAGCCTCCCAGTGCTGGGATGACAGGCACGTGCCCCCACAACAGCCTCAAGCCGAAGGTGTTTTAAGGCTGGGTGTGTGGCTCAAAGGTGAGTGTTTCCCATGCCTGAGGCTGCTGTGGGGACCAAGGTCTGTCCAGGCAGGTCAGGCTCGTTTGGTGACACAGCGGCCAGGATGAGCCTGGTCCATGTGCTTGGGTCAAGGGAAGAGCTGAGGGCTCAGGCCCGAGCAGTGTGTGTGTGTGTGTGTGTGTGTGTGTGTGTGTGTGTGTGTGGTGGGGAGCAGCCCGGAAGATCTCAGGAGCCCAGGACTTCATAAGTCCTCTGTAGCAGTATCTGTGGTCACTGGGTCATTCAACAAACACCCAGAGAGGCCCTTCAGGCCAAGGACTGTCACCTCCAGTGCTTGCGGAGGCAGTGGTCCCCCAGCCAGTGGAGATGGCTCCTGTCCGGCCGACTGTCAGCTGAGAGCCAGGGTCTCATCATGCCGCCTCAGGTGACGGGGACACCCTGAGCAGGAGCGGGGCCCCTCGGCGGCTGGGGGGCGCGGTGCGAGGGGACCAGGGACAGAGTCGCCGGAGCCAGAGCGTGAGGGGCAGAAAGCAGAAGTGAGAGGGCAGTGGGTGGCGCGGGCGGCCCGGGGGACAAGGTGACAGGGGAGGGGGGC
>NW_022900949.1:2244661-2271511 GCF_012274545.1 Fukomys damarensis
CGACCCCAGATGCGCGACCCTGCGTCGCCCGCCAGGCACACTGGGGGCGGGGACACCACGCGGGGGGCGGGCGGAGCAGCCTCAGCTCTTTCCCCTCCAAAACGAAAAACAGGGACAATCAGCCCGGGCGCAGTGGCCCACGCCTGGATCCCAGCACTCGGGAGGCTGAGGCAGGAGGATTGCAAGTGGGAGCCCAGCCTGGGCAACTGAGCAAGATCCTGCCTTGAAACAAAAAATAGAAAAGGCTGGGGGTGCAGCGCAAGGTCCGAGCAGAGCGCCCTAAACCCACTCAGTTCTCACACGCGGACCCCACAGAGGCCAACACCCAACCGCGGGCCTGTCTCCTGGAGACCCCTGAGAATCCACCACGGCCGGAGACAGGCACACACCCCTCAGACACTGGTGGGCCCCCATCCCCGTGGTGGGTCGTCTGCCCTCGATTGTTCTTGTTTCGGGTCGTGTCTGTCTTTGTGTGTCTGTGTGTGGTTCTGGAGATGGAACCCTGAGCCACATCCCCGGTCCTTTTCTGTCTTTTGCTTTGAGACAGGGTCTCGATAAATTGCCCAAGTTGGGTTCCAGTTGGAGATCCTCCTGCCTCGGCCTTGCACAGTGCTGGGATGACAGGCTTCAGCCACCACAGTGGGCTTTAGCTCCTCTCGGCTCAGGCGCTCACAGCACAGGACACAGGCAGGGCACTGAGGCTTGAGGCCAGCTGATCCCCCTGGAGAAGGCCCAGGGGACCCTTTTGCATCTGTGGGGAGACTGTGGGTCCACCCTGCCCGCAGGACGGGAGCCTGGGATGAAGCCAGAGCTGGAACGGTAGGACCCGCCAGTCCCAGGTGCAATTGTTTTTAAAATTTTTATTTTTGTTAAACCAGGCATGGTGGTGCACGCCTGTCATCCCAGCGCTGGGAGGCTGAGGCAGGAGGATCGCTGTGAGTTCAAGGATAGCCTGGGCTACATAGTGAAACCCTGTCTCAAAAAAACTAAAAGCCAAAAAAAACAAAAAAGAACAAACAAACTTTATTTTTGTTGAGCTGCACGTGGTGGTGCACACTTGCAATCCCAGCATTTGGGAAGCTGAGGCAGGAGGGTTGTTGTGAGTTGCACAGCAAGACCTTGTCTCAAAAAAAAAAAATAAATAAATAAATAAAAATATTTGCAACACTGGGGCAGGAACCCAGGGCCCTGTGCATGCTTGGCAAGTGCTCTGCCCCTGGGCTATACCCCGACTCCACTGCATGCACAACACTGGGAGGAACCCAGGGCCCTGTGCATGCTTGGCAAGTGCTCTGCCCCTGGGCTATACCCCGACTCCACTGCATGCTCTTAATTAATTCTCTCTCTCCCTTCTTTTGTTTTGTTTTGTTTGTTGTACTGGGGATTGGATCCAGGGCCTTTGCACTGAACTACACCCCCAGTCCTTTTAATTTTTTATTTATTTACTTTTTTCATTTGGAGACAGGGGCTCATTGAGTTGCTAAACTGCCCAGGCTAGGCTCACACCTGCAACCCTCCTGCCTCAGCCTCCTGCAGTGAGGAGCTGACAGGTGTGCCTGCTGTCCCGTGCTCCTCTGCTGCTGTCTCTGCATGGCATCTGGCCACAGCTGGACGTGTGGTCCCGGGAGGGCCCTGGCTGCCTGAATCTTCCCAGGTGCCCTCTCCTCTCCCCTTCTTTCGTCCCCTTCCTCCTCCTCCCAGGGCTCCTGTGTGCCAGGCCAGTGCTCCAGCCCTGAGCACCTTTGGCCACAGCGTTTCACACACTCCATGGGTTGTGCGGCGGTGCCCACCCGTGATCTCCGCATTCCAGGAAGCCGAGGCAGGTGGATCTGACTTCAAGGTCAGCCTGGGCAGCCTAGCAAGACCCCGCTTGAACAGAAAAAGTGACTGGAGGTGGCTGCGAGGCCCTGGGTTCTGACCCCAGCACTGATTAAAAAAGCAAAATTCAAGTGGGGCATGATGGCGCATGCGCATAATCCCAGCACTTGGGAGGCAGAGGCAGGAGGAGTGCCCGGAGTTTGAGGCCAGCCTCAACTGTAAAGTAAGACCCTGTCTCAAAAAAAGCAAAACTCAAGGCCCACAAAACAAACCTAAGGCTGCACTGGCTGGTGGCCCAGGGTGCGGGACCCCAGGTGTGAGCCCTGGGGGACAGCACTGAGCTCCCCACACACGGTGGAAGGGACACCATGCCCGGAGGTCCCCGTGCACCTGGCCATCACCTACCCAGGGCTCCAGAGCCACTGCAGTCTGTGATCGCTGCCCTGTGCTGGTCAGGGTCCAGGGCACCGAGGCCCCGGCAAGGTCTGCTGAGCTCCATGGCAGCTGCAGGGACAGGGATGGCCCAAGACTTCCCTGTCTTTGTTGCAGAGAGAGACCTCCCTAGGGGGCCTCGGAAATTCGTCCCCAGAGCCTGGGGCCTCCCTGCTTGGGAAATTAGCACAGCTGTCAGCGCAGGAGGCGGAAGGGGCTGCACCTGGGGGCCGGAGCGCCAGGATGCAGGGTGACTGCAGCCCCAAGATGAGGCCCCAGGCATCCTTGGTCCCATGTTCCACCCCAGAAATAGGGGAGTGCAGACGCAGGGGTTGGGGGACAAGGACAGAGGATACAGAGAAATTCAAAAAGGGAGGCTGAGGCCAGCGACGGGGAGGCAGACACTTTGGACAGGGCTGCAGGAGCACCTGTATATGCCTGGGGCACAGAGCAGCAGGTGCAAAGGCCCTGGGGTAGTAATGTGTCCCAGCAGCGAGGTAGGTCCCCCACCCCACCTTGCCGTTGATATTTTAGGACTGGAAGAGGACATCCAGTCTTTTGTGTGGTCACTGTTCGGATGATTCCAGGCCCATGCTCTGTTTCATTTACATACAGCCCGACCCAGACAGTGGAATAGAGACAGTTGCCCCCTCCTTTTTTTGGTGGTTGGTATGGGTTTGAAGCCAAGGCCTTCACACTGAGCTATATCCTCATCTGTTTTCATTTTTTTCAAAAATTTTTTGAGGCAGGGTCCCACTACATTGCTCAGGCTGGATTAGAGCTTGTATCCTCCTGCCTCAGCCTCTTAGAGTGCTGGGCTTACAGGCATGGTTAGTCAACCCTTCTTAAATCTGGAGGAAATGGGTTTAATCCCAGGGTCGCATGGCAGGAACCCCAACCCCAATCTGGTCACCTCTGCTTGAGTCTGGGGACCGGATGGGAATCACCGTGGAGTCCCGAGACCCCTGTCCCGAGCCCAAAGCTGTCAGGTAGGCACACGGCTCCCTGGACTCAGGCCCGGGAGGCCCTTTTGGGCCCCGGCCTCCCTGGGTACTCCCCAGAGAGCTCCTGGACCCCGGATGGAACCTTTACAGTCTAAATCCTCTCAGAGCAGGGACGTCTGTCTGCAGATGGGAGCCCGTGAGCCCCACATCGTCCCAACAAGGGACCCCTTGAGCGTCCACACTCATTGTGCTCGAGTTCGGTGACAAAGACTGGAGTCCCCTTCTCCTATTCCCACTTTTCCAGATGTCTGCCTGGTGGGGAACGACTTAAGTGCAGAAGTCACTCCTGAAGCGGGGCAGCCCAGGGCAGCCTCAGCTCGCTCTGTCACGAGGCGGCCCACAGCGTGAGCAGAGAGAGGAAGTCTGACCCCGTCTGCCTCCCTCCGTCCTCTCAGGCTGGGGGCTGGCCCCAAACCACCCCCTTTCTCGGGGCCCTGGGTGTCCCTCCCAGCCTCCGTCTTCCCTCTTCCTGAAAAGCAGCTGGGAGACCTCAAACCCGCCCCTAAGAGGCCCGAAATTCTGCCCGCCAGGGCCTCCTGTCCCTTTAGATCGGAGGCTTGGGCATGGGGCGGGAGGAGCCAGGCTGCCTTTCAGGGAGCACCTTGGACCTGTGGAACCAGACCTCAGACACTGTTCCTTTCAAAACTCAGGCCATCTCCCCGCAGGGCTGGGGCTGGAACCCAGGCCCTCGAGAGAATGCCCCACAAGGGCTCTACCAGTGGGCTTGGGCTGCAGCCCAAATCTCATGGTATGTGTGCGTGGGTTTCTGTTTTTTTTTTTTTGGTACTGGGGATTGAACTCAGGACCTTGTTTGCCAGGCAGATGGCAGAACCACTGAGCTAAATCCCTGTCCCTTGTGTGTGTGGTTTTTAGAGACAGGGTCTTGCTATGTAGTCCAGGCTGGCTTTAAACTCCTATGTAACCCATGGTGGCCTTGAACTTTCAATCCTCCTACCTCAGCCTCCTGAATATTCCAAATAATTTTTTTTCTTTCTTTTTCTTTTTTCTTTTTTCTTTTTCTTTTCTTTCTTTTTTTTTTTTTTTTTTTTTTTTTTTTTTTTTTTTTGATTTTGAGACAGGGTCTCACTACGTAGTTGAGACTGACCTGGAACTCACTATGTAGCCCAGGTTGGACTCGAACTCACAGCGATCCTCCTGCCTCAGCCTCCCGAGCGCTGGGATTACAGGCGTGCGCCACCACAGAATACTTGCGTTTTCTTCCCCAAATGCCAAGGGTCCACAGACCATGACCTTCCAAGTGAAGCTTTCCAGCCAGGCCAGGCAGAGGACTCAGCTATTTCTGGCTCCGGTCTGTGGCCGGGGGCAGCACGGACCTGGGTCACAACCTCTGCAGCTCCAGACCATGCCCGTGAAAGTACCGCTGCCACCGGGTCACATGCTGACAGCCCAGGGACTGTGACCTGATCGTGCGCCAGGGACCAGACGGGGACACAGGCCCGGGTAGGGTGGTCTCCTGCCATGATCCTGTCGGAAGGCATGTGTGTGCACGGGGACTCTTTCATGCCCCAGGGGTGCGCGCCCGCGAAGAGACCGGCAGGGGCTCGGGCTTCGCGGCTCCGCACACAGCCTCAGCCCAGGCTCGCAGTCACACCCCTCCCACGCACACCCTACACACGGGGGCCCTCGCAAGGTCAGAAGCACCCCTGCACCTCCACCAACCCGGCGCAGGAGAGTCCAGGGGACCCCACGCGAGTCCCGATCCCGACCCACGCGACACGCACTTGCTGCCCGGGACTCGTGCGAGGACCACGGCCACCTCCGCTCTGAGCTCCGGAGCCGGTGGCCGCAGGTGTCTTCCAGGCGGCGGCCACGCCCTCGAGAGCTGGTGGGGCAGCGGGGGCTCATTTGCATAGAGGGCGGGGCCCAGGAGCTGCGGTAGGCGGGCAGGGGCGTGGCCCCACACCGGGATTCGGAGGTGGAAGGATGCCGAGATGCGGGTAGGAGGCAGGAGGTCCGAGGAGGCTGCGAGGCTCCAAGGCGAGCGCACCTGCGAGGCCCTGGTTCCCTCCCAGCACCGCAAAACAAAAAGCAAGGAAGGGCAGCAGAGGGGCTGCAGGAAACCAGCCCTCACTAATGCCTCCGACCGGCCTTAAATTAGACCCCGTCCCTAGTGGATCACCATGGGACTCCTGCATTCCTGAAGGAAAGGTCACTGGGCTCTCGGGCCTGTCCCTCAGGCGCCGGCCCTACCCACTCTCGCGCTCACAAAGCACAAGGGCTGCAGAAAGAGCTCCGGGGTCACCTGTGTGGCCTCTGCAGACGGTGCTGGACTCCGCTGGCCCAGGAGCTCCACAGTCCCAAGGTCATCACTGTTGGCCCCGTCCCTCCCTTCCTGTCTGCCCGCTGTGATCTCCGCTTCCAAGGTCAGCTGTGGCTGGACGTGATGGTAGACAACTGTACTCTCAGCACCCGGGAAGCTGAGGCAGGAGGATCACAATGTTGAGGCCAGCCTGGCACATAAGGGCTGATCCAGGAGAGCTAGTAGGCTGGGGCCGACCAGAATGGAGGTCAAGGGCTGTGCCAGAAGGGTCAGGGAGGGCTTCGCAGAAGATTGGGCATTTGTACGGAGGCTTTCAGGTATGAGGAGGAGTTTGTGGCTGAGAGAAGGGCTTTTCAAGAGAGGATAGTACCCGCAAAGAAAAGCACAGCGCACCCGCTGGCAGGGTGGGGGCTGGGAGTAAGATGGAGGAGATGGAGCAGAGCCAGGGGTGGGAGGGACCCCGCTAGGAGGACCAGTTGTGGTGGGTGTAGAGGGAGGCCAGTTGGGTTCCCCGGGCTGCTTGAGTCCATCCCTTCAGGAGAGAGCAAGGGGGAAGCACATGGAGGACGCCAGTGTGTGGAGGACACTGAGGCAGGCGGTGCACCGTGCAGGGCGGACTCATGCCTCCCCCGTGCCTCAGTTTACCAGTCCGTGCAGGTTGGATAATTAAGTCTGGTCACAGCTGTTTTCTTTCCTTTTTTTGGTCCTGGGGATCGAACTCGGGTCCTTGTGCTTTCGAGTCAGGAGGCAAAACCAACTGAGCTACATCCCTGGCCCACAGCTGTTTTTCTTCCTGAGGCAGGATCTCTGTGTAGTCCAGGCTGGCCTCTCAAGTCCTGGGACTACACAAGTGGGACACTACACCCAGCTACAACTTTGTCACTTGATCTTAGCCAAAAGGCCAAGAAGCGACACAACCTTCTCTTTGGATGTGAAAGTTGGGGGTTCACAACTGGCAACCCAGCGGCCCTGCCCGCTCGATGAGGCCACGCCCAGCCCAGGGCCAGGGTGGGGGCTTCTGCCGGCTACGATGCAGAAGCGGGCTGGGGAGCCTGGAGGTGGCTGGGGAGCCCGGGCCCCCCAGGGCCGCTCTGTTTACCTGTGGCCGCCCCGACAGCCTCTGATGCAACAGGCAGGCTCCGGTTACGTGAGGGCGGCAGCTGGAGCAGCTCTGGGAGCCCTGGGACGTGGTGGGAAGGGCTGCAGCTGAGCAGGGTGTCCTGCCCGGCCAGGCCTCACCTCCCCTCCTGGGCCACCCCTCAGCCCCTTCCCATCCGCCTTCTGTTGCGGCCCTCTACTCCCAGCCTTCATCTAGCCCAGTGGACTTAGGAAGTTGGGGTGCACTTCTATTGCTGTCCCCCAGCACAGGGACCCCTCTGGACTGGGCTGTGTGGATGGCGGCAGCAAGATGCACCTTCGTGGGTCTCCGGAGAAACCACAGTGGGGTGGGGGCAGAGGCTTTACGTCCCCAGAGCTTTGTTGGGGGGCAGCACAGGGCCGGGAGCAGGCCTAAAACAAAAGCCACATCTTGGACAGGGAAGAGCTCAGGTCAGAAAGCCGCCGAAGTGTCACCCCAGCCTCCGCAGGCCGACCAGGAAAGGCCACAGACCTCTTGGTCTCCTTTAGCCCAGTCTCAGACCTGAAGGGACCCACACCTCGCGCCGGGCCAGGCTCACTTGGCCTCAGCCTCAGCGGTGGGCGCGCTCCCGCTGGGATGCCCCGGGCATAAGCAGACGCGAGCTCCTGCGGGGTAATTCGGCCCCTTGGGAGCACCTCTGGCCTGAGAGGAGGAAACCAGGGTAAAGAAGGTGACAAAGGGCGAAGGGTCACAAGGAGCCACCAGCCCTGCGGACCAGGACGTTTTAGGGCCAGCGCTGTTGGCCAAGGCTTTGCCTTGTGCGTCCCCTGGCGGTGGGCAGAGGCAGAACCTCCTCTGGGGCTTAGAGCTAATTAAACTTGCAAATGACATGCAAATGAGCCAGGGCCCCCAAGAGCCCTTGGGCCCGCGGTGATGGGGTGTCTGGCAGCCGAGTCCCACTCACATCCCTTTTCTAAGGAGAGGAGGATTCCCGCAGTGGATTGAGGTCCTAGCCAGAGGTTTCAAGTGACATGGAGCTTGGGGGTGGGGCTTAGGCACCCAGATCCGCCCCCACGGGTCACCTGTTACCTCAGCTGTCTTGAGTCCTGGGCACAGGACTGGCCTGTCCCACCCAAGGGACACAGTGTGGGCGATTAACAGGACAGACGCAAGGGCAGGGGACAATAACAGTGCCTTCTGACTGGTGGGGACAAGGACAGTTTCTGTGGGCCCCACATTGGGGGAACAGTGGCTCCTCTACCCCTCCCAGCTGAGCCTGAACAGTGGAGAGGCAGCAGGTGTGGTGGGGAGGCTGAAGCAGGAGCATCCCTGTGCGTTCCAGGCCAGCTGGGGCTGCAGGGCGAGCTCAGGGTCAATGGGATCATACAGCCAGACACTGTCTCAAAACAGACGACAGAGGGCTGGGATTTAACTCAGTGGGCCGCCGCTGCCTGCCTTGCAAGTGCGAGGACCTGAGTTTGCTCCCTGGTACCAAAGACAGCAGACAAAGGACTGGTGAGGCGAGACGGCCACGCAGATTTGCTGTAGCCCACACCCCTGGGAGAGGAGGGAGAGGCTGCCCAGGTGAGGCAGACTCCAACAACTCCCACTCCCTGTGTCAAACCTGACGTCCCAGGAAGGCCCCATCTTCCCCTGGGCCCTGGGCCCTGTCCTCACCACCCAACGAAGAGGATAGCAGCCTGCCCGCTGTGTGCTGGCCTCATCACTCAGGCTTGGGATTCACAGGGCTAGGCCGACCCTGCAGGAAACAGGCCCAAAGCAGTTTTTGCCAAGAGTCATTTAGAAGGTGTGAAATGGAAGTTGAGTTTGGCGGCATCAGGTACAGCTGGATCCAGGGTCCCTCTCCAGGCTCTCAGGCGCCCTCCCTCATGTCAGCAGCCCTCACCGTTCATAAGCCCCTGTGGTTCCACACGGTAGGTTGCTCTGCAGAGCCCAGATGGAACCACAGGCCTTGGGCACATGGGGCTCTTGTTCAGCCACAGAGCCGCACCCCAACCCACTTGGTCATCATCAGCCAATCACTGTGACCCAGCAGATGGGGGGCTCAGAGGTGGCTTTGCCCACACTGCTGGGGCAGAACTGGGCCAGGGAGGAGGTACCAGTGTCCTATAGGCCCCGGGAGGAGTCCAGAGAGGGTGGGCCCTGGTCCACATCATACAGCAGGCCAGGCAGGCTGGGCTGCTCTGAGTGGGGTCCCCAGGCCAAGCTGCGCCCCCATCCTGGAGCAGTGTTCCCATCTGCATTTGGGCGAAGCTGGCCAGTGACCCTCATGAGGCCACCAGTATGGCAATCAGGACCGTGGGGCAGATGGCTGCTGGTCCTAGGGACCAGGTCCGAGTCCATGGTTGACAGGGGTGAGAGCCCAGAATACGGATCCACACAGCGACAACTGAGGCAGAGCCTCAGGCAGCAGTGGAATGGGCGGCCCACCTCGCCTGGGAGCCGAGACATCACGAAGCTGGGGCCGGCCGGGGAAGCTGGCCCTGGGTTCGAGTACCACGATCCTTGGTTTCCTCTCTGGCGGCACAGGACGGGGCTGGAGTCTTGGCGCCGGAGGCGCATGGGGATGGGGCCGGGACGGTCACTGGCTGGCGGACCCCGGACGGCAAGGGTCAGGGTAGCACATGTGGGACAGCTGGGAGCCGAGACATCACGAAGCTGGGGCCGGCCGGGGAAGCTGGCCCTGGGTTCGAGTACCACGATCCTTGGTTTCCTCTCTGGCGGCACAGGACGGGGCTGGAGTCTTGGCGCCGGAGGCGCATGGGGATGGGGCCGGGACGGTCACTGGCTGGCGGACCCCGGACGGCAAGGGTCAGGGTAGCACATGTGGGACAGCGCCCCCTCCCTGAGGCCGCCCACCAGCCCAGTGAGTAGGCTGGGCGGGGATGTGGATGGGGGTCACATCCGGGTCCCCTCCGAAGGCCACTCAGCCTTCAGAACATCCACGAAAATGGTACTTGGGAGCCGGGGATGTGCTCCCAAGCGATCAAATTACCCCTCAGGAGTTCCACTCTGCTCCCACACCATGGCCCACAGACCTCCTACAACCCCAGTGGGGAGGCTGAGGCAGGAGGATCACTTCGAGGCCAGTCTGGGCCATACAGTGTCTTAAGGAAAGGGGTGCAGGGCCCATGTAGGGAGTCCTGGTGGTGGGAACAGGGTGCTGGGAAGTACCCTGGAAACCAGGCGCTGCTTTTGAATGAACACTGATAGCCGCTGGGAACACCCAGGACAAAACAGCTACCGTTGCCGGGCTCCCCGCTGCCTGGGAGAGGAGGCCACACACTCACTGAAGCTGTAGCTAAACTGGCTTGGACGAGTCCAGCGTCTCGCACTGAGCTGCCACACAGGTGTCCTTCCTAGTGCTGGTGGGGACGTGGGCTGCGTACTGTGGGAGCCGCCACTTTCCGGGGGAAGATTCCAACTACAACACACACCTGTGCCCACATGTGCGTTTATTAAATTATAATGAGGGTGGCTGCGGGGGGCGCAGGCCTGTAATCCCAGCACTTAGGAGGCCGAAGCAGGAGGAGCGCCAGGAGTTCAAAACCAGCCTGGGCCACATATCAACATTTTGTCTCAAAAAAAAAGGGCTGGGGATTTAGCTCAGTGGCCCCGTGCCTGCCATGCAAGCGTAAGGTCCTGAGTTCAATCGCTGGTACCACAAAAATAAATAAATAAATAAAATATTAAAGAGAACGGGATTTAGCTCGGTGGTGCAACAACTGCCTGGCAAGTGCAAGGTCCTGAATTCGATTCCCGGTACCAAGAAAGAAAAAGGGTTATAATGAGGACAGAAAGAAGGGCCCCTCCTGCCCTGCCCACCACGACCCTCTACTGTGGCCTCTGCTCCTGCCACTGTCACCTCCGCCAGTCAGGCAGCCGCCTCAGGCGTCCCGTGTCCCCTGCTTCCCTGGCCGCCAGGCTGAAGCGCCCTAGGCCCCGCGTTCTGCCTGCCCCGGTCACCACTGTGACCCCAGCTCCGGACATCACCAATGCCAAAGGACAGGCGGAAGCCAGCAGCCTCGCTGTGAGGAGGAGAGGGGGTCTCCAGGGACAGGAAGAGGCAGCCCCGGCGGGCGCTACCTGTGGCCCTGCGCGGCAGCGTTCATGTGGCCCCGGATGTTGGTGGCCTGCTTGAGCAGCCCCTCCACGCTGCGGAAGTGCGCGCTGCTGTCCACCAGGTTCTTCACGGCGCTGCGGGGAGCGGTCATCAGTGCCTTAGGCCGGCCCGGGGTACAGGTTCTTCACGGCGCTGCGGGGAGCGGTCATCAGTGCCTTAGGCCGGCCCGGGGTCCCCGCGTCCGCTCTCAGGAGCCCCGGCAAGAGGGGGGGTCACCTGCGGCCTCCAGGACCGCTTCTCCCCAACCCAGGGACTCCGCGCCCAGCCGCACCCCGGCCCGCCCCACTGGTCTTCCTCTGGATTCTGGGACGGGTCGCTAAATGGCCCGGCAGCCCGCACCTGTCACCCTCCTGCCTCAGCGCCCCCGGCCCGTGAGGACTGAGGGTGCAGGCGGGCTGTCGCAGTACCTGCAGGCGTACTCCACGGTGTAGATGGCGCCCTGGCTCTGCTCCTCCCAGCGCTGCATGTCAGCCTGCGGGGAGAGTCGGGGTACGGCCGGCCCTGGTCTTCACCCCACGTCCTGGGTGGAGGGTCCTGGGGCGGGGGAGCCCCGGGCAGGCCCGGCTCACCTTGTGTTGGGCCAGCTCGGGCAGGGAGCGGCGCACGTGCTCCTGCAGCCGGTACAGCGCCACGGACGGCTCGTTGGCCAGGACGTAAACACTCTCGGTGAACTTGTCCGTCACTGGGTCCCGGGCGGCAGCAAGGGGCGGGCACAGGGGACAACTTTAGACCCCAATCCCCAACATGAGAGCCCAGCCGGGGCGGGGAGCGGGGCATCGGCGCCAGCGTCTCCGAAGCTGGCCTGGGAGGGGCACAAACTGGGAATTTGACTGTCCCCTCCCACAGCCACCCCAGGGACACCTGCGGAGACCCCTCCAGAGAACGTCCAGGTGGGGTGAAAAGCGCTTCCCTCATCACAGCAGGCTGTGTCCTCAGGGGGTCCCCGCAGGGCCAGCCCCTGCTCCTGCAGTCATGCCATGGAGGAGCAGGCGGCCGGAGCCTCCTACCTTTCCTACCCACTGCTAGCAAATCTTGCCATCACCACAGAACAGCGCCAGATATGTGTACTGACCAGTGCTGCCCAGCCAGGGCCCGGGCCAGGCCCTGCTCCTCCTGCCAGCAGCCTCATCCTTGGCAAACCATGAAGGGACACTTGGCCACCGTGCCTCCTTGCTTAAACCCTCCAAGGGAGCCAGGAGTGGAGCTGCCTGCCTGTAATCCAGCTTTGTGGGAGGCTGAGGCAGGAGGATCATGAGTTTGAGGGCAGCCTGGATAACTTAACTAGACCCTAGCTCAAAATAAAAAACAAAAAGAGATGGGGATGTAGCTCAGAAGAAAGCCCTTGGCTTTCACACCTGTGGCAGAGCACTAGAAACGGGGCTGATGTGACTGAGGAACTCAACTTTCAACTTAGTCTCATTTTAATTAATTCACATTTAACACCCATATGTGACCCATGGCTACTCTTAGTACACACAGCTCTGAACACATTGCTATCCCTGGGCCTTTGCGCCTGCTCTTTACCCTTCCAAGAGATCCTTTCCCCACTGCCACTTCTTCATTGATGTCTGGGCTCAAATGTCACCTCCTGACCAAGGTTCTCCCTGCTCCTGGCTTAACCAGATGCTCCCTCACTGCCCTCAGGACCTCAGTCCCCTCACACAGTTCTCTTGGACCTATTACAATTTATCAGGTTTCAAGTTCACAGGAAAAACAAAGCTTGGATTCACGAGGGTTCTCTGAGACTGTTTCTTCATCTGTAAAAATGAAATTATAGGGCTGGGGATTTAACTCAGAGGCACCACTGCCTGCCTCACAAGCACAGGGTCCTAAGTTTGATCCCAGGTACAAAAAAAGAAAAAGAAAGAAAGAAAGAAAGAAAAAAAATACAGCCAGACTGGGTGGTATACACCTGTAATTCCAGAACTCGGGGATACTAAGGCAGGACCGCAAATTCCAGCACTGCTGGGGCAACTGAGCAAGCCCGTCTGAATAAAAATGGGATGTAGCTCAATGCCAAGAGTTCAAGCCCACTACCACCAAAAAAAGCAAAACACATAGGAGTTTAAAACTCACAGGAAGTTGTTTTTTTTTTTTTTGGTACCAGGGATTGAACTCGGGCCCCTGTGCTTTCAAGGCAGGCACTAGAACCACTGAGCTAAATTCCTGGCCCCTAGAAAGTATTTTTTATGAGGGCAAATTAAATGTATTTGTCCTTCTCAAGGTCCTGAGTTCAATCCCTGGTACCCCTCCCCCAAAAAGAGTACCTGGTGAGGGTGGGAGTATAACTCCGGTAGAACACTTGCCTAGCACGTGTGATTCTCTGAGTTTCATCCCAAGCACTGGGAAAAAAAAAAAGTAGCTTGTGGCACTTTGATGAAATTATGTGGTTTATAAACATTTGATAAGCCAATAACAATACAAACGTGTGCATACCTTAAAGAATAATAAAAATCAGTGAGACAGTTTGTAATAGCGAAATCTTGGAAATAGCCCAAATGCCCATAACTGATGAATGGATAAAGATGTGTTTTTTAAAAATCCAATGGAGTACTACTCTGCCCTAAAAAGGATGAACTTCAGATATTTCTAGCTCAATGGATGCACCTTGAGACCATACACTTAAGTGAAATAAATTACGCACACATGTTTAAACAATGCACTGTTTCTCTGGTGTGAGAAACCGGAAACGGAAATGAGGACAAAAATGTGTAATAGACATTGGGAAATGGGAAGACCATGTTCAAATGGGAAGGGGCACCAGAGATGGAGGGAGAAAGGAAAAGACGGACAAAAAAAGTGAACATAGACCGAAAAAATGGAAACAAAGCTTTTGTATGCAGGGAGGGGAGGGGGCTTGAGGGGGGAATGGGAAAAAAGAGATGGGAGGAGCCATGTACAGGTGCAAATTCCCTAAGATGAGTGGTATCATTATGTATGCCGAAAATGTAACAGTAAACGTTTTATTTAAAAAAAAAATCAGTCAGGGGGCTGGGGACTTAGCTCAGTGGTTCCGATGCCTGCCTCGGCCTCGCAAGCACAAGGACCCGAGTTTGACCCCCGGTACCAAGAAAAAGAAAAAGAAAGAAAGAAAAAAATGACCCCAAATCAGCCAGGTGTGATGGTGAAACCCTGTAGTCCTAACACTTGGGAGTCTGAGGCAGGAGGACTGCCACAGGTTCAAGGCCGGCCTGGACTACATAGTGAGACCCTATCTCAAAAAGCTAAAAGTAAATAAATAAGTAAAAATAAGGACGCAGGGTGATTACCATGCCCCAGGCGATCTTCCAATGCTTTCCAAACGTCACATCAGTAAATGCCCATAACTAAGAAAGGATGAAAAAGAGGTGGTGTATACACACACTGGAGTACTGCCCGGCCATAAAGGATAAACTGCAGTTATTTTTAGGAAAGTGGATGCACCTTGGATCCATAATGTTAAATGAAATTACTCAGAGACAGGAGCTTAAACACCGCATAATTTGTCTTATACGAGAAACCCAAAGTACAAATAATTTAGAAAACAAAATAAAGACAACAGCAAACAGGGAGACATATCTTTTGAAAGTGGGAAAGGGACCAGGAGCCGGGGAATAAGGGGACGTACGACGTCCACGCGCCAACCCCACCCGGGGAACGCGATCACCACGCGCACGCGCACTAATAAAAACAGAAAGGTTCTCGACAGTCTCCCGGAAATGCCATCCTCTCCACTTTACAGACGACAAACCGAAGCTCGGAGGCGCGAAGGGTTTCAAAACTACTTGGCGCCGGGCTAGGACTCCACGATTGCCCCCGCACGCTCCCTCCCGCCCCCGCCATCCCGCCTGGCCCGCCCCACCTTTCTTCCCCTTGAGCTGCATCTCGGGTTCCTCCATGGCGACGGCGGCCGGGAACCCGAAGGGAACCGGAAGTCTCTAGACTGGGCCCGGGGCCTAAGCCTTCCCTGCGGAAACCCGACCCCGCACAGCTCCAGTTCCGGAGCCAGTCGGCCTGTCTTCCCCCTTCCTCCAACCTCCGGGACAGAGGAGCTAGAAGTGAAAGAGCGTGGGAAGGGGGTAAATCGGGAAGAGGGGCTGTGAGGAGCAGGCAGAGACCCCTGAAGACCCAGGAGAGGCCTAGGCAGGGGAAGGGCAGGGGCTCGCTCTCTTCCCCTCCCTCTTTTCCCAGGGCAGACAAGTTGAAGGAAACTCCATCACTGCCCACTTTGGGCCATATAAACACCCTCTTTTGCCTCGCTGCTGCCAGTGAGTTCCTGCACTTGCTCATAAGGTTGCAGGACCACACAAGGGGCAAAACCGTGGGACGGGGCGTCACACCTACATTGTACCTTTAAATTCCAGACCCCCTCTCCTACTTTCCTCCGCCCTCCGTCTAGGGAAAGCTCCGCCCGCCCACCCATAATCTAAGCCGATTGGCTCCATCTGGAAAAACCTGTGGGCGGAGCTGGGGTTGAGGGGGCACCGACGCGAAGGGGCCCCCCCCACTGCTCTCGGAGGTCCCACTGCTCTCCGAGGTCCCCCTCCCCACTACCCCTCCGGTCCCGGGCCGAGAGGAAGTAACGCGCAGGCGCAACGACGCTAATTAGCTCCCAGCGGAAGCCCCTCCCCTCCCCCATGTTTTAAAGGGCCAGAAGCATCTGCCGCTGCTTGAGTCCTTTCCTACTTTGGGGGGGCGGGGTGCGCAGGCGCAGTGGGGGAGCGCTGGGGCGCGGGGGGCGGTTGCGTATCAAGTTGCTCTGGGTCCCTGCAGATGAAGCCGGAGTGGTGGGGGTCGAGTTTGTAGCCTGATCCCCGCTATATCCATCGAAGGAGAAAAGTTTGTGAATTGCGCCCCCAACTTTTGGGGGTCCCGGGCTTGCAGCGCGGGGTGACGGAAGAGGCTCGTGGGAGGTGAGTGGACCTCCTAGATCGTTTTGGGAGGCTCGGGTGGGATTGGAACCAATCTCATCTTTTGTTGCGATCTCACTCTTTTGGGGGGACCCTCCACCAAACAACCACAGGAAACATTTACTAAAGCGCTGCGCCCGTCAGAACCCCTGCCGTGCTGTTGCGACGCGATTTCTTTTAGGCTTCGTTTCCTCGTTTTGTTGAGGACACTGAGGTTGGGGGGTGTGTGGTTAAGTCAGAAGCCCAAATTCGCAGTCTGTGGAAAGATTCGAACTCAGCTACTCTCCAGGCTGAGGTTCAAGGCTTTCCGTGTTGCAGGTGCCTCGATGGTCGGTGGGAACAGAGGCCTGATTTTACTTGCCCAGCCCCGGCCATTGAACCGAGCCTCAGTTTACCCACCCTCGATGTGCAGGGCTAGGGACGTGGCTGGTGACTGCTGAATAAGAACGGCTAGGAATCATCTGTGCCCGCCGCTTCTGCAGCCCCCCATGGAGCCCACCCGGCCTGCGGAGGACCTGCTCCCACCCCAGCCGCCCTCTGCCCCAGAACTCAGGGACCCGGAAGACCCTGGTGGTGAGGCCCGGGATAGCTCGGACACCGTGGTCCTCAGTCTCTTCCCCTGTACGCCCCAACCTGGGAACCCTGAGGCGGATGCCAGTGCCTCCTCCCTACAGGGTAAGATCCTCTGCGACTTGGGACGTCCAGCCCCATGACCCCTCTGTCTTCTGGCCCTGACTTATGACATGTCTTTCCTCTCTACCTGCAGGGACCGTTTGTGTTTTATAATTCTGTATTTTGTTTGTCTGTTTGTTTGTTTGAGACGGGGTCTCACTGTGTAGTTGAGACTGACCTGGAACTCACTATGTAGCCCAGGCTGGTCTCGGAACTCACAGCGATCCTCCAGCCTCAGCCTCCCAAGTGCTGGGATTACAGGCGTGCACCATCACGCCCGGCTTCCAGGACATTTCTGTCACCCTAGTAGGAAACCCTGACAGCCCACTAGCCCCTGACAAGCACTTATCTGCTCCCTGTCTCTGTGGGCTTTGTGTCCCGATTGCTGTGTCTCAGTGGAATTGTACATCATGGGCCGTTAGTCTCTGAATTCTTATTCAGCATCTTGTGTTCCAGGTTCCTGCACACTGTAGCATGTGTCAGTGTCTCGTTCCTTTTTTGTGGCTGAGTAATACTCCACCGTGTAGGTGGACCACATTGGAGATTAGTTCCGCAGGGAAAAGCCGGCACTGTGGGGCAGGCTGGGTACCTGGGGGAAGGGGGCATCAGCAACAGCCCGGCCCTGTTCTGGGGAGGCAGGGTGTGTCCTCATCCGGTTCCTTCTACATCCTGGAAGCCAGGGAGGTCACGGTACTTCCTGCCGGAAACTCTTAGGAGCCTGGCAGGGCAGTGCATAGCTGGAACCCCAGCTGCTGGATATGCTGAGGCAGGAGAATCACACATTTGAGGCAACTTAACAATGTTAGCATCCTAACAAGACCCTGTTTTAAATCAAAAACCCTGGGCACCGTTGCATACTCTGGTAACCACAGCTACCCAGGAGGCTGAGACGGGAGGATTGCAAGTTGGAGGCCAACATGGGCAATTTAGTGTGACCCTGTCTCCAAATTTAAAAACTATGTAATCCGAGCACTCTGAGGGGCTGCGGCAGGAACATTGCAAGTTCAAACCCAGCCTGGGCAATTTAGCAAGACCCTGTCTCAAAAAACAATAAAACAAAAAAACATAACGCAGGTGTGGGGGCGCACACTTGTGATCCCAGAACTTCAGGGCCTTAAGCATGAGGATTTCCATGAGTTCGAGGCCAGCTGGACTACTGTCTCCAAACAACAAAAACAGATCGTGTTGCCATATGGAGAAATGAGGGTTTCTCTGACCTCCCATATGCAGTTAGGCTCACCGCAGACACTGTCCCTGCCCTTCCCTGTCTGGAATGTTTTTCCGTCTACTTCCCAGTGCCTCCTCAGTGTGACAGAAGCTGAGTTCCTGGCCCTTCAGAGCCACCCTCTCTGATCACCTTACTTCAGTTGTCCTTTCTACGCCTCATTTCTTTACAAGCTGTATTTCGCCTTGAGGCTTTCTTCTTCCTTTTTTTTTTTTTTTTTTTTTTTTTTTTTTTTGTACAGGGATTGAACTCAGGACCTTGTGCTCGTGAGGCAGGTGGCGAAACCACTGAGCTAAATCCCCGGCCCTTCTTTTTATTCTGTGCTGCTAGGGATTGACCCCTTCACACTCAGCCCTTTTTTCAATTTTATTTTGAGACAGGGTCTTGCTGAGTCACCAAGTTGCCCAGGCTGGGCTCAAACTTGCCATCTTCCTGCCTCAGCCTCCCAGAGTGCTGGGATGGCAGGCTTGGCTATGGTGCCCCCAGCTCTGGAGCCTGATTCAAATTCCCCGTGTGACGCGGCCACATGCGTGGGCTCCTGGCATGCAGAGACTGCCTGGCCTCTAGGTACAGGAAGCAAAGATGAGCAGGAAGCCCCATGACACAGCCCCAGGGGAAACTGAGTCCTCGCCCGCTTTGCAGGCAGCTCCCTGAAGCACTCCACCACCCTCACCAACCGGCAGCGGGGGAACGAGGTCTCAGCCCTGCCCGCCACCCTGGACTGTGAGTAACGTGGCAGGAGGGCCCGAGAGGAGCAGTTTGGAACAGGGTACACTGAGGCACGGGGAAGCAGTGGGATGGTCCAGACCCTGTCCCTCTGTCCTCAGCGCTGTCCATCCACCAGCTTGCAGCCCAGGGGGAGCTGAGCCAGCTGAAGGAGCACCTGCGGAAAGGTGTGTGCCGCGGGCCCCGGGGCGCCCGTGCCCGCACGTGGGTGCGAGCTGCTCACGTTTGCAGACACCCACCTGTGCCCCCACCTGACCCCAGGCCCTCCCCAGTCCCCGCTCCAGTGACCCTGGGGACAGCGGGCAGGGCTGCAGCCCAGCGATGCCTCCCACCCGCCAGGTGACAACCTCGTCAACAAAGCTGATGAGCGGGGCTTCACTCCGCTCATCTGGGCCTCGGCCTTTGGTGAGATCGAGACAGTCCGCTTCCTCCTGGACTGGGTACGTCCGCTGGGGGACCTCAGGGAGTGGAGGGCGGGGGGCTGCTCTGCCAGAGACCTCCAGGATCCCGGGGGGCCCCATCACCACCCACTCTGCCCCCAGGGTGCTGACCCCCACATCCTGGCCAAGGAGCGGGAGAGTGCCCTGTCTCTGGCCAGCATGGGTGGCTACACGGACATCGTGGGGCTGCTGCTTGAACGCGATGTGGACATCAACATCTACGACTGGGTGAGGTCTCATCCACCCCGGACCCCTTGTAGCCTCCAGCCCTCCACTCCTGCCCTCAGACCTTTCTGGGGCACCTGCTTCGGGTGCTGGGAGAACCAAGGCAGACCTGTCCTCCTTACACCTGATAGAGTTTCCAGTCTGGAGGAGACCAAATCATAAATAGGCAGCCGAGAAGTAGTGAATAGTGCTGTGATGGCAGGCACAAGAGCAGCTGTGAGAGCCCAGAGGCAGCCAAGGGATGCCAGGGAGGGCTTCCTGGAGTGTGAGGCATCTGTGCAGAGACATAGAAGACAGATGGGCCAGACGGCGAGCAGAGAGAGGAGTCCCACACAACTGAAAGCCAGAGGATGAGGCACCAAGAGAAGCGGAAAGTGAGGTGTTTTCTCCTGCCCTCGCCCCACAGAACGGAGGGACGCCACTGCTGTACGCCGTGCGTGGGAACCACGTGAAGTGTGTGGAGGCCTTGCTGGGTGAGTAGGGTCCCCAGGATCTCCAGCTCGCCCCAGAGGAGCCCTGAGTTCGAGGCCTGGGCAGTTGTCACCTACTTTCCTTGGGGTTTGGGAGTGATCAGGCTCGTGTCCAGGGTCCAGCGGGCCGTGGGAAAGCTGCACTTGCATACGAGGGGTCCCCTGGCCCTACTGAGCACCCCAGCCCCACCCCCAGTGCCTGCTCTGCCTTGCAGCCCGAGGTGCAGATCTCACCACGGAGGCTGACTCGGGCTACACCCCGATGGACCTCGCCGTGGCCCTGGGATACCGGAAAGGTGGGCAGCCACAGGCGCCATAGGAGGGGGACCCACAGGGACACGGACTCGGGAGGGCCTCTCCTCTGTAGGGGCGGGTGGTGAGCGGTCAGCAGCACTGTGGGCCGGGCTGGGCACCTGCCATCATTCCGGCTCCGGGCGCTGTGCGAGCACAGAGTGACACAGGAACTGAGAGGCCCGTGTGGACCGAGTGCCTTAGTTCATCTCTGTTGCTACAGAAGGGGGTCTGGGGGCAGCCTAAGTTACAAAGAAAACAGGTTTATGGAGACTGGGAAGTCCAGGATAGGAAGGACCAACAGGCTTAGAAGACACAAAACAGGGGCAGCCTTGCGTTAAAATAACTGCTTTTAGCTGGGTGAGGTGGCACACACTTGTAATTCTAGCACTCAGGAGGCTGAGGCAGGAGGATCACTGCGTCAGTGCACCACACAGTGACTTCAAAGCCACACCGAAGCACACAGCAAGACCCTGTTTCCAAAAACAAAACAAAAAAGCATTTTTACACACCTCATGTGGCGAGGCTGGTGGGACGGGGTAGCTCTCCCCTGGGAGGGGTACGGATCCCCTGGTCTAGAGTGTGCTCTCACTGGACCCAGGGCTGGGGTCCCTCTGTCCTCGGCAGGACACAGCTTCCATTCCCACTCATGGCTGCCCTTTCCCTGTCCCAGTGCAACAGGTGATGGAGAACCACATCCTGAAACTCTTCCAGAGCAGCCCGGGGCCTGTGGGCCCCGAGTGAAGGCACCGGCAGGACTCAGACTCTCAGGGAACAGAAGGGCCGGCCGCACTGGGGCACCCAGACCTGGCTTCCAAGGCAGCTCCTGGACAGGCGGGGAGGGGATCCTCCCAGGGGAACCAATAAATGCTCTGTGCAGAACTCGCTTCCCGAGGGCTCCCTGGAGGTGGTGGCCACCCAGGGCTTCACTCCGCCTTCTCCCCCAGGACCCGCAGGTGGTAGATGACCACGCGGCCAAAGAAGTCGGTGGTGTCCTCAAATGTCACCTTCAGCTGGTCCACCTCAGCCGGGGGGATGGGGAAGGTGTGAGCATGGGCAGTCAAGGCAAACAGTGGCTTTGTGTCCCCACCTGCCCCAGACCCAGGCTCCAGGCCTAGCTGGATGTCGCCAGTGTGCTGGGTGACCCAGGCACACTGGTCATTATTAGTGCTATTTTTCCAGACGGAGGCCTAGAGGTCACTTGTTGAAGGACATTTTCCAGGTTCCCAGTAGGCCCAAAGTTTTTAGAGACTTAGCCCGGTGTGATGCACAACTGTCATTCCAACACTCGGGAGGCTGAGGCAGGAGGGTTGCCAACAGTTGGAGGCCAACTTGGGCTATACAGCAAGACCCTGTCTCAAACAAAACAAAAGCACAGATGGTCCACCTTGCCCCACAGCCAGAGCAGGATATCTGGAGGGAGTTGTCGTCCTTGGGGTAGAAGACTACAATCTTGCTAAGTGCCTCGCCATGCTGTGAACCTGCCACAGAAAACAGGGCCACAGTGCATCCAGGGGACTCCCTCCTGGATGCCCCAGCTCCCAGGCCTCCCCGTACCTTCCAGGCATCCCCGATGGCTGGAGAAGCCGCCCTGGAACTGGATCTGCAGCTGGGAGACACGGACTCGCTGGGGAAACTTGAGTGTCACCCACTGGCAGGGACCCTGGGGGCAGACAGGGAAACTGAGGCCCACGATCACTCTGCATCAGTCCTCCTGACCACCCACGGTGCTCAGGCAGGCTGTGGCTTCACCCACCGGATGGAGGGTCCCGGGAAGGAGCTCACCTGGTCCGAGTTCCAGCACGTCTCCTCATCTTGGTCAAACAGGTGCTTCTTCCCAAACTGCCGAATGTTGCGATTCAGCACCGAGCTCACCCTGCAGGCACGGGGGTCACGATGAGAAGAGGCTGGGAGCAGCTCCCCATCCCCAGCCACGGACCGGACCCCTACCTCACCCTCACCTGCTCTCGGTCTCCGGACAAACCAAAGAGTGGGTCATCGCGGAGCCAAGCCAAGGTGCGGTCGTTCGAGTCTGGCGCCGCCTTGAGGCCTCTTTGACCACAGCCCAGGCCTGCACGTCCCGATCTGGAACTAAGGACCCCAAATGTCACCCTTCACCTGCCCAAGTCCTTCCTACACGTGGCTCTGATCACACCCTGGCTGGAAAGGTTGGAGACAGCGGAACAGCCCAGGGCCGGGCTTGGGAGAAACACACAGAAAAAGGAAAACAGCGTCCCCGCGCGTGGGGCGCCGACCACTCCCGACCCCAGCCTCAGTTTCTCCGCGAAGAACTCTGGCCGCTGAGGACCCAGACCCGGAAGCGCGCAGACAGAACGCATGCGCAAGTGGCACAGGCCCCGCCCCGCCAGGGGCTTGGGCGAGGCTTTGTAGGCCCAGCCCCTTGGCGCCCGCTCCTTAAAGGGCCCGCGTCCTGCGATTGACGTTCTCTTGGAGCTGCGTGAAGGCAAGCAGTGCATGGCCAGGCACTGTCCCTTGGAGTTCGTCGTTATAGTGTATTGGGTTCGAAGTCCCGCAGACTTCCTGTTATTACTGGGAGATATCTGGTGAATCCCTTTCCTGACTGCTAACCCAGCCTGGGATCCTGCACCTGACTGCCTCACGGAGGCCAAAGAAGAGCTGAGGAAGAGGCCAGGATGTTGGATTGTCACAAGTCTCGGCGCGTCCAGACCTCGACCCCGGAGGCCTGGCATCCACATCTGTCTTCCCAGCAGATGCTGTTCAGGGCGTTGGGGAAGGGCCACGTGAAGTGGACTTTGAAGGGTAAACAGGACTTTGCTGGCCCTCAAAGCCATAGGTAGCCCACTAAACGCTTGTGCCCAGCCCTATGCGGGTGCATGCTGGGCTGCGAGAGCCTCAGTTCCAGCCTCATTTTAGGGGAGCCCCAATCTGGACCAGTATCACGGGGTGGCGGGGCAGGGATGTGGGGAACAGGGGCTCTGCCTGGAGGGGCCCTGAGGGGAGGACTGTGGGGTGGGGAGTGTGTTCCAGGAAGAAGGAAGGGCACAAAGGGAAATACGGGGCTTCCGTGCCACAGCCACAGCTGGCAGGAGGCACTGGGTCCTGGCTTTAGTGAAGGCCTGGGGCCAGCCGCTCGATCTGAGGGCTAGGCAGTGGCCCCTGGCATCCCCCCAGCGTTGTCATAAGCCCGCCCCGGAAGGGTAGGCTGGCAGGGAAACCGGGTTGCCAGTGGGAGAGCTGCCCCGCCAGCCACTGCCTGCCAGGACTTCCTGCCTTGGCTTCCAGCTGGTGCCGTCCAGACTGGTCCCAGGGTAGGGAGGTGGAGCCCAAAGGAGACTCCCCACCCCATCCTCACTGGAAGTTAGGAAACGGCTCCAGCTGGAGGCCAGTGCGTTAAAACCTTGTCCGGCTGAGGCCGGTGACCTTGGGCAGGTAGCCCTCTCTGAGTCTCGTTCCTGCCCTGGGACAGGAGAAAGGGTACAGTGGGTAGAGTTCCTGACATGGAACCACAGTGCCCAGCATGCTTTGGGAGCTCACCTGCTGTCTGACTCCAGCTCCTCACACCTCCTGCTGGGCTGTGCCGGTCTCCTCCCCACACCCCCCCACCATAGCGGACTCAGGGACTTGGCTCAGTCCGCCAGGGAGGGGATGCCCCATATTCCCCCCACCATGGCCCTGGCCAGGGGCCACCTCGCCCACTGGGACAAGGCCAGCTTCTTGCCACTGTCTTCCCACCTCCTCACCCTGCCGGTGCCTGGCATGAAAGAGGCCCTGTTTCTCCAGGGAATTAGCAGCTCTGGGTTCCAGCAAGGCAGCCAAGAGTAGCCCATTCATCCACTAGAGCGAGGAGGGATACTGGCTCCTTGCCTCCCTCACCCCCTGCCCCAGGGAGGGGGCAGGGGGAGCTCTAGAACATCCAAGAACAGCTCCCCTGGTTCTCTGGGGGAAACTGAGTCACCAGAAAGCCAAGCCACTTGGCCAAAGTAGGTGTGGTAGCGCACGCCTTTAATCCCAGCACTTGGGAGTCTGAGGCAGGAGGATTGATGCAAGTTCCAGGCCAGCCTCGCTACTAGTGAGACTCTGTGTAAAAAAAAAAAAAAACAACAAAAAAACCAACATTTAACTGAGCTTCCTGGAGGGACCAGCATGCCCATCTGAGTCCTCCTTTCTGTACTGAGTTCTCCCTGTTTCAGGGGAAGCATTGAGGGCACAGAGAGGGTTGGAGATTTCCTGGTCACACAGCAAGTTTGATTTTGCAGGGACAGTCTCCATGCCAGCCACTTCCTGAGGCAGCCTGGCCACTAAGGACATGAGGGCCACGAGTATCCTGGAGCAGCACAGGGCAGGGGCCTCTTTTCCTGGCCTTGGTTTGTCCCCCCCGGGGGAGGGTGTGATGAGATCAAAGGCCAGACACCGGCCACCTCAGCAGGACCATTGAGCTGTTCCTGCCAAGTCCAGGGGAGGCATCGCCCTGCCCAGGCCAGCGCAGGGGGAGGCAGGCGTGGGGCCATGCTGGAGAGGACCAAGTGGCTCGTGACTCAGGTGGCTGGGGAGAGGGGCTGGCCCAGATATTACCTGGGAGGCTGTGTCGGGTGCTGGTGACACTCGGCCTGTGGGCGTGTCCGCGGGTGTGAGCAGAGCATGGTGAGTGTGGGCTGACTGTGAAGGGTCTCTAGGTGCAGCCAGGCTCACAGCTGTGGCTCGTGTGTGCCCAGGATGGCCGTGCGTGGGCAGAGGTGGGTGTGCCCGGCTGGGTATGGCCATGGGTGGCTAAGGGCCTATCGCCGCGACTGGTGGCTGGTGGCAGTGGGTCTGACTCCGTGTGTCACCTTGGGTGGGTTCTGAGGCACTTTGGGGGACGCCGTCTGCCCTGGGACCCTGCTCCCCACGAAGGCCTCCCTCGGGCCCCTCCCCCACGCTTCCCCCTGGCCGGGCCCCAGAATGGGGGACAGAGAAGGCGCTGGGCTGGGGGTGGCTCAGTCCCAGGATGGGCCTATAAATAGCTCTTTGAGCCCCACAGATTCCCAGGCAAGGTTGCCCCATTCAAGGCCCCGGCAACGGCCGCCCTGGGCCCTGGGCCAGCCCCTCCCAGCCCAGCCTTAGCACTGGCCTGGGCCCTGGGGGGTGGGGGTGAGGAAGGGGAGCAGGAGGAGTTGGGGGGGTCACCTGCAGCTCTCCGGTCATACATCTGGGCTCCCATCTGGTCCCCACCCCTGCTGTGTGCTCTCCTCTCCCCATCCTCAGTTTACCCAGTAACCTCTGAAATAGGCATCGTTGCCATAGCAATGCACACATAAAGTTTTACTTCTTGTTCATTCTCCTAGCAGCCGGTAACTCTGGGAGCAGTAACTGTCCCCAGCATCAGTGGGGAAACAGAGGCACAGGGAGACACCATGTGGGTCTGGAGGGGGTGTGAACCCCCCGGATGCTGAGCCGCTTGCTGGGCTCCACGCATGTGCCTCACACATGCACGCTCAGCCACCGCCCCCTCCCTCAGCCGGCCTCCGCCACAGGCCGGGACGTGGCTGTCACCCGCAGGCACACACCAGTCAGGCCCCTCACTGCCGTCGAGGAGGTCCGTGTGGCATGCCTCCCCACGGTGCCACCCTCTGGCTGGGCCCTTGCTCCCCCGGGCTCCTCCTCCAGCCCCCATGCAGACCTTACCTCCCTCTTTGTTCTATTTTTTAAGACAGGGTCTCACTATGCAGCCCAGGATGGCCTTCGACTTTCCACGATCCTGCTTCAGCCTTCTGAGTGCTGAAGTACAGATGTGTGCCGCCACGGTGAGCTATTTTTCGTTTTTGTTTTTGCTTTTTTGCAGAGCTGGAATTGGAATTTGGGACCTTGTACTTGCTTGGTAAGCATTCTGTCACTGAGCCACACTCCCGGCCCTCTATTGTGTTTATTTATTTGATACTAGGAATCCAGTTCCGGACCTTGTGCTTGCGAGGCAGATGGCGGCACCATTGAGCTAAATCCTCAGCCCCCCTCTATTTTATTTTGAAAAAGGGTCTCACTGAGTCTGCCCAGGCTCAAACTTGTGATCCTCCTGCCTCAGCCTCCCAAGGAGCTGGGGTCACAAGCACATACTCCTCTCTTTGATAATCCGGGGAGACTGTCTTGCCTCTCTCACCCCATTTGTGTGTTTTTCCCCAAGAGAGTTTCCCCAGAGAAACTCGAAGAAAAAGCAGGTGGAGTGTTTTGGTGCTGGAGACAGAGCCCAGGCATCATGAATGCTGAACACACTCTGTCTCGCTGAGCTCCACCTACAGCCCCAGGTTTACCATTTTCAAGTGTGCAATTCAGGGTGGTTGGGTACACTTGCATTATTGTGCCACTGCCACCTCTGTCTGGTTCAGAACAATGCCTTCACCCCAGAAGGCATCCCGGTGCCTGTGAGCTCCCTTCCCCCAGCCCCAGCAGCCACCAATCCAGTCTCTGAACTCATGTGTTTGTCTCTGCCAGTATATGTGCCTTCAGTGATTATCCCCCTTGTGGCGTAGGTGAGACCTGTGCTCATTTTTAACGGTTGGATAATATTCCATTGTACAGAACCAGACTTTTTTTTTTAACTACCTTACTTTGAGACAGGGTCTCACTGTGTAGCCCCAGCTGCCCTGGAACTGAAGGCAATCATCTTGCCTCAGCCTCCTGAGTGCTGAGATCACTGGTGGGCATCACCACACCCAATATGGATCAATGGTTCTGCTGCCTGCCTCACCAGTGCAAGGTCCCGAGTTCGATCCCTGGTACCAAAAACAAAAACAAAAACGGGCAGAGTGAAGACTGAATGAACGAATGGATTCCACCAACTGGACGCCAGGCCAGGGCACACCCGCGCTCCGACCCTGCCGTGGGACCAAGGAACAGTTTTGCCCTTTCTTAGCTGTGGCCACAGTGGCTTCTACCTTGAGCCTTAGAGAGTCTGTCGGGCCCGGGTTGAAATCCTAGCTCTTCCCTCCTCTCCGTGTGACCTTGAAAAGCAACTTTGCCTCCACAGCCTCAGTTTCCCCACCTATAAAACGGGGGCACGCCCCCTCTTGGGAAGCGCTTGGGAATGTTTAAAGGGGTCCCTGGGGCAAAGAGAACGGGGGAAGCCGGGTGCAGGCTCCCCGGGAGGAGGCGCCCTGCTGGAAAGCAGTGGGGTCTCGGCGGGGAGCCCCCTCCCTCGTGCGC
>NW_022900949.1:2271737-2274330 GCF_012274545.1 Fukomys damarensis
AGGAGCCAGGTGTGGGGGGCTCCGCCGTGGGCAGGGGCAGCGCTCGGGGAGGAGGTCGCGGGGCAGACAGGCTCTGGGTTTGGGGAGGGGGCCTGGGGTGAGGGTTGAGTGCGAAGCCCCCCAGGATGGGGAGAGGAGTGGGGGAGGGGAACCTCGCTTTGGGGAGGGATCGCGGATGGGGAGGGGACAAGAGGCTGTGGAGAGGAAACGCTCTTGGGGGGAGACACCCTCACAGTGGGGAGGGGTCCAGGCTGGGGCCGGATTTTAGGATTAGGGAGGAGGCACTTGGAAGCAGGGCTAGGGGAGGGGCACCCCGAGTTTGGACAGAAGAGGAGGACGCCCAGGGGCTGAATAGAGGACTCTGAAGAAGAGCACCCCTGTATATGAGCTGAGGCACCCCAGGATTTTAAGTGGGATTCCCAATTTGCAATGGAGGGAGGGTTCCGGGCTGGACTGCAGTGAGGAGGGGGCCCCCAGATCATTCTGAGCCCGGTAGAAGGGGTTCTGCCCTGAGAGCGATGGCTCCGGGCAAGGGAAGCTGGCCGTGTCCTGGTCCTTCTGGGTTAGGTCTTGTCACCATGTCCTCGCTCAGGAGGAGGCTCTAGGGGCCCCATCCCAAGGGTGCCCCCATTTTCTCCATGGATCTGGAGTTGGGGTGCTCTCCCTTCTCCCAGAGAGCCACTCTGGGCACCCCAGGAAAATGCTGGGGGGGTGTCTTGAGAGTTCCCAGTCATCGATCCCCGGAACCTGTGAGGCACACCAGCCCCACGACACCCCCCACATCCTCCCAGCTTGACACAGACCCCTGCCTCACCTCCTCGGTTCCATCTCCGTGTAGAGATGTGTGGGGAAGCCTGGCGGGGTGTGGGGGCACAGGTGCTGGAAGTAGGGGGCTGGGACCCCAGGCCCAGCCTGGGTGGGAGGGACCCCATCCCTGCACGCGGGCTTTGTTCCGTCCAGCGGCATCAGCGGGGAACGCCAGGCTGAGGAGAGTTGGCAGTGGCCCAGCAGGGGGCATGAGGCTGGGGTGGCAGGGGAGGACTCGGGGATGGGGTGAGGGGGCTGGGTGCACTGTGAGACCCCCGGAACCTCCACCCTCAGCAGCCCTTGGACATCCCCCAAAAGAAGGTCTCCCGGCTTTGTGTGTCTGCAGGAGGCAGAGGACAGGGTAGGTGCCCCGCGGGTTGGGGTCCCCGTGAATCCAGTATGACTGTGCTCGGTGTCTTTGTCAGAAACTTGTGCCAGTACACATCAGTCCTCGCCGGGCTGTGCGGGGACCAGCAGGGTAGGGTGTGTGGGTGTGGGTGGGGAATGGGCTCCGGCGCGATCCGCTTGCCGAGGGGCTTCTTGGGGAGTCAGAGCGTGCACCGAGCCTTTGTGTGGAGGACGTGCCGCCTGCCTGGCCGGTGCCCACCTTCTGCCCTTTGTTAGTAACCCCGGAGTCTGTGTCTCCCGGGTCTGTGTCCGGGTGTGTGGCTGCGTGTGTGTGGCAGAGCTGGTCTCCATGCGGTTGGACACTGAGGGTGCATGGGGTGTGGGGCTGCGTGCAAAGTTGGGGAGCCCGCGTGGGCTGGGTTGAAGTCCCCCAAAGGGGCCTGGCTGCCTTTCTCCTCCAGTGCCTTCCATGGCCACTCACAAGCTCACACGCACACCTTGTCTCCCGGCCCAGAAGCACACGTGTGTGTGCGTGGCCCTTGCTGAGGGGCACTGGGATCTGCACACTCAGGCATCACACCAGGTCCCTTACCATCCACCTCGTGCACGGGGCTGTCTTGAGCTGGTGCTCACACGCACACACACACACTCGATGTCCACACACCCAGCACCCAGCCACGAGCACTCCTGGGGGAAAAACACACAGAAGTGCCTGACCGCTCCCCGCACTTGGGGTCCGCACACCCGGCCTCACGCAGATCTCGTGGCCTCCCCTCCCCCAGCGCCCTGCAGGCCCCTGCTTGCATATGCATGACGTTCATGCATCATTCATGAGGGGACGGCCCCAGACAGCTGTGTAAATGCTCACCTCTGGCGGCCCGGGGAGGAGGTATTTTAAGAAGTGTGTGGGTGTGTGAGGGTGTGATTGGAAGGCAGGGAGTGTGCACCTGAAGCTGTCTGGCACCATGTTGGACCACCGCAGTGTATTTTTAGTGTGTGCACGAGACTTTGTGTACAAAGAGCTGTTTTTAAATTTAGCATATCTAGGGCTTCCCAAGTCGTAGCTCGCTGAATCCTTGCGATACCTTCGTGAGATGCGTGGCACAGATGGGTAAACTGAGAGGCCGAGCCTTCGCCAGCCTGTTCGTGTGGAGCAGAATCCTTCTTGAGGCCAGATCATTTGGACGGGATCCGAGCACTTGAACCTGGGGCTTGTGCTTGAGAGAAAGGGAATCTGAGGGTTTCCCCACCTTGCCGGGGCAGCACAGCTGTCGGGCTACCCCACACTTGTTGGGTCTCCGAGGGGTTTACGTGCCCGGCCTCCACATCTGCCCGCTGTGCAGCTGCGGTGCAGCGCCGTCCTCTCTGAGCCCCGAGGCGCTGCAAGCAGGCAGGAGGCCGGGCCTGAGCAGGTGGGCAGCGCCGTCCACTTCAGCAC
>NW_022900949.1:2274505-2280277 GCF_012274545.1 Fukomys damarensis
CCCGAAAACTCCGCTCCCGGACTGCACCCGCAACCCCGTCCTGGAGCTGTTCTGTAAATAGGGGCGTGGTGCGAGGGCTGGTTTTTATAGGGTGCTCATTTCCTGTCGTCCCCGCCTCCTGAGCCCTGGCCAGCGGTGGGGACCCACGATGGGGGGGCTTTGGGGAGGCCGCCACCCAGTGCTGTGTCGCCCTGATGGCGAAGGAGTTAGTGAGCTCCTTTGAACCCCGGTCCCCATCCGCCTACTGCCTGTGGGCATGGGGAGCAGCCTCTCCAGACTGGGAGAAGCCAGCTGAGGGCTGTAGCGGGCAGGGGTGAGGTTCTTTCTTCCAGCTGGGACTTGGCAGCTCCTCACATACCCCAGAAACCAAGAATAGAATCTCGGTGATGACCAAATCCTGGAACCAACACTGGGAATGGTGTCAGTCAGCAAACCCAGATGAAAGGTGCTGGGGACTTGGGGCCGTGAGGACCAGGGCTGGCTGCTGTCTCTGTGAGCCCCCGATCTGATAGGGGAGGCTGACTCCAAAACTGGGATTTCAGTCTTGCCTATTAAACTCAATAATGATATTAGCAGCAGCTAAAATGTACTTCCTCATGCCGCGCAGTTCCAAGCATTTTATGTATTTATTGGCTCATCTGTCCCTTCCAAGCCTCTGATGCTGTCCTCATCTGACCCACAAAGGAAGGGAGGCCCAGAAAGGTTGAGCTACTTGCCCAAGGTCCCACAGCAAGGGACAGATAGAGGGCTAAATCCGGGTTTGATTCGAATTCCCTGCCTGGATTCCGAAGCCAGATGGCACTGGGTTCAAATCCAGCCTTAATTCTCTCTCTCTCTCTCTCTCTCTCTCTCTCTCTCTCTCTCTCTCTCTCTCTCTCAAGGCGAGAGCTCTCGCTCCAAATCCAGCCTTATTTCTCTCTCTCTCTCTCTCTCTCTCTCTCTCTCTCTCTCTCTCTCTCTCTGTCTCCCTCTCTGACCGGCGTCTCACTGGTGGCTCTGAGCTCAGTTTGTGAACTGTGGAGTGAAGGCGTTCAGCCCTTAAATTTGTGTGTCTGGGAAACTCAGCTGTGACTCGTTCTCCCTCCTGCATTTCTTCCAGCTGCAGGATGGGGGCTACATCCGTCTGGGCCTTGGGCCTCCTGATGCTACCAATGCTGCTGCTGGTGGCCGGGGACCAGGGTGAGTTGGCTTGTGAGGGAGGGTTGCTTTTCACTCTGCAGCAGCCGCCCAGGCCCAGGGGTGACAAGATGGGGATTTTTCATTCCGGCGCTTCTCTTGCTGATCCACTGGCTCAGGGTAGACTATGAAACAAGAATAGATGAAAAAGGCCTTTGAACAGCCAAATGAGAATAAGATACCTAAGAGGTTATTTTTACGCATTACCAGCAGAAGCTGGAGGTTCCCGCCTCTCACTGTTTTGCTGAAATGAACTGAAAAGAGAAAGGGAAATAGTGTGGAGATTGATTAATGATGTCTGCCACGGGTGGGGCAAGGGAAACGGAGATCCATGTGCCTCTCCTGATTCCCAGGGACTTGAGAAATACCTCACTGATTTCCTGGGTGACTGTAGATAAGCACAAGTACCCCCTGAGCCTTAGTTTCCTCCATTCCCCCAAGGGAAGACAGACATTGCTACCTCCACAGAAGTTTATGAGGATTCAATGTGCTGATTCCTATAAAGTATTAGAAAGAGTGGATTCCCAATGATGGCTACCTGCTGTTTAACTCCTGAGGAAACTCAGGCCCAGAGAAGGAAAGTGACTTTCCCAGGGTCACAAGGCAAGTCAGTGGTGGGTCAAATCCTCATTCCTGCCCCGGTGTGGTGCTTGCCTGGGATCCTAGCACTCTGGGAGACTGAGGCAGGAGGATCACATTGTCCCCTGCTGGTGCTTGCCTCTGACTCAGGCCTCTCTGCCTTCTCCACCCAGGGACACAGGACACCACCATGGCCGCCACTGAGAAGGGGCTACACGTGCAGAAGGTGGGCTCGGGTCCTGTGCGGGCGGCACTGGCAGAGCTGGTGGCCCTGCCCTGCCTCTTCACCTTACAGCCTCGGCCAGGGATGGCCCGGGACAGCCCCCGGATCAAGTGGACCAAGGTGCGGGCAGCATCGGGCCAGCGACAGGACGCGCCCATCTTGGTGGCCAAGGACAGCGTGGTGCGGGTGGCCAAGGACTGGCAAGGGCGCGTGTCCCTGCCCGCCTACCCCCATCACCGTGCCAATGCCACGCTGCTGCTGGGGCCTCTGAGGGCCAGTGACTCCGGGCTGTACCGCTGCCAGGTGGTGCGGGGCATCGAGGATGAGCAGGACCTGGTGCCCCTGGAGGTGACGGGTGAGTGGGGGGCTGGGGGGCACTGCTGGGAGCAGAGCTGAGCCCACGGAGAAATACAAATCGTTCCCTCTAGCCAGGCTGCTGGGCACACCTATTATCTGCACTCTGGAAGGCTGAAGCAGGAGGATTGAAAGCTCCAACCCAGTACGGACAAATTTGTGACTTAGCAAGACCCTTTCTCAAGGTTTAAAACTTTAGCCAGGTGTGGTGGCACACGCTTGTACTCCAAGCACTCAGGAGCCTGAGGCAGGAAGATCCCTACAAGTCTGAGGCCAGCCTAGATTATTACATAGTGAGTTCAAGGTCAGCCTGCACTGCACAGTAAAACGCTGTCTCAAAAAAAAAAAAAAAAAGAGAGAGAGAATTTTAAAAAATTTAACAAGGTGGCCAACATATCCATCAGCAGATGAGTGGATAAAGAAAATGGCCTGTCTCACAAGCGCAAGGTCCTGAGTTCAATCCCCAGTACCAAAATAAAATAAAGTAAATAATAATAAAAAAGAAAGAAAAGAAAATGGCATTTACGCACAACGGAGGACTACGCGGCCCTAAAGGATGGGTTTGAGTCATGTGTAGGAAAACGGATGCACCTGGTGACCATAATTTCAGTGAAGTAAACCAGACACGCAAGCTTACACATTCCAGGGTTTCTTTGATATGAAGAAGTCAAAATATAAATAAAGAGCAAAGTAAAAGACAGATGTAAGGCAACAGGGAGATGGATCTTTTGCAAATGGGAGGGGAACCAAGAGATGGAGGGAGAAGGAGGGAAGGGAGGGAGAGGGGAAAGTAAAGAGAATTGAGATGTGTTCTGCACGTTTGCTAACTCGTGGTGAACGTGACCATTATGGACTACAGACGCGTAGGAATAGACATCAAAAAATGTGAGGGCTGGGGTGTAACTCTGTGTGAAGGCCCTGGGTTTAATCCATAATACTGCAAGAAGAGAAAAGAAAAAAGCTCTCCCTGGATTTCCCAGGAGTCAGGAGGAAGTCTCCATGGCGACCGTCCTGTGCTTGACACCTTTCCTCTTGGCCAGGAGGGGGCAGCTGTGGGCTCAGGACCCCCAGTCAGGATTGTGTGACCTGTGTCCTGGGTGTGTGTTTGTGTGTGTGTGTGTGTGTGTGTGTGTGTGTGTGTGTGTGTTGCAGGAGACAGAACCCAGGGCCTTCGCTCTTCTTTGGAGTTTCTTTTGTGGTTACCTCATTTTGCACAGTACAAAGAATATTAGCTTTTGATTTAAAATACAAGTTTCGCTTTAAAATACATTTATTTAAGCTCTTTAAAAGGAAGGCTATTTTTAAAAAGTAAGTAGATACAACAAAGTAAGTAGATTAAAATATATATTAGATAAATAACAGTTCTTTAATACCTGTTTAAGGGCTGGGGATTTAGCTCAGTGATTCCACTGACTGCCTCGCAAGCACAAGGTCCCGAGTTCAATCCCCTGGTCCCAAAAGAAAAGGAAAAAATACCTGTTTAAACAACACCTTTATTAAATTCTTTCTGTAGAAATAGCCCAGATAGCTTCTGTTTTCCTAACTGGTTAAAGAGGGATCTTTGACTTTTTTTGTTTGTTTGCTTTTTTTGTTTTTGTTTTGGAGACAGTCTCCATATTTAGTCCAGGCTGGCCTTGAACTCACAGTGAGCCTCCTGCCTCAGCCTTCTGAGTGCAGGGAGTATGGTTGTGCACCATCACTTCCTGCCTTATTTTTAGTTTTGATTGACACCTAATAATTCTATGTATTTATGAGGTATGGTGTGATGCTTTGATACCTATATATATTGTGTAATGATCAAATCATGGTAATTTAGCTATCCTTGAATATGTATCACTTTTTGTGGTGACAACATTCAAAATCCCCCCTTCTGGGCTGGGGATTTAGCTCAGTGGTTCCGCCGCCTGCCTAGCAAGCACAATGCCCGAGTTTGATCCCTGGTATAAAAAAAACCCTCCCTTCTAGCTGGGCATGGTGGTACACACCTGTGATCTCAGCACTCAGAAGGCTGAGGCAGGAGGCTCACTGTGAGTTCAGACTCCGCCTAGACCACACAACAAGACTCCATCTTTAAAAAAAAAAAAAATGCCTCCTTTCTCCAAACCCTGGAAAAAATTGATCAGTGGTAAAGGAAGTGAATCAGCCTAAAGTTTACTGAGCACCTATCACGAGCTGCCTGCTGCAGAGGTTATAACCCCCTCCAAGGATCCCTGGTGGGACAAGATGCAACAAAGTGCCCAATTCCTTTGTCCTCTTCAGGCATTTCCTTCACCTTTAAATGAGAATTTGAAGCCAAGTGTGGTGGTGCACCCTTGTAATCCCAGCCACTTGGGAGGCCAAGGCAGGAGAATCCCAAATTGAAGGCCAGCCTGGGCAATTTAGTGAGAGCTGGGCAGAGATCCTCCTGCCTCAGCCTCCTGAATGCTGGATAGCAGGTCTATCATGGTCAGGCATGGAAGGCCTGTCCTTCTGCAGGAGTGAGGTTGTTCTGGAAGATTCTGGCATAGATGACTTCCCCTGCACCCTGGATGTTCCTGCACAGGTGTTGTGTTTCACTACCGTGCTGCCCGGGACCGCTACGCCCTGACTTTCACCGAGGCCCAGGAGGCCTGCAGGCTCAGCTCTGCCACCATTGCGGCCCCGCGGCACCTGCAGGCGGCCTTCGAGGACGGCTTTGACAACTGCGATGCAGGCTGGCTCTCTGACCGCACTGTCCGGTGAGGGGGTGCCCAGGGTAGGGAGATCAGTGCCAGCCCTGGGGAGGGAGGCTGGGCGGGCTTCAGGAGCACGCACCTGAGGGCCCCCTGTACCCAGGTACCCCATCACCCAGTCCCGACCTGGCTGCTATGGCGACCGCAGCAGCCTTCCAGGGGTGCGCAGCTATGGGCGGCGAGACCCCCAGGAACTCTACGATGTGTACTGCTTTGCCCGTGAGTTGGGGGGTAAGTCGGGCCGCCAAGACCAGGCCGCCACCTCCCCTTGTCTCTGTCACTCTCCCTACTCCTTTATGTCCCCGAGTTCCTTTTTGTTTTTGTTTTTGCAGACAGGGACTCTCAATGTAGTTTTGGCTGGTCTTGAACTCGCAGCCATCCTCCCGCCTCAGCCTCTCTAGTGCTGGGATCACAGGCGTGCGCCACCTCAGCCGGCCTGTCCCCAAGTTCCTAAGCCTCCTGCCCAGCTGAGCTGCAGTCTAGAGCTGTCCCCAGCCCTCCTCGAGCCCTTGTGCCCGCCCTGTCCTCTGACCCTCTCCAGACCCCGATTTGCCCGGGGCTTGCGTTACCCCCTCACGGGTGCTTTGCGCTGTGACAGCGACGCTGGCCACGCACAGAAGCTGGGGTGGCCACACCTGTCGGGCTGGACCTTGTTCCCGGACTCTAGGGACTGTCGCCTGATCCCTGCCCGCCCCTTCCCGCAGGCGAGGTCTTCTACGTGGGCCCGGC
>NW_022900949.1:2280713-2284232 GCF_012274545.1 Fukomys damarensis
CCTTATCGGAGGCCCCGCCCCACCGGCTCTGCGCCCCAGGGAGAGGCCTTGTAGTAAGCCACGCACCCAAAGTGAAGGCCACGCCCCGGGGAAGTACTCTCCTTAGGAGCCCCGCCCTGGAGGATAGACGCTGACCCCCAGAGGGTGTAGATCCGGTGGGGAGAAATCGCGTTTTACAGGCTGGGCTCCCTTCCCTGAGGTTCTGAGGTTCCGTAACCCTAAAGCACGCTTGTGAGAGAAGCAGATAACTCCTGCGGCCACGCCCACGGCCACAGCCCTGGCAGGGGCGGTGCTTTGGTTGGCTCTGTGAGGCCGGCCTTTCTGGGGTGTGGGGCAGCCTCCGAAGGCGCAAGCCGCAATCCCAAGGGGCAAATCCTTGGCGCGAGCTGCCCAGCCCTGCATGGATATAAAGAAGGCTTGGTGGGGATCTCGCCCGTGGGGCGCCTCCTGCCCCCAGGGACTCCAGTCTGCAGTCTGGGTCCCTACAGTCTCCCCTGGCCCCGTGAGAACTGGACACTGCCCGGCCTTGCTGCTAGCCAGGCTCTCTCCTGAGTCCTCCTCCGGGCTTGCTGACCTCGCCCTTCTCCCTGGCAAACCCTCGGCCTGACACCGCCTCTCCGCACTCCTTAGCGCATCACCCCACGCCACAGCACGGAGACCCGGAGACCCCGTCCTCTGGGGACGAAGGGGAGATCCTGTCGGCAGAGGGGCCCCCAGGCCGGGCCCAGGAGCCCGGCCTGGGGGAGCAGGAGCCTCTGCTGTCCAGTGGGGATGAAGAGCCTCTGATCCCGGCAGAGGAACAAGCGTTTCAGGAGACCCCCAGCACCACCCCCGGCTACCCCCCTGGGGACATGTGGCTGAGCACGGTGGCCCCCAGTCCCAGCAGCACCGGGACAGGCACCGTGGCGACTGCATCCGTGGAGGAAGCCTCCGCAGGGCCCATGCCTCGGAGGAGGGGACGTTTCAAGGGGTTGAATGGCCGCCACTTCCTGCAACAAGAGCCCAACACCCGAGGGCTGGGGGGAACCAGCGCCCCACCACTGCCCCTGGAGGCTGCCGGGAACCACGTGGAGCACCCTTCGGTGACAGAGGCCTCGGGGAGCGGCCGGAGTGGGGGTCCCTGGGCCATTCTGACCAACGAGGTGGACATACCTGGTGCAGGTGAGCCTGGTGGTGCCGGTGGGGTTTCGGGGGTCTGCGGGCAGAGAGAGCAGACCCAGCTGTCCTCAGGACAGGGGAGGGGGCCCACAGAAGTCCCTTGGCCTCAGCCCTGGGGCACAGAGCTCAGCAGCTGCTGTGATCCACTGGCTATAAATCCCATCCGTGTGTTGATGTTGTTGCAGGTCCCCCTGGTGGCAGGAGCCCCGCAAAGCCCTGGCTGTGGCCCCCCACTGAGACAGCATCGGGCACCCCAGTACCCAGCAGCATGCTCGACCTGAGGCGAGAAGACACGGAGGGCCCTGCTGCACAGCCAGCCATGCCACACCTGGCCTGGCCCCCCTCGGAGCCCACGGTCCCAGCCCCTGGTGACCCAGAGGGCCCCAGCACTGTCCCCCGGGGGCCACCTGCTGTGTTCACATCCCCGGACCGGCCCATCGCGGCCATGCTGCGTGCCCCCCAAACGAGGCTCCCGTCACCCTCTCTGCCCATCCCCACTGAAGCTGTGACCTCTGCCCTCCCCTCTCTAGCCTCAGAGATCGGGGTGCATTCCCTGTCCCCCTCCTGGGGCCCAACAGGACAGGGTGGCGAGGCCCCTGCTGTGACACTGGGCGGAGCAGGGAGTCCCAGGCTCCCCTCATGGGCAGCCACAGACACCCAAGCTGGAACCCACCCTAACTCCCCTGGAGCAGGGGCCGTTGGAGAAATTGGGGCAACCAGCCCCGCTGAGCCCAGCAGAGCTGAGTCCCCCAGCCCCAGCCCGTGGGTCTCTGTGGACAGGAACGTGGTGGTCACTCTTGTCCCCACAGAACACGTGAGCATCAGTGGCACCTTTGGGTTTGGGTCTGGGGTCCCCGGAAGAGCAGGAAGTCCTACTTCCAGCCTGCAGGCCACTGCAGTGCAGGACACCTGGTCCTCACCTCCTAGCGCGAGCCTGGACGCTCGCCCCCCGTCGGTACCTTCAGGCAACCCTGGGGGCTCCCCAGGTTTGAGGCTCCAGGCCGCTGCAGCTCCTGTGGAGTCCACGGCCACGCCGGTGCCCCGGGAGGCTGGCAGAGTCTGGGCACCCGGGCCTCACGTGGCTGGAGGCACCCAGAGCCCCACCTCTCCCCCTCTGGTGACTGTGGACCTAGGCACGGTGATGTCCCTCACACCCCTGGGCCAGGTGACCGGAGCTGGGGCTGTGGCCATATCTGCACAGTCCTCAAGCTCCCAACCCCACCCAGAGCCAGAGGGCCAGCTGGTGGCTGAGGGAACACGGGGACCTCCAGCCCCTCTGCTTCCGGACGCCCCCCTGGGGAAGCCAGCCCTCCCCCCTTGGACAACTGCTATGTCCGGAGTGGATGAGGTTGCCTCACTTTCCTCGGGGGAGCCCACTGTGGCGTGGGACGCCCCTGGCACTTTACTGCCCGTCCCCCTGGGGACGGAGGAGTCCGAGCTGGAGGTGCTGGCGGGAAGCCCAGGCCTGGAGGGCTTCTGGGAGGAGGCAGCGGCAAGCGGAGAGGAGCCAGCCCTGCCAGAGATGCCTGAGAACAGGACTGCAGAGGACGGTAGGTTCCGGTCCTGCGTGGCAGCCTGGGTGGCAAGGGCTTGGGGACCACACCTGGGGAGCCCAGAGCAGAGAGGATGGGCCTTTGCATGTAGCTGCATCCCCAATCCTTCGGCTATTTTAAAAATTTAAAGCAGGGTCTTGCTAAACTGCCCAGGCTGGGCTCGGACTTGTGATCCTCCTGCCTCAGCCTCCCCAATAACAGGAATGATAGGTGTGCACCACATGCCTGGCTCACTTGCTTCTTTTTTGAAGGCAAAGTGTCTCCGTGACAGAGTGGCCCCTCTGTCAGCAAAATCTACTAGTATCTGCTCTCGTCTGTGCCTCACTGGTTCCAAGCGCTGAACGAGAATGACCTTGGTAATCCTTAGAGTGTCCTTGTGAGGCAAGTTCTCACTGTACAGACGGGGAGACTGAGGCACAGGGAGGCCAGGTGGGGTGTGCAGTGCTGGGGCGACGGAAAGCCGGGTTTCTGTCCCAGCTGCCAGCCAGGACGACGCTAAGGAGGCTGGTGGGGCGGAATTCCTGTGGGTAGAGAAGTTCCTGTCCTCTTGGGGCGGCCCTGCGGCTCTGCAGGGGGGGCAGGAGGTGCAGGCGCAGTAGTGGGGGGTGGGGCTCGGTGCCCCAGGAGAGCGGGGCTGGGCGGCCTCGACCTCCGTAGGCCTCCAGGCTGCAGACCAGCAGCGTCCTCAGGGAGGCGGGCAGTGCCAGGGGACACCCAGGCGCCTCCCCACCCTCTTCTTGAGCCAAAATGCTAATGAAGCCCGAAATAGACCCAGCACCCGCGGGCGACTGAGTCACCGCCAGCCCGT
>NW_022900949.1:2284321-2289686 GCF_012274545.1 Fukomys damarensis
CCAGGCTGTGCAGGGGCTGGTGTCGCCCTGGCCCCGCCCTGGGTCGGGCTGCAGGCTCCGCAAGGCGGGGGGCTGGGACCCCTGCTCAGCCCTGTTTACTGTGCGCTGGCGGCCACAGCGCGTTTTCTGCGCCCTCGCCCTGGCATGTGGTGCGTTCCACAGAGGAACTGCGTGTTTTACTTTTATTTCGTTTTAATTAATTTAAGCGTGGATGGCTGTATGTGGTCGCCATATGGAACTCCAGTGCTCCAGGGAGAGATGTGGCCAGGAGACGATACTCATAATTTTAAAAGGACATTCTATTGGAGCCGGTCTCGGTGCCACATGCCTGTCATCCCAGCACTCTGGGAGGCTGAGGCAGGAGGGTCACAGTTTTGATCCCAGCCTGGGCACTTAGTGAGAACATCTCAAAATACAAATAAAAAAGGCTGGGTATGGAGCTTATTGGTGAATCCTTGCCTAGCATGTGCAAAGCCCTGGGTTCCATACTCAGGACTACAAAAGATAAAAATTAAATACTGAACCATTGGGTCGGGGATTTAGCTCAGTGGCACAGAACCTGCCTGACAAGCGCTAGTTCCTGAGTTTGATCCTGGGTACCAAGAAAAAAAATGCCGAACTATTAAAAACAATAACAAAAAGAACTGAAGAGAAAAGGAAACCACAGGAAGGCATGCAGATAGGTAGGAGCTTTGGAAAGGGGTGGGTCTCTAAATATCACCAAGATGGATGGGTAGAGAGGAGGGCGGAGCCATGCAGAGATGGGAGGAGGGCTTTCCAATAGCCAGTGCAAAGGGCCTGGGGCAGGACCATGCTAGGTGTGTTGGAGGAACAGAGGCCACTGTGGCTGGAGCAGAATAAATGAGGGGAAAGAAAGACGAGATGGGACAAGGAGATACTAGGGGAGATCGAATAAGGCTCTGCAGACTGTGGCTTTTTTCTGTGGGTGATGGGGAGCCATAAAGGAGTCTAGGCAGAGGAAGGTGTGACCTGACACAGGTTTGTGTGGGCTCCTTCTGATGGCTGTGGAAGTCTAGGACACCAGGGCAGAAGTGACTGCTTGACACTTTGAATGTCCCATTAGGCTGCAGGCCGTGATATAACAGGACTAAATTCTGCATAATCAGGGACAGACCAGAGGGCCTTAAACCAGGTTCCCAGAGACCTGGTCGCCATCCTGAGCTCGTGTCCTGCTTGCTGTGGGGCCTTGGTGCCTCGGTTGTGGGCATCTCCTGGACAGATTGGAGGCCCTGCCAAAGTCCACAGGTCAATGTTGATCGATCTTGGGGTCAGGGCTGGGAGAGAGGTGTGAACTGTTTTTATTCTGTTTTATAGATGAGGCAACTGAAATCCAGAGAGGTGCTTTGCCAAGGGTCCCCTAGTGAGTGGTAGAGCCAGACAGAGTCTGAACCAGACAGACCTGTCAGACTCTGCAGCCTGAGATGGGAGCCACTGTAATTCACCTCCTCACTGCATCATAACCACTAAGGTCACATCAAAAGAGGTTGAGCCAACAGAATGGAGAAGGAGATTCCTTTATTCTTTGCAATGTTGTTCACGCCTCACCTGGAACATTGTGGCCACTGTGGCCCAAATCCTGAGGACAGTGACGAGCAGGGCATGTGCAGAAGAGGAGGACAAATCAGACAGGGCTTGGAGGAGACTGCCTAAAGATAGAGGAAGCCCACGCTGTGGACACTATGGGGTATTCGGGGGAGAGTGGTCTGATGAGCGGGGTCCCGGGGGGGAGCTGAGGTTCTCACGTTGCCCTTCCACCTGCAGTTCCCCCTGACCCCTGTGAGAACAACCCTTGCTTGCATGGCGGAACTTGTAACACCAACGGCACCGTGTACGGCTGCAGCTGTGACCAGGGCTTTGCTGGGGAGAACTGCGAGATTGGTGAGTACTCTAGGCTCAGATCTGCTCAGTTCTGGCCCCTTAGCATCTCTCCCATGTAACTCTATCCTCAGGACTGAGTTCACCAAATGCTGTTATCCTGGGCAGGTGGGTCTGGGGAGGGGAGGCAGCCCTGACTCCCCCCAGCCAGGCCCTGGGGACCCTGCCCTCCCTTGGCAGGGCCAGGACACAGGCACCACCAGTGCCATAACTGTTGCTGCTTGTTCCAGAGCTCAACAGTGCAAATGCTACAGATGTTGAAATTAAAGCAATAAACGTAAATGGCATAATTTCCTGAGCTGTAGGCATCATCCCTATGACTTCATAACCACGCTACTGATTCTAGAATGATCACAATAAATACAAAGGACATAACTTTTTGAGCTCTTTCTGTTCACAATTGCTCTTAAGAAGGCACCATTATTGTTACTGCTTTGCAAAAAGAGCAACTGAGGGCCGGGGATTTAGCTCATTGGTTCCACCGCCTGCCTCACAAGTGTAAGGACCTGAGTTCGATCCCTGGTACCAAAAACAAAAAGCGAAAAGAGAAACTGACTCTCAGAGAAGGGATTGCAACTTGGCTGGTGTCTTATGTGCTTGAGGCACTATCTGCACAGGGATTGGGGAAGGAAATGAGCTTGGGTTATTCTGGAATCAGGAGATATCTTCTGCCCGTTCTGCCTGATTTAGCATGGTCATCTTGCTCATTGATATTAATTTATGTTAATTATGTGAGGTCCCAGCCCCTGGCTGCAGTCACTGGGCCATTTGTGAAGGCGCCTGTCTGCACGGATGACTGTTTAGCCCTGGTTCCCTATGGGGGCTGGAGCCAAGAGGAGGCTGCCCTCTCACTGGTCCCCTCCCTGTCCCCCCCAGACATTGATGACTGTGTCTGCAGCCCCTGTGAGAACGGAGGCACCTGTATTGACGAGGTCAATGGCTTTGTCTGCCTTTGCCTCCCCAGCTACGGGGGCAGCTTGTGTGAGAAAGGTGAGTGTCCCTGGGTCCCAGATCTCAGGTTCTGCTGTGAGTTGCAAAGGAAGTAATTTTTTATATAAAAATTCATAAAACACAGTAAGCCTTTTTTCTTGCCATGGGGTCTCATTATGTTGCACAGGCTTTTCTCAGATTCCCAGTTCAAGTGATCATCCTGCCTCAGCCTCCAGAATAAGCTGGGACCACTGTGCCCAGCTCTACCATGTAAAGTGTACAACTGAGTCAGTTTACAGTAACCATCATCTCCCCTTAGTCGCCATTCCTTATTCCCATCCTGCAGCCCCCGATCTGCTTTCTGTCTGTATGGATTTGCCTGTTCTGAACATCACATAGAACTGGACTCATAATGTTGTATCTGGCTTCATTTGCTTGCCACATTTCTAAGCTGCACCCACATTGTGACAAGAATCAGCTCTTCCATTCCTTTTTATGGTTATATAATATTCCACTTCTTGGCCATACTACATTATATTTATTCATCAGTGGATGGGCAGTTTGCTTGTGTCTCCTTTATGGCTAGTGGAAGCAATGTTTCTGAGAATTTGTGTGCAGAGATTTCTGTTTGCCTACTTGCCTTCCTTTTTTCCCCCTTCTTTTTTATTCCTTTTAGCTTTTGAAACAGCCAAGCTTGTTCCACTATTTTATGTTCCCACCACCCATGCACAAGTGATCCATTTTTCCGCATCCTCACCAAAATTTATTTTCTTCTTCCCCTTGTCCTAATGGTTCTGAAGTCATATCTCACTGTGGTTTTGATCTGCTTTGCTTAACGATTAATGGCGAGCATATGAGATATTATGAAAAAAAAGTGGGTGAATGCTTAAGTAAAAAATTTATTACAGGGCTGGTGATTTAGCTCAGTGGTTCTGCCGCCTGCCTTGTAAGCACAAAGACCTGAGTTCGATCCCTGGTACAATAAATAAATAAATATTAAAAAATTAAAAAAAATGTATTACAGCAGGATCAGGAATCTGGCTCAGTGGTTCTGCTGCCTGCCTCGCAAGCACAAGGACTGGTGTTCGATCCCTGGTACCAAAAAAAAAATTTTTTTATTATAGCAAGACACGTGGCCATGAATCCACCTCAAAATCCTCCTCTGAGCTTTTGAACACACTCATTCCACCATCCTCGCCACTTTCTGTGGCAGCTCCGGAGCCCTCTTTCCTGAGTGTCTTTAGTCACACTGTTCTGGCTGCTTCCATGTCCTGAATCGATTCCAGACATTTCCCTTTCGTGGTCATTTTGACTTTGGGGAAGAGCCAGAAGTCGCACAGTGCCAGATCTGGTGATTAAGGTAGATGAGGGCCTAGCGTTGTGTTCCTAGCAACGTGCCTTTCTGTTGGATGGTGCTTAGCACCAGCAGTCACTGTATTTTCGGTCACCCATCATAGAGACACTCAGGTAAGAAAACTCCAGAACTGCTTCAGAAAGTGGCAAGGACGGCCTGGAGTTGTGGCATGCATCTTTAATCCCACCACTCGGGAGGCTGAGGCAGGAGGATCACTGCAAACTCAAGGTCAGCGTGGGCTACAGAGTGAGACCTTGTATCAAACAAACAGACACAAAATGGGCAGATCACAGAAAGTGGCAGGAGTCATGGCTTAAGTGTGTTTGAAGTAAGGGGGAGGATTTTGAGGGGGATTCATGGCCATGTTGTCTGTCACTATAAAAAACTTTTACAATTTAAAGTTACCATATATTAGGGCCACTTGTGTTTTCCTGTGCATGTTGGCCATTCACTCATCTTCCTTGGAGAAATGGCTGTCTGAGCTCTTTGCCAGGAGGGACATTTGTAGCTTCCCTAGACCGCTCCCTAAGGTCCCCAGTCACAGGGAGGTGTGGCCTGGGAGTCAGGCAAAGAGGCCCTGAGTCCCAGTAACAGGGTGGGGTGAGCTGCTTAACTCAAATGTCTCCCACAAGGGAGAAAGGAATTTTAAAACAGGTGTGATGGCCCACACTTGTAATCTGGGAGGCTGAGGCAGGAGGATCTCAGATGCAAGACCAGCCTGGGGCGATTTAGGGATTTAGCAAGACCCTGTCTCAAAATAAAAAAGGGGCCAGGAATGTAGCTCAATGTGTAGCCCTGGGTTCCAGCCCCAGCACCGAAAAAATGAATTAAAATGGGAACAGAGGGAGGGGAAGGTGGCTGGTTCTTGGGTCCCTAAGGGAGAGCACGACCTAGCCCAGCGGTGGCCTCAGGCTCCCGTCCCCTCCCAGACACGGAAGGCTGTGACCGCGGCTGGCACAAGTTCCAGGGAAACTGCTACCGCTATTTCGCCCACCGGCGGGCCTGGGAGGAGGCGGAGAGGGACTGTCGCCGCCGCGCCGGCCACCTGACCAGCGTCCACTCCCTGGAGGAGCACAACTTCATTAACAGTAGGAGCCTGGGGACAGGCCAACAGCCCAGTCCTCCTGCTGGGGCGGAAGCGGGGAACCGCGGGAGGGAGCCCAAGGTCCCCCTCCGCCGCCCCGC
>NW_022900949.1:2289807-2293385 GCF_012274545.1 Fukomys damarensis
GAACACGTGGATCGGCCTGAGCGACAGGATCGTGGAGCGCGACTTCCAGTGGACGGACAACACGGGGCTGGTGAGTGGCCGTCCCTGTCCCCGCCGCCCAGCCGCGTGGGCTCTTCGCCCTGCCTCACTTTACCCTCTTGTGCGAAGCAAAGGCGGTGGGTAACAGAGGTCCCTGGGCCCCATAGAAGGCCGCCTCCTGCTCCCCTACCACCCCTTCCCACACCGCTTCCCTGCTGGAACCTCACAGTCACCTGCTGCCCGCAGCCCTGGCCCCTCCTCACCACGGGAGCGTGAGAATGTGAGAGTGTGTGTGTGTGTGTGTGTGTGTGTGCGCGCACGCGTGCGTTGGAACCCAGGGCCTTGCACATGCTGGTTAAGTGCTCGCCACTGAGTTTAAACCCTAGTTCTTTTTATTTTCAGACAGGGTCTTGCTGAGTGGCCCCGGCAGGCTCCAAACTTGAGATCCTTTTGCCTCAGCCCCTGAGTAGCTGGGATGACAGGCGGGCCTCTGTGCTCAGCTGGGACTTGCTTTTGACAGACACTGTGTAGACAGACACTGTGTTCACTCGTGGGTAAAGGAGCGCTCCTGCCTCAGCCTCCAGAGGGCTGGGACCACAGGCCACATCATCAAATATGTCTGGTGACTTTGCTTGCAAATACTGAGGTGAAATTGACAAGTCACAAAACTAACCTTTTTATTTGTTCTTTTGGTTTTCTGAGACAGGGTCTCGTGTAGCAGGCTGACCTGGAGCTCACTATGGAGCCCATGCTGTCCTGGAACTCAGCGCGATCCTCCTTCTCCACCCTCCCGAGTGCTGGCATTACAGGCGTGCGCCTCCACGCCTAGCTAAACTAACCATGTTTTTGTTCTGTTTTTTATTAGTGCGCGTTTGTACCACCTTAAAGAGTACAACTCAAGCCATGCACGGTGGTGCACGCCTGTAATCCCAGCACTCGGAGGCTGAGGCAGGAGGATTGCTGTGAGTCTGAGACTAGCCTGGGCTACATAGTGAGTTCCAGGTCAGTCTCAACTACATAGTGAGACCCTGTCTCAAAAAAACAAAAAAACAACAAAGAAAAGGAAAGAGAAAAAGTACAACCAGTAACACTTGGCACATTGAGAACAGTCTGTAAGCACTACCTCCATTGAGATTCAGAACATTCTCATCACCAGTAAGGAGGCCACCCCACAAGGGCCTTTAAAAAAATCACCCTCGGGGGTCTGCGTGAGGCTCAATGGCAGAGCACTTGCCTTGTATGCACAAGGCCCTGGGACCCACTCCCAGTGCTTGGAAAAAGAAGAGAAAAAGAAAAATTGAAAAGCCCATGTGTAAATGGATACTATCTGCCAATGTTCACTGCGGCTCAAGAACTGGGAGAAGCCCAAATGTCCATGAAAGGTTAAACAAAACATGTTCTCTCCATACAATGGAATATTATACAGCCATCAACAGGTTGGCTGGAGTCCTGGTATGTGCTACGACAGGGAGAAACACAGAGCTGCACGCTTGCGACCCCACCACTCTAGGAGGCTGAGACAGGAGAACCACAGTATGACCCTACCTGGGCAACTCAGTGAGACCCTGTCTCAAGACAAAAATAGAAAAGGGCTGGGGATTTAGCTCAGCGGTGCCGCCACCTGCCTCACAAGTGCAAGGTCCCAAGTTCTATCCCTGGTACCAAAACAAACAAAAATAATACACAATGGCCACCACCAACAGAAATCAGTACAACAACCTGGACATAAAAAGCCACACCATGGATGGCTCCCTTTATATAGAACAGCCCGAGAGGCAAATTTATAGAAACACCAAGGAGACTGGTGCTTGCCAAGGGCTGGGAGCAGGGCGGGTGGAGAGTTGCTTTCCTTAAGTGGCACAGTTTCGGTTTGTCGTGATGAAATAGTTTTGGAAATAGACAGTGGAGACAGTTACGCAACATTATGGATGTAATTAGTGCCAGTAAACTGTGCTTAAAAATGGTAACTTTCATGCCATGCACACAATATTTAAAATTCCAGGCTGTACACAGTGGCACACACCTGTCATCCCAGCTACTCTGGGCTGAGGCAGGAGGGTTGCAAGTTGGAGCCCAGCCTGGGCAAGTTAATGAGACAACAAGGCAACTGCCTCAAAATAAAATCTAAAAGGGGACCGGGGATTAGGCTGGAGTGCCCCTGAGTGATAGCCTTGGTTCCATCCACGCACTGCACGCACACACACACACACACACACACACACACAGGCGCGTACTTCCTCTCCCCAACACCCATCTGGCCCCACCCACTCCCCCACCACATCCTCAACTCCAGCAGGCAGCCCTGCCCCCAACCCTGACTCGCTTCCTGCCTCCGGGCCTTTGCACTCGCTGTTCCTGTACTGTGAGGTAGAAGGCAGGAAAAGCAGAGCAGAGGATACGTGGCCTGCCTGCTGGAAGGAGGGTGGCCAGGGTGACAGCGCCCTCAGGAGAGGCGGCAGGGCCCACTGTAGTGGTGGGGACAGGGAGTCCTTCTGCATGGGGGGGGGGTTGGCCGGGGATCCCCCGAGGCAGCGCTGGAGCCCGGGCTGGGCTCAGTCCCCTGTCCCTGCAGCAATATGAGAACTGGCGGGAGAAGCAACCGGACAACTTCTTCGCGGGAGGGGAGGACTGTGTGGTGATGGTGGCACACGAGAGTGGGCGTTGGAACGATGTTCCCTGCAACTACAACCTCCCCTACGTGTGCAAGAAGGGCACAGGTATTGCACATCCCTCCTGTTCCTTCACTGCTGCACTGAATTTATTTTTCAGCAGTGCTGAAAGCCAGGGCCTCCTGTGTGCTAGGCAAGCACTCACCACTGAGCTACAACCCCGGCCCCTTGCATGGCCTTAAGGATGAGAGTAACTGACTGTCTCATTTGCAGCTTTTTGTATTTGGATAAACTATTTGAAGTTCATCTCCTTTGCCCTGCTTGCTATTGGCTTGGGGGTCTGGTTGGTTTTTAGCAACTCTTTACATATGAAGGACCCCGCTTGTGTTCACTCTCCTGTCCACTTCTCTCTTGACCTTGATTTGTTCTTGCTCCCGTTTCCTTGCCGATGGCCATGTCCACCGTTCCCAATGTGCCCTGTGCTCGGTGTGAGAATCAGGAGTGAGCTGTGGGCAGGAGGCTCCTGCCCCTGTGGAGTTCTTGGTGGGCAGAGGAGCAAGACACACAGGTGCTTTCGGTCCTGTGAGATTGGAGCTGGCCAGAGGGAGGGAGGGATCTGCTGACCCAGGGACCATGAACTGGCTTCTCCTCTGTGCCGAAGCACGTCCCGAGCCACCACCCTCTGTCCCCAGTGCTGTGTGGGCCCCCTCCGGCCGTGGAGAACGCTTCACTCGTCGGTGCCCGTAAGGCCAAGTACAACGTCCATGCCACGGTTCGCTACCAGTGTGACGAAGGCTTTGCCCAGCATCATGTGGCCACCATCCGGTGCCGGGGCAACGGCAGGTGGGACCGGCCCCAGATCGTCTGCGCCAGACGTAAGTGGCCATTCCCAGAGGCCGCGCGTGGGTCTGCGGCTGCCCGTGGCTCCCAGCCTCTTCCGCCTTGAGCTGC
>NW_022900949.1:2294363-2300029 GCF_012274545.1 Fukomys damarensis
GCACCCCCATCCTCTTTCCCTTCCCTGCAGCCAGACGGTCCCATCGGATGCAGAGACACCGGCGGCATCACCCGCACCACCGCCAGCACCGCCACCACAGGTCACAGAAGGAGCGCAGGAAGCACAAGAAACACCCCGCCGAGGACTGGGAGGAGAACGAGGGCAATTTCTGCTGAGCAACCGGGCATAAGAAAGCACAGCCCCTTCCCATGCCCGGCAGACACCGCCCGGAGAAAAACAAGAGGGTCTGGGAGTCTCTGAGCCCCACTCCACGGCCCTCACGTCACCCTTTGTACAGAAGCTCCCCGTCCCCCTCCCGTACACGAGGCCCTCCTGGCAGGCGCAGCCATGTGTCTGAAAAGCCCAAGTCCGTCAGGCTGAGATTCGGGGGCACCACCTGGCCAAGGGACGCACCGCTCTCGAAGATCATGCTTGGCATTGGTTTGAGCTGTCAGCCAGGCTGATGGGCCTATGTTGAAATAAGACTTTGATGTATGTTTGGATTCGGGCTGAGGAATTGCTTTGCACACCAGGGATTCAACTCAGTAAGGAGTTAGCTGTCCCAGATGAAGCCCGTGCTTAAGGTTGCTGGCTTTGGGAGAAGGAAAAACAAGCACACAGCATGAAGGCGATGACTGTCCTTCCGTTGCCTAGGACTCAGACCAGTTTGGTCTTGGGATAGGCACCTGGGAGGCTGAGGCAAGAGGATCCCTGTGCATGGCACTCAAAGACACTACACTTCATGAATGGCTTGAGAATGGCTGCCCTCCCTGTGAACAGAATTAGGGAGAGGATTGAGGAGCGATATGTTGGTGTGGAGGGAGAGTATACTGCTGACCCTCCCAGGTCTACTCCAGCCCTGAGATTTGGTGGTTTGACCTTGGAGACGGATCTTTCTCATGGGTGCAGAAGAGGATGTTTAGGGTTAGCTGAGCCCGGATCCCTTTTCCTTCCATCTCTCAGGGAGACAAAGAGCCTCCTTCTTGCACCAGGGAGGTACCAAGTTTTTTAACCCGGTGCCCGTATGTACCTGTCCCCCACAGACATTGGTTGCCCCTGCCCGGGTCCCAGCCCCCCAATCTTGTCTCCAGCCTTTGCCTGGTGAGCTAGAAATGCGTAAAACTCGAAGTAGTTTTATATGCGTTCATATGGTAGACGCACAGTGTTAAACTCACACACTCACACACACACTCTCACATTTTTCTCTCATAGTTTAACAAATTTTTTAAGCAAGAAAGAACTCACCTTGCCTTCCTCCCCCAAATTTACAACCCGCGAAAACCCACCCCATGCTAGAAGCCAGGATCTACCTGAAGACCCACAACTTTTCCTATGCATCTTGGTCCTACTCAGCTCCTCTAGTCTGAGTGAAGGCTGTGGGTCTGCGTTTAAAATCATGGTGGAAAATGGCTCTCTAGGAAAGAAAGACGCGCAAACGGAGCTCAGAAAAGATAGAAATGTGTTAACTGGAGCCGGGAGTGGTGACACAATCCTGTGTTCCCAGCACTCGGGAGGCTGAGGCAGGAGGATCGCTGTGAGTTCAAGGCCAGCTTGGGCTATATAGAGTGACTGCTTGAAAGAAAGAAAGGAGAGACACAGAGAAAGAGGGAAGGTTGGTTGGTTCTTGCCTCTCCCACACGTGGCAGATTTAGGAAATGGTTGAGAAGGGCTAGCTGGACCCTTGCCTGTAATAGTGGCCTCCAGTTTCCCTGCCATGTTACTGTGGAGAAGGCCAAGGATCGAGGTTTATTGTCTTACTTCCTAACACTTCCTGGTGTTGAGAAGGTGGCAGTGATTACATCTTCTGCCACCGTGTCCCAGAAGAACCCGCCTTCATCCGGGCGAGCTGGGGACACAGTCGTGGGGGGCGTGTTTGGTGCTCCTGCCTGGGCCCTTGGCCCCAGCCCTGGCCCACCCAGCTCCCCCCGGCACTCTCCGAAGTGGAGCTTTATCTCCCAACCGTTCCGCTGGGGGTGTGCCAGTGTGTTTGCCTGACCGTGTGTGTGTGTTTGTGTGTGTGTGTGTGTGTGTGTGTGTGTGAACTGCTTCGGGTTCTGCTGGTTCCGCTGTGAGCTGCAGCGTTCTGTGGGTCTGTGGTATCTGACACTGTGGACATTAATGTATTTCTTGGACATTTTAATAAAATTTTTTTAACAGTTCAACCTGTCGGCACCTGATCATTCATTTGTTGGTTCTGCAAGAGCTCCAGGGGGAAGGCGGGGACGGGAGAGTGGTGCCTGGGGGTCAGAGAAGGCTTCCTGGAGCAGTGGTGCCATCAGGAGGGGAGGAGCAATAACTAGGGCAGCAGGGACCCGGGCCTGGGGTGAACCTGTCATCCTGGCACTCGGGAAGCTGAAGCAGGAAGGTCATAAATTTGAGCTCGCCCACCCTGGGTAACTTGGTGATCTCACGAGACTTTTTTTCAAAATATAAAACAAAAGGCTGCGGATGTAGCTCTGTGTGAAGGCCCTGGGTGCCATCTTCAGCACGCAACAGAGAGAAGGAAAAGAAAGAAAAGAAAGAGGAAGGAAGGAAAGGCCGGGGAAGGAGACAGTGCGAAAAGAGGACATGGCAGTGGGGAAGGAAGCGGGTGATCGAAGTCTGTTCCATGCACACAATAGGCCAAAATGAAACGAAACCCACTTTGTATAACTAACTTGCTTTAAAAAAAATTTTTTTTTAATGGTACCAGGGATCCATCTTGTGCTTGCCAGGCAGGCGCGGTGCCACCGAGCTACATCCCCAGCGCCCCCCTGATACGCATATTAAACTTTAAAATAGCATTTAAAAATTAACAACCTAGAGATGATTTAAGGTTCAAGGAGGGCCGGGCCTGGTGGCGCACACCTGTCATCCCAGCACTCAGGAGGCTGAGGCAGGAGGATCGCTGTGAGCTTGAGACCAGCCTGGGCTGCACAGTGAGTCCCAGGTCAGTCTCAGCTACATAGTGAGACCCTGTCTCAAAAACAAACAAACAAACAAACAAACAAGTTCAAGGAGGATGTGTGTAGACAGACTGAAACACCACTCCATTTTCTAAAAGAACATGGACATCTATGGATTTTGGCCAGGATCAGGGAATCCTGGCCAAGTTAGGAAACTTGGGTGTCTCTGGAGTGGACTTGGGGGGTGGAAGGCAGGAGAGGGTAACGTCATCCTGGACATCGGGCTTCAGGAAGGGCCTACGGGAACACGCCAAGCACAGCAACCAGGCCAGAAGGACGTGCCCTCCCCGCCCAATCGGGTAGCCAAAAATCCCAGGGACAATGTCTCATTGGTTTGCTTGGATTCATGACCCGCCCTTGGACCAAACAGGATCTCACAGGGAATGGACCCCAAGCACTCATTGGCTGAGCGTAAAGACGGTGGATCAGCCTGGAGGGCTAACCAGGAAGCTTGGATCTGCGAAGGGAGGAAAGATGCGGTCCCCGGAAATGTGCTTCTTACCATTACTTTATTATGGAAGGTGAGGCCCGGCGGAAGCCGCCTGTGCTAGATTGTTGGGGGGGGTCTGTGTTTCCGGAAGCACAGAAGGATACGCATCACTCCAGTTCTACAACCAAATCAAGACTGCACCCTTTCCCCCTTTCTGGCTTTGTCTGCATCCTAAAAACTTTCAGGGCCCCCCTGCACCGTCCCAACTCCCTTCTCCCATGCTAGGGGAAATGGGCAACCTTACTGACCTCCTAGAGCAGGAAATCCTCACATCTCATGCCCTGGGTATTCTCAAGGACCCAGTCAGGACAGAGCTAAACCAGGCGCAGAGGACCGACCACGCCTCCCAGCAGTCCGGAGGCTGAGGCAGGAGGACTGCAAGTCTGAGTCCAGCCCGGGATACGCAGGATGAGTGAAGGGTGAGAGAGACTGGCACGTGGAGCCTGAAGGATGAGGAAAGAGCTTTCCGGACGCACTCAAAACCACGCCTCTCAGCTAAGAAAGCTGAGTTCGTCAAACTGTGTTTTCTTATTCATTAAACGAATCAAAGATTTATTGAGCTCCTGCTGTATGCACTGCATCCAGGGGGCCTCAGAACAACCCTGGAACGTTGAAAGAAACAGGCTCAGAGGGGATTTGTCGCCTGGTCACACGGTGAACAAGAGGCAGGATTCGAACCCACACCCTCCCGATTCCCCAACGCGGAGGGGCGTTTCCTAGAGATGGAAGGACAGTAACAGTAACGAGCACCGCAGGTAGGAGCTCAGAGCTGGGGTCTCCCGCCACCTAGTTCAGGAGCTGGCTCTCCCTGCGGGCGTCGGCCTGGGTTCTGCCCTGGCGGTACAAATCGCCCTCCCCGGAAGGAAGGAGGTGTGGGCGGGGTCGGGGGAGGCTGGGCTGGGATCTCGGAGCCCGCACAGCTCCAAGGGCGGAGCCCGCTCTGCAGGCTGGAACCGAGATGCCCGGGGGGCGCGTGCACAGCGGCTGCCTGGCGTCTAGTTAGCGTGCAGACGGAGGGTGGGCAGCGGCTCCGGAAGTCCAGCCCTGTCTGGGTGCCGTCTGGGCCTAGGCCCACGGGCCCCTGGCTAGAAGTTCCTGAGAACTGGGAGGTCGGTTGTCATGGGGACGACGTTGACAGTCGTTATGGTGACAGCTCGGTGCGCAGAGACCCTGTGGTGGAGGAAAAGCCTAGGGGGACAGGTGTTCTGTCACCTCCGACACCAGGGTTTGGTTTCCACGGCAACAGTGTACGTGTGTGGGGGTGTCTCCAAGCTGCCTGGGGTGGAGCCTGGAGCAGGGGGTGCGCCTGGGGAAGGGGGTAGCCTGTTTCCATGGCGACAGCTGCAGTACGGAAGGCTGGGTCGCTGTGGGGAGGTTCAAGGAGGGCGGCTTCCGTGGTGGTGGATCAGGGTGGGGGCAACCCAAGGAGTTGTAGCCTCTGGGGTGAGGGCGGGGCGAGAGGGAAACGTGTGGATTCCATGGTTACAGCCCGAGAAGGGAGGTGTCCGCCCCCTGGGCGTGGCTGATGGGGAGGGCGACACTCTTGGTGACAGTGAGAAGCTAGGCAGCTGGTCTCCGCGACAGGACTCTGACGGGTCTCTGGGGCCAAGGGAAAGATCTCTTTGGTGACAGCCCTGTAAGGGGCCTGGAGTGGTGGGGCCGAGTGTGCTCCCCCTCCGGAGAAATCCCCGAGAGGTGAGCGGGGCGTGGCCGCCTCGTCCCCGGCCAGCTGACAAATAAGGGTGTTCTTCCGTGAGCCTGGCGGGTGGGACTTCCCTCCACAGCGACCGGGGATGCGCCTGTGACCCTGGAAACTTCAGGGCCTCTCAGGTGCCGGGGAGAAACCGGTCTGCAGGCCGGCGGGGGGGCGAGGGGGCGTGTTCACCTGGGCACCCTGAGGTTTCCTTTCTTTCCAGGTAATGCGAGGGGATTCGGTGTGCAGCTGATCAAAGGGACGCGTCTCCAGTCTCCAGGGAGACGCGGGGTGTGTGGCCAGGCGCCCGGGGTCCAGCCTCGGGGCGACCACGGGAGTGCTCCGTCTGTTTCCAGCAGGGCGAGGAGGGCGGGCCAGCCTGCAGGGAGCCGGGGGCCTCCGGCCTCCTGGGACCCTCAGGGAGGTGGCCCTTCTGGAGAAGTCGCGGGAGGGGAAATCCACAGTCCAGAAGAGATGGGCTGGGCAGGATCCGGGGCCCCGTGAGACTCCTCGGGGCGCGATTACTTTCTAAGAGCCC
>NW_022900949.1:2300873-2302903 GCF_012274545.1 Fukomys damarensis
CGCGTTGCACCAGTCCAGGCCGTCGCGCCAGGCTGCGTGCAGCTGCTCTGCGGACGCCAGGATGCCGTCCTGCTCAGCGCACGCGCGCTGTGCCTCTGCGTAGGTCAGCTTGTAGCGGCCTCCACGGGGGTGGTAGGGGAAGACCACGCCTGGTGGGTGTGCATGGGATGAGCCAGGAATTCACTCGACCCTCCCTTAACGTACTTCATTGTTTCTATCCCTCTTCCTCTGCTGAAGACCTTTGCTCACGTTCTCTACCCTTTCCACCTGTCGAACTCCTATTCATCCTGCAAAACCCCGATCTCAAACCCTCCTCCTTCTAGTCCTACATGTTTTTAACTTTTTTTTTCTTGTACTGGGGATTGAACACTGGTCCTTGCATTTGCGAGCCAGGCGGCGGAGCCACTGAGGTAAATCCCTGCCCCTAACACTTCAGTTTTAAGACTCTGAACTTGTCCCTCGTGGGCTTCAGGGCAGGGTGTGGGGTAGTTGGACAAACTCAGCACACCCAGGAAGAAAACCCAGCCCGCAGCCAGGAGCTGAGCTCTGGCCCGTCATCAGCAGGTGCCCTGTGCTCCTTGCTGCAGGCTGATAATAGCTGTCTCCCCTGGGGTTCTCCGGAAATTAAATGAGCGACTCCAGAGCACTCTTCACCTTAAGTGGCTGGCACAGAAAACGCCTAATGAAGAAGAGCTCCTATTACTGTTGCTGCTATTTATTGTAGGGGAATTTAGCGAGTGGCGGCCCCAAAACCCTCCTGCGATCTCCTGGACTGAGGGAGTTCTTCAGCTAGAAACCACACCTCCAACCTTCAGGTCAGCCAATCATAGCAGCCCAGATCCTAGTCACAGTGATTGGCTTCCAGATGGGCACGTAACTCAAACTGGCCCAATGAGAGACAACTCTGGGACTGTAGCTGCTGATCCTAGAAAATTAGCTGCTGGGACTGACGTGAAGGCAGCGCTCTGGTGTCATGACTGGGGTTCCTTTGCATTCCGGAAAAGGCCACTGAGAAGCAGAGAAGAGGGATGTATTTCTTTCTTTTCTTTTTTGGGGGGTGGGGGTTGAGACAGGGTCTCACTATGTAGTTGAGACTGAACTGGAACCCATTATGTAGCTCAGGCTGGTCTGAAACTCACAGCGATCCTCCTGCCTCAGCCTCCTGAGTGCTGGGATTACAGGCGTGAGCCACCACACCGGGCCAAGAGGGATGTATTTCTGACAGTACAAATGCCTGGACCTCACGTACCTGAACCCTACTCTGTGGACACTGGACTGGGTCATCCTTTGTGTGGGGACAGTCTTGTGCCTTGTAGAATGTTTAGCAGCATCCGGGGTCTCTTCCCATGACATAGCAGCACTTAAAATGGCTCCAGACAGTGCCACCGTCAGTGGGGGACGGCATCACCCCCAGCATAACTGTTGCTCTGCCCCACAAAATCTATAATTTTCCTTTGCCTCTTTTGAGACCTAGCCTGGGCTACGTAGCCCAGGCTAGCCTCTAAGTCATGGCGATCCTCCTGCCTCAGCCTCCCACCTGTTGGGGTTACACGTGTGCGCCACCATGCCCGGCTAAAATCTCTAGACTTCCTCAAGCCAATCTGATTTGATCTGTGTCCCTTGCGGTCCCCCTCCCCTTAGAAGCAAGTCTCATGATGCCCATGGGCCGGTCACCTTCCAGGTCCAGTTTGACCATGCCAGCGTCATCTTCCAACTCATTGGTAACCTCGCACTCGTAGCGCCCGTAGTCTTGGAGGGTGACATTTCGCAGGACCAGTGAGGCGTCCCCAGGCCCGTGGTTCTGCAGCTCAGCCCGCCCGCGGTAGCTGCCAAATGCCCGGTGCTGGGACCCCAGCGCCACGAAGACGTCGGCGAAGGCCAGCGGGTCCACCACCTTCGTCCACTTGAGGCGGACGCCGTCGTGGCCGTGGGCGGCCGCTTCGTAGTGGTAGCGACAGGGCAAGACGATAGTGCCACCTCGGTGGCTGACCACCTGCCCGGGCGCCGTCTGCACCACCACGGAGCCCGAC
>NW_022900949.1:2303387-2303644 GCF_012274545.1 Fukomys damarensis
CTCTCGGCCTGGCTCGGAGGGGGCGGGGAGCGGAGCTGGGCGCGCGGCAGCAAGGTTATCCGTGCGCCAGGAGACTGCAGCAAACGGGCCGGAGCCGGGAGGACGGGGACGGAGAGGCGGAGACCCGACCGAGCGGCAGCGAGGGAGACCGAAGGGAACGGAGAAACGGGAAGTCGGAAAGGGACCCCCACCGCCCGCAAAAAGAGAGAGAGAAACGGGAGAGGCGGAGAGGGACAGCGAGCCAGAGAAAGCGCTCC
>NW_022900949.1:2303812-2311253 GCF_012274545.1 Fukomys damarensis
AAGGGGACGCAGCGGCGCTCGTCCCGGGGAAGGGCGGACCCGGGCACTGGCGCGTGCACAGGGCTCTGCGTGCACAGCCGCGTCTCTGCCCTTGCTGGCTGACCTTGGGCCGCGGAGGAAACTCGGCCTCAGTTTGGCGATCTTTAAAGTGAAGTAGGAGGCTTGGGGTGTAGAGAGTCTTCATATCGCATATCGTGCCTGGGAGAGGAGGGCTCAGTGACTTGGTTAAGGGGATTGGTCTGCAGCACTCAGTTTACCCATCTGCCCGTGGGGTGAGCAGCCACTGAAGAGATCTGAGGACTCCGCCTCACTATGGCTGTGAGGCCTCGGAGGATGCGCTGGTCTCCTGGGAGAGGAGCGTTGCGGGGCCCCGCACAGGTACCAGTTAGTACTGGCAGCGGGAGAGGAGCGAGGGAGTGGTCCCCGACCACTTGTGATTCACAAATCACAAACCAAGTCCGTGGTAGAGCATTTGCCCGGGATGTGCAAGATGCTAGGTGTAATCCCCAGCACTGAAGAAAGGAGAAACACTCTAAAATCACAACCCAGGAAATGGTGAGCACGTCTCCCAAAACCACAGCCGTCTCCTAGCCTTAGTTTCCCCTAAAAGGAGCCCAGGTCAGCCAGACAGCAGAAGCGCTTATGGATTCTCTGGCCTGACTGGCTGGGGCCTGGTCCCTAGCTCAGCTGTGCCCAGGTCCTTTGGACAAGGACCCTCACCCATTGCAGCCTGTTTCCCAACCTGGAATAGGGAGCGGAGATCCTGCCTGGAGTAGTGGAGGTTAGCGGTCACAGTAGGTGTTTGGTAATTGTGCCATGCTATTAGTTACATTGTGCTTTATTGGCTGAGTAATGACTCCCGCCACCGCCCCCCCTGTACTGGGGCTTGAGCCCACAGCCTTCACACTGAGCTACATCTCCAGCCCTTTTTATTTTATTTGAGACGGGGTTTTGCTAATATTGCCCAGGCTGGCCTTGAATTTGTAGTCCTCCTGCCTCAGCCTCCCTAGTAGCTGGGATTACAGGCGTGTGCTACCATTTACAGCATAGCAGTGGCTTTTCTCTCCTGATTGTGACCTCAGGCAGGTATCTTGCCCCTTCTGAGCCTCAGTTTCCCCCATCTGGAAGATGGAGCTGTGCATACCAACCAGAAGCCAACTTCTGCCCCCTGGCACTCACACTTACAACAACCACCTTGACCCTTGTGCTGTACAAGAAGAGGGTCCCTTCGCCCTGGCACCCTGAACACTTAGGCATTTTAGGCATCAAAAGGGTTTTTATTAAAAAGATCCTTGAAGGGGATGATGGGTAAATTCGGGGCAGGGGCACAAGAGTTCCTATGGCCTTTGGGGCCTGGTGAAAGTTGAACAAGTACCCTCCTCCTTGGTTTTTGTTTTGTTTTGTTTTGGAGACAGGATCTCCCTATGTAACCCAGGCTGGTCTCAAAGTCACAGAAATCCTTCTGCCTCGGCCTCTCAAATGCTGGGTGACAGGCGTGGGCCACCATACCCAACTTCAGCAAGGCCCTCTTTGCGAGAAGCCCTGCTGTGGGTGTCCTGTCCCACACACTGGCCTGAGGCCGACACAGCCGGGACAGAAGACCCCTGGAGACTTCCGTCCTGCTGCTAAAAGCGCTACCCCACTTCCAGCGCAGGGGTGGCTGTGCCTGTAAACAGAGCACTGGGCCGCAGCCCTCACTGCTGCTTCTTGGGGCGCGGGGTTGTGGTCGGTGGCTGTAGGAAGAAGGCGGGCCGCAGCAGGCAGCGGTAGGCCAGCAGGTGCGGGCCGATCGCATAGAGCAGGTTGCAGATGAAGACAGGGGCCCAGGCATCGTCGGGCACGCGGTAAGTGAAGGGCGTGCGCAGGTGTGAGGACGCGCCCATGTGGGAGAACTGCGCCTGCGCACAGGGAGGACGCAGTCAGGCAGGTGGGCGGGGGCCGCCTGGCATCGCCAAGCCCCACCTGCTTCTTCCGCGGCGTCCCGTTCTCCTATTGCTGGCTCGGGTGGCTCACGCATCCTCTCGCCGTGCATCTGAACTCCGCATACGCCCATCTGACCTTCTCCTAACCTCTCGGGATGCAAATTCTGCCCACTGTCCCCCATAGAAATCTTCCCCGGCCCTCCTGCCTTGGCCTGATGCGGGTTTTATTGCTTCCCATTGTGAACCCAGCTCCGACTGGGTCCTCCGCCACTCTAACATCTTCCACGGCTCCCATCACCCTCAACACAAGCCTGCTCAAAACCCTCAGCATGCAGCTGCCCACTTCTCTTGCCTCTGCCTTTACCTACATTATAGTGCTGCTAAGTCACTGTCCTCCTCTGTGCCTTTCCTTATGCTGTCCCCACTCCAGGAATATTCCCTTTCCGATCTCGAGACCGCCTCTGCATACAGTGGACCCCTGGTGTCCGCAGCAGTTAATTCCCAGAACACCCACAAATTGTGAAAAAAATCGAGAATTGCAGCTATGGTCAGAAAAATGCCTATAAATGCCCGTGTTTATAGTTTAAACCCTAAATATGCCGTGTCTCCTGCAGTTATGTAATATAATAAAATACTATATTAATAAAACACTCGGCGGCATCTCAGGGCTTTAAGAATGAAATCAGAACACTCAGATAGCTACGGTGCTAGGAGGGAATGCAGGTGAGGCAGCCAATCAGCAGCAAGGAGAACTGAACAATGCGCTCGGATAGGCCCCTTGCAAACCTCGGCCAAAAAATCAATAGCAGAGGATATTTGCGATTTTCACAAATATAGGTTAGGTTCTAAGGCAAAATCCGTGAAGGACCGAGGCCTCAAATTCTGAACCGTGACTTCCGGAGGGCATATTGTACATCAAAGCCTACCTCTTTCCTCCTCTGTAATGCCCCTCTGCCCCTGCACCTCTTCCTTTTCCAGTTCTGACTCCAGGGAGCCGGGGGTAACTCTGTCTCCCCCACTCTGGGGGATTCTGGGATACGCTGCCCACACACTGCCTGTGCCCTCACCTGGCCAATGGCTCCGGCAAACACCAGGGCCCAGTCAGGCAGCCAGGAGCATCCCGGGAACACGAGGGCGTAGGTGGCCAGGGCGTAGAAAGGCAGAACGTAGAACAGGTACATCAGCATCTGGTGGTGCAGACCACAGCCTGTGAGAGGAGCTAGGGCTCCTGGGACCTCACCCAGGCGGGGGGCCCTGTGTCCTAACCCTGGCCTGGCCAGTCATAGCCTGCCTCAGACACATGCTTATATTCTGGGGTAATAATAAAGGCTCATTTCCTCTCTCGTAGTGGAGTGGGGTATATGGAAAAGCTAGAGCTGCCTCTGCCACCCCATTAAGGGAGCCAGACAAAGACAACAGGGCTCAGAGATGGAATTAGCCATGAGCACCTCGATCCAGCCATACCTGAAGACCACATGTTACCTTTTTGGTACAACAATATATTCCACATGTGTTTCTGCCAATTTGACTTGTGCTTCTGGTCCTATGCCTCAAAAAGGCCCAGTCAGGACCTCTCCTCCCACCTGCTTTCTCACCTGCACCTTTGGATAGGCCACAGGGTCCCGCAGGTATGGCTCATACTGGTAGATGTAGACAAAGCAGGCATCTGTGGGGCAGTCAAGCACTACCTGGGGCAAACAGACAAATCAACCACCTACCTCAAGCATCATTCTTATGGGAAGTCACTTCACCCCCACATCTCAACAGGGTCCCTATCGCTTGGTCTAAGTCTCCTAGACCTGTGTGTATCCGTCCGAGGACCCTTGCTGTGTTCACTCTAGCGATTCTAGCCTTGCCCATGAAGGAAATGGCAGAGGAGGACGAGGAACAGCTGCAGGGAACAGGGCTTTGTCATGGGCTTCTCAGGCCAGAAGGGGTGACGAACACTCTCAGGGGATGGGGCAGAACAGCGGGCCTCTTCCAACAACAAAGGCTCGGGGAGGAGGGCCGCCGGCAGGCTCACCAGGCCCCGGAAGAGGGTGAAGAAGGCCGCCAGAGCGAGGTAGGTGACGAGGGCCAGGTCTGCCGGGCGCTGCAGGAGCCCCTTTCTCTGCTCCTCCTGCACCTGCCCCCCAAGGAGAATCGGACATTGCAGGCACGGTCTGGAATCTGGCAGGCAGCGATAAAACTCCTCCTCCCACAGGACACAGGGTCTTTGCTCCAATACAGCTCACTCAGGGGCCACTGGGGGGACATGGCACTCACCACATTGGGGGGACAGTAGGAGGGTGCCCGGGGCTGGCTGAAGACCTTCAGGCCAGCCCAGCATGGGACCAGCATGTAGGGGATGGCCAGGAAGAAGGAGGGCCTGATCTCGGAGCTGTATTTGCCTGCCATGGTGGAGGAGAGACACATCTTGTACACATGCCAACCTTGCTCCTGTTCCATGACCTTCCATGGCTCCCCAGTGCCCGCAAATTATTTCTGTGCTCTTCAGCCAGGACTGCCTCAGTTTACCTTGTGAGTACAGATCTTATACCTCAGTGGTGTCTTCCGTCCCATGAATACCTTTAGGTGCTTTCCTTATTGAGTCTTTGCTGTGCTGTCCCAATGTTCAGATTGTCATCTCTGCCCCACCTCCCGACACTACCTACACAGCTTCCACTCTGCCCACCCTAAAATACCCTTCTGGTATTTTCTGGTATTTTGGTTTCCCCAAAACCCTGGGGAGGCAGCAGGATTACCCTGGGTGCCCCCGACCTCCAGGAGGAAACGGGGAGGCTGCTGGCTGAGGCTGGCTGTGGACAGTGACAGAAGGGACCTGTAGACAGGAGGAGAGGATGGGGGACCCAGTGTGGGGGCTTCCGGTGCAGGGACGGGGCTCCCCGAAGCCGGATCCTTACCAAGGATGTTTCCGGGGAGAAACACCAGGATGCTCATGGCGAAGGAGCCCAGCCAGTAGAGGCCAAGGTTCCGGTACCGCTTCCTGGGCCAGAAACGCGGGGGTCATACGGGGTGCCTGTCCCTGTGTCAGCCCCAGGTAGGGCAGAGACCACCCTGGGCCCCCAGCTCCGGTCCCCTCTGTTTCGTCCAGGATGGAAAGGACACCAGGGATAACAGTGGCTTCGCGGGGACAGCGTGGGTATGAGCCACGTGGCCACCACCCTCACCCCTGACCACACCTAGTGAACTTTCTGGGCAGAACTCTCCCTGGCTGCAGCCCTCGAGGGGCCTCCTGATTTCACCCAGACACTTCTGCCCCGCCCAATGCGAGGTTCCTGGAGCCACCCTGCCGCCTACCTCCTGTGGATGGCGCCGGCCATGGCCAGATAGAGGAAGTAGTGCACGGTGCCATCCCAGTAGCAGATGAAGATCCCGTGTGCCGTGCGCAGGTACGGCTCGCCCTGGGGGCGGGGTGGGGCTCAGACACAACAGGGGACAGGGGACACCCTAGCCACCCACCACCTACCTCCCTGGTGTAGAACTCCATGAAGCCCTTCACGTAGCCATCTTCCTGCAGGGCGATGACGAGGTCCACCACCGAGGTAAAGGAGAAGACCGCGAAGACTGCGGGGAGGGTGGGGAACCTGACGTGGGTGGGGCCGAGCCGCGTGTAGGCGGGGCCAAGACCCCCAGATCAGTGTTTGGGCATGCGCATCTCGGGTTAGGTGTAAGGGGGCGGGACTTGAAGGAGCCGGTCTAACTCGAGGCTCCAAGCGCAGCCCCGGCCCACTGACAGGTTGCAGGACCCCAGCCCTGCCAGCTCCAAGTCTACAAGGAGAGACTGAGGCTCCCCCGTCTAATGGAGGAGCTGCCGTCTCTCCAGGGCGGTGGGAGCCCTTTGAGGCGCCCAGCCTGACGGAGGAGGCCCCGGCCCGGACTGGCCTGGACAGTCCTCCTCGCCACCTCCCTGGGACTCACCCGCGTAGAGTGAGTCATAGGCGATCTCCCCTCGGGACAAGCTGTAGATGGACACGAACAGCAGGCCCAGGATCAAGGCGCTCATCAGCGCCACCCACAGCGGGCTGAGGAGAGGGAGCCCCGTCAGGCTCAGGCGGGAGCTGGGCGCTGGGGCCTCCGCCTCCCTCCCAGCTGGCGACAGAGCGCGCTCCATCTGCCTCACCCGTGCATCTTTCCCTTCAGAAGGCTCTGCCTCTGCGCAGGCCGCTTCTCCCTTCTAGAAACTGCTTGCAGGGAGAAGCCTCCTTTCTCTACTTCATCGGCGCTCCCCCCCCTTTTTTTTCTTTTTGAGACAGGGCCTCCCTACATGGTCCAGCCTGGCCTTCAAACTCGCAGTGATCCTCCTGCTCAGCCTCCCAAGTGCTTGCGCCACTGCACTGTTCTTTCTCTCTTCCCTTGTCCCCTGGGCCTAGGAACAGAGAGGCTATCCATCAACCATTCTGCTGTACCATTTACTCCCTATTTGCTGGTGTGTTTCCTTGGATTTGCTCTCTGTCTTAACACGGAGCTCCTGTGGAGCCCGGCTCGGCCCCATTCCCAAGGGTCTTCAGGTCTCAGTGCTGTCGATATCTCTGAGGCTCCCAACTCCTCCCAGCTAAAGTCCAAACCTCCACCCACTGCAACCTATCCCTGCCCAGATCTGCCCCATCACCCTGATAAGACAGGGGAGCCAGTGACTGGTGATAGGAGCCGGGTCTCTGGCATCTGCTGGCACAGGTGGGCAGAGTGAGGCCCAGAGAGGAGGAAGGACCTGGCCAGGGCCACACAGCAAGGCCCTGTGCAGCACTCTCCCTCATTTTTTTTTTTTTTCCAGTACTGGGGATTGAACTTGCATCCTTGCGCTTGTGAGGCAGGCAGCAGAACCACTGAGCTAAATGCCCAGCCTTCGCTCTCCCTCATCTTTTCACAAGCCTCCCTATGTCCACTCTGGCCCTATCTCGCCAACAGTGACAACAATGGGTCCGCGGCTCTGCTGCCAGCCTGCAGCCCTCCCCCTAGTCATGGGGAGAGGACTAGGATGACAGCCATTCTCAGATGAAGAAGCAAAGGTTCCCGGGGTCCAGGCAACAGACAGGTATCAGCATCCAGGTCCCAGATTCATGGCAAGGCCACCCCACGTCTCGGCCTGTGCAGGCTTGAGGGGCTAGCTGGACGCACAGGGCTGGGACTTAGGCTTAGGGGACAGCGACAGAGGTGCCGACTATGTGCGGGGAAATTAAGTCTAGGTCGGAGTCAGCCGGCCCTGAAGGAAAGCAAGCCTCAGGCCTGAGACAGCGGCGGTGCAGCAATCGCGGATGGCAGCGAGAGCTGGGTGACCTGGGCCTAATGTGGGACAGTACTTTGACCCTCGGAGACTTTGGGACCCGCAAAGCTTGGGCGCATCCCCGGGAGACCCCAGGAACTTCCTCCAACCCTGCCATGTGTGGGGGTTCTGCCGCCCCACATCCGCCTCCTCTGGCCCCAAGCCTTCCCGGGAGACCCGGCCCAGGCCGGCATCCGGCAGGAGGGGTCTTCCGGTCGGGCCCACCCAGCCCCCTCCTCCCGGGCATCCGGCATCC
>NW_022900949.1:2311776-2320362 GCF_012274545.1 Fukomys damarensis
AGGCCAGGGCTGCGTCCCAGAGGCGTCGGAATTGGTCCTTCAGGCCTCTTTCCACCCGTGGCTGGGGCTGGGGTGCACTTGTGCCTTCTTTGTCCTGACAAAGTGGCACCCCCCCAACTCGATCTCAACGGGGTGCTTTCTCGGGGCTCTGTTTGGAACCCGGAACTTCACGCGGGCTAGGCGAGCGCCCCACCCTGAGCTACACCCCATCCCTAAGGGTCCCTACAGGGGCCTTTCTACCCCACAGCCCTGGGCCCAGGACTCGCGCCCAGGTTGCACGGCGGCAGAGCTGGCTGGGGTGCGAACGGTCCTTCATCTGAGGGAGGTGGGAGGTGGGGTCCGAAGCGAGCTCAGGTGGAGTCGGTTGGGGAACGGATGGGGAGGCGGAGGGAACCGGGGTCTTTTGTGCTGCCCCCTCCAGTCTGCATCAGGTCCCGCCCAGGCGGAAGACTCGCGGTTGCTGCCCACGGCACGGCGAGCGATGCCCACCTGCTTCCCGGCCCCTCCACCTGGACATCAGGGTCAGGTCCCAGCCTGAGCCGTGCCCGAAGGTCTTCGGGACCAGGCCAGGCTCCGCTCGTCCCCGGGTGCCCTGTCACCTGGGGGTGAAGTTCAGGTCCCCAGCGCTGAGCCCCACCCCTGCTTCCGGTCTGCAGCCCGAGCCCTGCGGGGCCCGAACGCACCCACAGCGGCATCTGGAGGTCGCCTCTGGCCTGGCCCTAGGGAAAGTCCGCGCTCGACTGAAGCGAGCCTCCAGGTCACCTCGACGCAGCGGAGATGACGGGGCACAGGGTGCCTGGGACCGAGCCAGGGGTCCCATCTCCTCCGTCAGTGGGTGCCCAGTACACCCGTGAGCTGGTCGGGGTGGGCCCACCAGTGTCCTTGCTTTCCCTGCCGGCCCAGCACCCAGAGGAATAGGTCCACGGTGACACGCCCCAGGCCATCTCCTGGGTGGCTCCTCCTGGCAGCTTGCATAGCCAAGGAAGCCCAGCCCGACCATTCCGGCAGAAGTCTGGGGTACAGCTGGTCGGTCTGCTTGGCAGTCAGTGCCCAGGGTCTGCTCAGTGACTATGTGACTGCAGCTGGAGCCCTGGGGTTGGGAGACCCCAGAGCTGGTGGGAGCGTGACTCCCAGGCCCCGCCCACCCTGGGATGGAGCAGCTGCTCGAGCCCTGTCGCACACAGGTCAGCTCAAGTGTGCACCCTAGCGTTGGAAGCAGCAGCAGGATCAGCCTGGGCTGCAGTGGCTGACAGAGGGCTGGCTGGCCCTGCCTGGTGGCCTCTCCCCGTCCCACCGCAGGGCCAGACGGGGGTCCCCACAGACACCCCTCATGCCCAGGTCTGGTGGCTGCCACTCCCCCAGGCTGTTGCGGGGGCAGCTGTCCCTGTGCCCTAGGGAGGGGCTGCATGGGTTGGCTCCCTTGACAGCTACCCAGGCCTTCGTGGACGAAGACCCCCCTCCCGGAGGCGAGGGCCAGGCAGTGCCCTGCATTCCCCAGGTGGCAGGGTCTCCCAGCTATCGTCCTGCCCTGCTCGCCCATCCCGGCCCACCGAGGAGGGACAGGGACCAGGCTGCTGGGCGGGTGAGCACTGGGACTTTAATACACGGAACAGCACTGGTGACGCAGAGGAGCAGGCGGAAAGGCAGGCCAGATGCTCCAGCGGCCAGGGTGGTCGTGCGACAGCAGGCTGTGTCCTCCGGTCAATAGTACGGCCGCCTGGGGTTGTTCTGTGGGAGCCAAGGTCACGGCAGGGTCACCACGGGGCCAGGGACTCTGCCCCACCCCTCCCGAGGACCGTGGGAAGCCGCGGCGGACCAGGGAGCGCGCACCAAGGGGTTGGGCCGGAAGCGGTAGGCCAGCATCATCCTCTTGCGGAAGGCCTCATACTCGTCGTCCTCCTTGGAGAGCTCGGCCGGCCGGTCGATGCCAAAGCCAGCGCCGTCCACTGCGGTGGTGCCCCTGCAGCAGAGGGGGAGCGGGTGGTGTGGGCAGGGTCCCACCTGGGAGCGCCCGCCCCACTGGTGTGAGGGCTGGGGAAGAAGGGGCCGCGGCAGCTTGTCCTCAAGGCGAGGCCCCCAGGGGAGGCGCAGCCTGCACTCACTTGTTCACCGGGTTCTTGATGCCCTGGCCCTCGGAGCCCAGCCCCTCGCCCTCCTTCCAACCCATCTTCATGAGCATCTGGTAGCCGATGTTCTCCACCGTCAGCTTGAACTCTTTGTACTCGGAGTAGTCGGGCTCCCGTCCCTCCTGCAGGGAAGGAGGGGCCGTCACCTGGGCCCTGGCTCTGCCTCGCACATCTGCCTGCCCGCCGGCCTCACTCCCACCAGACTCCTCCCAAAGTCATCAGTCTTCATCCCAGGCCCTCAGGGTACTGAGCTCCCCGGTGGCCCGGTCGGCGGCAAGTGCCATGGCTGTCCACTGTGTGAAAAACTAATGCTTCATCGTCAAGCAACTTAAAGCCTGTCTCAAAATAAAAAATTTAAAAAGAGGCTGAGAGGGCTGGGGATGTAGCTCAGTGGCACTGCACCTGCCTCATAGGCACAAGGTCCTGAGTTTGACTCTCAGTACTGACAAAAAAAAAGGGGGCTGAGGACACAGGTCAGTGCAAAGGCCCTGGGCTCCATCCCCAGTACCATGTGCAACAAAAAACAAGACCAATGCTTGGGATGACAGGCACACGCCACAGGGCCCTGCCTGGGAACAGTTGCGCCAAGTGCTAAAATCACGTGGCCAATGAGGCCACTGCCCTGTTGGCTCAGGTTACAGGGGACAAGCAGTTTCCTGAAAGAACCATGGGAGAGCCCACGAGAGAGGTGCCCCCCAGCTGTGTCTCCTGCAAGCTCAGCAGCCCAAGCTCTCTGCGGGGAGAGCCGGGAATGCGAGCTGCCGGACCAGAGGCCCAGCTCCCTGCACCAGGCGGTGACTGGAGCGGCAGCCGACTGCCCCCGCAGGTCCTGATGCAGACGGCGTCTGTCACACAGGTGCCCGGCCAGTGGACGGGCTCACCTTGAGGGCCTTGAAGGTCTCCATGAACTTCTCCAGCTCGTCCGGGGGCAGGAAGTCCCCGATGAAGTGCTTGCCCCGGCCCATCTTCGTCAGCTGCTCGGCCCACTCTACCGGGAGAGGCAGGGGCATGAGCGGAGGGAGGTGGGGTCCCACGTGGCCGCGTTCCTCAGAGGCCAGCTTTCTTGCCCAAGCTGGCACCATCAGAAGGGGCTGAGGACTGCAGTGGCTCCCCTGCCCACACCCCGCACCCTGCGTCCACACACCCCGCGTCTTGTCCATCTCCATGCGCCGCAGCTGGTGCTCCCAGGTGCCCAGCTCGCTGTCCAGCTCCTCGTCGCTGTCGTAGCCGTGCTGGTGCTGCTGCAGCGCCTTCTCCCACAGCAGCTGCATGTCCTGCGCGGCGCGCTTGTGCTGCATGATCATGTCGTACATCTGCTGCATCTGCGGGCCGGAGCGAGGGCATGTGGTCGGCGGTGCGGCAGGAGCCGTGTGCGGCAGACGGGCCGGCTCCCTGCGCCCAGCCCTCGGGGCCTTACCTCCTGCTGCTCCTTCAGCTGCTTCTTCTGGGCGTCCGACAGCTCTGTGACGCCCACCAGGCCCACGGGCTTCCCCTTCTCGTAGCCAAGCCCCTTGAGGTCCTGCACTGGAGAGGGGAGACGAGGGCAGTTGGTACCCACCCGAGCCCAGGAGCAGGGTCACAGTGCCCAAGGCAGCTGGCACAGACTCCGCAGAGACCGCGGCTTCAGGGCCTGGCTGTTAGCACCTCGAATCTGGGGAGGGCCTCGGGGGGCCTCAGCAGTGCTGTGAGGGGCACCGCCTTTCATGGCCTCGTGATCCCCGGTATCACCTCCGATGCAAATGCTGACACATCTCAGAGGCCTCAGTGTCGCACAGATAGCGGGTGACAGGGCAAGCACTGGGCAGGGCAAGGCCAGAGACGGGGCTGAGATGCAACTGCATATGTGTGTGTGTGTGTGTGCGTGCGTGCGTGCGTGTGTGTGTGTGTGCGTGTGTGTGTGTGTGTGTGTGTGTGTGCGCGCGCGTCACCGGCCTGCGCACGGGGAGGCCTGGAAGGTAGCTGTCATTGCAGAGCCCAGCGCGCTGCCCCTGGGAGGGAGGCAGAGGCTGACACTGACGTTGGCTTTAGTTGGGGACTGGGCTGCAGCCAGCAACGCGGGTCCACCTGGGTGGCGGAAACAACCACCCTCGATGGGGGGTAGGGGGAGAAGCAGCCAGCAGAGGATCTGTGCAGAGCCCCATCAGATGAGGGCTGGGCTTTGCCCTGAGCAGTTACCCGTGTGGGCTGCAAGCGCGGAGTCCTGGACCCCATACCCAGCTCTGTGCACACACAGTAAAAGAATCCTCACGACTGCTCCTTGGCCCTTTCCTGGAAGGCTTGGGGGACACAAGATGCCCTGGGGGTCCATCCTGGTGTGTGCCCACAGTGCTCTCCTCCTGCCCAGCACCCTGAGGATGACAGGGACAGGGGGATGGGAATCCGGGCCTACAGTTCAGAGCCCAGGGTGTATGGGGGGGGGTCAATTTCAGCAGGGGCCTGCCTGAGCCCCTCAGGAGCTGGGTGTACCTGGACCCAGGGGCCAGTGAGGTCCCCAGAATCCTGGCTGTCTAAAGCCTGTGCAAGTACAGTGCTGGGATCTTCACTTGGGAGTGTTTCTCCTCCAGCTGGAATGTCTGAGGCCGGGGCCAGGGAGGGACCAGATCCCAGCCCCAAGTCTTGGGTGAGTGGCCTCCGTCTCCTGGCCCTGGCGCCCAGTGGCCAGTGGTGTGCATGCCACTCCCCCATGCACCGGCCTGTCAAGCTGGGATGTTTCCGCCACAGTGCAAGCTGTGTGTGTGGCTGGTGGGGGACAGACGGCAGAGGGGGCTCTGTCATCGGCCCGGCCTTATGTGCAGGAAGATGGTGCTCTTGTGGGCTCGGGGGAGGAAAGGAGGGGGTGGCCACACTTGGCAGGGACTTGTCCCGACCATGCTGTCCTGGAGGGGACCGGGAAAAATGGAGTGTGGTGCTTCTCAGTGAACATGCCCTAAGCTTTCCAGGACGGAAAAGCAGCCCTGCTCTCGAAGTTGAAGGATGACAATAAGATCCAACCATAGCCCATGGTGAGAGACTTATTTTAGCCCCAAAGGCACAAACAGGTTGAAAGTGAAGGGATGGACAAAGATTATTTCATGCCAAAGTCACCAAGAGAATGCTGAGACTGGTACACTAGTCAGACAAGATGAAGGTTAAGTCAAGAAGTCACCAGAGACAAAAGAGAACTTCTTTTTGGTACCTGGGCTCGCACTTAGGACCTTGTGCTTTCGAGGCAGGCACAGTGTCACTGAGCGAAATCCCCGGCCCAAGAGACCATTATATTTTGCCAAAATTTTGATACAAGGTGGGCACTGTGGTGCGTGCCTGTAATTCCAGTATCTGGGAGGCTGAGACAGGAAGGTCACTGTGAGTTCAAGGCCAACCTGGGCAACTTAGTGTGTTCAAGGCCAGCCTGGACTATACAGTGAGACCTTGTCTCAAAAAATCCCAACCCCGCTAAAAAAAAAACACCCCAAAATAAGCAAAAAACAAAACAAAACAACAACAACAACAAAAAGGGAAAATTTATAGCTACAATTGCATACACTAAAAAAAAAAAGAGCTAAGACTGATAATTTGTGCCGGGGTGTAGCTCGGTACAACAGTTGCCTAGCAAGCACATGAGGCCCCAGGTTCCATCTCCAGCACAAAAACAGAAATAAAAATTAGTAATACAAAGTAAGTTTACAGACATTAAGGTTTAAATATATATATATATTAAAAAAAAACTAAAGTGAATTATCTTAATTAACAACAGCAAACAGAATCCAAAGCTAACGTAAGAAAGGAAGTAATAAAAGATCAGCAAAGGGATAAATCAAATAGGGAATCAAAACATGAGAGAAAAATCAATGAAACCAAAAGTTAGTTCTTTGAAAAGATCAACAAAGTTGACAATCTCTAGACTAAGAAAAAGAGAGAGGAGAGGGTCCGTGGGTTTAGCTCAATGGTTCCCCGCCTGCCTCAGAAGCTCAAGGACCCAAGTTTGATCCCAAGTAACAAAAAAAAAAAAAAAAAAAAAAAAACAACAAAAAACAAAAAACCGGAGACTCAATGACTAAAACTGGAAAAAAGTTATCAAGCAAGAAGGACTGGAAGAGAATGCTTTAAATAACTATAGGAAAACAACTCAGACAACCTAGAGAAGAGGACAAAGTCCTAGAAACATACGAGCCACCAAAACTAATTCAAGAAGAAACAACATCAGACTAGACTGGTAACGAGACTGAATCAGTAACCAAACCGCCCCACAAAGAAAGTTCCTGAGCCAGACGTCTACCAAACAGTAAACAGAAGCAGTACACCGTCTCTAACTCTTCCCAAAACCCGAAGAGCAAAGCACCAGACTAGAATCACCCCGAGGCCAACGGCAACGCAGACAGTAGAAGATACCCACAGACCAACACTCCTCGTGAACAGGTGCAGAAACCCTCGACAGGGCTAGGGAGGGGACTCTGACAGCTTATTAACAGGAGTACCCACCGTGAGCGAGCGGGATGCATCCTGGGATGCAAGGACGGCTTAACACACGGAAGTCAATCCACGCAACAGACCGCTTAACAGAAAGAAGGGGGAACAAGCACAGGACCCTTGTAACTGATGCAGAAAAAGCATGTGGTAAGATTTAAGACCTTTTCGTGACAAAAGCACTCCATACATTTCCTTCAACGTCACAAAGGCCCTTCCCGGGTTGTGGCTCCATGGCCGGCAGTGAGGAGGAGGCACAGCTGATGTCCCACTCCACGGTGAGTGGACTGCGCTCCCTCCAGGGTCAGGAACGGGACGGAGACGCCAGCTCTGACCACTTGCAGTCACTGTGGTGCTGGAAATCTAGCCAGAGCAATTAGGGAAGAAAAAGCAGTAAGAAGTATCTGGACTGGAAAGGCAGAAGTGAAACTCCCTGTCTGCAGATGACACAATCGTGTGTGGAGACCCTGAAGACCGGCAGCCAGGTGTGGTGGTCACACCCACTACTCGGAGGCTGGGCCACTCCAGTCCGCCTGGGCACCTGAGCAACACCCAGAGAACAAAATCAGAAACAGAAAAAAAGTTAAAAGGAACATGAACACACACACATACCCGTTAGAACTACTACATTTAGCAAAGCTGCAGGATGCTAAATAATCACGCCAAAATCAACTGTCTAGAAAGGAGCCTGACAAGAAAACTGGAAAAAACAATGTCATTTACAACAGCACCAAAAAGAACAAATCATTTAGAAACAAATGTAACCAAAGAGTCGCAAGACTTAAACAGACGGAAAGGTATTGTGTCCGCAGATCCTTAAGGTGCGGACGTGGCCCAAAGTGACCCACACCAGGATGTGTGCACCCAGCAGAAGCCGCAGCAGTTCCTGCAGACCAAAGGCCCATCTGAACTCACATCCCGTCCGTGTGGTCAGTAGTCCCAGCCCCTGGCCCCGGCCATCCACCCACGGGGCCCAAGTGCCACAGTAACTGTCATTAAGAAGAAGGGAGCTGGAAGACGCGTTCCTGCTTTCACACTTACTACAAGGCGACAGCAATCCCACAGTGGGACACTGGTGTCAGGACAGGCACTGGCCGAGTAACAGAACCTGGGACCCTGGGCAATAAGCCTGTGTCCATGGCCAAGTGATTTTTTACACGTGTCACTTGATAGGGAAAGAACAGTTTCATCAATAAATGCTGCTGGGAAAAAGGACATCTCTACGCAAAGGAAGTTGGAACCTTTATATCATTCACAAAAGGATTAAAGATCTGAATTTAAGAGCTAACACCATCAAACTCATAGGGAACAATGAAAAAATTGAAAAATTGGGCTTCATTAAAACTTAAAACTTGGGCCAGGGATTTAGCTCAGCAGTTGTGCCACCTGCCTTGCAAGCCCAAGGACCCGAGTTCAATCCCCAGTATCCAAAACAAAACAAAACAAAAAAACCTCATAACTTTCCTGGCCTCCAGGGACACTATTTTCTTTGAGACAGTGGTTCAGGCTGGCCTTGAGCTCACTATGTAGCTCAGATGGGTCTTGAACTCATGGAGTTCCTCCTGCCTCAGCCTCCTGAGTACAGCTGGGATGTCGGTATGGCACCTGGCTCGGACTCACACCGTTTTATGGCCAGGGCCCAAGCTGGAATCTGCAGTCGTCCTGGAACCAATTGCTGAGGACACGGGGCAAACACGCAAACACACACGCACGCACACACACATACGCACGCAACCAGCCGCAGGTGGAGCGCTGCGGCAGCACATGCTAGGACACGATTGGCAGGGAAGCCAGGCCCACCTGACAGGGGTGTGGGAGAGGCATCCACGTCCTTCTGCACCAGCTCAGCGGGCGGCAGCTCCACCTTGTCCTCTTCGGGGCCCCACCGGCTCTTACGCTTCCGCTTGGCAGTGGCAGTGGAGGCGGAAGTGGAGGCGGAGGCGGAGGCAGAGGGGGAAGCGGAGGCCGAGGCTGGCTTCCCCGTGACAGCCGGGGCGGGGGGCATCGCAGGCGTGGG
>NW_022900949.1:2320477-2332016 GCF_012274545.1 Fukomys damarensis
CTGGTGGAAGCTGGGCAGGTGGTGGCAGGGGGCAAGGGCTCCACTGGGGCGTCGGGAGGGGACTTGCGCTTCGGGCCAAGGTCGGGGGCTGTGAGGGCGCTGGGGGAGCCAGCCTTGGCTCGGCGGAACTCCTCCAGCTTCTGCCGGTAGTATCTGTACCCGTGGCTGTTGGGTTCGTACAGAAAGCTGCGGAGGACAACGACGGGGACACACTCAGTGGGGCCTAAGCGCTAGGGCCCCTGGGGTCTCCACCACCACTCACATCTGCCAGGCCTGGCATGGGGAACAGTATGACGTGTCCGCAGCCTCTCTGGTGACCTCCTTCAAGCCTCCCCACCTTCCCGCTGCCCTGACTGCAGGGAGCTTAACCATGAGTTCCAGCTGGTTTGTTTTTTGTTTTTTTCTGGGGAGGGAGTACTGGGAATTGACAAGGTCTTTCGTAGTTGCCTAGGTTGACCTTGAACTTGTGATCCTCCTGCCTCAGCTTCCCTGAGTAGCTGAGGCTACAGGCACGTGCCACCACCTGGGTCACGGTCCAAACATGACCCAGAGAGGGACCTTTGTAAAAACTAAGAGACATAAGTGAAGAAATGTACACGCTAGACATGGCGGCGAATGCCTGTAACCCCACCTACTCAGAAGGCTGAGGCAGGAGGAGCATGGGCCCAGGAGTTCAAGGCCAGCTTGGGTGATACAGTGAGACCGTGGCTCTCAAAATGAAACCAGAAAACTAATATACACACAGACTAAAGACCCCACAAAGCTTCTAAGAGGGGCAAAGAGCCATGGCTGGATCTGAAGACATCCCAGCCAGGAGAGTTCAGAGAGGTCATGGGTCTGCCCTCCTCGATGGATGCCCTTGTGTGAAGCAGCAGGAGGGCCGGGCTGCGGGGACACGGCCTGCGGGGCAGACGCCCTCTGGCTCTCCCTGGGAGGGGAGCTGCCCTCCCCACGGCTTCCTGCCATGAGGCTCCTGCCCTGGCGCCAGCCGGCCGTGGAGACCTGGGTAGACCCCCTGAGCTCCTCCTCCTGAGCGCCAGCTGCCCTGGGCTGGCCTGTCCCTGGGAGTCACAGTGTCCACAAGCCTAGGGCAGGCAGACTGACCCTGCCCCGAGCCCAGGGACAGTCCCGGGGGCACTGGAGTCTCACTGTCCAGTCTGGTTCATACCATGATGCACTGCGACCCTCTTCACCTAATGTTTGGATATTTAAAAATGCCCTGGGGGGCCAGGGATGTAGCTCAGTGGTTCCACCGCCTGCCTCACAAGTGCAAGGTCCCGAGTTTGATGCCCGGTACCAACAAGCATTTGCCTTCCTGTGTGCCACGGTTTGAGGACACTTAGTGCAGGCCGGTGCTGGCGCTGCTGGCCGAGCCAGAACACAGGCGCCTTTCTAGAGGAAGTGCTTCCTCCACCGGGATGGCTCAGGTACTGAGGGAGGGGTTGTTACAAAGCAACTGCACACCTTTCCTCAGGCTTTCTAGCTCGAGCTGCTGCAGTACAAGGCCTAGGTGAGGTGTGGCCACCCGGTCTTGGTTTCCCAGCCTCCAGGAGGCGGAGCAAACAAGCCTCTCCTCTCAAAAATATCCAATCTCAGGCGTCCTATCACACTGATGGAACACTGATCACCAGCCAGCCTTCCTGCCTCAGTGTCCTTCTGTGAGACCCCAGCGTGCCAGGCTGCCGGGGCCCGCAGGCCTGAGATCTGGGCGCCTAGAGACACATGGACAGGCATTTTCCACCTGACGTCAGACATGCAATATGCTACCGACTTCTCATCGCTGTGGGCCATGCTGCACATGACAGGGTTTCAGGCCAAGTTGCAGATGAGGCATCGGGCCGGGGTGAAGGGCACTCGTGACTCCTGGCTGTTCCACCTGCTCCCCCAAACCCCACCAGGGAGCACTGGGCCCCACGGGGACTTGGGAGCCTTGGGGAGGGCAGGAGCACCAGGGGCTGCTGGGCCGGGAGACGAGGAGCTTGGCCCAGTCCACTCAGTGAGCCTGTGTGCCCTGTGGCCCTCCCACCTCCCCTACGGGCTCCAGTCTAAGGGGTGAGCGGAGGATGCTCCTGCCACCACTGTGCCAGCTTCTGCCGCAGTTCTGCTGACGAGCTGGGCACCCACCATCACCATCCCCAAGCAGACAGGAGGCTGCACAGGAGGTGTCCCTCAGCTCCCCGGTTGGCAGCAGCTCCCTCGGCCGATCCCAGCAGGCCCTGGTGTTCCTGTGAATTTGCACCTGAGAGCAAGACCTGCCCCAGCCAGGCGCTGCCATCTGTCTGGGGCAGAGGGGAAGAACCCCCCGCAGCAAGTCCTTGCATCTCAGGCGTGCAGCACTCGGGGAGCTCACCCCTTACCTGAAGGCCTGGTTCTCGCGGTTGTTCTGGAGGGCGATGGTTTCCACCTCGGGGCCCCCATCCGCTATGAACCTGGCCAGCTTTTCTGCAAGGTTCTTGACCTCTTCATCCTCTGGGGGTGAAACTTTAAGCAGGCTGTCAGTACTGAGCTCAACTCACCACACCCAACAGCCTAATTCCTGCTAAAGGCCCACGGGCAACACGCGGGGCACATTTGAGGAACGAGGCAGAGAGAAACAGGCAAACGGCAATCAGATTACTGCACTGGGACCAAAACAGAGTCAACACAACAGCGCCCCGCGCGCCTACCTCCCACCACCCCAGGGCTGCACGCGGGTCTGGGCTGCGCAGAGAAGTGGCAGCCCCTGCCCTGGTCTTTCTGCAGGCACTGCCCACCCCGGGCCGCGTGGTGGAGGGGCCCAGCCTCCTCTCCTGGGGAGAGGGCAGTGTCAAGGGCTGCGGACTCATGCTCCGGGTTTGAACGTCGACCCCTGCTGCCCTGCAAGCACTCGGCTGGGTTCCGCACCATTAAAGCTGGCGACTGGCCAACACCCATGTCTCCCAGCTGCCTCTTCCCCGAGCCCCACCCAGCAGCAGACAGGCTGTGTGCTCAGTGCCTCCTCGCACAGCGGCCCCTCCCGGGCTGAGCCTCCCGAGCGCCCCAAGGGCCAGGCTGGGGTGCAGAATTGCCCCATGCAGAGGGTGGCATCACCCCATCCCCGGTGGCCCTGCTGCCTGGGAGGGCGCGGCCCCATTCTATCTGGGGCGCCATCCCGGAACCTCCCTCCCCCTGCCACCTACCTTTCTGCGGGGCTGCCTGTGACTTCTGTGCTTCCTTTCTTATCTCAGCCACCTTCTTTCTGTAGTAGAGGAATTCTCTGCTATTCTTATCGTGCAAAAACCTGGAGAGGAAGAGATTTGCAGCGAAGAGGAAGGTGAACCTTGGGGCAGGTTTCCCCAGCAGGCGGCTTCTCCCAGGCAGAAGCGCGCACGGCCCCGCGACCTCGGGTGCAGACCCAAGTGCTGAGCTCAGTGCCTGGCCCATGGCAGCAGGCGCTGGCCCAGTCACTGGGACAGGTTCACAGACACATCCACGTGCGGGTGGGTGACACCGTGCAGCAAGCGATACTCACGCAAACGCCGGGTTATCCTTGTGGTCCTCCACAGCTACTTTCTCTAACTCGGGGCCTCCTTCTGCCACAAAGCGGGCCAATTTCTCTATCACTTTCCGAGTCTCGGCTCCCTCTGGGGGTGAAACTTTAAGGGTGCTGTCAGTACTGGGGCTCCGCTCCCACACCCCATGGTCAATAGGCGCGCTCTGGCTCAGACCAGGACGGAGGGGCGGGGAGAAGAGGTGACAGGCTGGGGTCGCCGCATCTCGGTCGGTCCAGGCACAGAGCGTCGGTGAGGGGTGCGAGGGCCGATGGTGGCCCGAGTCCGTCCCTGGGCCGCAGGGGGAGCGTGCGGAACCACATCCGGCTTCCCCTGCTGGCCTGGGTTTGGGGATGGTGGTGGAAGGGAAACGCTTAATTCTTTTCTTTATTTGCCAGTTTTCAGAATAACGCATCGGCTCCCTTCCATCCTTCAAAGGTGCCACATTCTTTTACAATTAGCATTACGACTCTGACTTAAGACACTCGGGGTGGGTTCAATCCACTGCCATCAACGTCCTCAGAAGCTCCGTGGCCGGCGGAGCCTCTTCCGGCTGGCTCCCGGAGCTCCGGGTCATCTCACACACTTCCTGCCCACACCTAGAGCCAGCCAGCTCTCCAAGAAGTCCTGGCTTCCGTCAGTGAGAAACTGCTCCAGACCATCTGGGTGCTAGGATGCCCGCGGCAACGGGCTTAACCATTATCTCGGGGCCTTGGCGGGGAACGGAGCTATAAAGATATATTTTTATACATGGATTAGCCTCCCCGTCTGAGCCGTGCAGAACTTGTCTTTGCATTTCTTGCTGGCCCGTTTCTGAGGCTGGTCTGCTAGCCCTCTACAGACCACATTCCTTTTGTGAAGTTCACAGGAGAAAATTTCTCCTCAGCTGGTAAGGTATTTGGTAACTGAACTAGGCGCTGCACCTGTAGCAATTTTATTTTTTTTGGAGGCAGGGTCTCACTACGTAGTCCAGGTTGACTTTCAACTTGCAGTGATCCTCCTGCCTCAGCCTCCCAAGTGCTGGGAGTACAGGTGTCCACCACTACACCCAGCTTCCAGCTTTCTTATTTGTTCTGTTGCTTGGGTGGCTGGGAAGCTTATGGGGGGAGAGGGACATATATGGCCTGAGGAGGGCTCTGTGAGGGCCCAGGGTGCATCCTATGCCCGACTTTCCCCCAGTCTCACTCTCCTCCCATGAGCCCGACGAGAGCCTGGGCCCCATCAGTTTCTGGAAGCAGGCACGCTTGTGAGGCTGTGTCAAAGGTGACTGGAACAGGCCCCACAGGCCTCGCTATGCCCTATGCACCCTGCAGAGCAGCCGTCCTTACAGGGTGCTGCAGCTATCACAGCACACTGCAGGGCCCCTCGGCCCGGCCTCGCTGTCAGGACGACAGGGCTGGGACGCCCAGGCCTCCACTGGCTCGGGGCCTCATGTGGCACATGCACAGGCCAGCTGGCCAGGAGTGCTGCTCGGCTGTCTTCTGCCTTCCACCCTCCACGGTCACCAAGGCCATCCGTTCCCCAGGGAGAAAGCACAACCTCGCCAGGCCCAGATTGGCGGGGATAGGCCACCTGTGCCAGGAAGGTGGTCCCCATCTTGTGTCAGATGAGAAGGGACACAAGGACACCTGCACCAGTGCTGCCCTGAGATGGGCCACGTTGGTTTTCACTGCGCCCAGGACGAAGTTCCCCCTGCTGCCTGGGGTCCTGAGGCTGCGCCCCTGCAACCCTGTGCACCGCGCCCTCCTTTGCTCTGCTCAGCCCAAAGGATCCCAACCCGGCCAGCAGCTCAGCTCAGAGGCCTGGTGACCGTGGTGGACGGGAGGGGAAGCGGGGTGGCAGCCCCCCAACCTACCTTTGATCTCCAGCCACTGCTCGTAGTCTTCCTCCTCATCCTCATCGGGGCCCTGGAAGACGCTCGGGCGCTGTGCCACAGGCAGCTGCTTGGCGTGTGAGTAGTTCTTCACCTGGCCCAGGGGGCTGCCCAGCCCCAGGCTCCCCCGCTTGCTGAGCAGGAGGGGCCTCTTCCCAGCGCTGGCACTGGGGGCAGGTGTGCTGGGGGCGGTGCTGGGGGGCGGATCTTGGGATGGAAGGAAGGAGGCGAACTCAGGTCTGCAGCTCCCCACGTCACCCACTTTCCCGTCTGACCAGCGCTGCAAGCCACTACTATCCAGACCAGCAAAGCGAAGAGCCAGGTGACGGCTCAGCTTTTTTGGATCAGACCTGGACCCCAGCCCGGCTCAGGGGCATCCCAAAAGAGGGAGGTGCTCTCAGCCTGAGACCCCAGGGAGAAGAGGCCTCAGATAGCTCGCCCTCCCTCTCCGTGAACCCTTATCCCCTCTGGAGGACTGAACTCTCAGCTGCTCTCTAGGAAACCTGGCAAAGGTCAAAGGTCAACTGTTTCACCAGGAAAAAAAACCTGACAGGCCAACTGTGCCCCATGGACACAGGGGCCCCGGCACACCTCACTGTCCTCCCAAGCTATGGAAGGACGGTGTCCCACCCCTCGCAATGGAGCCACCACCAAGGGGAGCATGAGGGGAGCTCCAGGGGACGGGCTGGGTGCTGTCTAGAAGGATGGAGGTGGCCTCTTCTAACCCATGCCCTCCTGCCTGAGGACCCACAGGGCAGGGACAGTCACGAAGGTGGGGCAGGGCCACCCCAAGGTCACTGGGCAGCAGCATCGTGAGGCAGCCTCCCCCATCTCCACACCCACGGGTTGCGCCCTCATCTGGGCTCTGTGTCCTGGGCCTTATCTGGGCCGCAGATTCCCTGCTGCAAGAGGCAGCTGAGCTCAGTGAGAGATTCATGCACACCAACAGGAAGGCAGAGAATAATGCTGGGTGGAAAAGGAAAGCAGGGAACAGGACAATGCTGTCACTAATGCTCAAGTGACAGGACAATGACAGAGGTGGTCGGACCACACAATTTGTTAAAATTCCTGTCAGGAGACAGATGGGAGGATTTCTCCTTCCTGTTTTTCCTGGGTAAATTAATTACGTGAGATAGGGTAAGTTAAATGTAAACGACACGGTGTCGACACTAACTATTCTGGGCAGAGAGAACACTGAGACATGGTGGGTAGGGAGACGGTCTGGTACACCGATGGGGCTCAATAAATGTTACTGCCCCATGCTGTCAGGGCTCCCCAGGTACTTCCGGGCTGCCTGCCCTGTGCATGAGCCATAGCAGATGCCAAAGCCTGCTGTTCTCAGCCACAGCCTGGCACTGCTCATGGCCTGTCTGCAGGTGGCCCCTTGTGCCACCGGGAGTCTCCCCGCCCCCCGCCCAATGCCCCATGGGAAGGGTCCCCACCTGGCCCTCGACTGGAACCTGGCTTGTTGGCCCCTGCTCAGCCTGGCAGCGTGGGCCAGATCCGGGCTTGCCCCCAGTACAGGCACGGTAATGGGCAGAACCAGGGCTTTGGATAAACTCGGTGTGGGCTGGTCACATCTGTTGTGGGACCTGTCACTACCAGTGCACAGGGGTAACGGGTGGGCTCTACTCACCTGTGCTGGTCTGTGCCTTCTGCAATTTCAAAAACTGCTGCAAGAAGCTACCGTCATTGGCAAACTTGTTGGAGATACAGGAGTTGTGTACGTTTCCAATTCTAGGAGCCAGAGGAGGGCAGAGGGTGAGGCAGTGGGGGAGGGGGACGGTGACCAGCCCAACGTCCCTGTGCCCACCCTGGGTCCTTCCTTAGAGGGACTCAAACTTTGCCACCAATGGCGTCTAGAGACAACCACTCGCGGCACAAAGCCGCCTTTGGCAGCCTAGAGAGAAACACACTCTATTAACTTAGGTTATCTCTGATTGAGCATCACCCCTCCAGTTCCAAATGGCCCCCTCAGAGATCATAGATTGGCTTTTTCCATTTTGGTGCCAGGCACTGAACCCATGGCCTACCGAGCCCCACCTCCTCACCTTATGATAAACTGATACACATACTTATATTGTACAATAATAAGGCTTTTTTTTTTTTTTTTGTAGCGGGGATCGAACTCAGGACTCTATGCTTACAAGGCAGGTGCGGTGACACACTGAGCTAAATCCCTGGCCCAAGAATATATTTTTTTTAAAAAGTGTAGGGAAACCAGAATACAAAACTGACCCTAACATCAACCCTAAACTTTTTCTTTTCTGGTACAAGGGCCTTTGCCCTGAAGTTACACCTCCTGCCCCCTCCCCCATACAGGGGATTAAACTCCTTGTGCTTGCAAGGCAGGTGGTGGAACCACTGAGCCAAATACCTGGCCCAACCCCCTCCTTTTTTTGAGGCAGGCTTTTGCCAAGATGCTAAGTTCCCCAAGAAGGGGTCAAACTTGGGATCTTCTTGCCTCAGCCGCCCAGATGCCAAGATTGCAGGCGTGTACCACATCTGGTCTCTTCAGGTATAAATCTTGAATTTCACCATTTTGGCTTTCACAGTAGGGAAACAGCCTTACTTCCTAAGTTTCTTGTGCTGTGTAACTACCCATCCAATATCTCCAATTCTGCTGCCCCCTGAGGCTGTGGTCTCCCAGCCTCTAGGAGACCTTCAGAGAGGCAACCCTGCAGGCCTTTCCCAGCCCTGAGTGAGCTGGCCTACAAGTCATCACTCAACAAGCAGTGCAAAGTTGCCAAGCACTGTGGAGGTGTCAGGCCCTGTCCAAGTTCTGTCCTCGTGAGAAGCTGCAGCCTCTGGAAAAGGTAGGAGCTTAAACAGAACTCCGAAGGTTAACAAATTCCTCACTTCAGGCCCCGGAGGAAGGGTCTGCCTCTCTGATCGATCATCAACCGGAAGCCTAGATTCCTGATCTGCTCAAAACCCCTCAGTGAGGGCTGGGGATGTGGCTCCGTGATGAGCACTTGCCTAGAGTGGTCCAGGTCCCGGGTTCCAGCCTCACCACTACAACCCCCTAAAAGATGACAAAAGCCCTCTGTGCTCTCAGGACAGGCAGGTAGGAAATCCTGCCCTATGACAACCCCTCTGGCACAGGGTAGGGGTCAGGCTACCATGGTATCCACAGGCTCTCACCCCTTCCTGGTTTGACCCCGGCATCTTGGTGGCCCCATGATGGGTGTTGCGTGCTTGTGCGTGTGTGTGAGGCTTGTGCAGGGACAGTGCCTCATGCTATCTTCCACCAGCTCTGCTAGAAGCCCTACAAAGCAGAGATGGAATTTATATTACTTTATTTTTTTATTTCTGTGACGTTGGAGGTAGAATCCAAGCCTCACACATGCTAGGCAAGTGCTCACCACTCAAACCTGGGGTCTGGGTTTTCCCTGTGTGTTGCATGACCGGGGGGGCAGGAAATTAAATGTTTTTTTTTTTGTTTGGTTGGATTTTTGGTACCCAGGATGGAACTCCGGTTAAAGCTAAATCCCCAGCCCAGGAAATAACTACTGATACACAAGTTGCCAGGGTGCCCCCCAGGCTGCTACACACCTCTTATTTCTCTCCCGAAATCTGAGCTCCTTGGGGCCCCTGGTCATTCCTTGCATCCTAAAGCTGTGTCCCATTACAGGCGCATGCCAACGCTCACATGCAAGACACTCTGCTCAAGACCCTCTGAGAAATGCAGGCCCTGGGAGGTACTCACTCGCCAGGGTGTGGGGGCTGAGGGCTGGCCACCTGATTCTGCTTGGCTTTCTGTTCCATTTTGGCTTCAATTTCCCGTTTCTTCTGAGCAATGAGCTCTTCCTGGTGAAGGATGTTCATGTTCATCTTTCCAGACTTCGGGGGAGCCACCCCAAACCACCGGTTGGCCTTTCCTGGGGAAGGAGAAAAAGCAGATCACAAATCACCTTAGCCTCACAAACATCCAAGATGGGCCACTCTGCAAAGGATGTCATGCATCCAGCCCTCCAGGCAGTCGGCAGACACAAAGCACCTGCTACCTAGCTGGCCCTGTACTACGTGCGGAACAAGAGAGGTGAGGTCTCTGCCTATTCCGAACTCGCCCCCAGCTTTGGGGACAACAGACCTATAGCAAAATAAGTAAACAAATAATTGCAAATCATGGTAAGAACTCAGCTGAAAATGTAAAAAGGTGACAGTAACAGAGGAGGACCCATACAGGTACAGCAGTTGGAAAATAACCATCAGAAGAGAGTATTTAAGTTGGAACTGGAGCATAAGGAGCCAGCGTCATGAGAAACCACAGGAAGAACCTGGACAGAGGAAGAGGCAGATGCCGAGAGCTCAGGAGAGAAGCCCCCCGTTTTTGAGGTTGGGCAGGGCCCCAGTGTGGCTGCAGCAGGCTGGCCCAGGGCTAGGTGGAGGTGGGGCAGGGTGAGAGTCTGGATTTCACTTTAAACGTATGGGCAATGACAGGGGAGCATTCAGTTTAGCAGCCAGATCCAGGAGGTCTTTTTATTTTCAAGTTCATCCCAGCGACTCGGTGATCATTTGATGAAAGAGCACACAGGCAATGAGAAGACCAAGGGTGCTTAGTCTTCACACAAAAGATGACAGTGTCTTTGGACTAGGGTGGTAGCTCCTGAGATGGAGAAGACACCCCCAAATTTTGCTTTCCCAGTGGGACTGGGACAATCCAAATTCTGGAACGTGTTTTTCCAAGCCTTGTCAGAGATGACTCTCCTCCTGACATTTCACTCTTCAAAGGGACAAATACAGCCCATCCCAGGGCCTTTCCACTGCTGGGATCTACTCATCTCAAATATCTTCTGCTCTAAAAGGCCTTTCCTGCCCACCCTCTCCTCACATCAGCACAACCTTCCCTTTGTAAATACGTGCGGCAGGTGCACTGACACCCTAGTTTCTACCTGAGGACAGGAGGACCCTGTACTGGTGCCAGCTGCATCCTTGGCGCCCAGCACAGTGCCTGGTACACGGCCCTTGATGGCTGGATGAATGCATCCTATTCTGGGGACACAGAAAGAGCAAGACTTGGGAAAAATGACTTCAAAAGCCCTGACAACGTCCGTACTGGGAGCCCCTAAATGGTTCAAAAAGGCAGCTTTTCCAGAAAGCGGCACACGGGCCGGAGAGCTGCTGCCACAAAGAGGGGCGCAGGATAGCCCAAGGTTGCCGCCCTTTCTGGCATCGAACCTCGGAGCAGCCCTGAAGGAAGTTCTTGGCACGGGGCTCGCCTGCGTGGCGGCCTCGACGAAAATCCCGGGCTCCCTCAGCACACCAGGCAGGAGCGACTAATAAGCTGGGTCTGGGGTCTCAGAAGAGGTAGGTGCAGAAGTCGCCACTATGCTGCCCAGGAGCCGAGGCGAGGGGTCCGCGGATCTGGGTAGGACCCACAGGAGAGAGAAGCCGCGTCACACAGCCGGGTGGACCCAGGCAAGCGCCTGAGGGGAGGCGGGGGTTGTTACCTGCAACATCCCGGTTGTCCATCTTGAGACTCATCCAATCCCACAATGCTTAGGCGCCACTCGGGTTAACATGTTATAGTACGCATGGCCTCATGGGAGACGTAGTCCATATCGGTCCCCCTCTTCCTGTTGCTGCGGAATACCTGCGGTCTGCACACCAAAAAAGCACGCCTCAGCTATAGGGAATATACAGTCTCAGTCTGGATAATCCGGAGGGGGGGGTTACTCTTTCTCCCACGTGTTTTTACACGCGGCCAAAACTAAACATAAACTATATATCCCAGGATACCTTTTTGAGGAAAATCTCGCGAGGGCCGCGAGAGGCGCCCGGCCACGCCCCATGCGCCTGCTTCCGCCTCCCTGTGGAGGCGGCTTGTTGTTGTGAAGGCCAAAATGGCGGCTCAAGCGGCGGCAGCGGCCCAGGCTGCTGCGGCCCAGGCAGCACAGGCCGAGGCGGCCGAGTCTTGGTACCTGGCTCTTTTGGGATTCGCCGAGCACTTCCGCACTTCCAGTCCTCCCAAGATCCGCCTGTGTGTACATTGCCTGCAGGCCGTGTTCCCCTTCAAGCCGCCGCAGCGCATCGAGGCCCGCACGCACCTGCAGCTCGGCTCGGTGCTCTACCACCACACCAAGAACAGTGAGCAGGCGCGCAGCCACCTGGAGAAGGCGGTGAGTGCGGCCTGGTCCCGGCGGGCGGTACTTGC
>NW_022900949.1:2332131-2334227 GCF_012274545.1 Fukomys damarensis
GTACTTGCGCTGTGCGGCTTCCCGGGCGGGGACCGGGGCGCGCGTCCTGAGGGCGGCTGGACTCGCGTCCTCCTCTCTGGGCCCCGCCGGCCTCTCTCTCCGCCTGTGTCCGTTTCTGGTGACTGTCAGGGCTGCGGGACCTCCCCCTCCTCAGGGGACTTGGAAAGTTGCTACCGCTTAGGATCCGCAGGATCTCTAGAACCTCGAGTTCTCGGGAGGATCTCACTCAGACCTCTCAGAACGGGCCCCGAGAGCCTCAGCGCGAACGCGTCCGCTCGAAGTGACTCGGAATAGGGGAGGGTCGAGGTGACAACGACTCGAGGTGGAGAGGGTCGGGTGACAGGGGCTCAGGAAGGGGGAGTCGGAGTGACAGTGGCCTGGGTGATTGCGTGGCGGCCACAGTGACTCGGAGTAGAGGAAGGCTGGGGTGGCAGTGACTCTCAGAATAGAAGGCCACAGTGACAGTTCAGGCATCGCCTGGGAAGCTGAAGTGTGCCTCTCCAGAGACCCAGGAGGGCATCCCGGCCACCTTCCCTTCCCCCGGAAGTCCGGAGGGTTCCGTGACCCCGTCAGTGTGGTCCTCAGGTGGGAAGGCAAGGCACAGGCAGAGCCTGAGGTTGAGGACTCGAGGTCCTGCGAGGAGGCGAAGTAGGGAATCTGGGTTTCAGGACCAGTTGCCCAGTGAGGTTGTGGGACGGATCGGGCAGCGACTGCTGTCGCTGTCCATTAGTGACTTTTTCTTCCGCATCCATTAGTCCCTCCCCTTTGTGTGAGCCCCAATGCTTTGAGTTGTAACATCTTGGGGCTTCAAAGACTTTAGGGAAGTGGCTGTCATTCTGGACTTTAGTAAGCTTTCTGGCTGTGGGATTGTTTGTGGTGGCCCACACCTGTCATCCCAGCCCTCAGGAGGCTGAGCAGGAGGATTACCGTGAGTTCAAGGCCAGCCTGAACTACATGACCCTGTCTCAAAAAAACCCAAAATGGACCAGGGATTTATTTAGCTCAGTGGTGCTGCGCTTGCACGCACTTGCACCTTTGATCCCTGATACAAAAAGCAAATCAAAACAAAACAACCCAAAATAGAAAGAAAAAAAGAGAACTTTAGTCCTTGAGATCAACTTTCTTGTTTCAGGAGCAGGGTGGCCTGGGCCTGGAGAGGTGAGGTGATTTACCTAAAGCCAGTGAGTTAGGAACAAAACCTGAGTCAGACCCGGGCTTAGCTATCACTACATTCCCTGCCAGAGCTGTGTTGTTGTTCTGGTGACTTTTTTTTTAACTCACTCATGCCGCAGATACTGGTTCAGCTCCTGCCAGGGCCAAAGCCCATGTCACACACTGGGGTCTTGCTGAAACAATCCAGGCCGTGGTTCTTGTTTTAGTGAGGGAGACAGTGAGTATCATGTAGTAGGATGTGAGGTAGTGATGTGGTGACCCTGCCAGCAGTGAGGGCAGGAGAGGGGTGGAGTTGGTATGGCGCTGTCCTGCACAATGCCAGCAGCTGAGGGCATCTGTGTTTGTAGGAGCGACATGGAGTGGGCCAGAATGGGTGAGGCAGGATCCCGAGCCCTGCCAAGAGCACGGTCAGTAGCCTGGAGCACCTAAGCTCCAAGGGGAGCAGCAGTGGGTGGCCGGGGTCTGGCTCTCCAGGGTCCACTGGCTATTTCTGGCTGCCCAGCACCTCCAAGCCGCCTGCTGGTTCTAAAACCTCCTATAACAATGCTCTCGGACTCTGCACAGTGCTCCCAGGTGCTGTGTGCCCCGTTTTTCACCCACTCAGCCTGTGGGTGGTGGTGGGGTGCTGTCCAGCCTAAAGTTGCTCTCTGAGCTACCTGGCTTTTCAAGACCTGTAATTTAGCCCCTTGTCCTTGTGAAGCGCCTTTGTTCAGTGTCACAGTGCCTCTTCTGCAGACCCCTACTATCCTCTCCGTGGCCTGTGCCAGCTTGACACTTAGAAGTCTCTCAGTAGCATTCCCAGCTGGGAACACACCTAGATTTCACTTAAAGTAGTGTTGTTTTCTATGCTATTTGCCAAGTATAGTTTATGATCTCCTTTGGTGTGACCATACAAACGTGCTTTTTTTTTTTTTTTTTTTTTG
>NW_022900949.1:2334271-2362329 GCF_012274545.1 Fukomys damarensis
TACCTACAAATGGTTTTTTTTTTTTTTTTTTTTTTGAGACAGGGTCTCACTGTGTATCCCAGGCTGACCTTGAACTGGCAATTCTCCTGCCTCAGCCTCCTGAGTGCTGGGATTATAGGCATGAGCAACCATGCTGAACCCCATACAAACATTTCAAAAAATCTTCATTCTCTTTTTCAGTCCTGGCAATGAAGCTAGGGTCTCACCCATGCTAAAGGACATGCTCTACCACTGAATTACAGCCCTGGCTCCTTTGTTCTTTCTCTCTTTTTTCAGTGTTTCCCAGGCTGGTCTCAAAATTGTGGGCTAGAGTGATCCTCTGGTTTCAGCCTCCTCCTGAGTAGCTGGGACTACAATTATGCACCATTGTGACCAACTCTTCATTCTTTAACTGGTCATTTTTCCCCTAATGCAGCTATCAGCTTTTCTTCTGTTCTCTCCCGGAGCCACTCAGTAAAGAATCACAACCAGGGCTGGGGATTTAGCTCAGTGGTTCCACCGCCTGCCTTATAAGCGCAAGGTCCCAAGTTGGATCCCCAGTACCAAAAAATTAAACTAATGAATTAAAAGAATCACAGCCTAAGCTTGGAATCTAGCTCAGTGGCACTGTGCCTGCCTCAAAAGAATCACAGCCAGGGATGTAGCTCAGTGGTTCCGCCACCTGCCTTGCAAGCACAAGGTCCTGAGTTCGACCCCCAGTACCAAAAAAAAAAAAGGAATCACAGCCAGCGAAGTGCTATGTGGCTGTAGTCTCAGCTACTTTGGAAGCTAAAACAGGAGGATTTTCTTGAATTTAGGAGTTTGAGGCCCCCCCGGGCAATGTAGTGAGACCTCTCTTTAAAAAAAAAAAAAAATCCAGGAGTGGTGGCACACGCCTGTAATCCCAGCATCCTACTGCAGGAGGCTGAGGTTGGAGGTTAAAAGTTTGAGTCCAGCCTGGACAACTTTGGGGCCTAGCAAGACCCTGTCTCAAAATTTTATAAAAGGGCTGGGGGTGGAGTTCAGCCCGGAGGCCCTGGGGTCCATCCCCAGTATGAGGGGCATGAAAACTTCTCTTAGGGGGTGTAACTCAGCAGTGTAGCAATTGCCTGGCAAGTGTGAAGTCCTGAGTTCAATCCCTGGTACCAAAAAAACAACCAAAAAAAACAAGTTTGTCTTAGAGGGGGTTGCTGGTTTCTAGTTCTGCAGAACAAAGAGTTTCCAGTTTCTTTTCAGGGCTCCAAGAGTAACAACAATAAAATATTTTTAAAAGATCAGTAACTCCACGTTCTTGAGATCGTTTTCTCCTTGATCATTCTCTGCTATTCTTTATTGCATGGATGTTTCTCTTAAGTAATAAGCACTAAGTAAAGGAAATCTTTAATTGGGCCTTGAGCTTAGTACTGCAGTGGTCTCCCCTTTTCTGCGAGTTTTGCTGAGTATCAGTTATTTCCGATTAATTTCAATCTAAAAAATACTGAGTGGAAAATTCCCAGAGGGAACGATTGTGAAGTGTTAGGCTGTGAAGGAGAAGCGTGAGTCACCCTTTGTGCAGGGGCCCAAGCTGTGTGCCCTGCCTGACCAGCGGGCAAGCAGGTAGCGATCTCTACCGCTTGCTAGCGATCTCGGCCACCAGTTGTGCTGTCTCAGTGTGCGCTGCCCATGTGTGGTGACCTCTGGGATGGTCTGGGAGTGGCCCCCGTGCTGTGCCTTTCGCTTGCTGGTCCCCTCATGGGTGCACCGTGTCAGCTCCTCACAGCCTGGTGAGGACAGTGTGACAGGTTGAGGGAGGGCCACATTCAGGCGGATGACTTACTGTGCGTTGCTGCAGCCACCCCGTTTGACTGCAGAGCTACTGTGTGTATGGAAAACAGCAGACCTAGGGGTCACTGCTACCCCAGGTTTCCAATACCAGGGAGGCTTGAAGGGGAGCCTTGGGGCTTAGGTTGTTTTCTCTCTTTTCTGTGCATGTCAGTTTCTGTCCCTCAGCTGCCTTGTAAGATATGTGGAAGGAATGTACGATGTACTTTCCTGTATGCCTCACCAAGTCTACGACTGGGCAAGTGATAGACATCCCCATCAGCGTCGGAGAGGTTGTGGCCCTTTCCTGGTAGCTTGTTTGAGAGTATAGCCTTCTCTGTCCATGATGTCTGCCTCTCTGGGCCTGGATCTGGGAGCTGGATCCTTCACATGAAAGCCTGCCTTTTTTGTTTTGTATTTTTGGAAGTATGGGTAATTGAACCCAGGGCCTTCACAGTGAACTCCATCCCCAGAACATTTTTAAATTTTAAGACAGGGCCTTGAACCTGGCCTGGGCTTGAACTTGTAGTCTTGTAGTCCTCCTGCATCAGCCTGTTACTTGTTTTTTTCCCCTTTCCAGTTGGACACTGAACCCAGGGCCTTTGCTTTGAGCTACCTCCCTGGCCCCCTTCCCCTTTTTTTGAGATGGGATTTCACCCAGTCTTTGCTCAAACTAGCTATCCTGCCTCAGCCGATGTGCACTCCGCATCTAGCTACATGTTTTTGTTTTCCACATGTGCAGCCCTTGATTTTTTTTGTTGTTGTTTTGTTTTGGTTTTGGTTTTTTGAGACAGGTCTCACTATGTAGTTGAGACTGACCTGGAACTCAGTATGTAGCCCAGGCTGGTCTTGAATTCACAGCGATCCTCCTGCCTCAGCCTCCCGAGTGCTGGGATGACAGGCGTGCACAACCATGCCCGGCTTGCCTTTGAAGTCTTCCTTTCTTGGTTATAGTTTTAGCAGTGGTGTCAAAATTCCTGGGTGCTCTGAGACTTGGTAAATCCTTTGTTTTGTTTTTTTTGTGGTACCCTGGATCGAACTCAGGTCCTTGCGCTTGTGAGGCAGGCCACCGAACCGCTGAGCTAAATCCCCGGCCCTAAATCCTTTGTGATATAGAATTTGTCGCTTTCCACAGAAATGTCCTAGCTAGAGAATTTGCAGAACCATCTCCTCAGACTGTCAGATGGTGTTCCCTGTTTCGTTTTCCCCTCATTATGTTTCCTCTTCCTGTACACCTGTCCCTGTGTGAGTTTTCATTCCCATCTGTGCAGCCCGTGGCATCTGTCCCGTTTTCACACCTGTCTTTCAGGCAGACGCAGACATTTCAGGCATTTGCACATCTGCTGTGGAACCGAGAGAGTGTGCCTGATAATCAGGGCCCCCCCCCTTATTTCCTTTAATTCTCAGTGATGGGGATTGAACCCAGGGCCTTGTGCGTTCTAAGCGCCTGGTAGACCCTGAGCTAACCCCTAGCCTGCCTTTCCTGCCTTTGATCACACAGTCCTTTTTATCTTTGGGCCTGGAAAGTGCATCATCATTATTAAATTTTTCCTGGTTTGAATCCACCAAGGAACAAATGCTACTTCTCCGAAATGAATTATTACTTTCCGTAATCCAGATGTTGATTCTTTGAACTAACTGCCAGTATCTATATTGATATGTGTTTATTTTCTCTGTGCGTTTGGAGCAGGGCTGCTGGTTTGGGTTTTTGTTTTGCTTTAATTTCTTTCTTTAATTAAAAAACACTTTTTTTTTGTTTTTTTGAAATAGGGTGTCATTTTGTAGTGCAAGTTGGGCTTGGCCTTGAGCTCACAGTGAATCTCCTGCCTCAGCCTATGGCTGCTTGTTCATCTGACTTAGGAAACCAATTCCAGGCTGTGCCAGGCCAGTGCTTGTTAATTCTGCCTCTGGTTAGGCTGGAAGCCCACTGTTTGCTGACCTAGCAAGTGGCTAAGTATGTGCCTGTCCCTCCTGAAGGCCACGCAGCTGAGGCTCAGCTCTCACTGGCGCGCGCCTAGCCCGGCCCCTCCCCCAGGAGCAGGCTGCACCCTCCCAGGCCCCGGCACACGCTGGCCACATGGGCCTGTGCAGAAGCTGCCAAGCCGATTGCACAGGAGGTGGCGTCCGAAGGGCTTCCTGCTTATGCTGTCCCTGCCTGGGAATCGCCATGGTGCTTCTGGGGCCCTCTGCGGGCCCTGCTCACCCACAGGTGCACCCGCTCCTCTCCCAGTGGTGCCCACACTTGGGCCCTGAGCGGAGGGCACACCCGGCCGAGGCTTCCAGGCGTTTGAGTTGTTTCCGTCTCAGGGGATGGGAAGCCTTGAGGTGCTCGTGAACCGATGAGTCCCCCAGGCATCAGGAGTGCTGATTGGGGCCCTTCCGCCTCAGTGGCACCTGATGGCCCTCATATTCTTGAGTGGCTCGGTGGGGTGCTGCCATCCTGCACCAAGGGGCCCAGCAGCTTTCCCATCATGAGAAAGGAGGTGTAAAAAACTATTTTCTTTTTTTTTTTGGTACCGGGGATTGAACTTGGGTCTTTGCGCTTGCAAGGCAGGCCACCGAACCGCTGAGCTAAATCCCTGGCCCCACTATTTTCTAACATTACAGAGAAAAAGTAAAACGAAGTAGCAGTGTTGTCCGAGGCGCCCTGCCTCCTGCACGTGTGAGGCTGTGCATTGTCTGATGGGAGTGAGTCTGGCAGCTCTGTCACCGGCTTGCTGCACACGAGCCCAGCAGCTTGGGCAGGGGAAAGGCTTGTTCAGCTCACGGTCTCAGAGCCAAAGTCTCGTTTCTTGGCCATGGCATTGGGTCTATGACGAGGCTGTGCATTGAGCAGGAGAATGTGACAAGAGGCCGCAGGAGGGGTGGGGACCCTGCGTCCTCTCTACCACCCCCAGTGACCTAACTTCCTGTCACAAGGCCCCGCCTCTGATAGGTTCCCGCACCTCAGCATAGCTGGGGCCGAGCCTGTCACACACAGATCTGGGGCTGGTCCAGGGATGAACTGTAGCAGAGTTCGAGGTCAAGTTTTACAGGTGCAAGAGTGAGGCTGTGGGAATGACTGCCCCACCCACACTCAGGCCAGCCTGCAGCTATGTCCTCACGAAAGTCAGCCCAAGCAGCACTGCTGTTGATGCCCCAGTCAGGAAGCAGTGACGAGTGGGTGCAGGACGCACGCCTGTCGTCCCAGCACTCAAGAGGCTGAGGCAGGAGGGTCGCAAGTTTGAGCCCAACCTGGGCAAGTTAGAGCCCCTGTCTTCAGACAGAAAAAAAGAGAAGCAGCAGCTGTGACTCTTGTTAGGAGGATGCCTGTGATGCTTAGAAGTTAGAACTGTGGGTGCGAAAGGAATAAGCTGTTTGCCTAGGAAGGCGCCTGTTCCATTGCTCGCAGTCTGAGGAGAAAAGCCACTGAGTGCACCACTTGAGCCTGCCAAGCCTCAGCTGGTGAGACCTGATGAGGCCTGGGCACGGCATGGGCAGAGGCAGCACATCATGAGGCTGTGGGTGCTAGTGGGGCCGAGTCCCAGGGCCTGTACGTGGAGCTGTGTCCCCAGCCCTTTATTTTTATTTTGAGGGTTTCCCTGAGTTGCCCGGGCTCGAACTTGTGATCCTCCTTTCTCAGCGTCCTAAAACTGGGACGACAGACATGTAGCACCATGCCTGGCTCCATGAGGCCTTCTCTGATGTGCCCTTTTGTGGTAGACTGTGCATCACATGACAGCTCTGACCTTGACGCACTGTAGGTGTGGTGGCGGTTTGGTGAGCTGCAGTGCTGGGTGATACAGCTGCTGTGTTTTGTAGAAGTGCAGTGAGAGGTGTGCCCAGCCTGGACGGCCTGAGGATGCATTTCCCAGCATGCACCCTGTCACTGACACGAGAGGGGTGCCACTGCACACAGGGAAGAGAATGGTGGCAGGTCAGTGGGCCTGGGAAACCTGTGTTTAAGAGCACTAGGCTCACCGGGCACGGTGGCGCACGCCTGTCATTCCAGTACTCTGGAGGCTGAGGCAGGAGGGTCACTAGGCGTTGGAGGCCAGCTTGGATGATCCAGCAAGACCCTGTCTCAAAAACAAACAAAAGAGCCAGGGATTTACCTCAGTGGTTCCGCCACTTACCTGGCAAGCACTAGGGACTGGGCTGGAGGGTGTTCGGTGGTAGAGCATTCTCCTGGCAGGAGCAGGGGCCTGGGTTCCATCCCTGGGTACCACAGAGAGCACTAGGAATTCACTTCTGTGACCCAGAGTGTTGCTAACTCACGCAGGAGAGGGAGCCCCACCTTGAACCTACCCAGGCTCCTTACTTGTCCTTCAATCCCCAGCCTTCCTCCCCAGAAGTGTGATTCTGTCCCTGCCCTTGTGTCCAGAAGCACAGGGCCTCCCCTCCGTGTGGCCTTGCAGCTGGCAGCTCCTCCGCTGTGTCGAGGCACAGTCCCCCCACCAGCTGAGAAGGCTCCCTCCGGGGCTGCAGCTCACTTCAGACCTTGGCCCTGCCCGTCTAGGATGCGCAGCTCTTGGTGTGGGCAGGAGGGGCACACAGGCTGCTCCGGCAGCGCTCTCAGTGCCTTCTCCCTCTCCGGGGCTCCCCTCCCTCCCAGCTTCCCTGGCTGCCACCCCCTAGGCCTCCCTGGTTCCTCCTCAGGGCAGTGGAAACTCTGGCCTCCTTGGTCACTTGTGCTTGTTTGTTTGTCTGACCTCACAGCAACCCTCCTGCCTCAGCCTACTGAGGGCAGGGCTTGCAGGCATGGGGCACCATGACCCTGGGGAGGGCTCGGCACCTGCACTTTTCTTCGGCTCTGTTGGAGACAGGCCTTCCAGCCCGGACAGAACCACAGGAATGACTGGGACACAGGGCCTTTCAGCCCAGATTCCTGGCCTTCGGTGCCTTGCTCCTGATCTCTTCTCTGCCTCTGTGCCCCAGCTCCCCTTTCCCTGGGGCCCCTTGTCTCCTGCTCGCTCTCAGCCTCACCCTCTAGGCCTGGCCGCAGGCACCCTTTCCATGCTGTGTTGCCATCCCATGGAGCAGGGGCAGTGGGGGCTTTGGGGTTGGCTCCGAACGGGGCTGGGCAGTGGCTCTAAGCATCTGGGGGGTGAGTGGGGTATTGGGTGGTGAGATCTGTGCTCAGGTCCCAAGTGCTGCTCCAGCCCTGGCCCTGGAGAGTGTGGACTTTGTGACAGTGGTCCCAGAACCACAGCCTGCAGCTCAGTCTGGTGCTGGCGCTGCTGCTCACTGCCATCTTCTGCTGCCCCGCTGGCTCCGAGGACATCATTTAGGTGTCACCTCTAGTGGATGGGCTGATGGCCCAGCCCCGCTCCAGCCGCACCTGCTTCCCATGTCAGGCTTGTCCATCCCCTGCCCAACCGGCAGCCTGCTGTGCTTGGCACACGGGGGACTCGAGGGCCCAGTCACCTCTGGCCCTGCCCCTGTCTGAGCGCCAGCCTCTCCTCCAGGTCAGCGGGGCACCCACCACCCACTGCCCTGAAGCCCGCCTTGTCCTTGCTACTTGGGCCGAGGAGGCCACCTTGGATTTGACAGATGACCTGTGTAAGCCCCTGACCGAGCCAGTGGCCAGGGGCTGAGCATGTGCCCCAGAATTAATCCCTTTTCCTTCTCTTTCAGTGGTTGATATCACAGCAAGTATCCTTTCGTTGTTGGGAGCCTCCTCTGTTATTTGTCTTGTGGTTCTGAGGCAGGAAGGTGGAGACCAGGGCCTGGCACCTACTCTGCAAATGCTCTGCCCCTGACCTGTGCCCGCCCCGAGCCATGCCCTGGAAGTAGGAGCGTGTCAGAGCTGGAGTCCGCCCCTTAGACCATTGGAGGGTCCCCTTGCCGCCCTGCCTCACCCTGCCCAGACTGGCCTACTGTGAGCTCTGGGGATCGCTGGGGACAGGAGGACATGGGACACGGACACGGCCTTGCTGGGCTGCATTGTGTTTGTTCTTTCTTTCTTTCTTTCTTTCTTTAAAATTTTTTTTTTTTTTTTTTTTTTTTTTTTTTTTTGATACCGGGAATTGAACTCAGGATCTTGCACTTACGAGGCAGGTGGAGGAGCCCCTGAGCTAAATCCCCAGCTCTGCAGTGTGTTTTTTCTTAACCGGACGCCACCAGATCCCACAATTTGAAGATGTGAAGTTTGAAGCGGCAAGCCTGTTGTCTGAGCTGTACTGTCAAGAGGTAAGAACAGACCGAGGTTTCTGAAAGCAGAGTCTCTCTGTCACCATGGCCTGCGGGAAGACGGAAGGCTGGGGCTTGGGCTCAGTGTGGTGGTACATGCTTGTAATCCCAGCACTCAGGAGGCTGAGACAGGAGGATTGCCTCAGCCCGGACCTTGTACTACATAGGGAAACCCTGTCTCAAAAAGTCCCCTCCACCCAAAAAAAGATTGGGGCTTGCAGGAGCCAGAATGTCATCTGCCTCAGGCTGGACCCTCCCACCGAGAGCTCAGATAGCCTCTGTGCCTCCTTAGTGACTGGGATGGCAGGCTGGGACCAGCGTCCTCGCACCTGTTTGCCTCTTGAGTATTTCTGATTATGGGGCACCCTCTCCAGCCCTGGGAAAGTCATTCTGGGGCTCTCTTCGGTTATCAAAACCATGAGCTGCCAAGGCCCTGCTGTAAAATGCGTGGTGATGGGCTAGAGATGTAGCTCAGTGGCACCGCACCTGCCCGGCAAGCGCAAGGTCCTTAGTTCACTTCCCCGTGAGGTGTCATCCAGAGGAGCCTATACACATCTTTCCTTGTGTTCATCATTATTCATTGATTTTTTTTTTTTTTTTTTTCCGTGCTTGGGGCAGGCCCCAGGGCCTTGGCCTGCCAGGCAAGTGCTTTGTTCTATGCGGCCGCCAGCCCTCCCCTCCACGAGGTAAATCACCTGTAGTTTGACTTGGCTGCCTCACCATGCGATGCCGTGTGGACAGTTCATACTCTGTTGTTAGGGGCGAGGAGAGGTTTTCTTTTTCTCTTTCACGGCAGCACTGGGGATTGAACCCAGGGCCTTGCACATGTGAAGGCCCCCACGCTCGTGACCAGCCCTCAGATACTTTGGACCTGTGGTTGCTTGACTGCAACGATGCAGAACTCAAGGACTCAGAGGGTTTTCATGGGTCATCATGCGGTGGCAGGGGCCGCAGAGCCCTTTTCTAATCCGGTCCGAAAACAGCCTTCTCTGTAGCCCAGGAGGTCCATGTAGGTTTGCCGTCCTCATCTGGTCCCTGATTTCAGTTGCAGCTGAGCATTGCCTTCCCCGCTTTTGAATAAAGACTTGTGACTGGGCGAGGTGCCACACACATATAATTCCAGCTACTCAGGAGGCAGGAGGCTGAGGCTGGAGGGTCAAAAATTTGAGGGCAGCCTGGGCAAATTAGTGAGACCTTGCCTCAAGATAAAAACTAAAAAGTGCTTGGGTGTAGCTGCGTCATTGAGCGCTTGCCTAGCATGCGCAAGACCCTGGTTGCATCGCCAGCCTCACAGTAAAGAAGACCTGAGGTGGCCCCGAGGCAGGCAGCGAGTGCCTCACACCGATGGCACCACGCTCCGGTGTGAGCGCGGGGAAGGTGGGGCGGGCATTTGTGTGACTGTGCAGGATTTAATTCCAGCTACTTTCAGTGTGGCTGGATGAGGAGCTATTCTAAGAGTGGTGCAGAGACTTCTCAGCCAGCGAGTCCAGTGAAGTGTCTTTTTTCTTTCAATAAACTGCCAACACGAAAGAGCCCTGAGCGAGCACGATCGGGAACGGCCTGTGGCCGGCAGCTGCACCAAGCCGTGACTGCTGGCTCGTTTGCCCGACGTGACTGTTCCTTTCAGAATTCTGTGGACGCAGCAAAGCCACTGCTGCGGAAGGCGATCCAGATCTCACAGCAGACCCCGTACTGGCACTGCCGCCTACTCTTCCAGCTTGCTGTGAGTACCAGGGCGGTGACCAAGCTGTCACCCTGAGTGGGTGGGACATGGGGACCTTTAACCTGCCAGTGACCCTCTTGTCCCAGGAGGGTCAGGCTAGGCTGTCCTCCGGGTCTCCAGGGCCCATCCCCCACAGCCCACGTCGGTCCGGTGCACATAGTCTCCTCCAATCTTCCCCAATACGCGTGTCTGCCGGCAGGGAGGTAGTGGCCCGGCAGTCACCCTCAGTATGCGGTGTGTGTTCGGGGACCACAAGACCCAGGCTGAAGCCCCCAGTGTTGCTCCCACAGCTGAGCAGGTGCAGGTCTCCCTGTTCAGGCTGTTGGATTAAAGTTCTGCTAAACACTCAGGCTGGGGAGTCCTCGGCAGCCCCGCAGCATACTGGGGTCACCTTCCTGACTGGGACCCCTGCAGGCCACCAGGAAGCACTCAGGAGCACACCTGGGTGCCGTCACCCGGGCTGTGAGCCTTAGCTGCTGACTCCGCACCGTTAGGGTTAGATGATGTGTACTCTTGGTGAGGCAGGCGAGTGCAGCTCTGCGCCCAGGACAGTTAAGGCTGATGAGATAATTGGTTAATTTAGCTCACACCGCTGCCGCTAGGGCAGTTTTGTTGATGTGGGGAGGTGCAGGTGGGCTTGCTTCAGTTGAGCAGCCAGGCTGGGTCCTGTGAAACAGATGCGCTAGCAACAACGGCGTCTGCTCTCTCCTTCGCAGCAACTACACACGCTTGAGAAGGACCTGGTATCAGCCTGCGACCTCCTGGGTGTGGGGGCCGAGTACGCCCGGGTGGTGGGATCCGAGTACACACGGTAGGTGCCGCCCACTGCGCCCTCCCGTACAGAGAGCATCTTCCTCCTGACCCCACGCAGGTTAAAGCAGGGCATCGCCTCTCCTGTTGGTTTATGAAATAAATAGCTACAGTTGGCCGAGGGGCAGCCAGCATCGTCTGCAGCCTGTCTGGAATTATAAAGGTGCCCGCAGGACTTGTTGGCTGCTACCCTTCTTTGTGCCGATGACTTTGGCAGCATGTGGCCCTGCCATAGGTGGCAGCCTCAGTGTCCACAGCTCATGGTGCTAAGGACCTTGGCAGAGAGCAGAAGACAGTGAGGTGGTGTTGGTGTGAAAGAAGGGGCAGAGGGTGGTGGTGTGCACGAAGCCATTTAGCCCTGGGAGCCTGCTGCCCAGGGTTCATAGTTGAAGGGTCAGAGGCCAGTGTCCCTGGGCACCGTCTGTGAAGGCCTGTCTTCTCTGTCCCCACACAGAGCAGCTCCTTAGCAGACCAGCATGCTGGGCCTTGGGAATGGTCCTTCTGGCCTCCAGGGTGTCCGACCTTTTGGCCTGCCTGGGCCGCCCTGAGTACAGAGGAATTGTGTTGGCCTGCATGTAAAGTGTTATTGTTTATGTGTGTGAGTTATAAAACTTCCTTTTTTATGTATAGTTTTTTTTTCGTAGTGTTAAAAAAGAAAGGGGCCCAAATCCAGAGGTGGACCGTGTGTTAGACACCTCTGTGACTTCCGAGGGTGTTGGCACCACATGGACCCCCCCCATGCTGTTCCCCTCAGGGATGCTACCCGGGTGGGTGGAGCCAGCATCTGGCCACCCTGTCACACCATCTGGCCCGGCCCCCCATGTCTCAGGCCGCCCCGCGACCTGTGTGTTGCTGCTGTTGCGAGGTGTGCTGACGGCCAGCCCATGGAGCAGTCACGGCCACTTGTGAGCATGAGCTAGTGTCCTCTTGGGGCCCAAGCCTGTGACGTCTGTGGCCTTCGTGGGCGGTCCAAGCCTCCACCGAGGGTCAGTGCTGCAGGTCCCAGGCTCTGACCCTCCGGACCCACGCATTTCCTGAGTGGCAGCATGGGGGCCTCTGCAAGGCCGTTACACTGACTTCGAGTCAGGTGATGGCGGGGACTGGCGTGCATGGCAGGGAGCCCAGCTGCCCAGTGCACATTTCTTGCCACTGAGCAGCTGCAGCCGTGACCTCCTGGGTGGGACTCCTCGCTCACCTGTGAAGTTCAGGAAGCAATGTTGCATGGTGGGACTCTGAGCAGACCGGCTCGCAAAGCCTCTGAGGCTAGCGCAGTTGCAGCCGGGGCTTGCATTACTTCGCAGTGCTGGGCACAGACCCCGGGGCTCCACCTTCAGGAAGTGCTCGCTCCTGAGCCGTCCCGCACCCCAGCACAGCACCCTGGGGGCCCTGCCTGCCTCCCCCATGCTCATCTCAGTGTTTCTGCTGAGGACAGCCCGCATGCCGTGCATGCCTTGAGGGTGCGCAGAGGCAGGGCAGCCTCCAGAAGGCCGAGGGCTGAGGGTGAGGAGATGTGGCTGCTGACGTCCCAGGTCTCCCCGAGTTTGTCCTTTAATCCGGAGGGGACTTGCCCGGTTCACAGATGCTGTACTGAGGCGTTCAGGAGCCAGGCCTGCCTCCTGCCCCTGCCCTGTGTGTCCTCTGACCGCACGCCTGTCTGCTGTGTCAGACACGGAGGTGGCACCCAGGGTGCCCTCCTCAGCCCTACCCAGAACGTGGCCTGCTGGGCTTCGAGACCTCTCCAGTACTAAGATGTACAAAAGGGCAATACAGACAGGATGGGACCAACTGTGGCAGACCTGTGAATAAAAGGTGCCCTCACTGGGGACTGGTGATTGTCATCCGCATGGCTGTCCCTGAGGCCCAGCGGGTCCGAGGTGCCTGGGCAGCCGATTACCCCAGGAGGCTAGGAGGCTGCAGGCCTGACTCCCTACCTCCCTTTCCAGGGCGCTGTTCCTGCTCAGCAAGGGCATGGTAAGTGGAAGCCGGGCATTGGCGATGCCCACACCCGCACACAGCGGGCGGCCCCAAGGGGAGGCCCTGCCTGGGTGGCCCTCGACTCCAGGGAGAGGCGGAAGCAAGGTCGGGGCCGCCGGGGTCTGGGGTGCGCTCAGCTGAGCCCTGTGCCCTGCCGCCCGGCCAGCTACTGCTGATGGAGCGCAAGCTGCAGGAGGTGCACCCGCTGCTGACGCTGTGCGGGCAGATCGTGGAGAACTGGCAGGGGAACCCCATCCAGAAGGAGTCGCTGCGCGTCTTCTTCCTGGTGCTCCAGGTTACCCACTACCTGGATGCTGGCCAGGTGCGTGGCTCCACCGCTCGCGGCAGGGATGTAGGAGTGTCGGGGACACAGGACCGTCCCCCTCCGTCGTCCCTTCCCGTGGAGGCCCCGTGCTGCTCTGGCACATGCCTGGCACCATTGTGCTCGTGGGCCCCGCTGCGTTGCGTCAGCACAGCAATGTGCGGCCTCTCCTGCCTCCCTGGGCACAGCCAGGGTCTCGCTGGGGGTTCTCTGCTGTCACCACCCGAGCATCCCCACATGGCCTGTGCCCTTCCCAGCGTGCCCCAGCTTGGTGACCTCCTCAGTCTTTCAGGAGTCGGGGGGCCCACTCGGGGTGACCACTGGCACAGCCTCTCAAGGTGCTGGAGCCACAGATGGAGCCTGGCGTTCGGAGACCCTGTGCCCCACTGTGCCCTGCAGGCAGTGTTCAGCAGACTGCAGTCCCCAGTTTTCAGAGATGCTTGAGGGGCCTGGGTTCACGTTCCGTGCAGACAGGCCAGGTAGTAAGAGCCGAGTTCCTGTCGGGAGACCACGTCCCACCCAGGCCCCCACCAGCTGCCCAGCCCCTTCCTTCCTACACGGGCTTGGCTGCAGGAAGGCCAGGTGGCACTTAGGCAGCATCGTGGGTGGGCCCTCTGCGGGCCCAGTGCCCGGTGCCCACAGAGGAACGGGAGCAGGCGGAGCGGAGTGGCCCCGTGCTCAGGTGTGGTGTGCACGCAGGTGAAGAGCGTGAAGCCCTGCCTGAAGCAGCTGCAGCAGTGCATCCAGACCATCTCCACGCTGCACGATGATGAGATCCTGCCCAGCAACCCAGCCGACCTCTTCCACTGGCTGCCCAAGGAGCACATGTGCGTGCTCGTCTATCTGGTGAGTCCCAGCGGCCGGGCCTGGGAGGGGAGAGGGCCCCGCCGAGCTGACTGCCGCCTGCTCTGTTGCCAGGTGACTGTGATGCACTCCATGCAGGCCGGCTACCTGGAGAAAGCGCAGAAGTACACAGACAAGGCCCTCATGCAGCTGGAGAAGCTCAAGAGTGAGTGTGCTGTGCTCTCGCTGTGCCCCCTAGCGGGCAGCGGCTGCCACTGCTGGTGCTATCCCACCTGTTTGCAGCCATTGGGACCACCATGAGGGCAGAGCAGGCCCCCGACTGACCTGGGCCCTCGGCGCATTTCCTTCTCCCACCTGTATGTGAGCCCTGTGGGTTAGCAGAACCCTGTTGGGGTCTGTCGGAATGGTGGTGTTCCGCCAAGACAAGTTGTGGCTGCTTTTACCAATTCTCACCAATGTTGTGACCAACCCAGGGTGAGACTGGCAGCAGAACTCCACCCTTAGCAAAGCCATGTACAGTCGTGCACACCTGAAGTCCTAATACTTAGGAGGCTGAGGCAGGAGGAATCATGAGTTTGAGCCCAGCCTGAGCAAGTTAAAGCTCCTATCACCAAAAAACCCAGAACTCTTTGCCAGTGTGGTGCAGATCCTTTTATTTATTTATTTTTATTATTATTATTTTTTTAAATTTTTTTTCTGGTACCGGAGATCAAACTCAGGACCTTGTGCTTCTGAGGCAGGCACTGTGCCACTGAGCTAAATCCCTGGCCCTGGAGTATATCCTTTTGAGGTCAGGGGTTCTTTCCACATTTGCCTGCTCACTAGTCCTCTGGGACCAGGCATCTTTGTCCGTCCCAGACCCAGTGCCCCGTGTTTCTGGCTGGCTCTCCACCATGTTGCTCTCCGTATCTGCTTCCTGTGCCTGGAGCAGTCCTGCAGAAGTCCGCAGAGCCCGTGGGAGCTGCGGTTCTCCTCCCCGTGGCCAGTGTGTCTGCATCCGGGCTGAGGACAGCTACTCAGGACTGCCACTGCCTACAGCCCCATCTCAGGGCTTCAGAGTGGAAGGCAGCTCTGGCACTTCTAGATCCCTGTGTGCAGAATGCTCCTTGAACACTCAGGGCAGGAGGTTGATTATCAAAAATGTCCCTTAGGAGTTTTCCTTTCTGCAGGCCAGGGTCTTAACTGTGTAACCTAGATAAATCTAGATTCCTGAGTTCATGCGATCCTTTTGCTTCAGTCTCTCAAGTAGCTGGAACTATGGACTTCTGCTGCCCTCCCCAGCCAAAAGTTGGCTTTTGGGGGTACTGGGGTGGTGGGGATGGAAGCCAGGCCCCCGTGCAGGCCAAGTGCAGGCTCTCCACAGAGCTGCGTCCCAGCCGGGACTTCCTCCTCTGGGAGCCGTTACAGTTAGCCTCGGCTTGAGCGCCCGCACCTTGGGGGACGCAGAGATGACAGGCAGGCAGCAGGGATGGCGTGGGCCTCAGTGCACACACCCATGCCTGGCTCCGCCCGCAGTGCTGGACTGCAGTCCCATCCTGTCCTCCTTCCAAGTGATCCTGCTGGAGCACATCATCATGTGCCGGCTCGTCACGGGCCACAAGGCCACCGCGCTGCAGGAGGTAGGTGACTGGAGGTCTCCAAGTCTTCGCGGCTTGGGCAAGGGTGTCCCTCAGTGCTCTTGCTGTCCCTCGGTGCTCCTGGTCCCACCCACCGTGACAGATCAAGGATCTGATGCAGAGTCCCAGTGTTCCTGTCAGTCCCGAGAAGGACACCCCCTCACACGGGCTCTGGGGCTCAGGTGGGCTCCCTGTGGGAAAGGGGAGGTGGGGCACATCCTGCAGGAGCCTGGTCCCGGATTACCTGTGACCACGAGCTTCTCTCTCCCGGCAGATCTCCCAGGTCTGCCAGCTGTGCCAGCAATCACCCCGGCTCTTTTCCAACCATGCTGCACAGCTGCACACGCTGCTGGTGAGTGCCCAGGGCGTGAGTGTGGGCTCCAGTACTCCACTGGTGAATGGCCTGTTCCCAGCACCCAGGCAAGGTCTGGAGCCTTCCCAATGGGCTTTGTTCTGTCTGGCGCCTCCGATCCCAAGTCACCATAGGCCTGGGAGTTGGATGTGGTCTGGTGTCGGGATATAGCAGTCAGCGAGGTCACTCGTATGTCACCCTGCCCAGGTGCCAGTGCACGTGGCCCTCATCCGAGGTCCCCTGGAACCACTCCGTACTATCTTCTCCTCCCCAGGGCCTGTACTGCGTCTCTGTCAACTGCATGGATAACGCGGAAGCCCAGTTCACCACGGCCCTGCGGGTATGGTGCTGCACCTCCTTCCGGGTACCAGGCTGTGATGAGGACAGCCGCCCAGCCCTTGTGCAGAGCGGGTGTTCGCACAGCCCTGGCAGCCTGATGTCTTTTGTGGGATGAGGGATGGCTGGGGCCGGGCCTCTGCCCGGTGCATACTCCCCAAGGGCAGCCGCAGGGACACACACCTGGAGCCCTCAGCACCTCCAGGCCCAGCTGGCTGGCATTACAGCCGGGGTCACCTCGGGTCCTGGGCTGGTCTGAGGCTGTGCCCCCAGGCATGGCAAGTGTCTGGGACATGGGGCCGGTCTGCCTGCCCAGTATCTGCCCCTCCAGAGTGTGGGCAGAAAAGGATGCCTGGCTTCAGGGAGAGGCTGCGGCAGGGGTGTCGGGGTACTGCTGGGTCCTGTGAGGAGGCTGGTACCCCATGGCACCACGAGATCTGGGCCAGACCCAGAGCCCAGTTCTGCCTGCCTCTCACCAGCACCAGACAGTGCCCACCTCCACCCTGACTCCCCCAGGAAGAGGAGGCCAGTGACCCCTGCTCCCCAAAAGCCCTTGGTAGAAACCTCAGGAGGATGTCCGGGCTTGGGGGAGCCCATTAGGAACGTCCCTCCATGGTGTTCTGGAGCTGAGCGCCGTGCCCCTGCCCCGGCCCCAGGGCTCCTGGGCACTCGGAGGCGACAGCGCCTGCACCACCGCCTCTGCTCTGCTTCTCTCCTGCTGCCCACTGCAGCGGTGGAGGGTGCTCCACCATGGCCCTGACAGCCTTGCCACCCCTCTGTGCTCTCTGTGCCCTGGCTCTGCAGATAGGTGCCATCTCTGCCACCACTGCAGGGAGCTTTCCCATGGCCCAGATAGGGCAGTCGGGACAAAAGTGCAAAGCCCCTGTCCCCACACACTCACCCCTGCGTTCCCTGCTGCTGCGTCGCAGCACATCCTGGCTTGGCTCCACCCTGGCCTGGCAGGACGTGCAGGCAGGGCTCCCCTTTGCCCAGCGGTGCTTGCCCAGCCCATAAGTGGGGTGAGGGCTGGCCTAACGTACACGAGGACCTGGGTCCCAGCCCTACAACGCAAAGAGCCGGGCGCTGTGTCCTTCCACCTCATGGTCAGCAGCGTTTGTGACCCTCCGACCTGGCCTCACCCACCCTCGAGCCTCGGCAGCAGGGAAGCGCCGTCCCCGGACCCCACTGCCACCATGTCAGCAGGCCCCGACATCCCAGAGACCTGGGCTCGAGGGTGGGGAGAGGCACCGGGTCTCATTCCCGAGCTCCGGAGAGGGGTCTGGCTGTCCGGTTCCTTCCCCGTGGTCCAGATGTCTCGGGAGGTGGTTGATGGTTTTGCAGTGCACCTAGCAGGTGTGTGACCCAGGGAGTGTCTGGCAGGACAGAGAGGGGTTCCTACTGGCCCTGTGCTGTCGCCCTTAGAAGCTCTGGAGTGATGGGCCTGCCCGGCCGGGTCCCTGACACTCGGCTCCCTTGCAGCTCACCAACCATCAGGAGCTGTGGGCCTTCATCGTGACCAACCTGGCGAGTGTGTATATCCGGGAAGGAAATAGGCACCAAGAGGTAGTAGGTGACATGCTTCATGTTCGGGATCCTTTCTCCTCCGGGTTGGGCCTGGGCCTGGGCCTGGGCCTGGGCCTGGGTCTGGGTGCTGGCTGCTCTGGATGTGGTGGGTGCAGGAAGTGGCCGGAGGTCCAGAGGTTCCAGAGGAGCCTGGCTCCACCTGACCCCCACTGGCGCTGGATGCTCTCGGGCCACTTCTGCACTGTCGCCAGTCCATCTGTCCTCGCAGGGGACAAGCTGCGCTCAGGCTGCCCCTCAGCTGGCATCTGCACCTTCCCAGGACGGGGGAGTGAGTAGTCCTAACTAGCGTTTTCTCCACAGCTGTACAGCCTGTTGGAACGGATAAACCCAGACCACAGCTTCCCCGTCAGGTGAGCAGCCTGGGCCCTCGCGGACACCTCTTTGCACCTGTCCTTCCGGACTGTCCATGGGGACTCCAGAGGTCCCCTCCTGCCCCAGAGTGCACCTCCGTGGGTGACACTCTGTTCTCCCTGCAGCTCACACTGCCTGCGCGCAGCTGCCTTCTACGTGCGCGGCCTCTTCTCCTTCTTCCAGGGCCGCTACAATGAGGCCAAGTGAGTGTGAGCAGGGGGCGGGCGGGCGGATCCCAGGGTGCCCCCTCCAGCCCACAGCCTCCCCCCACACCAGCCTGCTGGGCGTCAGCGTCCCTTTCCCTGGAGTAGGCGGTTCCTGCGGGAGACACTGAAGATGTCCAACGCGGAGGACCTGAACCGCCTCACCGCCTGCTCCCTCGTGCTCCTGGGCCACATCTTCTACGTGCTTGGCAACCACAGGGTGAGCTGGGGAGCCAGGGCCAGCTGGGGAGGGCACGGGGCACATGGGCCTTCAGGCCAAGGGTGCATCCGCCTTGGGCTCAGCCAGGGCCAGGGCTTGGCACATGGGACGATCATGTGCCTATGAGGCTGAGGCCGGGGCTGGGCAGCCAAGCCAGTGGGGCTGCTGAGCTCTTAACATTTAAAAATTAGATCTATTATTTAGGGCCGGGGATTTAGCTTCGTAAAAGATAATTTCCACCAGACTTAGCGGTATACTTCTCTAATCCCAGCAACACAGGAGGCTGAGGCAGTAGGATCACAAGTTCAAAGCCAGCCTGGGCAATTTAGCAAGACCTAATCTCAAAATAGAAAAAGAGGGGGTTGTAGTTCTGTGGAGCTGTGAGTTCCATCCCCAGTACCACGAAAACAGGGAAGCAGAGTGAAGAAGCTGCGTTTTATCCACATCTAGCCCTCACCGCCCCTGTCCCGTTTCCACACACCAGTTGCTTACTGGACTCCTTTGAAATTTTAGATCTTGCCCTTCTCCACACCACTGTGGCAGGAGCTTCTGATTTTTTAAAAAATCCCTTTGTGTGTGTGTGTGTGTGTGTGTTTGGCACCGGGGATCAAAATCAGGACGTTGCACTTACCAGGCAGGCAGTGACACTGAGCTAAATCCTCAGCCCCCTTTATGTGTTTTTTATTTAACTTAATTTTTATTTTATCCCATTCCCCCTCAAGCCCCTTCCTTGTGTACAGAAGCTTTGTTTCCATTTTTGTTCCCCTTCCCATTTGAACACTTCTTCCCATTTCCCAACATCTATTACACATCTCAGTCCTTATTTCCACATTCAGTTTCTCACGCCAGAGAAACAACGCAGTATTTAAACAAACGTGTGTCTGATTTATTTTCCTTAAGCGTGTGGTCTCAGGGTCCATCCTTGTGGCTCTAAACGTCTGAGCTCATCCTTTATGGCAGAGTAGTGTTCCATGGTGTAAAACAACCACGTGGTCTTCATCCTCTTGTCTGTTGGTAGGCATTGGCGTTTTTCTAAGATTCGGCTATTACAAGCTGTACTGCTATAAATGCTACATGGGTGAGCATATATCACTGTGGTAGGATGCTTTTAATTCTTTTAGGGAGATACCAAGAAGAGGAATACCTGGGTAAAATGGAACCTGTAGTTTTGGTTTTTTGAAAAATCTCCGCAGTGATTTCCACATTGGTTGCAGCAATCTGCAGTCCCACCCACAGTAGAGAAGGGTTTCTTTTTCCTCTCACAACCCCTCCAGCGTTTGTTATTGGTTGATTTCTTGATAACAGCCATTCTTTCTGGGGAGTGAGGTGGAATCTCAATGGTAGGTGTTTGTGTGTGTGTGTGTGTGTGTGTGTTGGTACTGGAGTACTGGGGTTTTTTCCGAACTCAGGTCCTTGCACTAATGAGGCAGGCAGCAGGACCACTGAGCTAAATGCCCAGCCCAAACTGAGTGAGCCTTTGGTAGGACAGTTTAAATCTGCCTTGAGACCAAGTGAGGCTTTTGTTTCATTTTGTTTTGTTTTTTGTTTTTTTAGTACAGGGGACTGAACTCAGGACCTTGTACTTCTGAGACAGGCACAGTACCACTGAGCTAAATCCCTTGCTATTGAGCTAAATCCCTGGTTGTGTTTTTGTGGGGTTATTTTGTTGTTGTTCCAGGGATCAAAGTTGGGTCCTTGTGCTTGCGAGGCAGGCGGCAGAACCACTGAGCTAAATCCCCGGCCCCAGTGTTGTTTTAATGTGCATTTCAGGAATGACCAGTGATGTTGAACATCTTTTCATGTGTTTATTTGCCATTTCTAATTGTTCATCTGAGAAGGCTTTTTTAATTTTAGATGCCTATTTTTGCATTGAGTTTTTAAATTTGGGTTTTTTTGTTTTGGTTTGGTTTTGGTTTTGGTTCTTTATATATTGTAGATAATAGACCTTTATCCAAATGGCTGACAAAAACTTTTTCCCATATTGTGGGTTATCTTCACTCTGTTGGTAGTTTCTCCTGCTTTGCAGAAATTTTTAAACAAGACAAGGTCCCAGCTGTTGATTCTTTGTAGTATTTCCTGTGCTGTCTGGGTTTTGCTCATGAAGTCTTTGTCCTCAATTGTTCTCCCTATTTATTCTCTCTCTCTCCTGCCATCTCTTTTTGGTACAGGGGATGGAACTCAGGGTCTTGTGCTTGCAAGGCAGTCAGAGGCACCACTGAGCTAAATCCCTGGCCTTCCCTATTCTCTCTTGCAGCAGACACCTGTCTTGATATTTAGATCTTTGATCCATTTTGACTTTAGTTTAGTACGTGGTGAAAGATATGGGTCTAGTTTCAATCTCTGGCATGTGGAAAGCCAGTTTTTCCAATACCATTTATAAAAGAGGCTGTCTTTCGCTAGGGATGTAGCTCAGTGGCTCCGCACCTGCCTTGCAAGTACAAGGTCCTGAGTTTGATCCCTGGTACCAAAACACAGGCTGTCTTTCTTCCAGTGAAGGTGTTTGTTTCCTTTGTCAAAGAGAAAGTGGTTGAGTATGTCTGGAGTTGTTTCTGCATTCCTCTAGTCTGTTCCACTGATCCTCTGGTCTGTTCTTTTGCTGGTACCTTGCTGTCTATCACCAGAGCCCTGTAGTATAACTTAAAGTGAGGGATTGTGATGCCCCCTGCCTTGCCTTTGTTGCCCGGAATTGCCTTCGCTATTCTCTGTCTCTTCTGGTTCCAAATGAATTTTAGGATTGTTTTTTCTCATTCTGTGAGATGTGCCATTGGGATTTTGATTGGGATTGCAGTGAATCTGTATAACAATTTTGGAAGTACTGTATTGGTTCTTCCTACCCAAGAATAAAGGATGTTTTTCCATTTTCTGAAATCATCTTCATTCTCCTTTTTCAGAGTACTGCAGTTCTCAGGGTAGTCTTTTATTTCCTTTGTTAGATTGATTCCTAGGTATTTTATTTTTTGGATGCTATTGTGAAAGGGATTGCTTCTGTAACATCTCTCTCTGTGAGTCTTATTTGTGTACAGGAATGCTATTGACTATTGACTTTGTATCCAGCTATGCCACTGAATTTGGTTATCAGATCTTAAAGTCTTTTGGTGGAGTTTTTGAGGTCTTCTATATAATAATGTTAACTTCTTCCTTTCCTGTCTTTATTCCTTTTATTTCTTTGTCTTGTCTAATTGCTCTGGCTAGTGCTTCCAGAGCTATATTGAACTATATTGAACACTGGTGACAGTGGACATCCTTGTCTTGTTCCTGATTTTAGAGTGAAAGCTTTCAGTTTTTGTCCATTTAGTATGATGTTGGCTATTGGTTTTTCATAGATGGCTTTTATCAGATTGATATAAAGACCATCTATACCAATTTCCTGTAGGGTTTTCATCATGAATGGGTGTTGGACCTTGTCAAATGATTTTTCTATATCTGTTGAGAGGATCATATAGTTCTTTCCTTGGCTCTGTTAATATAGCGTAATACATTTTGATTTATATGCCGGGTGTGGTAGCTCACGGGAGGCTGAGGTAGAAGGATTGCTGCGAGTTTGAGACCAGCCTGGGCTACATCTTGAGTTCCAGGGCAATCTGAACTACACAGTGAGACCCTGTTTCAAAAATAAATAAATAAATAAATAAACTAACTACATTTATTGATTTGTGTATATTGAACCATCCCTGTATCCCTGGGATGAATTTAACTTGGTCAGGGTGTGTGATCTTCTTGATGATTTGCTGCATTCTGTTTGCAAATATCTTATTGAAGATTTTTGCATCTATGTTCATTGGGGAGATTGGTGTGTAATTCTCATTTTTGGTTGGCTCCTTCTCTGATTTTGGTATCAGGATAATACTTGCTTCCATGAATAAATTCTGGGGGTATTACTTCGTTTTTGTTTTTATTAGAGAGTTTGCGGAGTCATGGCGTTAGGTCTTCGCTGAACTTCTTGTAGAATTCAGCAGTGAATCCATCAGGACCAGGGCTTTTCTTTGTTGGTACTTTTTAAATTACATATTCCATTTCATTGGCTGATACTGGCTTATTTAGATTTTTTTTTTTTTTTTTGGTACTCGGGATCAAACTCAGGTCCTTGAGCTTACGAGGCAGGCGGCAGAGCCATGTATCAAATCCACAGCTGCTATGTAGAATTTCTATATCATCTTACAACTGCTGGTCCCTTGCAGTTTTTTGTTTTTTTAGTTTTCTTTTGTTTTGGTACCAGGGACCGAACTTGGGACCTTGCTCTTGTGAAGCAGCACAGCCACTGAGCTAAATCCCCAGCCCCTCTCTTATCTTCTTGATTCAGTTTTGGTGATTCGTTTGTATGAGGGAATCTATTTCTTCTGTTTTCCGTCTTACTAGAATACAGATTTTCAAAGTAGATATTGATGATCCTCAGGATTTAGTGTGATTTCACCTTTTTCATTCCTAATTGCATGGATTTGAGTCTTTCTTTTCTTTCCTTTCCTTTCCTTTCCTTTCCTTTTGTTGTTGTTGTTGTTGTTGTTGTTGTTTTTGGTACCGGAGATTGAACTTGGGACCTTGTGCTTGCAAGGCAGGCGGCGCTGGAACAACTGAGCTACATCCCTGGATGGTCTGTTATGAAGAAAGTCCCATGTGCTGCTGAGAAGAATGTGTATTATGACATTGTAGGGTGGAACAGTTTGTAGACATCTACTAAGTCCATTTGTTCAAAATTTTGGTTCAATTCTAATATTTCCTTACTGATTTTTTGTCTAGCTGCTTGTCTATTTGTGACAGTGGGGTATTGAGCAACTGTATTAGTGCTTATGTGATTTTTCATGTCTGTTAATATACAATTTATATAGTTGGGTGTGCTGATATTTGGTGCATATATGTTTATGATTGTCATCTCTTTCTCGTGTACTGTTCCCTTTACCAGGATGTAGTGGCCTTCTTTGTCTCTTTTAATCAGTCTTGGCTTTAAATCCACTTTGTCTGCAAATAGAATAGCTACCCCTGCTTTTTTCTGTGTTCCTGTGCATGGAATATTGTTTTCTGTTCCTTGACTTTCACTCTGTGAATTTGTTTTTCAATTAAATGTGTTTCTTGTATGGAGCATATTATTGGATCTTGCGTCTTCTTTCTTCTTTTCTTTTTTCTTTCTCTTATCAGGAATTGAACTCAGGATCTTGCACTTAGGAGGCAGGCATGGTGCCACTGAGCTAAATCCCTGGTCTGGATCTTGCTCCTGAGCCATTCTACCAGTCTGTTTCTTTTGATTGGTTCATTGAGACCATTGATATTGCTGGTTATAACTCATATGTGTTGTCCATCTCTGTCATGTTATTTTTCTGCTGTTGGCTTTGTTCTTTCCTTTTCTGTTTACTTTTTTTCCTTGCCTGGTGGATTCATTCTGCTAGGGTTTATGGAGTTGTAATCCATGTTCTTTCTAAAATATCCTTCAGAACACTTGAGAGAGTTGGTTAGGTGGTCATGAATTTCTTCAAGTGCTCTTTGTCATGGGAGTATCTTATTTCTCCATCAGTTTTGCAGGATACATCAATCTGGGTTTTAAGTTGTTTCCCTTTAGTGCTTGAAGTGCATCACTACAAGCTCTTGTTGACTTCACTATGTTGAGAAGTCTTTTGTGATTCTGATGGGCTTTCCTTTGTAGGTGATTGGTTTCTTTTCTGTAACAGCTTTTAATATTCTGTCCTATTGAATTTCTGTAATCTTGACTATTATATGCCTTGGGAAAGATTTTTTTTTTTTTTTTTTTTTAATCAGAGCTAGTTGGCGTCCTGTCTCCCTCACTTACCTGTCTGTCAGATTCTTTTTCCCTATTGGGGAAGTTTTCTGCCATTCTCCCCCCCCGCCATTACTTATAACAGGTTTTTTAATGCCATTTGTGCTGTCCCCTGCTTTTTCATTGACTCTGATCAATCTTATGTTATTCTTCTTTGCATCAAACAGCAGCTGCTGCATTGATTTCTCTTGGTCCTTTGCTGTTTCTAAGATATCTTTTTTCCTGGTCACACCCACAATCCTGTCTTTTGTATCTGATATTCTGTCCTCACATTGGCTCATTCTGCTGCATATATTTTCAGTGGAGTTTTTAATCTGGATATCTGAGTCTGTTTCATGCTTTCCGTTTCTTTCTTATGCTGGGCATTCATGGTTTCCATCATGTTCCTAGGCTCTCTTTTTTAATGTGTATCTCTCATTCTGGTCACCATCTCTGCAGTTACCTGGGGAATTAATTCTGCTTTGATTTTTTTTTTTTTCTAGAGCCTCATTCATCTGCTTTGTTACTTCTCTTGTTCCTACTTCAGAGAGTCCAGGGGGGTGGCTGTTGGATTGTTCAACTTCATTGCCCCTGGGGTTTGCCTTTTGTGAGCTGAAGATCTGTGGGATTGCATCTTATTTAAGGATCTACTAATTTTCTTTTGCTTTCTTTTTTTTTCAAGTTTGATTCCTGAGTTGATGCTTATAAGTTGCTTATGGTGAATAGCTTTATTGCCAGTATTCAGAACCCTTAAGAAGTGATTACTTCTCAGAAGCATCTTCCAGGTGTAGCTGGCTTTTGGGTTTTGAGTCTGTTGCATGATCCTACCTCTTTGATTTATCAGGGATGAGAAGTTTCTGTCTACTTGGCCCAGCTGCCTGTTCTTTAGCACTGGCCTGTCAGGTTTTTTTTAAGACCCTTAGGCATCCTCCATCTTGGTATACAGGAGGAACAGCTGATCAGCATAGTTGTGTCACCTTGGCTAAAGTAATACTATCAACAGCAACAGCATTAAATACAGCCTAGAAAATGGCAAACTGTGGCTTTAATATGGCATCTTTACCCTACAGGGAGAAGATATAAAGGGGTTTAGGGATTAACAATAAAAGAGGAAGAGATCAGAAGCAAGGCTGGAGGACAAAGTTTAGGAAACTGGTGAAAAGGACAGGTGGGAAAGAGAAAAGGAAAAAATAAGAACAGAATAAAAGCAGAAAACTAGAAACTACGTTCAAACAAAAAACTAAACAAGAACTAGAAATGAGGAAAAAAAAAGATTTTAAAAGGTTAAAAAAAAAACAAAAACAAAAAATATCCAGTTCAAGGTGTGTCTCTGCTGTCCTATTGAATTTCTGTAATCTTGACTATTACATGCCTTGGGAAAGATTAACACTCAGAGCTTGCTGCGTGTTAGGCAACGTGGGAAGCAGAGTCCAGAGCCAAAATGATTCGTCCCAGCAAGCCAGCTGCAGCTCCACAGTGGGGTACTGGATAATCCCAGCTCGCCTACCCCTTTAGTCCCTCTGAACTTCAGGCCGGTTCCATAAGGCTGGAACCAGATTTCTCGAGCCTGTAATCGTCTGTGTGACTCCTGCTGGCTTGAACGCTGTTCCCTGCCTGCCTGCCTGCTGACTTGAGCTCAGCACCTGCACCAGGCACTGGGAGCCATGAGTTGGAGCCCACCTGCAGCTGTTCTGAGTTCTGAGCTCAGTCAGCCCCTCTCCGAGATGGCTACCAGCCAGTCATCCACTCCCGGGGGTGGGCTGAACCCGGATGACTCACCAGCCACTGCAGTCCAGCGTGTCCACTGCTCTGTTCCACTGGTGCGTCGTCAGTAGTCACTGTGTCTGCAGGTTTGGCCCACTGTTCCCTTGAGGAGAGTCCGGGCTCTGGGAGAGAGCATTACTGTGTTACCTCCATCCTCTCGAAAGGTCTTTCTTCCCTCAACCTGTAGACTTCAGTTCTTGCCTCAGATCCTTCCTGGGTCCCGGGGAACTGTTTCCCTTCTCCTGCTGTATTCCAGTATCATAGGACACCAAAGCTCACAGAGTCTTTTTCTCTACTGCTTTTCACTCCACTATCCAGGAGCTGCTGCTTCTTTTTTTTTTTAATTGCCGTGCATTCTTTTCTTGAGATTTTATTTTTGATGTTTTGAGAAAGTGTCCATCCTGGACTTGAACTTGTGATCTTCCCGCCTTGGTCTCCAAGAGTTCTGGGCTCACAGGCAGGCGCCACTGTGTCCGGTCCACAGTGCACATATTGAGCAGTGCCCACTCTACAGTTTGGCCTCCTGACCTTGTGCTGTCCCTGTAGGCAGCACAGTCACTGTGGGGTGCACATCTGGCTTGTGGTTGCTTCTGATTGAGCCCCACAGCTCCCGTAGAGTGAGTGCTCCCTCCACTGTGTGAGGAATCTGCTGAGGCCGGCAGACCCTGCAGCTTGGACCTGATGGGTGGTGGCCTTAACCCCTGGGACATTCCCACCCTAATGGGCAGCATCTCTACTCCTTCCAGAGTGTTCTTTCCCTTCCCAGGGGCCAGTGCTCACAGCAGGGGTGGCCTGTCCTACAGAGCTGCGTGGTGGCCTCTGTGGACATCAAGGTGTCTGGCACGGAGGTCCTGCTGGCCATGGCACCCACACTGCTCTCAGGACAGTGGCCTGATGACCCTACTCTCCGGTGTGGGGCTCGGCTCCCGCAGTGCCAGCCCAGGCGCAGACTGTATGGAACCCCCGGGCCACCTTGAGCAGAGCTTGCTGAGGGCCCCATGCCGCCTGCTGTGTGCCTGGCTCCCAGAAGTAGCAGAGCTGCCTGTGTGGTCTGGGTGGGACCCAGAGAGGAGACCTTGGCAGAGGGCAGTTGAGGACGGCCAACCGGGGCTGCCCAGTGGCACCTCAGTAGCCAAAACACCTTGTGGCCTGCCCTGCCCATGCTCCCACTGCCACTGTGGGCGGCCTCCCGGGACACCACAGGGTTGCGCAGACCTTCACAACTGCGGCAACCGTAGGGGGCGTTAGGTGCTGGTCTGAGGAGCTGCGGGAGGCTGGTGTCCAGGGTCGGCCAGGGTCGGCCCTTCTGGCCTGCCAGGTGTCCTGAGGTTTGAGGTTCACGTGAAGCCTGGGACTCCTGTGGGCCGCCAAGGTGCCACTGTGGTGGGTCTTCTGGCTCCCAGCGGCTGTGCAGAGCTGGGGCTGGAGTGGGGATTACGCTCCTGTGGTGAGGTGGGGCGGGCGTTGCCCTGTGCCACACCTCGACGTGATGCTTGAGGCTTGGTGGGTCTCAGCTAAGCATCGAGGTCCCCTGGCTGCAGGGAGGTGAGGCTGGGATGCTCTCCTGGCCTCGGCCAGGGAGTCAGAGTAGCAGAAGCGCAGCCCACCCTGCAGCCCCAGGGCCATCCTGCGTGTGCAGTGGCTTCCAGAAAGCCAGCTCTTGCTGTGACCTGCCTGCTCCCCTGCCTTCTCAGCCCCAGGACACAGGATGCAGGGTTTCTAGCTGAGCCCTGGTGGGCTAGGAGCTGGCTGCACTGTGCGCCTTTGTCTGCAGCGGAGGCACACGACTGTGCGTGTGTGGAGTGGGGGCCTTGGCCTGTGCCACGGTGGGCCAGCAGTACTTCAGAGAGAACCTTTTGTGTTTGGTTGTTTGGTTGGGGTTTTTTGTCTGTTTTAGAGATAGGATTTCACTGTGTAGTTCAGGCTGGCCTTGAGCACACAGCAGTCCTCCTGCCTCAGCCTCCCCAGTGCTAGAATGACAGGTGGGTGCCTAGAGGAGGCCTTTGTAAGTGGGTTCTGAGGCTGAGGTAGGACTGTCAGGTGCAGCAAGCGAGTGCACACTGGGCTGGGTCCCACGGAGGGGCCCAGGCCTTCCTGCCCCGAGCCCCTCAGTGCCCCACTGCTCTTGGTTGACAGGAGAGTAACAACATGGTGGTACCCGCCATGCAGCTGGCCAGCAAGATCCCAGACATGTCGGTGCAGCTCTGGTCGTCAGCCCTGCTGAGAGGTGCGTGCGGGGTCAGCGTCTGCCCTGGAGCAGGGGACCATGTCGGGGCCCTGTCCCATCTCCTTGCCCCCCCCCCCCC
>NW_022900949.1:2362361-2373289 GCF_012274545.1 Fukomys damarensis
CCCCCCCCCCCCCAGGAGTCTGAAGGCCGAGGCCATGGTCCCTGCCGGCTCCTTGTCCTCAGCCACTTCCCCCAGGGATGCAGTTGTCCCTCTTGGACCAGGCCAGCCACGTGTCCCTGGTGCAGGGCAGTGTGACTGCAGCTGCCTCCTGCACAGGTCAGGCACTGGGGAGGGGAGGGACAGGCCGGTGAGCAGCACAACGTCCCTGTCCTTGAGAGCGGGCTGGCGCAGGGCCCTGCCGTCCGTGAGAGATAGCAGGCCGTGGCCTCATTCCGCCCCCAGACCTGAACAAGGCCTGCGGCAATGCCATCGATGCCCACGAGGCCGCCCAGATGCACCAGAACTTCTCCCAGCAGCTGCTCCAGGACCACATCGAGGCCTGCAGCCTCCCAGAGCACAACCTCATCACGGTGCGGCCCGGGCAGGGGGTGGGGGACCCGGCGGGCGCAGATACTCAGCCGGCCACCCAGGGTGTTCTCACTGCCACCCTCTCCCTCAGTGGACGGACGGCCCGCCCCCCGTGCAGTTCCAGGCGCAGAACGGGCCCAACACCAGCCTGGCCAGCCTGCTGTGAGCCACATCCGGCATCCTCGGCGCGGGGCGTCCCCGGACTTTGTCCCTGATGTCTCCAGCTTCTGAGTCCTGGGGTCGGGACAGCTCCTGTCCTCACGAAGGGCACGGCCCAATCCCGCCCCTCACCAGGACCTGGCACCGATGCCGCAGGTGGGACGCGGGGCTGTATCCAGAGCCACTGTAGAGGCCTGCAGCTACCCAGCCACATCCATGTCCACGTCCACGTCGCAGTCACGCCACTGGGGGCCCGGCCAGCCCCTGACCTGTGTGCCTGCGCCCGACGGCGTCCCCTGCTTGCTCGAGGCACAGGAAAGAGGCGGTGGCCTTCATGCGGCACAGGGCACGGCCCCGGCCTCTCCAGTCAGCCCTGGGACGCAGCTTCCAGACACCTTCCCGTGACTGGAGCCGCACCCCGCCATGGGGGCAGGAGCTGGGCCGGTGTTGCCCTTGGGAGGCTAGGCTCAGGGAGGGGAGGGCCCGACCACCTCTGGAATGAGGTGATGCCACCCAGACAGCAGCACTCGGCTTGGGCTCCGCCAGGACCGCAGCCAGCCACCCCCATGCCCGGCTGGAGCCGGGCCCGCCTCGGGTGTCCCATTGCCCCAGTGTGTGAGGAGCCCGGGGCCACCTGTCTCCGGAAGCCCTCCTGCCCACCCTGACTCTCCAGGCCCGCGCCGGGATCACGTCGCCTGTCATGTCTGTCCGGCCTATTTATTGAAGCCTCTCCGCTTCCAGGGTATTGTGTGTGTAGAGTGGGAGTGAGAACCTCCGACTGAACCCGGTCTCCTGCTGACGTGCTCGAGCTCCACCCGTGTCTGTGCGCAGTTATGGATGCAGTCTCGCATTCACAAGTGTAAAATCCAGTGCTCGATATTTAATATTCCCCTTGTGCCACAGCTGCCAAATTGTGTGCGTGTGTATGTGTGTGTGTGCACGCGCGCGTGTGTGCGCGTGTGTGTGTGTGTGCGCGCGTGTGTGCAGTCTCCCCGCCTGCCCTCTGCCGCACGTGCTTCTGCCCTGCCGGCCGTGTGAACCCCTTCCCTGTAGCCAGTGGAGAGGAGATCGGGGTTGCTGCCCTGCCTGGCCCGGCCAGCCATGCTGTGGCGAGTGCGGGAAGAGGCGCTGTCAGCGTCCGCAAGCCGGGCATGGAGCCTTTTAATGGTTTGTACTGTTTTATTAGCAGCCTGTAACTTTCCAGCTGGTGCTTTTAATCAGGAATTAATTGTAAATACAAAACCTGTTTCAGAGGTAACCATAGAATGTAGCTTCCTGTTTGTGGTTGTTTTTTCCTACATATTCTAAGTAAAATAATTGACGGGAGCTGGCACTTGCCTGTCTTTGTCTCTCGTCTGCCCTTCTGCACCATCCTACAGGCAGCCTCACCTGCACAGCTGCTGGACCCTCTGTGACAGCGCCCCCATCACCCCAGCTCCTCGAGAGGCTGAGTCGGGAAAGTCTTAAGACCAGCTTGGCAACTTAGCAAGACCCAGTGCCACTGGGGTCAGAGAGGAGCAGGGTGCCCTCCCCCCCTGGAGATGTGGATGGTGACCCCTCCCCAGTGCTCCTTGGGTCCCAAGAAGTGGGTGGAGGGTTGTTCACCAGTTGCAAAGTTTCTTTTTTTCACTCCCAGTTCATGCTCATACAGTGAGCCCAAGGGCGCTGGGAAAGAAAAAGATAAATTTCCAGAGGAATTTGATGCCCTCGGTTCTTTGATACTTTGGCTACCTTGTCAAGGACCAGACAGTAGCCAAACTGTCACTTACAGCCATGTTTTATAAAGAGACAATACTGCTATAAAAACGTCATTTTTATTTTTCTTTCTTTTTATGGTACTGGGATAGAACCCTGGGCCTTCACACTGAGCCGTATCCCCGTTCTTTTGAGTTTGATATAGGATCTCATTTGCCCAGACTGGGATTGGGATAGAACGAACTTTTTTTTTTTTTAGACAGGGCCTCATGTGTAGTCAGGCTGGCGATCCTCCTGCCTCAGCCTCCTGAGTACTGGGATCACAGGTGTGTGCCATCACACCCAGCAGTTACAGGGTTCTTAAACCTAAAGGGTTAAGCAGACTGCTCAGAAGTGGGGTTGTAGGGCTGGAGATTTAGCTCAGTGTTTCTGCTTCCTGCCTCACAAGCACAAGATCCTGAGTTGATCTCTGGTACACACACAAAAAAAGTGTGACCCACGACCCGGAAGTGCATCTTCTAGTGCCTTCATCTTCCTTTCTCCCCAGTCATGGCCCCAGGGACTGCACCGACCTTGGCCACCAGAGGGCATGGGAGGCCCAGAGCTGCAAGAGCATGGGGCAGTGTCCCCACCAAGGGTGGAGGGTGCCGGCGCCAGCCCCAGCCCTGCCTGGAAGGCAGGGCTGATGAGCATCACCAGCTCCAGTGTGGCCAGGCTCTCGTCCACCAAAGTGGTGCAGGGCAACCTTCCCTTCCCTGCCACCACTTGCAAGACAAGGCCCAGGTCCTCCAGGTCCCAGGGCAGAGTCCTCCCAAGGCCTAGGCATCTTAGCCAAGTGTGGCGGTCCACGCCTGTCATCCTAGCATTCAGGAGGCTGAAGCAAGAGGATTGCCACGAGTTTGAGGCTGCAGGCTCTGGTCCTTTCTTGTCCCGCCACTCCAGTGGGAACACCAGGTGACACTCCTGGCCCTGCTTGTAGCATTTATAGAGGGCACCAGCTGACATCTAGAGCTACCACCGAGAGGACGCCGGGTGCCAGGAAGGTCGCTGAGCCCCTGGCCAGGGGAGGGATCAAATGCCCCTCACCTCAGGCCACAGAATGCAGCTCAGGGTTGGGGAGGTGCGTCTGGGGCCAAGCACATGGCAGGCACAGAGGAAGCTGTGGCAGGAGGGTGGTAGAAAAGGACACCTCCAAACTGGCTGGCTTCAGGAGAAAGCAAGTGCCCACTCCCGGCTCTGCCCACACGGGCGGCATAGGCAGGGCGAAGCATTCCTAGCCTTACTGTGTGGGCCCAGTGCAAGAGCTGGAAGGACCAAAGGAGTCAGTGGTTCAAGGTCATGGCTTGAGGTCAAAGAGGGTTTTCAAGCCCCTCAAAATGCCTGAGCTTCACTCTGGTGGTGCACGCTTGTCGTCTCAGCTCTGGGAGGCTGAGGCAGGAGGATCGAAAGTTTCAGCCCAGCCTGGGCAGTTTAGTGAGACCTTGCCTCAAAATAATTTAAAAAAATTTTTTTTAAAGGGCCGGGGATGGGATTCAGTGCCAAGGCCTTGGGTGTGTACTCCAGCACCAAAACAAACAACATACACAAAAATGAATCTGAGCTGTACCAAAAAAAAAAAGGGCTGGGGATTTAGCTCAGCGGTTCGGTGGTCTGCCTTGCAAGCGCAAGGACCTGAGTTCAATCCCCAGTACCAAAAAAAAAATCTGAGCTTGCTGGTAGACCATACCCTCAAAGCACAGGCCACTGTGTTGAGGGGCTCATGGGAACCCAGAGTGAGATGCAGCGCACGGCCAATACTGCGGTACTGGGGTTTGTGTTGTGCCAGACGGGATGCAGGATCAGCCCAAAGGTCAAACGTTGCTGGGCGCCCTGCATTTTCTTGTTTCTTTGTTTTTTGTTTTGTTTTTTGAGACAGGGATTCACTGTGTAGTCCAGGCTGGCCCTGAACTTGTGGCAGTCTTTCTGCCTCAGCCTCCAGAGTGCTGGGGTGACAGGCGCGTGCCACCACGCCCAGTATTAAATACATTTTCAGCCGGTGCTGCTCCACTATTGAGGAGCATCCTTCACCCTGACCTTAGGGCTTTTCCTCCTCCTCAGATGACCCACGACAGACTTCTTTGCCTTTTCATGGTGGGCTGCAGTCTCGGGATCTTTCCAGAGGCTGGACCCAAACCCCTAGAGAGTCCGGAGTCAGTCGTGGGTGAGTTTGGTGCCCCGCAGCTGCACTGAAATTAATATTATGCTTACAGTGTTAGGAGGCTAGGCCTGTGAGCCCAGCACTGGGGAGGCTGAGACCAGAATCCCCTCAACTTGAAGACCAGCCTGGGCTACATCGTAGGTAAGGGCTTCCCTGAGAGAGGTGTGGTGGGGGACAGGGACAGAGACCAGGACACATGCATGTTCCGTCTTCCAGCATGTGGTTTTGGTTTAAAGGATTCCAGCAGAACAGTGTGTCTGTCACACTTCTGTGTGTGTACAACATCAAAGTGGATCCCAGCCTCCCCCCAAAACCTCACAACGTCCTAAAGTCTGGGTGCCATGGCAGTGGCATATATCTGTAATCCCAGCTACTCGGGGGTCTGAGGCAGGAAGATTGCAAGTCAAAGACCAACCTGGGTGGCCAAGTGAGACCCTTTCTCAAAGTAAAAGGTCAAAAGGGACAGGGTCGCAACTCAGGGTTACACGAGCCTTGGGTTTGATCCTTAGGCCTCAACACAAACAAATAAGTAATCAGAGTGGGAAGAGACCCTGAAAGGGACCCCCAGGAACTAGTGACAGTGGTGGCTTGTAGGCCTGACCCCCGGGCCCCGGCATCCACACTGAGCCGGCCCTGTACTTCTGTGAGAAAATATTTCCCAACCTATCTTGTCTGTACTTGGTTAGGGTTAGGGTTAGGCAACAATCCAGGGGAAGGGCCTGAGCACTAGGGAGGCTGAGGCAGGAAGATCCCATGGATTTCAAGGCCAGCCTGAGCTACACAGCCAGACCCTGTTTCAATAAAAAAGAAAAAACCCAGAACTTTGGGGAGTAGAGGGTGTGTCAGAGACCGCATGGCAGGAAGGATGAGGCTGGCCTGCCTGGGTCAGAGCCAGAGGCTGCTTCCTGCAGCCCAACCCAAAGCCTGAGTGGGCGGGAGCGGCCCAGCCCTGAGAAGGAAATGTCCCTCTGTGGCATCCATTCCACCCACAGGACCTGTCTGCGAGTTCCTGGTGCCCCCCAAGAATGGTAAATTCTCCCCCAGGCACTGGTGCAAACGCTGGTCCCCACACTGCCTGTTCTGCTGTTTTTGTTTTTTTGTTTTGTTTTGTTTTGCAAATTCAAAAGGGCAGAACAGGTGGCGCATGCCTGTAATCCCAGCACTCAGGAGGCTGAGGCAAGAGGTTCTCTAGTTTGAGGCCTGCCTGGGTTACCTAGCAAGGTAAAGGGGAGACTGAACTGACTCAAAGCAAAACAAAATGAACAAAAAGCAAAACCAGGGGCCAGACATGTAGCTCAGTGGTACAGCGCCTCGGCAAGCACGAGGCAGGCCCTGGGCTCAATTCCCAGTACCAAAAAAGAAAAATGAAAAACACAAAAAAGAACACCCCCCCCAAACAAAAAACAAAACCAAGCAAGAAGGTGAATCATCGTCGCAGTTAGCAAGTAACTTTGAGCTCAGACAATGATGATAAAGAAACCTTTGAGTCAGGTGTGGTGGCAGTCACCCATGTTCCCAGTTACTTGGGAGGCTGAGGCGGGAGGATTGCTTAACCCAGGAATTCAGAGCCAGCTAAGATAACAGCAACATAGCAAGACCTTTCTCTCTCTCTCTTTACTTTTTCTTTCACGGTACTAGGGACTGAGCCCAGGGCCTTTGCACGGAGTTACACGTTAGGCTCTCACTAAGTAGTTTAGGCTGGCCTCAAACTCATGGCAATTTTCCTGTCTCAGTCTCCCCAGTGCTGGGATTATAGGTGTGGGCCACCATGTCTGGCTAATTTTTATTTTTTACTTGAGACGTTTTTACTAAGTTGCTAAATTGCCCAGGCTGGGCTGGATCCTCCAATCACTTAATGTCAATCAGAATCGGGTAGGATTTGCTACGTTCTTTTGTACTGGGAATCGAACTCGGGACCTTGTGCTTGTGAGGTAGGCGGTAGAACCATTGAGCTAAATCCCGGGCCCTGGTTTTGGTTTTGTACGCTGGTATCAGAGTCAGGGCCTGGCACATGGTGGGCAAGTGCGTCTGCCACTGAGCCCAGTCCCCACTTCCTTAGGTTTCAGACCAGAGACCCGGGAGAGCATGGTTGGAACCCTCCTGATCTCCGTCTATGTTCTGCGCCAAGTTCTAGCCAATCAACATCAATAAAGCTATAGTCTGTGAGGCGTGGAGGTGCACACCTGGCATCCCAGCACTTGGGAGGCTGAGGCAGGAGGATCACTGCTAGTCTGAATTCGAGGCCAGCCTGGGCTACATAGTGAAACCTTGTCTCAAAGAGAAAGAAAAAGTTATCCTTTGCACCCCACACCTGATCTTGACTTGCCTTTCTTTAGGGAAGCCACAGTTAACTAGATCAACTTGTTAGGCTGGCAAATCCACGCACAGGGCGCTGCCTGTTAATCTTATCAGGCAACTAACATAGTTCTTCAAAGCCAATAGGTGCTGCTTCCTTAATCCAAGGAAGTCTTTTTTGTTGTGTTTTGTTTTGTTTGTTTTTTGGTACCGGGGATCAAACTCGGTCCTTGCACTTGCAAGGCAGGAGGCGGAACCACTGAGCTAAATCCCCGGCCGGCCCCGTTTGTGTTTTGTTGTTACTTAGTTTTTTGAAACAGGGTCTCGCTCAGGTGTAGTTCAGGCTGGCCTCGAACTGGCAGCAGTCTTCCTGCCTCAGCCTCCCCAGTGCTGGGATCACAGGCGCGGGCCACCGCGCCCGGCTCTTCCTAGGGAGCGGTACGGGAAGCGTCCGGGCTGGGACCAGCAGGGCCCTTGCTTTGCAGCAGCTCGCGCTGAGGCACCACCTCCCTGGCCGGCGTAGAGTGGCAGGGTCACGTCCTCACGGGACGTGAATGTCACTTGGCCAGTTCCGCCGCATGGTTTCCCAGGCTGGGAAGGGCACGCCTGGGCGCAAAGATGTAATCGCCGCGCCGCCGCCGTGGAGGAGGGCACAGCCCGGGGCGGGGTCACGTGCCCCTCTCCGCCCCACCCCGGGCTCCGGGGCCTGAACCTGGGCCTTTACAGAGCCGGGGCAGAGCTGTAGACGCATTAACCCTTTTGGCAGGGCATCCTTCTCCCTCTGAAAACGTGCATTGACTTTGGCTTCTTCATGGATGTGAGGTTTTTCCAGTCAAATTTTTAAGTGTTTTTTGAGACATGGTCTCACTTTGTAACCCACACTGGCCTCAAGCTCACGGAGATCCTCGTCCCTCAGCCTACAGAGTGCTGGGATTACAGGTGTGTGCCACCACACCTGGCTACTTTTTACAATTTTAATTTTTGTTTGTGGTGCTGGGAATTGAACTCCGGGCCTTATGTGCAATAAGCTTGTGCTGTCACTGGCCCCCACCCAGTTCCTGTTTATGCTTAGGCTTCTAGACTACACAGAGGTCCTTTCATCTCACTAACCTCTCTGCCCCCAAGTGGCCTTTTCCCAGAATAAAAATCAAAGATACTCTGGGTGTCCTCTTGATACAAAAAGATGACATGTAACCACAGGTCCTGGCATTTGCAGGGCCAATCCGGAAGCCCTGTGGCCCAGAGTGAGCTCGCTGCACTTCCAAGCTTCCCAGACAAAGCTGTCTTGGTGGTCTTGAGGGTCAAAGCTCCCCTCATCCTTTGCTCTGGGGCCTGGGGACCTTATTAGACCTGTACCCAGGACCAGAGCACTTCCCACCGTGTGTCTAAGAGAAAGGTATGTCTTTGGGCAGGGCGTGGTGGTGCACGCCTGTGATCCCAACACGTGGGGAGGCTGAGGCAGGATTGATGTGAATTGTGAATTTGAGGCCAATCTAGTGTTCAAGTGCAGCCCGAACTATATAGTGAGACCCTGTTTCAGAAAACAAAACAAAATAAAACAAACCACTATAAAACAGAAAGACTAAATCATCCAGGCTATGCTGGAACTCATGATCCTCCTGCCTCAGCCTCCTGAGTGCTGGGATTATAGTTTTGCAGTGCCATGCCTGGCAGAGGGTCTCTCTTATCACTGCCTTATCCATTCCTTGATCCCTTACACATCTGGGTGCCTACTAAGGATAAAGCTGGGTCCTTGGGGGCACAGATCAGACAAGGCTACGAGATCCAACTGGGGAAAGACGAGGAGGGTACTGCATTCCTGCAGTGCACAGCTGTGCCAGCCAGCAGAGGAGCGGGGTTAGAGGTGCGGGTTGAGATTCACCGGGTCGGGCACTGGTGGGGAGCAAGAGGCTCTGGGAAAGCCGCTGCCCAGCAGTGGAAGAGAAAATGCAGGGAGAAGATGAGACTTTGGACAGGACAACGCCTCGAGCGGCGCATGCCTATAAACTTCTGCACTGAGGGAGGCTGAGGCAAGAGGATCACAAGTTCAAGCTCAGCCTGGGCAATTTTAGCAAGGTAGCAGACCCTGCCTCAAAATAATAAAAAGGGGGGGCCAGGGATTTGGCTCAATGGTTCCGCTGCCTGCTTTGTAAGCACAAGGGCCTGAGTTTGATCCCCGGAACCCCCAAAATACATACATACATACATACATACATACATAAATACATAAATAAAAATAAGAGGGCTGGGGATGTAGCCCAGTGAGAAAGCCCTGGATTCAATCCCCTGTAGCACACACACACACACACACACACACACACACACAAACAGAAGTGTAGACAATGGCACAGGAAATCACCCCCCCAATATCACAAACTAATGAAACATGGGGGAGCAGAGTTTGGTTGCGTACACCTGGAATCACAGTCCCCGAGGAGGCTGAAGCATGAGATTAGGGGTAGGGGGGTCAGCCTGGGCAATTCAGGGATGCCCTTCTCAAAATAAAATTAATAACTCATTGAGACAGAGTCTTGTCCCTATGTAGTTTAGGCTGGTCTCAAACTCAAAGTACTTCTCCTCCCTCAGCCTCCTGAGTGCTAGGATTACAGGAGCGCACTACCAAAAAAGAACTGGGGTGTAGCTTTGTGTGAAGGCCCTGGGTTCAATCCTCAACACCACAAAACAAACAAAGAAAACCAAAGAAACAAACAAAAAGCCTCAAAATAAAACAGGTAGCCGAAGTTAGTGGGAAAGACTATGTTGGTAGCCTTTTCCAAAAACGAGGTGTAACTCCTTACAGTGCTAGGAGATGTAACCAGTTAGGGATGGGGAGTTTGTCTCCCAAGCTGGGGCTGTAATCTCAGCACTCTGGAGGCTGAGGCAGAAAGATCGCTGTGATTTAGAGGCCAGACACATAGTGAGACCCTGTTTTGTTTTGTTTTGATACCAGGATTGAACTCAGGATGTCGTGCTTGCCAGGCAGGCGCCGTGCTGTTTGAGCTACATTCCCTGCCCCAGACCCTGTTTTAAACACACACACACACACACACCACTGAAGGGTCTCTGATCTACAATTCTCTGGAGAAGTCAGGGCGCTTGAAGCCTCTAATTTCTCATTTTGGGGTGGAGTAGAAAACACGATCTTCACAAATGATGGGGTCCTGAGCAGGGTGTTGTGGTCCATGCCTGCAATCATAGCATTTGGGAAGCTGAGGCAGGCGGGTCGCTGTGAGTTTGAGGCCAGCCTGGGCTACATAGTGAGACCCCCTGTTTCAAACAAAACGAAACGAACAACAACAACAACACATACTCAAAATTAACAACAAAACAAACAAGAGAGATGCTGCTGGGGTCCCCCAGAAGTGCTCCAAGCTGCAGGCAGAGGCTGTTCCCCAAATAGTTCCGTGACCTTTGAATCCCGATTCTTCTTGATGGGGGGGGCAGCGTCCTAACTTTACAAAGCCGTCCTCATCCTGGTGCTGACTGTCTCAGGAGCGCGAGCCCCGCAAGGGTCCCCCACTCCACCAGGACGGCGGGACCCCCGATGTCTCCGCAGCCCGGGCCGGGAGCGAGCATAGGGTCCCCTCGAAGAAGGTCGCGGCCGCCCGCAGGAGCTAGGACTGGCTGCCCTAGCCGAACTCCTCACTCTCAGGCGCCTCCGGCCGCCAAGCCCAGCCAGTCGCCCAGCGGCCCAGGAGAAACGTCCTCCCGGGTCCAAGGGAGCCGGCCGCGAACTGACGCGCCCCACAGGCCCCACCCTCATAGCATTCCCGCCCCGAAGCCCAAGTCCCGCCTTTCAGGCTTCTGACTGGTCCTGGGGCCCGCTCCGCCCTCCCATTGGCAAGCTTTCTGTCAATCATTAGGTCCCGCCCCCCACGGGCCCTTCCCAGCCATCGGCGCGATCCCGAGGGCGAGCCGGCCCGTACGCTCATTGGTCATCATGCGCTGTCTTTCATAAGACTGGCTCCGCCCTCCGTGGGGTGCGGATTCTGGACTCCCCAACTGGTCCTCATTGGCCTTCCGTGCCGCCACTCGATGAGACGCGCATCAACCCGGAAGTGTGAGAAGCGAAATCTGCCTAGCAACCGGGGAAGCCGGGCTGTGAAGCGGGCAATTTCAGTGTGAGACTGAGCCGCGAGACCGAGCGGTGGCTCCTAGCGCGGCTCGGCAGCTC
>NW_022900949.1:2373806-2390237 GCF_012274545.1 Fukomys damarensis
CATCCGCGTCCCGGGTCTCCGAGGGGACCCGCGTGTGAGGGGACCCCGCCCTGAGGGGACCTGGGGACGCGCTCCCTTTGCTGCGCAACCCCTTTCTTTCCTTTCTCGAGAGGCGCCCCCTTTCTGAGGAGAACCCCATCTCTGAGAGACCTCCTGGGTGTCCGAGGGGAGTTTCGCGTTTCTTTTTGCGGGTCTTTAACTTGGTTGGTTGGTTGATTGATTGATTGCCTTGCTAAGGTTGGAACCCCGATCCCGCATTCTCAGGCGCTCCCTCCCCCACACTTTTTATTTTGTGGCTGGGTTTATTTCGGGTCTGGCTGGGTTGCCTAGACTTGTGACCCTCCTGCCTCAGCCTCCTTGGGCGCTGGAATCACAAGCTGAACCAAGGGAGTTCCCCATTTCCGTGGCGTCCTGCCTTTCTGTGGGCCAACTTACCTCTGGGAGACTTCCTGTTTCTCTGAGGAACCAAGTCCCCTTTTCTAGGAGTCCCTGGCCTCTCGAGGAGATCCTTCCCGGCTTCTTCAAGGTGATTGCTGCTCTGATGAGAGGACCTTTTATTTATTTTTTTAATTTTGTTTTTTAGTTTTTGATACTGGGAATCGAACCCAGGGCCTTTGCACCGAGCTATATCCCAAGCCCTTTTAAAATTTTTATTTTCAGACAGGGTTTCACTAAGTTGCCCAGGCTGGGCTTGAACTTGAGATCCTTCTGCTTCAGCCTCCTGAATAGCAGGAATGCCAGGCCTGGATGAGAGGGCATCTTTTTGTCTGAGGGGTTCCCTCACCGTTCTGAGGTCCCCTGCCTCTCTGGGGATCCCTTGCTTTGAAGAGGGGGCCCACTTCTCAGGAGATGCTCCTGCTTTTTGAGGGGATCCCCTCACGTCCTGCTCTGACCTTTACCTCTTCGAGACCATACTGCTTCTCCAGGGGTCCCCCATTGAAGAGATCTCTGCTGGGGTCCCCCTTTTCTGATGGGTTCTCCATTGCATTCCATGCTTTTCTGTCCCTGCTTGTTTAATTGGCCTTTTCCTCCCGTTTCCTGCCTGATGTGCAGTACTTCTGCTTTGTCAGAATTCTTTTTGGAGGGTCTCCCCTTTTCTGAGCTGTCCCCAGTCTGATGGAAACCCTACTTTTGGATGACTGCCTTCACTTTCCTGAGGCCCCACCCCCACTCAGACACCCATATGTCTGAAGATTAGGTTCTTATTTCTCTGAGGTAAACCCCACTTTTTCAATTCTTTTTTTTGTGGGGGCAGGCCTGGGGATTGAACCCAGAGTCCTCACACTGATCTTCAGCTTTTTAATACATTTTTAATCTTTTATTTTGAGACAGGATCTGTTGTTGAGCTCAGGCTGAACTCCAAGTCATGATTCTCCTGCCACAGCCTTCCAGAGTACTTTGGGTCTGGGGTTATAGATGGGTGTCACCAGACCCAGCTAAAAGATTTCTATTTCTTATGAGTGCCCTGCAAATCTATGGGTGCTGCAGTTTTCTGAGGTGTATTTGATTCTCCAAGGGTGTCCCCCTCATTTGAGGGGTGTTACTTTGATCGAATCTACACATCTGTAATGTGCCTCTGTTTTTCTAAGAGGTCTCTTTTCTTGATGGGAGACACTGCAGATCATTTCATTGCCCTGAGGGGGTCACCTGCATTTCAGGGGGTTGCCTTCTCTGGTGCCTGGGGGTATCTCCTTCTTTTTGATTTTTTTTTTTTTTTTTTTTTTTTTTTTTTTTTTATTTTTGAGACAGGTTCTCATTATGTACTTGAGACTGACCTGGAACTGGAACTCACTGTGTAGCCCAGGCTGGTCTCAAACTCACAGTGATCCTCCTGCCTCAGCCTCCCGAGTGCTGGGATTACAGGTGTGCGCCGCCACACCTGGCTTTCCTTTTTGATTTTTGAGACATTAGCCTTGAATTCACAATCCTCCTGCCTCAGCCTCCCTCCTACCTGGATCACAGGCATGAGCTGCCACATCCACCTTATTGGCCCTTCTTTGAGACCTCCCCACTCATTTTCTAAGGAAGATTCTCTTCATCTGTCCTCAAAGCCCCCACCTTCAGGGTTCTCTTGTTTCTGAGAGGCACCCACTTGTCGCTGTTGTGCAGGGAGAAACCAAAAATGTCTCTGCCCTTAGTCTTTTTCCTTGCCAAAGTGGGGTTTTTCTCTGATCTTTTATCTCAGCTTCCTGGGCCTGGAGGATTTTGTGTGTAGGGGGAAAGTTGGGGGACCTGTTGGGAGCAGGGGTGGTTGCCAGATAACGACCTGGGTCATTTCATGATTGAGTCCCAGAGCTAGAGCAAGCCAGTGTGCAGACAGGAGGGACGGGACTGAAAACTGGCCTCCCTGTTGTCATACTATCGCTGTGGACGACCCACTTCCTGTGCTGGTCCTCAGTCCTCCTCTGCAGTGTAACTCACCTTCCCTTCCCCCTGAAGAGAAGAGGTTACTCCTTCCGGTGTTCCTGCTGCATTTACACTCCCTGAGCCCTCTGGTTCCCCCTCAATCAACAGAGGATCCCTAGTCTGTGGCCCTGGTTTGAAAGGCAGGGCAAGAAGCAGGAACTGGTCATCTTAGATCCGGTGGGGAGGGGAGGAGGCATGGGACAGAGGCTTTGATTACATTTCTGTAAGGTTTGGGTGCCTGCAGCCTGGCCCAGAGGAAGTTTTTCCATGGCTTTAGCAAATTTCCTCTGTACTCTTTTAATGGACCATGCTGGATTCCAAGTTCACTCCAGTAGCTAATTTTATCTGCTTTGCCAAAGGCAGAGCTCACAGGAACCCCAGTAGATGAATGCTGGCATTGAAAGATGGTCCAGAGGACGGGAATGAACTCAGTTGGAAACCTGAGTAACTTGTAACCACTTTGTGTCCACAGACAGTCTCAGGTGAACACCATGGGGAGAGGGCACGAAGCAGACTTGCGAGCCATAGGGTGAACCCTGCTGCTTAGCATCTCCGCAGGTTCTGGCCCAACTTTGCTCACTTTCTGGTTTCACTCTGGGCCGGCTCTTTCCTGCTCGCCTCCATCCGGGTTTTGCTTAATTTGAGTCCTTTGTGAACACTCCCGCCAAGGCTATAATTTGAGTTCTAAATCTGTCGGTGGACCATGTGGACACAAGTCCCAACTCGAGCGATTTTCCTCTGTGGATAAGTGCTTGGAGGATTTCCTGGGCCCTTTGCTCCCGGGATAGTCAAGTCCAGGCAGGAGGCTGCTGCAGACCTGTTGCTCTTCCACCGTGGCTCCCTGGTCAGCTGTAGGCTCTGCCTCAAGTGCGCGACAGCCCAGCGACTGCGTGTGTCCCGTGAGGAGGCAGGGTGTGCCTGTACATCTTGAAAAGCCACCTGTGGGTGCGCTGGAAAGGGACCCCAACTTTGCAGTCAGAGGGCTGTATTAGTCTGCCTTTTGGTCACTGAGCTGAATTACCAGAGGCAGCCTACTTTACTAAAAAGAGAGGTTTGTTTTGGCCCATTTTGGAGGTATATGGGATCACTTTGTGTGTGTGTGCGTGTGTGCGTGTGTGTGTGTGTGTGTGTGTACTAGAAATGGAACCCAGGGCCTTGGCACTGAGCTCTACCCCCATCCCTTTTTTTATTGAATTTTTGTTTGTTTGTTTGTGTGGTTTTTTTGAGACAGAGTCTCACTATGTAGTTGAGACCGACCTGGAACTCACTCTGTAGCCCAGGCTGGTCTCGAACTCACAGAGATCCTCCTGCCTCAGCCTCCAAGTGCTGGATTACAGGTGGGCGCCACCACGCCCGGCTGTTGATTGATTTTTGAGATATGGTCTCACTGAGTTCTAAGTTGCCTAGGCTGGGTTTGAACTTGGGATCTTCTTGCCTCGGCCTTCCAGAGTGCTGGGGTACAGACATGTACCATACCTGGCAGGGTTCTGCGTCTTGTGGTGGCCTCACTAGGGGAGTCCTGAGTGGCCCAGGGTGTCACATGGCAAGAGACAGAGAGTATACTCTGAGCCTGTGTCATCTGTTCTCTGCTGTTCCTAATCACTCTCCAAAGCCTGGCTTCTGCAGACCAGAGCTGGGTTAAGTTCAACACGTGAAGCCTGGGGAACACGCGCAAACCCTGTCTGGTAGCAAGGGCTTTCCCCTTTCTTGAGACTCTCCTCCTTTCCTTCATTTACCCAGGGAGCACTCATGTTCAGGGGCCCCATTTTCTTTGCACAGTGGGTTGGTATGTCGTCTAGGCTGGCCTTGACCTTGCTTTGTAGTCCAGGCCAGCCTCCAACGTGCAGTCATCCTGCCTTGGCTTGCAGAGTAGTAGGGATTACTGGCACGTGCTGTGAGCTCAGCGCAGTTCCCTTATTTCTCTCGTGGCATCCGCTCTTCTGTGCTACGCAGGAAAGCCCCCGATTCTGATTCTGCCCTTCCCCGTTGTGTTACCCTGGGTAAGTTAAGGCCAAAAGCAGGCCTTTGCTAAACCTGAAGGGGACGCCTCACCCAGAAGGCACTGTGGGCAGTGCTTGTAGACAGATGCATGAACGAGCCGGCGAACCTGACAGGCTTACAGCGCCGGGAGCCGGTTGGTACGCAGTCAAGGTCGGCTGGGGCGCCCATGCCGTCCGGGCTGTTCTGCCAGCTCCCGGCCCCAAAGAGAGAGGAGCTGGCTGTGCCGTCTGCCCGCCCCTCTGCAGGAGCTCTGTGTGCTGCCTCCAGCGGTGAGTGGGTCTGCGCGGGGGAGTGCTTGTGTTTGCACTGGCCTTGCCCACCCGTCAAATGGGGGTAATTGGGAGTAAGGGCAAGTAGGGAGATGCAGTGCTGTAATTAGACCACAGGCAAACGGAGGATGATAATGAGCTTGCAGGGCTGGGAGGAGGAATCCGGTGGGTGAACCCTAGGCTAGAAGGACCCTCACTGTACTCGGAGACTGCTGAGTGAGTCATCTGTTCCTGTTCTTTGGAGCCTTGAGAGATGACGGTTCATTCATGGGAATGGATCAGATTTGGGACAAAAGCCCCGGTAAGAGGTGTACAACGGCGTCTGTCACCGCAGTGGCATGGGCTAGGGTCCCAGGGAGGTTAGACTCACCTGGCGCTAGTGCTCATACTTATGGCCCAGGGTCTGCAGAGCTGCACAGACTCAGCTAACTTGGCTTCCAGGGGACTGGGGAGGGACAGGTGGGTCGGGAATCGCAGGGTAGGATGCTTTTTTAAAATTCCTTTTAGAAGATTCTTTTTTGGTGATCAGTGAAAGTCCTAGAATTATGGCAGATGAATTGGGCCCAAACTTCTTCACTTAGTAGTTTGGGGACAGAACTGGGGTGAGGGGGGATCAGGGGTGAAAATCTGAAGTAGACCCCTAGGGGCTGCTCCCAAACTTTGAAGAAACGTTTTTTGGCAGTGTTGGGGATGGAACCCAGGGCCTTGATCCCCACTCAACTCACTGAGTTCTTTCAAGGACAGTTGCTGCATTTGATGGGAAAGGAACAAGGCTTATTATTTCTAAAATGTAAGAAACAAGATCAACAACCTCAAAGGGCTCGCTCTCCCCTTTGAAACTGCGCTGTCTTGTGTGCCACAGACCTCGCCCTGGTGGACGGTGGCGCCACGACCACGTCTCTTCATCTAACAGGAAATTTTTTTTTAAACTTTTTTTTCTTTAATTGAGGATCCTTACAGCCATAAAAAACCTGGGATAGTTACAAATGCTATTGATCCCTGTACATTTATTCGATGTAATGTAATGTGGTTATCTGTTGGTGGGCGACTCTAAAAGGCATGTGGGTCCAAACACTGGCCAGTTTCTCACTCTGGACGACAAACTGTTGATTTATATAACTGAAATAGCTGGGGAAGTCAGGGTTTCCTTCCTGTTGGAGGCAGCACTGGGGTATTCAGTCCCCATGGGATGGTGATGATAAGACATGAGCTGGCCTTTTGGAACTGGGAAACAGCTACTGTGTGGAGTAGTTCCGTCCAAATGAATGGATGGTGTTATTTTAATTTCCAGTGTTAAGCTTGGCTTTATCCTTTCTACAGCCAACTACCTTTGTTTATACCAGTGTATTGGAATGTGACTTTATTCCTTGAAGCAGACCTGGAAGGGAGGGCTAGTACTCAAATAAGAGCTCTTCTTATGGTAGATTGACCAGTGTGGCCAGAAAAGTGGGTATTTTTTTCTTCAGTACTGGGGACTGAACCCAGGGCCATTGCTCTGAGCTACATCATCAGCCCTGTTTTTATTTTTTATTCTGAGACAGGGTCTTGCTAAGTCGCTAAATTGCCCAGTCTGGGCTGGAATTTACTATTCTCCTGCCTCAGCCTCCTAAGTGCTGGGATTATAGGCTGCTCCACCACACCTGGCTCAGTTTAGTTTCTTTTCTTTTCTTTTTTTTTGATACTGGGGACCAAGCTTGGGACTTGGTGCTTGCCAGGCAGTCTCGGGCAACACCGAGCTAAATCCCCAGCCCCTTTAAAAAAATTTTTTTTTCTTTTATGGACGCAGGATTTAGCACAGTGGTTCTGCTACCTGCCTTGCAAGTGTAAGGACCCAAATCTGATCCCTGGTACCAAAAGAAAATTATTATTATTTTTTTAAGGACCCGAGTTTGATCTCTGGTACCAAAAGTTTATTTTATTTTATTTTTTAGTACCAGGATTGAACTCAGGACCTGGTGCTTGCGAGTCAGGTGGCGGCACAACTGAGCTAAATCCCTGGCTCAGTTTAAATTCTTGAGATAGGATCTCACTGTGTAGTCCAGGCTGGCCTTAAATGCTCCATCCTCCTGCCTTGGGTTCCCAAGTGCTGGGATTACCTGTGAATGCCATCACAGCCAGCTCCATTTTTTAAGTTTTTTATTTTTGTGGCATTGGAAATTGAACCCAGGGTCTTAGGAATGTGTTTTTTAAAATGTAACTTAAATTGAGTTAAATATTTAAAAGTGTTAAACCTCTTAGCTGATGTGACTTCCAGTGCCAACAAGTAATTCAGCAACAGATGTTTGCCTGCTGAGCTTTGTGCCTTGTGTGCTGGGGTCTAACAGGGAGCAGGACTGTTGCAGTGGCCGCAGAGGAGCTGGCATCTTGGTTACCGACAAATAAATAAGTGCATGAGCACAAGGAAGTGTGGGTTCTTTGGGAGCAGCTCTGGATGCTGCAACAGCCTCTTTGGAGGTTGGGGTGGAGTTTCTTGGAGATCTGGAAGGAAAACCTCACCACCTGTCTGATTTCCTCACTGAGCTTCTATTTCCTTCATGTAAAAGGATACAGGACATTTTCCCAGTTGATTTTCTGCTCTTGGTAATAGTTGATCCTTGGTGACCGTGGCTGTAAATTTGGAGAAACAAGTGAATCTGGCCTGGTCACCATGGGAGTGTTTTCAGTTTTGCTTTCTTTCAGTCAGTGGTGATGTATCTTTGGACATTGGTGGCATTTCTTCATGGCAGTGGGTATTATGTGATCCCCCAAGCCGGGGATCGAACCCAGGACCTTGCCTTTGCAAGGCGGCGCTACTGAGCTAAATCCCCATTGCAACAGTGTGTATTGTGGAAAGAGATAGCTATAAAAGCACTTCTCTTGTTTGAGGCTTTTCCCTTGGTACTGAAGATTGAACCCAGGGGCTCAAACATGCCAAGCAAGTTCTCTCCAGCTGAATCACATCCTGAGTCCTTTTTCATTTTGAGGCAGAGTGGCCTTGAACTTGCAGTCCTCCTTTCTCAGTCTTCTGGGAATTGCAGGGCAGGACGCTTTTTTTTCCTGTAGCTGGGACTATAGGCATATGCTACCTTGCCTGGCTTGCCTGATTGAAATTAAAAAAAAGAAGAAAAGAGAAAAACATTTCAGACAAACTCAGATCCATGTTACTGGTCGCACAGAAAAAGTCAGTCGGGTATCAGTAGCTTCTGCCCAGCACTCTCTCTTCTCCTGGTATCATTTTGATTTTCCTATACCGGGGCAAGGCTGGAATCTTAGGTCTGATGTTAACCCACTTAGGTCGATTAGTATTATTATTTGTAATTTAAGTCATGTTTTATGATTTTAATTTTCATTTCCTTTTGAAAATTAGCTTGAGACTGTGTGTTAATACAGCACAGTTAAGGTTCAATCTTAATCAGCTTCAGGTTTTAGAACATAAGTCAACTTTGCCATCCTTGACTTGTGAAGCAAAATTCTATCTACAGCAATCACAAAGAAACATTTGAGAAGAAATGGCTGGCTTTGCATCATCCATCGCCTGATAGTTTCTTAACATAAAATAGCAATATTCACATCTTTAAAAGCACTACCGTCCTGAGCATTTTTAATTGTTCATTGTAGGTCAATTATTTGACAAGGGCTTTTCTTAAGTATGTTTATCTGTGTGGGGTGGAGCCAGATTCTGGTTTAGGGCGCAGTGGAGAGGGACAAGGAGGGAGTCACAAGGAGTTTCTGGTAGTGTTTTGCTGTGTCAAGACTCTGGAGGTAGCTGGGGATTTAGCTCAGTGGTTCCTCTGCCTGCCTCGCAAGCACAAGGACCCGAGTTTGATCCCTGATACAAAAAATAAATAAATAAAAGACTCTGGAGGTGGAGAGGCAGGCCCAGGCCGGAAGTGGGTGTGGACAGGCAATACAGCAGTGCACGTGACCAGCTCCCACCTCTGGGCATTTAGCTCAGTGGTTCCTCTGCCTGCCTCGCAACCATAAGGACCCAAGTTCGACCCGAGTTCGATCCCGGTACCAAAAAAAAAAACAACTGGAGGTGGAGAGGCAGGCCCAGGCCGGAAGTGGGTGTGGACAGGCCATACAGCTGTGCTCATGACCAGCTCCCACCTCTGGGCTCCTGCTGCCCTTGGGAAGTGGATGCTTGCTCCCTCTTTACTTCCTGTTCTCTCTCCCCGCAGTCTTGAGCTCTTGGGACCAAAATGAGCATAGAGAAATTACTTGAAGTCTTCCTTTTCTGTGGTGAGCTGCTTTGCGAGAGCTGGGAGCCCCCGTGGACCTGCACTTGGCAGTTCTGGGCCCTCAGCTGATACAACACAAACTCAGGGCCTGTCGTGCAGGATGGCCCACTGGACAGTTTCCTGCTGTATTATCACGGTGTTGCCCCGGGGAGCTCGCCAGCACCCAGGGCTGCCCTGGAGGTCCGTATTGAACCCAGGATAGAAATCTTTTAAAGAGGAGATTCCAAGAGAGATGCTAGGAAACAGGGAGGTAGACTTTGTGGATATGGGGGTGGGACTTGGGAAGGGAGGAGTAAAAATGATCAAAATGTGATACAGATTTGTACCAGTTTCCCAAGATGAACGCAGTCACCGTGCATTGCAAACATGTACTAATAGAAAACAGAAAACTGGAGAGGCACACAGTAGTAGATCTTCAGTGAGAGAGTGGGCTTGCAGAACGCTTTGCAGTTACTCATGTCTGTCTTGTGAACCTCCTATGGGGTCTTGTGTGTAGTAGAAATGTTAGAGCCAGAAAACTTGGTTTGGAGTCCACTTCCACTTCCTGCTGACCTGTGACCTCAGGAAAATAGCCTAATTGCAAGTGGCCTAATCTGTCTGATATTCAGTTTCCTCGTGTGTGGTATAGGCACGGTAGACACTGAGAGAGTGAGCAGGTTACCTGATAAAGGTAGTTGTTCCAGAACCATAGCAAGGCTGTCTGTCCCTCTCGAGGTTGGCACTCACCTTTGGACAGTTCTCTCTGGCAGCTGATCCTGCCCAGGAGCCAGCCAGCCTGTGCTGGCTCACGGGCAGGCACATCCTGAGCTTGTGATCTGGAGGTCACGGGCAGGGGATTCTTCCTTTGTGGCCCCCGAGTTCACTGGCAGCAGCTCCTGGAGTGTGCTTGCCATGCCTGGGCAGCTGGGGAGAAAGCTCACACTCAGACTCCTCATGGAAGGGGCAGGAGCTGACAAGGCTGCACGTTCGAGGGTGACAGAGAGTCATTTCACTTGCTCGGGGTCAGGTACTGGCCAGGAATGGCAGCTTGTAGGTACCAGCAAAGTGCCACAGCTCCCTGGAGGAAGGAGAAGGGGTAGGAACTGTTTGTTTGGTGGCTAGGCATCCTGGGGAGTGGAATTGTGTGGGCACTTCAGGAACCCGGGTGAAAAAGCAGCCAACTGTGTTCCCTTGACCTGAGGAGGTTATCTTCCTCTGAAAGCCAGAGTGTCTCGAGCTGAGCACTTTTTGGCAAGAGAAACCCAAAGTTACTTTTTTTTATGGCATGGAATTTGAATCCAGGACTTCCTCTCTTAGCTATATCCCTAACCCTTTTTAAGTTTACTATGTTTTGAAGCAGAGTCTCTTTCAATAAATTGCCCATGCTGGGCTTGAATGTGGGGTCCTCCTGCCTCAGCCTGTCAGAATGCTGGGATTAGAGGTGTGCACTTAACTGTACTCAGCTGTTGGTATAGATTTTTTTTTTTTTTTGAGACAGGGACTTGCTATTGCAGTTCAGTTAATTTTCTTATAATTCTTTAGTTAATAGAAAACACAGTTCACTTACTAACTTTTTGAAGACTTAACAGTGATCTAAATGAGGTGGGAATTCTTTTGTAAACCATATGTAGATACAAAAGAGACATTCCTTGCCAACTAGTGACACAGGCAGATGGAGACCGTGGGAGATGCACTTCCGGTTCACAGACTGCTGAGCAGTTTGTGCTTAACCCTTTAAGGAATTGTCTGTGCCTGGTCCTGTAACAGCAGGACATTGTCAGGGCCACTCTGAGACTGGCTCTGAACAGAACGTGCCTAACTGCAGGCAGGGCTGAACTTGACACACTAGTGTTCCCCAGGCATTCAGTGTGTGGCATTGGAATTGTGGCTGCCGATGACATTTAAGACACAACAGGCACACGTTAACAAAGTGGACCGTGTTACAGAGTGGTGTTTCAGGGAACTACAAGGAGGGGCGTGTGGGCGTGTGTGTGTGCGTGTGCGCTTGCTTGGGGTTGAACTCAGGGCCCTGATGCTAGGCAAGGTGTTCCCATACCTGAAGGGTCAGTGGTGCTGATCATCTGTTTGTCTCTCGGAAACTCCTCATTTAATGTGAAAATGTTGTGAATTAAAAGTTACACTTGTAGCAGCTGCAACACATTGGCGGTATTCTGTTTATCATAAAACATTGCTGTGAGTCCTTTTAGCTATTTTCTGGTCCTTGAAAAAGTATCAAAGCTTTCAAAGCATTAAGGAAATAAAATTCACATCTAAATGAATCTTTTCCTCTAGTTTCCCAGCCCATTCCTTGTTAGCTCACTGTGTGAGCCTGAATTTGGAGTGAAATAAATACCTTTAAAACAGTGCACACTTAGAGATTGTGGGTATATTGTTCCTAAATTCAGTGAAAACAGTTTTGAACTTGAATATATTAAAGTAGCAAAGCATGGAAAGCAAAGCCATGCATGGTGGTGTGTGTGCCTGTAACCCAGCAGTCTAGAGGCTGAGGGTGGGACATTGCAAGTTTGAGGTCATCCTGGGCAATTAAATTATCAAGACTGTGCCGCAAGATCTTACAGTGGGGTTGAGTTTAGTGGTGAGTGTGTGGCTGAGCTGCCCAAAGCTCTAGGTTCAATCCCCAGTACTGGGGAACAAACGGTACTTCTTTCCCCCAGCATAGGGGATCAAACCCAGGGCATCACCGATGCTAGGCACACATTCTAGTGCTGTGCTGCATCCTCAGCTTTTTATTTTATTTTATTTTATTTTTTTTGATGTTTTAAGAGAGGGTCTCACTATGTAGTTGAGACTGACCTGGAACCAACTGTGTAGCCCAGGTTGGTCTTGAACTCACAGTCATCCTCCTGCCTCAGCCTCCCGAGTGCTGGGATTACAGGTGTGCGCCACTATGCCCGGCCTCAGCTTTTTAATTAAAAAAATTTTTTTGGCACTGGGGTTGAACACAGGGCCTTTGCACTAAACTACATCCCCAGCCCCCCACCCCCTTTTTGGATAGGATCTAAATTGATCAGTCTAGCGCCGGGGATTTAGTTCAGTGGAGCCGCCGCCTGTTTCAAGCCTAAGGGCTCAAGTTTGATCCCTGGTACAAAATAAATAAATAAATAAATTGATCAGTCTAGATTTAAATTTGGAATTCTCCTGCCTCAGTCTCCAAGAGTGCTATGATTATGGGCGTATACCACCACACCTGGCTATTTCGGGGTGTGTGATTTGAAACGGGATCTCACTATGTTATCTAGGCTGGATGTGGACTCACTGTGTAGCTGAGGCTGGACTCAAACTCATGATCCTCCTGCCTCTCAGCCTCTTGAGAGTTGGGATTGAAAGCATATGCCATTGCACTGGGCTCACAGCTCTTTTTAATCTAAGTTTTATTTTGAGACCAGTTTTTGCTTTGTTACCCAGGCAGGCTAAAAAATGGATTCTCCTGCCTCAGCCTCCCTAGTATCTGGGATTACAGGTATGTGCCCCTGCACTGGGATTTTTTTTTTAAAATTCCTTATTAGTATTCATTTGTGATGCATAGTCATTATATTCACCTGGTGGTGGGCATTTGTTATTTTTTTCTTCATTAAGTTTATTGGTACATTTTAGGTATACAGCACAGTTACATTCATCATTGGGATCTTGTACCTTTACGTGACAGGTCTTGGTTATAATTTTTCGCCCAATATTTGTTATTTTAGAGAGCCTCTTGGAAATCACTAGGAGCCTAGCATCCTTGATAGTGGTAATCTGAAATTTGGTTAAAGCCTACCTGACTAGGGTGCTTAGCTTGTGAAACTGAGCAAGCATTTGATTGTTCATTTTGTGTTCTGCAAAGGAAAAAGAGGTAGAATCTTAAATTTTGTATTTATTTGCACGGTCTAGGGATTCAACCTCAGGCCTCATTTGTGCCAAGCAGGCCCTGCAGTCATGCAGCCCTGGGGGTTAGGGTTGGAGCCTGCCCTCCCAGCCCTTTTCTTTGTGCGTAGCTCCACCAGCCTTTCTTCTGCTGTTCTGGGTGCCCAGGAGACAACCTGAACTCAAGGTGGTGGGGAATAAGCTCAGTGTTAGAGCCCTGGGTTCGGGTTCCTAGAGAGGGGACAGCCCTTTCCTCTGATTTCTCAGCCCTTTTTCTCTCTCCCTTTCTTTTCTCTGTCTCTGCCCCTCTCTGTCCCCCTGCTTCATGCTGGGGATCAAACCTGTGGGCATTTAACTACTGAGCTACATCCCCAGCCAACTTTCATTTTCTATTTTGAGACAGGGTCTTTTTTTTTTTGTACCAGAAATCAAACTCAGGAACTTGCAGTTGTGAGGCAGGCACGGAGACAGGATCTTACTGAGTTGTCCAAGTGGGGCTTCAATTTGTGATGCTCCTGCCTCAGCCTCCTGCAGTGCTGGGCCACTGCACCCAGCTTCCTCCATCCTTCTTTCTTTCTTTTTTTCTGTTTTTTGGTACCTGGGATTGAACTCCGAACTCCGGTCCTTGCGGTCCTTGTGCTTGTGAGGCATGCGGCGGAACCACTGAGCTAAGTATCCCCACCCTCTTCTGTCTGTTTTATGAATGCATTCTCTGCATTGCAATCACTTTCTGTGGCCCCCAGCCCAGCTTCTGGAGTGTGTACCTGCAAAACCCTTGGGATGCATGGTCTGTTCCACATCTCTGTTGAACTAGTGTTTTATCATGTTAAGGCATCTTAGATTTTGTCCACTAAAAAGTTCAGGGAAATTGTTTCATAAAAAGCCAGGGGCTGGGGATTTAGCTCAGTGGTGCTACTCCTGCCTTGTAATCACCAGATCTTGAGTTTGATCCCTGGCACCGAAAGAAAAAAAAAAAAAGTAAGCTGGGGGCGGTAGACACCTGTAATCCCAGCACCTGGGAGGCTGAGGCAGGAGAAGCACTGTGAGTTTGAGGCCAATCTGGGCTACATAGTGAGACCCTGCCTCAAAACAAAAAAAAAGTACACTACGTTGAACATTCAGTAGGTACTACTCCTTTTCAATTCACACTACTCAGGAGCCTTTGACTAATCTGCTGTAAAAGGAGACAAGAACTTCTTATTTGGCTCAGTTTTTTCCTTCAGTCCCTTGGTTGTATAGGAAAAGGCTCAGATGGTGTTGGTGTTAAGGTTTACTGAGGACCAGGGACTTAGCTCAGTGGCACCACACCTGCCTTGTGAGTGCAAGTTCCTGAGTTCGATCCCCAGTGGCGGGTATTTACCGAGCTCATTTGAAAGACAGACTGTTTTTGCAGTGGTGAGGGTCTAAGGCAGCCTGGCTACTAGCAAGGATTTGGTCTAAGAACAATATGAAGTTTAAAATGAATTGGAAGAAGATTCTGTTTAAATAGCAGAAGTGCGTGTGTGGGTGTGTTTGTTTCAGCTCTGGGGACCAAACCCAGGCCTTGTGCAGGACAGGCCAGCATTCTGAGCTACACCCCAGCCTTACTGTAATAACATCTTGTTCTTAGGGCAGAAGGAAAGCGAAGAAACACACAGTTCTAGCCCGAGTTGTCTCCTAATTAGATTCCCGCCAGTGTAAGAATGGCATCTGCAGGTGATTGCGTCATATTTCATAATCAGCAGTGGAGCTGTTTGCTGTGGAGCCCAGTACTAGGCGTCCAGGCAGGAAGGTCTTCCTTTAATCCAAGCAGCTATACCTACGCAGGGACCCCAGGTCTGGATTCTCTGTCATTACCCATCTGCACCCCTGGTGCTGTCTTCGTGCCACAGAAATGAGCCCAGAGCTGTTACCTCACTCCCCCAGCCAGAGAAGTCAGCACTGCGCCCCAAGCAGCCCACCTGCCAGCAGTGCACACCTCCGTCCACAGAGGTGTGGCATTAATATGTCACAGCTGATGGCTCTGTATTTTAAACAGGGTGGTTTGTCACCTCGGTGACTCACAGGGCTTGGCAGTGCAGACTCGGAATCCTTGCATTTATCTTGGCTCAGGTCTCCCACCTGGCCACACTTTGCTCTGTTGTAGTTCAAGTTGGCGTTAATCAAGACGCAGGGGAGGCACTGCTAGGTCTATGCTTGTATTACTTTATATGTCACTTGATTGTCACGGCATGAAGCAGTTCCTAAATACATACCTCCTGCGGGAGAGTGAGGGTCGTAGGTATTTGCTGTGACTTACCCTTACACACAGGATCAGGCAACTTCCAAATTTCTACACCAACTCACCTGTTTGAGGATGAGAATGTGTTTAGTGTTTGAATTTGAACATTTGACTTTCTTTGTAACAAAGGCAAACAAATTGTGACAAAATTATGTCTAGGACTTGGGGGGTCCGCAGTTTTTATTTTGTATCATTTTTAGGTTGAGGAGTGTTACTCTTGGCCCAGTTGAGGTAGTGTCAGATATTGCATTAAGAAGCAGGGAGAATTTTTTTTTTTTTTTGCTTTGTTTTTTGAGTCAGGGTCTCACTATGTAGTTGAGACTGACCTGGAACTCACTATGTAGCCCAGGCTGGTCTCGAATTTGCAGCGATCCTCCTGCTTTAGCCTCCAGAGTGCTGGGATTACAGGCATGCACCACCATTCCCGGCTTTTTTTTTTGGTCAGGAGATTTTTGGGGGTGTGTGTGTGTGTGTGTGTGTGTTGTTGTTGGAATCAATAACAAAGAGTTGCCAATTGTATGTGGAACTGACACAGAATTAAAAAGGGGCTTTTGGAAGTTCCCCTTTAGGAGTGGGCCATGTAACAAAAACATTTTGTTGAACTTGATCTATATGAATTGTCTTCCAAGTTTGGGATAGGTGCTCAATCATGAATAGGAATTATATTGACTCTCCTTTTTCAAACAAACTACAATATGAAACATTAAGAGTATGTTGCAAGTGGGCCTGGGATTTGGCTCAGTGGTGTGGTGGCTGCCTCCTAAGTGCAAGGTCCTGAATTCGCTCCCTGGTACAAAAAAAAAAGTATGTCGCAAGCGTTATGTTTGTAAAGTTATATTGGTAAACTTTTTGTAGAACTGGGGACTGGGCAAAGGCATATTAAACTGCATATCCGCCCCTTTTTTATTATTTTCCTTTGAGACAGGGTCTCACTAAGCTGCCCAGGCTGTACTGGAACGTTACATCCTCCTGCCTCAGCCTGCTGACCTACTGGAATTAAATAAAGGCGTACATCACCGCGCCCAACTTTGTTGGAACTTTTATTTCACTTGTATGTACGTATTTTCAGAAGTGTAAAAAATCAGAGCCCTGGTGTCTCATAGCGCACTGCTCTGGCTGGAAAGAGAACGCGGAAAGAGTCTTTTGTGACTTCTTGCTGTTGAGAATCTTGTGATCCTAGCTGTTCTATAAACTGCATTTTCCCCGTTGAAACTGTGTTTTCGCTCTGTGAAGTTAACTTCTCCAGAGCGCGTGCCTTTCAGGGTCCTGGCGGGAAGGATCCCCTTCCCTAGGTCAGGGCTGATCGCGAGGTGGCGCGGTCGCGAGCGCGGCGGGCCGAGGTGGGCTCTTCGCTGGACCTCCTCTCCTCGCGCCGGAGGGCGATCGTTCCGCCGAGCAGCATCGCGCCTGCAGGGCCTCGAGGCCCGAGTTC
>NW_022900949.1:2391337-2426256 GCF_012274545.1 Fukomys damarensis
AAAGTCCCCGCGCGCCCACGCCTGCAGGGCCGGCCCTCCCCCCGCCCTTCCCCCACTCGCGCCCTTCCTGTTTGACCCCCAGGAGCCGCGGGACCCTTCCCCCTCTCTGGGCGCCAGCCTTTCCCCAAGGGTCTGCACTTTAAATTTGCCTCCCCATTTAGGAGGTGGCTCTATTATAGATTTTTTCCCCACCTGGAATGGGTTGGCATCAGTGACTAGACAGCAGCAGCTGGCCTTTTAAAGGGATTATTGCCAAGAATCGGAATTGATCACTTCAACAAGGAAGGGCTTATGGGCAGGGCCTCCGCCGCAGCCGGACACTGGGGCACCTGGAAATGAATGGAGCTCTCCTCCGTAGGGGCTGAGTACCAACCCTTGGGTGCATGTTTCTTCCTTTCCCTGAGCATTTTGCCAAGGCTGCTTCATTTTGTGTAACTGGCCCAGAGTCTTGAGGTGTGTAGTAGTTCATCCTTATCTTAAGCGCTGTGGGTTCTTTAGAACAAAGTCTGTGTGAGTCACCTGAGCCTTGAATTTTCTCTCTTCCTCCCCCTTTTTCTTCTTTCAGTTTTCTTGGATACACAGTGCCCCTTCCATCTCTGTTCTGTGCCCATCCACACGGTGACACCTCCTGGCTGTGGCTGCCAGGGAGGGACAGACAGCCCTCTGTGCAGCCCTCATTCTGGGCCGTCAATGTACTTTTCTTGTAGCAGTTAGCCGTTTTCTCTTCAGCTAGATTACACGCAGTACTGTTTGACGGCAGCAGTTCCTTAGTGTACCTTCAGGTCAGCAGCTCGTTGGACCTGACCAGAAGCCGTGGAGGAAGGCACACAGCGTAGGCTGGCCGCGGGTTTCAGCGCCCCTGTGCGCTGGCTTTCACTCCCGGATGGGGTTGGTGTCTATCTATAATGATCCTATGGGGACGAGGTCCCACCCCACTTTACAGGTGGGGGCATTGAGGCTGCTGGTGGAGGGGCAGAACAAGGCCAGAGCCCTCACTGGGGGCGTCAGAGCCCCCCTTCTGGAAAGTTCAGCCTGTGAGTGTTTCCCTGGAGCCCTGGAGCTAGAGGCAGCGTTCTTGCCCAGGCTCCCAGGCACTTCTGCACGGAGGGGGCAGGCGGCGGCTGATGTCCTAGGGACGCGGTCCTTTCCCTCCCTAGTCTGAGAGCCCAATCACCTGCCGGCCTCTGAGGAGGGTGTCCCAGGGCCGCTTCTTTGAATTTTGCCTCCACAGCCTAGAACTTAGAAGAGTTGGCCGTTTTCTAGAGAAAGCAGTTTAGAGTGGGAATTGTGAGAGTGGCTTTCTGTACTGCCCTTCGCTCACTGACCCTCCTCCGTGCCTGGTGTCATTCTTCTTTACTTATCCCCAGCTTCTGAAGCTGGTTTTTGCAAGGATTCTTTCATCAGAGTGGTGGGAAAGGGAAGGTTGCATATTACTGATTTGGATGCATTGTTATTTCCACTTAGATGACATCATTTTTTTTTAATGTCAAGTCATCTTTATTAATGCAGTATCATTTGGGAGATCCTGCAATATTTTATATTTTAATAATGAGGGCAAAGAAAACTTGCTACTGTTGGAAGCAAAAAATCCTGAAAGGATTTGTACCAAAATGCCAATAAAATCTCTGAATTAGGGTTACCAGTAGCTCAACCCTCCCACCGCATTTTCTGGTATCTATATTTAAAAAATAAGGAACACTTTTACTTGAGTAATGAAACATTTTAAAGCTCCAATTCTCAGCCCTTTGGTAGCTCTTTGACTTGTTTTGCATCATTTATTTTGTGCATTTCTGGCATTGCGAGTAGTGATTTGTGGATTGATTTATTCAGCGGTATCCGCATGCATACTGTGCCTCCGGCACTGTGCTAGGGATCCCTGCTCAGTGGAGTTTACGGTGAGATTAGTGGGCGAAGAATAGTAATTAATCCCATAAATGTAGGGAAACTTAGAGCGGCCAAGGAGAGAAGGACACCCTGACCTAGGGAGTCCATGGGGCCTTTCTCCTGTGGGTTTAGAGGATGAGTGGAGGTGAAACAGGTAGAGAGGAAAGGAATGTTTCTAGCTGGCGAGTACTTGAATGGGAGGGCGGAGAGCAGTGGCGGCAGGGACTAGATGAGCTGGCGCGGAGGAGGAGGCGCCTTGGGGCTGAAGTGGTGTCTAGGGTTTCTCCTGAGAACAGTGGGACCCGGTTGATGGGAAGAAGCGAGGGGCAGGGACTGGCCTGTGGAGCCTGCACCATCCAGGACCTCTGAGTTTTAATTAGCAGAGGACTGAAGCTTGCTTCTGAAGGATGTGGGTGGGAAAGCAGCAAAGCCATTGGAAATGTTGGCTTCTTCTCGTATTTGTTCTTTTGGGAGAAAATTGAGAGTGACCTGCTGAGTCTTGGATGTGGATACGTCAGTTCCCCTGAGACAGTGTCAGTCCAGGATCTCACCGTGCAGCAACGGCTGGAAGCATGCGCACCCAACACTTTCCCGGAGTGGTACCTGCTTGGACTCTGGGGCTGTCTGTGCCATCAAGTGGAACACGCAGGGCTGCTTTCCCTGAAAGACCAGTGATGGCAAACCTTTCAGAGCTTTCAGTAATAACGAACAGCCTGCTACGGTATGTGTGCCGCAGATTCGCCACCACTACCCTAGAGCTTTCTCTCCCCTGCTAATTGAGTTAATTTATGCTTGCTGTAGCAGACTAGGAAGATTATGAAACAGGCTACAGGTGAAGCCTTCGCAAGCAAGCAGCTGTCCTAGAGTAATTGAACTTTGCTGGGATTCCCTCCCCACCCGACAGGTTGGGAAGTGCAGCAGAGCCGGAAGAACTAGTTGTCAGTGTCATAGTTAGGGTTCGCTGAGCTGTGCTGCCAACGCAGTGTGATCGTGTGTTAGAATGGATGCTCTGGAATCACATGAACTGTTTCAGGCGGTAGCCAGGACAGCCTGCCTCAGATGGCTGCTGTTCTTTAAGGTGAGGAAAACTTGTTTTATGCACTAACTGCGAAGTTTCCTTTTTGAATTGAATTAGACAGTGGGTTAAGGTTTACATAAAAAAGACCGGGAACTTGAGTGATCACAGTGAGATAGAAGGCTCAGAAACAGTGTTGGGGGGGGTACAGATTCTGCCAGCCTGTGGATTCCCACACGTGTGTTTCAGGGCTTTGTCGTGAGAACGTCAGGTTCTGGGCTGGCCCCTCCCCCGCCCTGCGCTTTCCAGGTTGTATTTGTGACCTCTTTTTGTCTCATGAAAATGTAGGTTAGTCTTTTAGAAGACAAAGGAACTTATTTCAATAGAATACCTGGAGGAAGCCTCAGGAAGTGACTGGGAATCCTCGGAAACCCTCCAGGGGAGAGGGCTGGGAGAGGGGAGAGGACCTTGTAAGAAGGCCCCTGTGGGCACAGCCAGGGTCCCTGCAGCTTTTCGGTGTGCTGCAGCACCCACCTTTCCCTCTTCGGCCTCGATTCACAGGTGAGTGTGGCAGGGCCTTGCCTTCTGTGCTGATTCCTGGTTTTAAGAGTTTCTAAGGGCTCTGAGACGTGTAGAAGCAGCACCTGAGACAGGGAAGGGAAGGTGTGCTCCGGCAGAAGGGGAGAAGTGCCTGGGAGGGGCTAGCAACAGGTGGAGGTGGGACTTTTGACCCACCCACTGGAGGTTGGAAGGGCCTTGTGACTGTCAGTCAGGCTGCTTGTCTTCCTTAAGGATACGGAGGTGGAGCTGTGGCTGGGGGAGCAGAGGCCATTGCATTACAGGCATCTCTCTTGTAGGGTTGGCTAGAAAGTCTGCTCATTTGAAGGATTTGTTGAAGAAATCCCTCAGCCATTCTTTGTGTAGCACTGTCTTTCTGGTCATATCTTTTGGTTTGAACCTTGAAACTTGACTCGGCCTTAGAGAGATGATGTCTTTGAGTACACTTTGAGACTGCGGTGGGCCAGGCCCAGCGGCACACACGCCTGTAATCCAGGCACTCTGGGGAGCTGAGGCAGGAGGATCACAAGCTCCGGGCCAGCCTGGACAACTCACTAACTTAGACTGTACTCATAAAATAAAAAAGGTCGGTATGGAGCTCCATGCAAAGGCCCTGGGTTCAGTTCTCAGGACTATTAAAAACGGAAAAGAAACAAAAAAGAATACTCCTGCATTACAGTGGCAGAGCAGTTCTTCCTGTGCCGCCTGCTGTTTGCCTAGGTTGGCCTGAGCCGCGGGTCTAGAGGCGTCTGTGTCTGTTGGCCTTGGGTTGGCCTCTGGCTGTGAATGCTGCAGGTCACTTCCTAGCGACTGCACTTGCAGACCACGCCTTTCGGTTTCCATTTCTGTGAGCAGGTGGTTTGCAGTCTGTGCTGAGGACAGGGTGGGTACAAGGAGAGCAGTGGTGCACCTTAGTGCCAGGTGTGAGAGCATAGGTGCTGCACTGCCTGTGTGGTGCCTTCCCCTCTTCTAGGACAGACTCTCACTGTCTTCTCTGTGTCTTTTGGAACTTTCCTCTGCTTTGTGCCACAGTCTCCCTCTATGTTCCAGAAAAAAGAAGGCAAAACCCCTACAAGGAGGGGGGTGACCTGTGTCACCTTGGTGATGCCGTATGTGGGACCTGGGCCCCTCCTGCTGACATGGGATGGGTGTCCTGACTGAGGGACTCCACCTGTGAGGTGGGAGCTGTTTGCCAGGCAGCCTTGTCATGGATCCTGCCCTCGGGAGCAGGTTGTGGGTGGTGTGTGTGGTGACACCTGGGAGAGCCGATTCCTCTCTAGACTTGAGCGCTCGAGCTCGCTCGAGTGTCAGACAGATCTGGCTTTGTCCTGAGTGCTTACAGTTACCTCTTTCCAGCCTGGGGCTGGTTGCCTGGCCCCTTGATCTCAGCTTTCTCATCTGCTGCCGTGGACAGTATCTTTGAGCTCATGGGATGGCTGTGAGGATGGGTGGGAAGTGTCAGCACGCAGCTGGGGCTCTCGGCTTCTGCTCCTCTGTTCACCGTAGAGCCACAGCTCTTCTCCCCACAAGACAACTCTGTGCCATCCTGGTCCCACAGCCCAACACAGCTCAGCACGCCCAGTGAGTCTTCTTTACAGCAGAGTCCCACTGCCAGCTGACGATGGGAATGTCAGACCGGCCCTAGGAGATGCCCTTAGTCAGGCTGTCCAGGAGGGAAGTGGGAAACACTGCGGCCCACCCCAAACCTGCTTTGAATCCCAATTTAGTGTTGCCTCCCCTCACAGCTGCTCTGTGCGCTGAGCCCTGAACTCAGCTGTTCATTGTATCGAATGGATTCTTACTACTTCAAGGGAGCAGATTTCAGGCCCTTGTTTCTGTTGTTTGAGTTTCCAGGTGTGGATTTTTGTGGTAGTTGACAACAGAATTTTAGTTTTGCTCGTTTTGGGCAGGCTCATTGCCAGCAAGTTTTGACAGGTTTGCTGCTGCCATCTCTGTTTTCCAGCTGCCTCGTGGTAAAGCAGGATGTTCTGTAGGGAGAGTCGTGGGGCGGAGTGGAGCCTTGGCCTGCAGGCTGTGATGGAATTGGTCAGTCCCATGAGGCCTGTGCTGCCCTCGGGACTTGTGCTCTTTGGTGGAACACCAGAATGCCACTTTCTCACCTGGGTTTCATATTGTGTTGTGTAATATTTTGGGGCTTTAAAAAAGTTTCCTTTTCATTAGTATATGTTTGTGATACATAATAATTATATTCATCGTGGGATAGTTTCCCCCCTCTTTTGTGGTCCTGGGGATTGAACCCAGAACTTTTGTGCTGACTTATGTCACTTGCCTTTTTTGGGGGAGGTACCGGGGGTCAAACTCCAAGGTCAGGCAGCAGAACCACTGAGCTAAATCCCAGCCCATCTCTTGCCCTTTTTTATTTTCAGACTGTCATCTTGGGTCACTAAGTTGTCCCGGTGGGGCTTGAGTTTTTGATCCTTCTGCCTTAGCTTCCTGAAGTTCTGGGGTGACAGGCGGGTGCCACCTCATCCAGCACCTGCGCTTTTAATGCTTAACCCCCTTTCAGTAGTGGTGGTTTTTCAGGGGGGCCTATGTTAGCTCTCTTGGGATTCTCCTCCATCTATTTGCAACTTGGGGAGAGTTTGCCAGTGTATTGGTATTTTCCAACACCCTTGCTTGGATGTACCAATCTTCCCAGCTATTTGTACCAGTCTTTCCCAGTGGGTCGTCTGTCTTCTCTCTCCAAACCTATAGTGAGGTGGGATTTTTTTGTTTTTTGCGGGGGGAGTTGAGACACATCTCACTAGGTAGTTGAGACTGACCTGGAATTCACTATGTAGCCCAGGCTGGTCTCAAACTCACAGTAATCCTCCTGCCTCAGCCTCCTGAGTGTGCACCACCACACCCGGCTTATAGTGAAGTTTTGTTGTGACTTTTTGTCTGTTTCCAGCTGTACAACAGACATTTTGCTGAAGTTTGGAAAAGATGTGGGAGCCTCAGGTGTCAGCTGTAGGGTTTGCCTGGGCTGCTCTTGCAGTTTTCTTGGTGTTAATGCACAGGATGTGAATGCAGTCATGCAGTTGGTTGTATGTGTCAGGCTCTAGCATTAGAGATGTAACTTTTTGGTAGTTGGGCTGCAGACAAATCTAGAGTTCACCTGGACTTGCTTTCTTCTGTGCACTCTGTACTGCTGCACTCAGCACCTGGCTGGTGCACTTCACTATGAGACCGAAAGCCCTTCCTGTCACAGCTGGAGCCTGAGGTGCAAGTGGAAATGGCCTGTGCAGTACTCACCTCAGAGGCAATGAGAATGTGGCTGTTTCCTCCGGGAGCTTCCCTGCTCCTTCTGATCTCTCTTGCTGTCACTGAGATCTTCATGGTTTCGTTAATTTTGTTTTCTTTTAGCTTCCTCACTTTATTTGTCCCAGCCCACTGCCCAGTTTCCTTCCTTAGGGCTGGGCCTCATCTTTGGAGCCCTGTGGTCGTGGTGTCTGTTGGGTGAGGGTGGGACAGGACACAGGGAGGAAGAAGTGACTCAGGGCTGCCTTGAGAAAGTGGCCTCTAGCCGTATCTTTTGTCCTGGAATCCAGTGGGTCATGGTTTTCAATTTTAAAAGCGTAAAACTGCTCCTTCTGTCCATTACTAAAAAAGTAGCTGCTCTTAGCTTGGAAACATCCTTCAGTGACGGATGGGTGACCATTTCAAGACGGAGAGGAGCAGCTGCTGGAAACAGGAGGAGCAGACCCCACACTGGGCTTTGGGGCTCCGCCATGCTGGTCCAGGGTTAATGTGGCCTTTCCATTCAGCTGAGGATGTTGGCTTCTAAAACATGGGAGATATTTTCTGCACATCCTTTATATCTGAAAGAGTCTGTTCTGGCTGATGGCATGTCTCCACACAGTGTCACAGGGGAACTGGTTGAGGGGATTGGATGGCTTTTGTTTAGAGGAAGGGGTTGGGGGTGGCAGCAGGTTCTAGGAGGCCTGTTGGGGAGCCAGGCTTGAGGCCCAGGATTGAGCGCAGGATTGCTTGTGCTATTGGGGAGTGTGAGGGGTTCCTCTTTCCAGAGATCAGATCAGGTGACTCTGCCAGAAAAGTCAGAAAAAGTGGACATGTGGCCACCTAGAAAGGGAGGTCAGTGCTGAGGGAGCAGCTCAGAGACATGTGCGCCCACCCTCTATGACGTTTAAGGTGACAGGAGCTCCTCGGCTCTTACCTTATTTTATTAAAGAAGGGAAAAGGAAACTTAAATTGCTTAGAAAAATTAAAGTGAAGTGCTCACCTAGCATGCATGAGGACCTGGGTTCAGCCCCTGACACTGGAAAGGAAAAGTTGAAAACTGACCTTTAAGGACCTCTGCTGTCTGGGTAGGGCCCCATGGAGTACACTGCGTCCTGGCCTCTGTATTACCAGAGTGGTGTGCTGCTGGCTGTGCACTTCCCTAAGCAGTTTGTTTGTTTGTTTTTGAGACAGGATGACAGGGTCTTGCTATGCAATTCAGGCTGATATTGAACTATGTAGCCCAGGCTGGCCTGGAACTTACAGTGATCCTTGTGCCTCAGTCTCTCGAGTGCTGGAATTACAGGTGTGTGCCACCACATAAGTAGGGTTTCTTAGCCAGTGGATGGGGTGGTGACAAGGAGATAGCCTTGTGGCCAGTGCCCTCAGCCAGCTCCTCAGGCTGTGAGCGGCCCTGTTTTCCTCCAGTGAGCTGTGCAGATGGTATTTTTACTACATGCCATGCCGTGAATAGGATGTGCATCTGCCCTCCACCCTAAACATTCTGGGGGGAGGGTCTTATTGGTCGCAGGACCAGTATGGTTCCTGTGGGGAAGTCCTGAGGAGCAGCTGGGACCTCTCCTCCTGGAACTCAGCATTTGTGGCAAGATGTGTGAGTTAATGCTGTGTTTTCCCATTGTTGCTGATGACCTCACAAAGAGAGGAGACTTTCTTTTCTCTTTCTAAGACAGCCCAGGCTGGACTAGAACTCATGGTGATCCTCCTGCTTCGCCTCAGCCTCCTGAGAGCTGGGGTGATAGGTGTATGCCATCTCGTCTGGCTGAGACTTTCTCACCCTCGGCCTAGAGAGCCTGGAAAGGTTTCTGAGCAGGAGCACATCAAATCAGTTTGGGCAGGGACAGCCTGGGGATATAGCTCAGTGCAGTGCCTGCCTGGCAAGCCAGAGGCCCTGAGTTTTGGTTCCCAGTACGGAAAAAGAAAAGACCAAATTGGGCAGGGAAGCCAGTGGGGCAGAAAGGGCCACTGACAAAAGGCAGGCCTGAGGTGATGTGGACTTGAATCTGCCTGACAGGGATAAAGAGGAGGAACAGGTGCCAGAAACCCTGCAGAAAGAAGGGTGGGGAGTAAGTGGACCCTGAGGCTGAGGACAACAATTCATCCGTTGGTTTAACAACTGGTGAGTGCCTTCCCTGCTGGCTCTTGTCGATCCCCTGGGTCCTGTGATGGGGGAGATGGCTCCTGTCTGCCCATGTCTCAGCACCCGGGGAGATGGGACGGGTGCTGTAAAGCCGGCATCCATGAGGCATCTGCAAGGGCTGGGGGGACACGGGCCCCAAGACTGCAGGTCTGTAGGGCAACAAGGTGCTGCGTGGGAAGGGCCTTGGGCAGAGATGACCTGGAGGCCCTGTGGGACCAGCGCAACCCTAGTGCCTGCATGGGGCGTATCTGTCTGTGTCCCATCAAGAGGGCTTGGGGTGGGGTGTAGAGTTGGGTCTGTCCTTGTGTGTCCCCTTTCCGGTCTGCAGTGCTTTGTGTTGGGTGACAGTGCGCTAAATTACTGTTGAACAAATAAGACATTTGAGGGACATTGCATATAACAGGAAAAGAAGTAGTGATGGACGGATGGAAGTTACAGGGACCCACACAGAACCTTAGCCTGGGAATGAGCTTTCCAGTAATTGGAGGATCTAGAAGAACCTTTACATGATTCCTGAGCACCGGGAGCTTTTCGGAACCTGCATTTTCTAGAGTTTGAGAATTTTCCGGCTTGAAGTTTTAGATAGTTTTCCAGAAAGATATAGGGCGATTAAAGTGCTTCTGAAATATCCACATGAATTATTCTAACAGCTGCTGCTTGCTGGTTTGGGGAAGTTTTGTTGTTTTGGGCATTGCTCAAATAGTTTCAAACCTTGGCTCTTCTGGCCAAGTTTGGGGGGAAGACAAATGGGTGTCCCACAGCCGTGATACTAGTTTGGAGAATGTATGTGTGGTGGTAGTGGAGTAGGGGTCACAGAAAAGGGAGGAGGCTAGAGGATTTGGCACTTGGATAAAAATGACTTCGACCCCATCTGAGAAGACCTCCTCACAGGGTCTGGCCTGGCCCCCAGGCAGAGGCCCTCTGCCATCCTGGAGCCCCTCTGTGTCGGTGTCCTGGGCACGTGTCCTTTGCCTGCTGGTCAGTTCCTGCCCCATTCACTGGCTCAGAGACTGTGATTGAGGGGAAGGAGCGGATATCTGTACATGCTGCAACTCACTTTGTGGACCCAGGTTTGCTGCTGCAGTGTCCTGAGACTGGTCCCTGTGCATATACCTTGTTGGAAAGGAAGGTGGGAATCAGTCCTGGTTTATATGACACCAGCCTCTTCACTTGGATTGTAGGCTGGCAGGTAGGGGCCTAGAAATAGGAGTTTTGTCAGTAGAGGCCAGGGCATTGGTTATGTGCAGGGAGGGTTTTAGTGGCTTTTACAGAAGAGGAGGATTTGAACGGTCAAGGAATCTGCTGCAGGATCCCCAGGACATGAGCTGTGTGCACAGTGGTGCTTGTTCCCTGGGAGTAAAGGGTTAGAGCTGCATGGACTTGGGGTCTTGGGTCTGTGGTGATAGGGTGACTTGGGAAGATCCAGCTGTCGGAGTCAGGTTGTCCCTGAGCCAATGGCAGTGGTTTGGAATTGAGCCTCAGTCTGGTTCTGGGTGACCATTGACATTTTTTATTTTGTTTTTGTTTTTGCAATGTTGGGCATGGAACGCAGGGCCTTGCACATGCCAACCAAGCACTCCATCACTGAGCTGCACCCAGCAAGGTTGATTTTTTTTTTTTTTTTGGTACCAGGGATCAAATTTAGGACCTTGTGCTTTTGAGGCAGGCAGCTGCGGCACCACTGAGCTAAATATCCGGCCCCAGGTTGATTGATTAACTGTGACTCTGGACAGTTGCCTTAACTTCACTTTTTAAATTGTTACATACCAATTAAGTTATACAGAATAATGAGGCTCACTGTGGCATTTTCATATATTCCTGTAACATGGTACGATCATGGCTTTTCTCCATTGCCCTCCCTTATCCGTCTTACCCCTCCAAATCTTCTCCTTTTTTCTTTCATAATCTGCCTTCTTAACTACCCCCCATTCCGCACTGGAGTGTGAGTTGTTTCACTTAGTGTGATGATCTCCAGTCCATCCACTTGTGCAGGTAACGTGATTTCGTTCTGTGGCTGAGTGGTACTCCTCTGGGTGCGTGTAGCCCGGTTCTTCGTTCTTCTGTACACAGGCCCCTAGGCTGCGCCCATGTGCCCAGGGTGTGCTGCCTGTGGTCCCTGTGGGTGCGTTCCCGAGGATTGGTATCGCTGGATCCTGTGCCGCCACTGTTAGTGTTTTGGGTTCTGTCCTGGCTGTACTAGTTGACGTGGCCCCTGCTTTCCCCACCGTCCTTGCCAGTGTTTGTCCTCGGTGTTCTCCTCTGTGCAGTGCGGTTTCGGTGGTGATCGCCGCTGTGAAGCATGTATGATGTATGGTGCACGGAGCGGGGCGGCCATGGCAGTGCCCGTGTGGACTGGACAATACCTTGCATGCAGCATGGGTGACAGTGGCAGTGCTTGGCTCTGTGGTCAGGAGGGTTAAATGAAGCCAGGCGTGTAAAGTGCTGGTGCCTCTCCCGGCACCGAATGGAGAACTCGGTAGGTAATTGTTAGCCAGTTACTTCTTTTCCTTTAGGAACAACATCTCTTGTCAGCATTAAGGATAATACTGTTGATGTCCCTAGCATTTCGTAAGTGGGTTTCCGCCTGGGCCTGGATGCCCAGCAGCAGCTCTCCCAGTGAAGAACAAAGCTTCCCCTTCCTTCCTGCTGATGAGCATGTGCAGCAGGAGCCCTGGACCTCCTGGGCTGAGGGGTGGCAGAGGAGCAGCCAGGCTCTTGGGCACAGATAGACAGAGCTTGAGGCTCAGCCTGCCGAGGGTGCTGGACAGGTAGGACCTGGGTCTCAGGGAGGTGAGCAGCTGGGGCAGCAAGAGTCAAGGGAGAGATCCTTGAGGGCCGACAATGAGGAAACACCCTAAGCCATACCCTGTCCCTCCTTCTCTCTGCTTTTGGGATTTTTGAGACAGGGTATTATGTAGCCCAGGCTGGTCTTGAACTCCTCCTGATCCTCCTGCTTCAGCCTCTCAAATGCTAGGATTACAGGTGTGTGCCATGATGCCTACTCCCTCCTTCCCTCTTAAGCTGTCTGCCCCTCTCCCTGACCAGGTAGATTTCCAGAGGACGACCTGCTTATGTGGGGTTGTCCAGGTGGGGACTGTGCCGCTGAGACCTGGGGGAGAAGGACTCTGGGCTGCTGGAGTTGATCATCCTTAACCGCTGTACTTCTCTGGGATGCCCATTCTTAACACCTCAGAGCCCCTGGGAGTGCGGAGTTCAGAGTTTGCATGCATGTGTGCCTGTGTCATGTGTTTGCTTGTTTGTATGTGTATGCATGTGCACGTGTGTGTCTGCTTGTATATCATTGACCTCGCATGTGCATGCATGCGGACGGTGTGTTTGCTGTACTTGTGTTAGAGTGCTCTGGCCGTGCATTCTGGAGTGTGCAAGAGGAAGAAAGGCACTCTTGTCCTTGCTGGATCTGGGTTTTGTGTGGCAGAGCCCTGGCTTTTTCGGGGGCTGAGTCTGGTGGCAGGCACCATTGTTGAGGTACAGTCCAAGGATTCATGGCCTTTACATTTCTTCAGACTCATTTTAAGGCAGACAGGTGGTGTGAAGTTTGTGCTGCACCTTGTAACACATCAGTTTTAGTACTAAAACTGCCAGCAGCAAGGGAAGCTTCCACTTTAGGCAGAAGCTCAGTGTGTTTTGAGGCTCCAGGCCTTCTTGCCTGCTCCCCTGGGAGGCGTCGTCTCTTCCTTGCTGCTCCCTAGATGGTGGCTGTTTGGCTGTGGCAAGCAGAACGCTGCCCCACTGTCAGGGATCTGTGTCCACCCGGCTTGTCCTCTCTATGCCTTGGCAAGGCTGGGGACTCCGGTCTTGTGTGAGGATTAAGTGGTGGAGACGTCCAGGTAGGGACCCGGCAAGTTCTGACAGCCGGAGGAGTCAGGGCAGCCCACTCTCATCTCTTCCTTGCCTTGTCTGAGGCCTCAGGGTGGCTCTGCTTTCTCCACCCTGGCCTCAGTTTGCCCTTTAAGGGCTGGGTGTGGTGGTGGTGAGGAGAATTAGGGGTTCTGTGAAACAGCCTCTGAGGAGCCCTTGCATCCTCTGCTCATACTCTTACTGTCTGAAAAGTTTTTCATCCTTGTAGTTTTGATTCTCACTGATTTGTGTAGCCACAGCCATGGTTGCCAGTGGATGTCGCCATCATTATAGTTTCTTGACCTTGTACCGTGTGAGCGTGTGCATGCCTGGGGGGCAATCCCAGGGTCTTGTGTGTGTTAAGTAGTGCTCTGCTGCTGAACTGTACCCGACTGCAACACTTAGTAGCATTTTAGTTTTGTGGTTTCTGTGTTTGCCATCTGGGACTAGAAGCAGCTCACTGGCCGGGACCTGGGGCACAGCCAGGGGACCCTGGCTTCTCCTCAGGTGAGCCCCCTCCCTAGCTGTCCATGCTCTATCAGTAGGGCCTGTCGGAGCTGTGGCTAGTTTATTCAAGGCCCTAGCCAAATCTGAGAATTTACCAGGTCCTGCTTGACTGGCTTGGCACCTCATGGTCAGAGAAATTGAAATGTACCCCTTAACCTAGGAAGCATGGCTGGCAAGAAGGCTGTAGGTTGTTTATCTGAGAAGTGCTTCTCAGATTGCTTAAAAAAAAAATTTTTTTTTTTTTTTTTTTTTTTTAGACAAGGTCTCACTATGTAGTTGAAACTGACCTGGATCTCAAACTCAGCCCAGGCTGGTCTTGAACTCACAGTGATCCTCCTGCCTCAGCCTCCCGAGTGCTGGAATTGCAGGCGTGTGCCACTACACCCGGCTTTCAGTTTGCTTAAATGTAAAGCCTGGTGTCAGACCGGATTTTGAGACTCTCATGTTATAGGCCGTGAAGATCTTGTGGGCCAGGTGGGGACAGGGAATCCCTATGAATCCTTTCTCATCCTAAACTGGATGCAGAGGTGCCCGGGGCATCTCTGGGTGGGTGGCCCTGACTTTGCTGCTTGCTTGGTCTTCACTGGAGTCTCCAGACATGGATTCAGACATTGCCGGCTGACCTCAGTCACCTGTTTCCCTGTTTTCCATTGCCAATCTGGAGGACCCTTGGGGATAAATATGAGAGAGGTCATCTGAGGCCATAGGTCTGTCCAGCTGGAGTGGGACAGCTCATGGGGTGCTCCTCTGTCCTGAGCAGGCTCCCGGTTCCTGCACCCAAGACATACCAGAGTGCCACATGCGTGCCTTCCTTGGTAGGCAGGGGATTACAGGTGAGGACTGCGAGGCTCTGGCCTGCTCCTGTGTGTGGCCTTTGATTAGAGCTCTGCAGCAGTGCTTGTTTCTGCCTACTGCACAAGTAGTCTCAGGCTGTGGGAATGTGGCTCAGAGGTAAAGTACTGCTTAGCATGCACAAGGCCCTGGGTTCCATCTCCAGCACCAATGGGGAAAAATGAACCAGGCATGGTGGTACACGCCTGTAATCCTAGCACTCTGGGTGGCTGAGGCAGGAGGACTGCAAGTTCCACCCAATTTAGCAACTTAACAGGACCCTGTCTAAAAATACAAAAAAGTCTGGGTAGGTACCACCAAAACAAAATAAAACAGAAAAGATACATTTGTCAGTTTCATCTTGGACTTTACAATAAAAAGTTACTGTATCTTCTTCCACTGTGGCTTTTGTTTGGTTTCAGGACCTTAAATTCTTTTGTTTGTTGTTGGGTTTTTTTTTGATCCAGGGGTCCAACTTGGGGCCTTGAGCTTTGTGAGGCAGGTGTGGTGCCACTGAGCTAAATCCCTATCCCCTTAAGATCTTTTCCCCCACAGGCCTAGATCTCCGTTTGTATAGAGTGGATGCCATTCTCTTTTTGTGCTCTTGATACAGCCAGGAGAGAGGCCAACCCATGTGGCACCTCCTGGGAGGTGGCTTGGTGAAGATGGAGCTGGTAGCTGTGAGAACTTCCTGTGATGTCCTGCGAAGGTGCAGTGGTGCCTCTGCATTTGTGTCTTTTTGTGATCTTCCGCATGAACTCCCCTTATTTCCCTAGACCTGGTAACTCAGCTGGCCTCGCTCCAGTTCCCCCGCAGGTGTCATCCCAGGGAGCTGCTGTGTGCTTCCCAGTCACCGGTCAAAGCCATGGTGTCTTTCGGGGGAGACTGCTGGGAATGCCAGGCAAGTCCCACTTGTGGGTCTCCCTCCACTCAGGAGCCTTCACGGCAAAGCAACACCTATCCTCTTGTGCAAGTTGGGCACCTCTCATGGGGTCAGTGAGATACTGGGCTGCATCCAGGGACGTGGCTTATGTGTGGGCTTGGCCCTGCCTCTGACGTAGGCTGGCTTGGAGCTCTGGACCCTGGAGCAGCAGTGGTCAGACCATAGCATTTTCTCCTTCGGTGGCATTGACGTGTGGGTGCTCCATTTGGCTGGCTGTTGCGGGTTTCCCTTGTCCAGAGTTGGACTTGATGGATGCTCAGGGCCACTCCTGAGTGGGTCTGTGGAAGGGTCCTCAGGTTTGACCCTTGTGCTTCAGAGAGTGGATTTGGAGCGGGCAGTGCTGCCTGGGGTTTCCACTCGGGTCCTCTCCACTGCCCATGTGGCTTGCGTGTCTTGGCTCCCGGCTGTGAGAGGAGGGTGAGCGCATGTGTCTGGGGTGGTGGATGCCTTGGCTCCGCTGAGCTGGGGCGAGGCAGGCCAAGGTGGAGGTCTTCACATGCCGCTTCGGTCTCACCATGCAAAGCGTCTCCAGTGTGTTTTGTGCACTTACTTGGGAAGTGGCGGGGTGGACTGGGTGGTAGCGGAGCATGGAGGGGGCAGCGCTGGGCAGGGAGTGGATTGGAGAGCCCTGGTCAGTGCTGTGACCAGTGTACAGTCTTTGGCCCCAGAGGGTGAAAGTGATGCATGTGGCTCTACCTGCCCTGAAGACCTGCTGAGTAATTAGAATAAGGGAGCGCACATAGAGTGACCCCTCCTGCCCAGGCTCTGAGACAGGAAGTAGAGAGGAAGGGGAGGGAATGGGACGGGTGCTCGTGGAATGGGGTTTCAGTTTTACCTGAGGAAAACCTTGGACATGGATGGTGAGGGATGTGCACTGATGCTGAATGTTTTGATGTTGCTGAACTGCATACTTAAATGTGGATAAGATGTGAATTTTGGGGCTGGGGATTTAGTTCAGTGGTTCCACAACCTGCCTCGCAAGTGCAAGATCCCAAGTTGGGTCCCTGGTACCAAAAAAATAAAAATAAAAATAAAAATAAAAATAAATTTTATGTTATGTACATTTTATAATAAATAGAACTGCCGGGCAAGGTGGCACACGCCTGTAATCCCAGCACTTAGGAGGCTGAGGCAGGAGGATCGCTGTGAGTTAGAGACCAACCTGGGCTACAGAGAGTTCCAGGTCAGTCTCAACTAAATAGTGACACCCTCTCTCAAAAAATCAGAAAACAAAAAACAAAATAATAATAAAAATTTAAAAATGTATAATAAATTGAACTTTTCTAAATTCGAAAGTACCCTGTGTTCTCATGAAATCCCTTCAAATCTTGGCTGGGAGAGGGTGAGAGGTGCTTACGATGGGGCCTGTGTCGTCCAGGTCCAGAGGTCTAGAAACAGGCCAGTGGTTCCAGAGGGCTTATTGTAACACAGCTTGGGAGGGAGTGCTGGAGTGCAGAGGTTCCGAGGGGCTCTTCACTGTGGGGATGGGGCCTGGGTACCCTTCCTCCAGGTTAGTGGGGTGACCCTAGGACTCCCGTAGTCTTCAGAGAAGGCAGGAGTGCCTGAGCTGTCTGGTGCACTGCTTGGGGATTGCAGGCGTTTTTGCCTTTCCCGTCACCAGGAGCCAGTGTGTCGGGTGTTCTCACAGAAAGGAGTGGGGCCTTTGGGGAGGGTCTGTTTGTCTTCCATGACCTCCTGTACAGGCGGCTGCCCTTCACAGCGCACACTGCTGGATGCCCTCTTCCTAAGTTCAGTCTGGCCCTGTCCACACTCGCCAGCCCCCCTTGGTTTTCCTTGTGCTTCTGACTAACTGGCTGCACACACGACCCCTTCACAGTGACCCCTTCTCGGGTTTGGTAAGTTTGCCACAGTGGGTCCCAGGACTCAGGGAGGTGATGTGCTTGCATCTCTGTCCTTGCACAAAGGACACAGAGGGAGAGAGAGGGCCAGGCGTGTTGAAGGGGTGGGAACTTCTGTGGGCACTCCGGGGCACCGCCTCTAGGAATGGCTGCATGTCCCCCACCAGGAAGCTCCCCAAACCCCATCCTTTAGGGTTTCATGGGGCTCATTAAATAGGCAGGAGGAATGCCATCCCCAGGCATGGGTGACCAGCGACCCTGCTCCCCTCCCTTCTCTTGGTCCACCCTCACATTGAACAACCCCTATCTGAAGCCACTTCCGAGTAGCCGTAGTGTCTGCAGGACAGGATCACTTTGGAGACTCTTGGGATCATAGGAGACCAGATAGGTAGTTCATAGTATCTCAAGGAGAAACCAGTTTTTAGATTCTCCTCATTAGCAGGAAAGTTACTTCCTTTTTTGTGACATTTCCTTTAGGTGTCCTTTGATATTACAACACACTGCCTCCTCAGTGGATTCAATCTTAAAACACTTCTAAAGTGCTGGGGACGTTGGTCTCTTGACATTGAAAGAACGAGGTTTCTGCATTTTTGAACTGTGTGGATGGCCCAGGCCGCTGCTGATGAGTGAGGGTGGAAACTCTGGAAGGACCACCTAGGTAGGAGCTGCCAGGCTCTGAGGAACACCATGTTGGCTGTCCCTGGAGTAGCGAGCGGTAAGTGCCATTGGCCTCTGTGGGAGGTCTCTCCTGGTGCTGGGGCTGTCACCTGCTCCACAGGGGAGTCTCGAGTCCCGAGGGGCTGCCCAAGGGGGTCCAGGCATGTGGGCCGGCGCCCGCCCAGGGGATTTGGATTTTGTTAGCCGCTGGGAGAATTGGGCACGAGTACTTTAACCCATGCTGAGGAAAGGGGCTCTGTTGGTGGCCGAGGCAGGGCCTTCGAGTGAGCAGGGTGCCCCATCTGTGCCAGGACTGTACCCAGAGGGTTGGGGACAATGGCATGGAACTCAGCAGTAAGACGGCGGCAAGTGCAGTGTGGGCACTGCTGGCCCTGGCACAGCTCTTATGCTGGCAGCTAGAGGGAGGAGCCCTGCTAGACTCACGGCCTCCGGGCCTCTGGGACCTTGGAGCAAGCAAGGAGGCGCAGCTGTGGGCAGCACATTGCATACCCTGGGGGCTGTGGCCTTGCCTATCTGCACAGTGCTGCTTCCTGGGGTTGACTTGCTGTTCTCATTAAGGATGATTTTATATTTATGTCATGCGCTTTGGTCTTGAGTTGGTGGCGGAAATGTCGTGGTCAGCTGTGGTTGGGTATTGATGGTACATAGCAGGCACCATGCTGCCCTTTCCCTCATGGGCTTGCAGGCTGTGTGGAAGAGAGCCTAGTGGGGTACCGTGGGCCCCATTCGTAGAGCACCTGCGAATTGGGAATGACTGTGTGAATTTCAAATATGGTCAGAAAAATGCCTGTAAATGTGATTTTTATAGTTTAAGCCTTAAGTATGCTCCAACTCCCGCAGTTGTGTAATTTAATTTAATAAAATACTGTGTTAATAAAGCCTCAGAAGGTGCAGGGTGTTTTGGCGGCATCTGAGGGATCTTTGAGATTTAAGAACAAAACCAAGAACATTAGATACAGTTATGCGCGGTGCAGCAAGCTGTTACGGTTCGGGAATGCCAGTGCTTGTGCCCGAGATGTGTTACAGGGCAGCAGCCAGTCGGCAGCAAGGAGAAGTGCAGAACATTGTTGGGTTGGCCACGTGCAGATGTCCCACTAAAAAACAGTTACGGAGAATATTTGGGGTTCTGAGAACAATCATGAGGTTCTAAGGAGAAATCTGCGTGTGAGTGAGGCCAGGAACTCAGAACCGTGACTTCGAGGAGGTGTGCTATACTAGATGTCAAATAGGAAGTTGCAGCAAGTGAAGGTTCCGTGTTCAAAGTGACAGGTGGTCAGTCCACGGTGCTGGAAAGGGGGGTGGGTGGGAAGAGCTTGCCTGAATCGCAGGCACATGAACGAGTTCTTTTTTTTGGTACCAGGGATCAAACTTGGGTCCCTCTGCTTGCAAGGCAGGTGGCAAAACCACTGAGCTAAATCCCCAGCCCAGGCACATGAATGAGAAAGATGAGTAGGTAGGAAGGGAAGAAGGAAAGACTCTTCTGCCCTTGGTCACAGCATGTGCAAAGGCCCAGTGATAGAGGCAGGCAGTTAGGCATGGTGGCCTGAGGAAGTGAGAAGAGGCTAGGTGATGGCAAACATGAGCATGGTATGTGTATGCAGGGTGCATGCGTGCACCGGGGGCAGAAGTGGGGAGGGACTTGAGGGCCGCTGTGACCCGAGGGTGGAGGTGGGGGCAGCAGCCTCAGGAGTGGCTGTGTGGGCTAGATGATCTGTCCTTCACCAAGGCTGTGGTTACCGTGGCCGAGGGGGACAGGTCACCAAGGGTCTCGAGGCACATACCACTGGCACCCCAGCGGAAGTCTGGCTTGAGAGTGGAGGCCAGGACCCTGCAGCTGCACAGCATTGGCTCTGGTTGCCACGGATGGGCTTGTGTGACCAGTCTCTGCGCTGGCTCCTTGGCCCCCTGGGTCTGGTGTGCGGCAGAGTCAGCTCTCCTGCTCCTTGGGGATGTGGGGTTAATGAGGCTCTGCCCCAGGGAGAGCAGGCACTGCTCACGTCCTTGGGGACCCGCCGGGAGGCTGGGAGGCTGTGCCTGGACTTCTGTCAGTGCACTGTGCTGTCCCTTGCCAGGGTCTCCTGTCCCTTCCCCGGCAGCTGTTTATGTCAAGTATATCCAGCAGGGCGAGGTCTCCTCCTGACCATGGAAGGAGGGTGGTGGTCCTGCTGTCAGGCCTTACCTTGTCTGTCCTCATCGCTCAGCTCTGGCATCGTGACAGAGAAGCCACAGACAGCGTGTTCTGGGTGTGGCTGTGCTCCAGAGAAACCAAATAGTTGGCAGGCGATAAGGTGCTGGCCTCCACGTTAGGGAACTGAAAGTGGGCTGGGGCGCACTTCAGTGGTAGTGCGTGTGCCTGGCATGTTGAGGCCCTGGGGTCCATCCCAGGTACCCCCACCCAGTAAAAAAGAAAACGTAATTTTCTTGAGGGGGGCGTTGAGACACAGGGTCTCACCATGTAATTCAGGCTGTCCTCAAAATCATGGAATCCTCCTGCCTCAACTTCCTGAATACTGGGATTACAGGTGCGTACCGCCGTGCTGCACTCAGGGAATGGAATCTTTGGCCCACACTAATCTTGGGAGCAGCATGACTCCAGCCATACCCAACAGTTGCCCTGCCTTGGTTTCTCCCTTTCTGGTCTGCCTGAGTATATTCCACTTCTTGACACGGAGGCCATGTAGTTGCTATGTCTGCCTGTCCCAGTCTGTGCAGGACACGTGGACTTTGCTCCTATGGGAGGGTGGGAGGAGGTGAACATTGCTGCAGGGACTCGTCTTGGACTCTGTTGGGCCTAACGTCGCCTTCCCAGGACTGGATGGGAGCCAGGGTGGTAAATATTTGGGTACAGACCTGGTTGAAAAGTTTTAGCGACAGCAGTCGTGTTGGCGAGTGCAGATGTGCTGGGAGAATGGAGGTGTGTAGCAGCCTGTGCTGGCCTGGCCTCCCCTCAGGGCCGCCCCAGGACACTCACTGTCTCGCACCAGCCACAAGACTTCTCGGGACCTCCTCAGGCGGATGCTGCCTGGCTGGTCTGCTGTGAGGCTTTTTGTTTCTGAGACAGGGTCTAGGGTCTTGCTGTGTCATCCAGGCTGGCTTGGTTCTCACTGTGTAGCTCAGGCTGGCCTCAAACTCAAGGCAGTCCTCCTGACTCAGCCTCCCAATTGTGGGGTGACAGGCATGCGCCACCGTGCCCCAGAGTTAAGAGCGTTTACTGGGGAGAGGATAAAATGGCAGCAGAGGACCTGTGCTGGTCACGTTGGATGACGGGACGTGGTGTAGATTGCTTTGGCTCCCTCCTTCTCCAGCGTGTTCTTCCCGCATGGGGAAGTGGCCTTGTTGGGCGGGGTGCTGTGTGAGGCTGTGAGTGCAGTACCCAGGTGCAGGGTCAGAGCCAAGCCATAATGATTTGTCAGGGGAACTGCAAGTGCTTGTGAGTTGGTAATTGTGTACTTAAGGGTTACTTGATACTGTTTTAGATGTACGGGTTGGAAATAAAAACAGTAAAAGCTCTCTGAACCCAGCTAGTGGGAGGTGGATGGCAAAATAGTGCAAATGATGTATCAATGAAAAGCGATTGCAGTTTATTTTCAAGAAATGCTCCTCCTCCTAAGAATGCTAAGTGGTCCGCGTGGTCTGGCTCCTTTGTGAGTTTCCTTAATTGTGCAGGGGACCGCTGCCCTGGGCTCCGCTGGTGTCCTTTAGCATCGCCGTCCCGGCTGGCTCCTTCACTCAGACACTGACTGAGCGCCGAGGAAGGCTCACAGCCCTGCCCTGCAGCGGGTCCCTGAGGGGGTAGAGGGGCTGCCAGCTGCCAGGGTGAGTTCCCCTCCCACTCCTTCCTCCCGCCGCATCTGAGGGAGACTGAGGGGCTGAGCGCGGCTGGATGTTCATTGGTATTAAGGGATTATTAGATTTTTAGATGTGACAGTGGCCTGGTAGCTTTTTTTGGTTTTTTTCCTCTGTAGTGGAGATTAAACCCAGGCCCTTCACACTGAGCTACATCTTCAGCTCTTACTTTTTGAGACAGGATCTCCCCGAGTTGCTGAGCTGCCCAGGCTGTGCTCAAACTTGTGATCTTTTCAGCTCTTTTGTTTTGAAACATGTCTCGCTAAATTGCCCAGGCTAAGCTTGGACTTGTGATCCTTCTGCCTCAGTCTCCCAAATGGCTGGGATTATAGGCATCTACCATCATGCCTGGTGGTACTTAGGTTTGTTTGTTGCTGTTTTTATCCTTAGACATGGCCTTGCTCTGTTGCCTGCACTAGCCTTAACCCCTGGGCTCGGGTGTTTCTCCTGCCTCAGCCTCCCAAGTATCAGGGACTATGTACATAAGACCATAGCACCAAGTTTGTGGAGTCATTGATTTTGAAATGCCATAGTCCCTGGCATTTTGTCTAAAACAAGAGGCTCCTCTGGAGGATGTTCCTGTGGTGTAGGAGGCATGGCCAGGAGGCCAGTGCAGCGACAGGGGAGTAGGTAAAAGTTGGGGATGGTTGGAGGATGGGTACCAGGTGGACCCCAGGGTCAGGAGAGCACAGAGCCCAATACTGGGTCAACTTTGGGCCAAGAGCTTCAAGCAGAGCCCAGCTCAGAGGCCTCTGTCCCAGGAGGGAGGGCCACGTGGCCAGCGGCAGTGTGGGCAGTGTTGGGGCTCAGGTGCTTGCAGCTGCCATGCTGGGTGGTGAAGATACGCTCTTTTTTTCTTCTCCACCTCCCCACTCCTCCCTTTTCTGCCCCTCCCCCATCTCCCTCCCTTCCTCTTTTTTTGGTACCTGGGATCAAACTGGGGACCTTGCGCTTGCGAGGCAGGCAGTGGAACCACGGAGCTACATCCCCGGCCCTCTTCCTCTTTCTTTTTGAGACAAGGTCTTGCTGTGTAGTTCTGACTGGCCTTGAACTCATAGTGATCCTCCTCCCTCAGCCTTCTCAGAGTGGGAACCACCATGCTCGGCTTGTCACTAATAATTATTATTTTTTTATTTTGGTACCGGGATTGAACTTGGGACCTTGTGCTTGCAAGGCAGGCAGCAGAACCACTGAGCTAAATCCCGGCCCTTGCCACTAATTATTAATATCTTTTGTGTGTGTGGTAATGGGATGGAATCCAGGGCCATCACACTGAACTACATCCCTAGCTCTTTTTCCTCACTCCTAGTCTTGCTAAATCCGATAGGCAGGGCTCCAACTAGTGATCCTCGCATCTCAGCCTCCCAGAGAAAGGGGCTGCAGTGGTGCACCACCATGGCTGGCGGTGTGTGTGTGTGTGTGTGTGTGTGTGTGTGTGTGTGATTTTAATCTGAGTAATTGGAGAAGAATGGGTTTGTCACAGCTGGGGAGAGCTGTGGCAGAGCACGAAGGTTTCCTGCTTCTTTCATAGAGCTTGTGCTTGTGCTGTGCCCTGGTGCACTGTGGTCATGTGGGGCAGTTACCCACAAGTGCATGGATGTGCTGTTTGTTGAGCTACTTGGTTTGTGTCTGTGTCACAGTTTTGATTATTGTAGCTTTATGTAAGTCTTGAGATCTGTAGTATGTGTCTCTCAAATCTGTTGGCCCCTCTTTTTTATGATTCTGGGTCCTTTCTCTTTTTTTGGTGTTAGGGGTTGAGGTCTGGGCCTTGCTCATGCTAAGTGTACACTCTAATACTGATCTATGCCTCCAGCCTCCCCACAAATGTTAGAATCAGCATATCATTTCTATAAAAAAAAAGTCTACAGGTTTTTTTTTTGTTTTGTTTTTTGTTTTGTTTTTTTTTTTGGTGCCAGTGATTGAACTCGGGACCTTGCACTTTCAAGGCAGGCAGCAGCAGCACTACTGAGCTAAATACCTGGCCCTCTGTGGGGTATTTTTGTTTGTTTGTTTGGCTTCTTTGAGAGAGTCCCCCTATGTAGTTCAGGATGACCTTAAACTCTGTAGCACACTGATCCTCCTCCTGCCTCAGCCTCCTGAGGGCTGGAATCATAAGTATGCACTACCATGCACAGCTATGCTAAGTATCTTTTTTTTTTTTTCTTAAAGAGACAAGACAAGGGGTAGGGATTTAGCTCTGATTCCTCTACTTGCCTCACTAGTACAAGGTCTCAAGTTTGATCCCTGATACCCCCCCCCACCAAAAAAAATGGAGTGTGGGTGCTCAGAGGTAGGAGACAACTATGCGGAGTATTTTTTATTGGTTTTGGTTTTGTTTTTTTTCTTTGTTATGGGAATCAAACTCAAGACCTTGCGCTTACGGTTTGGTTTGGTTTGGTTTGGAACTAGGGATTGAACCCAGGGAGAGTTGGGTTCAATCCCCGGCCCTTTCATTTTTTGAGACAGTTCTCACTGACTTGCCCAGGCTGGCCTTGAATTCATGATCCTCCTGCCTCAGCCTCCCAGGTAGTTGAGACTGCAGGCGTGGCCACCATGCCTTGTGTGAGGTTTGAGCTCTAGTAGGTTACTACTGTGTAGAATCACAGCTGACTTTGGTATGATTCCGGTCCTTGCCTTAAGGATAGGGTTGTACCCTGCCAAATCCATAGTCATTAGCAAACATAGTAGGTCGGAGGTGTGTGGACCCCACCTACCTGGGCAGTGTCCTGGATCAGCAGCATGGCAGCCTATCCCTTGTCGGTGGTTTGCCTTTGTGATGCCACTGCCCCATTTGTGACACAGGGCAGGGCCGTGTACTGCCAGCCCTGTGGTGGGGCTCACACCCGGAGTTTGCAGGGTGCTTTCTGTCGACCTTCTGTCATGTCTGGACCATGGTGGGCGCGAAGCACAGGCCGGCTGTTGCGGGTGCACTGTCGGAACCGATCGCGACAGAGCAGAGTGGGGTGTGGGGTGCTCTGCAGTCCACTTCTGGCTCCCCCACCAGATCGGGGGTACACAGGGTGAGGATGAGTGGCACCCCGGCGCCCGTTGGGCTTCTTGGCCCAAGTGGAATCACATAGCAACAGCAAGGGTGCTTCCTGAGGAGCTGCACTTGCTGTGTCCCCAGCCACCTGGGCCTCCTTACGTGGTGCTGCGTGCTGTGTGGTGCCCAGAGGCCTTCCCAAAGGTGTGCGCTGCTGTCCTTATTTCACAAGTTTTCCTGTGGGAGTGCTTCTTGCCATCTATGAGTTGTGAATTGCTGTGCACCTAGTTTAAAAATAAAGGTTTCCTTGTAACCACTTGGAAGTGTGACTTACAGGACTCTGTGTCTCACACAGTGCCTTGCAAATAGTACTTAATAAATATTTATAAAAAGAAAGGTTTCCTAACAGAGCCAGCTCCTGGTAGTCAGGTGGGTGCGAGGATGAGACGGAGGTAGCGTTGACACCCTTCAGCGGGGAGTCCAAACCAGTGCTGGAGGGCCTGGGACCATCGAGATGGAGCCCAGGGCTTCGTGCATGCTCAGCCTCGCTCTGTACCATTGAGCTGCACCCCAGTCTTGCGGATCGGTGCCAGGGGAGGTGGTGACAAGGAAACTTGGAGGGAAGAGCTGGATGCACTCTTGGCTGCCACCTCCATGCTCTGTGACCCTTTGTCAGCATGTCCGCCCCTGCCCTGTGAGGTAGCACACTCCTGTGACCGCCCCTGAGGTTGTCTAAGGGTTCAGGGCTACACAGTGCTGTCCACTGGCCACAAGCACGGGGCACCCTGCAGCAGCTGTTGAGGCTGGCAGCATTTGTTATTAACGCCAGTGCTGTCAGAACAGAACCTGGAGTCACTCAGTTCTGTGTTCGGTGTCGAAAGTTTGCAGGGCCCTGGCTCAGGACGTGCATGTGGCAGTGCGGCACCTTCACATCTTCATCCAGAGTTGTGGAGGTGGCGTCTGGGCAGTTGGGCTTTACTGCTTGTCCCAAGCTCAGTTCATACCTCACATTTGATAGGGACTCATTGGGGATCGCAGCAGAAGCAAACCTGGTAAAAACCTGAAGTTCAGCTCTTCCAGTGGTGGGAGGCACTGTAAACTGCCAGCGTGTGCCAGACCCTTCCTCGGAAACTCAGTATTTCTCTCTGTCCTTTGGTTTAGGTTGGTCAGTGCACTGGTGTGAGTTGCCTTTTGACGTAGCTGAAGCCATGGCCCACTGCTAAGACCCAAGTGTCCTGTACCCCACGGGCAGGTGAGTGCTGGGGTCAGTATCTGTGCAATGAGGAGCTCCAGCTCGCCGCCCCCGCAGGCCCCATTCAGCGCTGTGGACGCCTGGCCAGCTGCTGCTTCGGATGCTGGTAGCCATCTCTGGAGAGGACAGGGAGGTAGGGCCCTGTCGCTGCCCTCGCGCGAGTCGTTGTGCTCCTTGGCCTCTGTTTGAAAGCCGAGGCGGATCAGTGGGAGAGGATTGTCCGGGCTGGCTGGGTGGCTTTTGCCTCCGGCTGTTCTGTGGTTTCCCAGCACTGCCCCGAAGGCTTAGAAGTTTCCTTGCTTGCTCACAGCACAGGGCCCTGCGCTGGTGCTTGGCACAGGTCCCCTCTCGTGGGAATCTGAGCCTCCCTGTGTGAGCTCCCACATGGGGACACTGCCAGGAGCCATCTCAACCCAGAGAGCCTGTGTGGCCTTTCCCTGCTACCCGAGGGCCTGGCCCAGGGCTGCCTCCCTAGAGAAGGCTGTGGAGTGGGGAGCTGTCTGCTGCCGATGGCAGGCTGTGACACATTGCCTGGCCCAGGGATGGCCCCAACTCTGAGTGCAGTGCTGACAAGCGGCGGCTCAGTTCTATGAGGAGTCGGTGCTTACCTGCACGCGCTAGGTAGTGGGGTGGTCATGTAACCTTCCGCCTCGAAGACAGTCGCATGGCACCCTCCCAACAAGACCAAGCGTTCTGGGACTTTAAAAAGTTTTTTGTTTTGAGGTACAATTTGCATATCATACATTGTAGCACTTTAAAGGGTAGTTTTCAGTGGTGTGTTTGGTATGAGTAAAATTGTTAAACCATCGCTACTCTTTAATTCTAGTTTTATCGACCCCGAAAGAAACCACACGCCTTATCAGTGCCCCTGCCCCCATCTCCAGCCCCTGGTGACCGCTTGCTAGCTTTCTGTCTTGGGATTTGTCATCCTGGATGTCTCTTATCATTGAGATTGTACATGAGACTGTACAGCCTTTTGCGTCTGGCTGCTTCTGTGCCGCTTTCAGGGTTGATCCACATTGCACAGTGTGTTCGCACCTCATTTTTCAGACTGAGTAATATTCTGTATAGCTAGGCCCCCACTGTGCTCCGCATTCACCCACGGATGCACATTTGGGTTGTGTCTGCTCTCTTGCTAAATGTGAGTAGTGTAGCTTTTTACCGTTCATGCCCAAGGTTTTGTTGGAATACCTGTGTCTGTTCATCTGGGCATCTTCCTAGGAGTGGACTTGCTGGCCATAACTTAGCTGTGTGTTAAACTCTTCCTGTCACTGTCAGGTTTCTGTGCAGCTGCACAATTTCATATTCCTGCAGCTGTGCACCCGTCTCTCCCAGCTCTTTGGAGACCAGGACAGACTCACAGTCCCTGCCAGTGTCCAAAGAATCTGGTGTGCTTTCACTGTCGTTGCCCAGTGCCAGCCATCAGCTGAGGGAGGGGAGGACAGGGACATAGTGCTCATGCACAAAGCCCACCTCCTTCCTGGGGTGGAAGCACCCATGGCCAGGGACTGAGTGACTCCCTGTCCTGCAGCCCAGGGTGTTGTCTGCGAGCAGGGGCCGGCACATGGCTCTCCCAAGTCCCCGGCAAGGGCGGCAGTTCTTCACCAGCTCGTGAGCACGTGCCCAGAGCGCAAAGCACTGGCTGAGTGGAGGAGATGGTGACAAGGGAGGACAGTCAGTAGCCACGGCACGTGAGGCCGGTGTCACAAGGGCAGCACCACCCCCTGTAGTTATTTTTCAGAATTTATAAATATGTCAGCTTGTGTGCTTCTGGTGGTGTTCAATTCAAAACAGCATGTGGATTGATTTCAGGTTTTCTCTATAGAATTCCAGTTTGGCCCCTCTTGGGTGTGTGCCAGCCCGTTACCCACCTTTGGTTGAAGCTGCGCTGCAGCCCGTGGTCAGCTGGGGTGTCCCTGGCCCCACCCTCCCACAGGGCAGGCTTCCATGGCCCAGCAGCCCCCTCCCTTCTGGGGCACACAGCAGACCACACACAGCACACACAGCACGCACCCGCGTGCAAAGAAAGGTCGGCCTCCCTGCGTTGGTTCACAGGTATGGTGTTTGCACCTGATCTCGCTTCTCAGGGGTCTTGTTTTTTTTTCAGCACACTACTGTGTGCTGAGTGTCGAGGGCATACGTGGGTGTGGTTTACAACAGCAGGCACTTGACAGAGCAAGTCTGCGAATGACTGTTGACCCAGAGTGTGAGTGGTGCCTGTCTTTCGGACGGTCACAGTCCTGGGTGCAGTGGCACACTGTGATCCTAGCATTTGGGAGGCTGAAGCAAGAGGGTCACAAGTTCTATTCCAGCCTGGGCAATTTAGGGACTTGGCAAGGTCCTGTCTCAAAATACAAACTGAAAAAGGGCTGAGAATGTAGCTCAGTGTGAAGGCCCTGGGCTCAATCCCACATGCCACAAAACAACCAGCCAACCAGAACAGAGCAAAATGGGAATCCCCTCCCATCTCACCCCCAGGATGCTTTCTGGTGGAAAATACCAGAAGTGGACCTTGTTCCACTGTAGTTGCTTCTGGGGATGTTGGAGTGGGATTTGCAAATCCCTTCTCCCTGCGATTCAACTTCCAAAAATCGATCCCCCAAAATATGAAGGATTGTAATCGGGCTCTTTGTTACCACACTCAGAACTAGCAGAGCTGAGAAGGGTGGGCACCTGGTGCTGATGGGGAGGCCTCGAGGGGTGTGGGGCCGAACTCTGGGTGACAGGAGGGAGAGGATGCAGTGTGCTGTGGTGACGGGATTTCCAGGTGAAACGAGTGGGAAAAGGAACAAGGTGAAGGAAGAGGAAGATGTTTGTGCTGTCACTTACCTAAGGATAGGAGCAGGGACAGTGATGTGTGTTTACTGCCTGATTGCTTGGGAAACTTGAGGACTTGTAGTTTTGACTTGAGGGAAACAATACTAGTATTATTGTTGTTGCACATTGTAGGAGAAAGCAAATGAGAATGTCTTTAAAACCAGGATTTTCAGCAGTGAAGAAAAGGCAGATAAAAAATCACAGCACTAGAGTAAAACATACACCGAATTCTGAATCTGCATTGAGACTGTCATGACTGTAAGGCCCTGCCTGGACTCCTTCAGAGAGGCCCACAGAGCCCTCTGGCCAAGGGTGGGAGGGCGACAGGAACAGGAACAAGTCCCTCAGTCAGAGGTATTATAAGTGCAGCCACTTCAGAGGCTGAGGTGGGAGTGTCACTGCAGTCCAGGAGCTTGAGGCCGGCCTGGGTCTCTCAGCAAATGAAAAGATTCTTGGGCTCATGTTGGTGCTCGAAGGAAAGGAAGAAACTCATCAGTTCCCTTCAGAGGCTGTCAGGGACCCGAGCTGTTTCGGTAGCTGATGTATAGAGGGACAAAGGGCGCATGGACCCTGCCTCTTCTCCACTGGAGACCACGGTCCTGTAGCTGAGGGGTGGCTTGGCCGTGTCCCTCGGAGTGCTCCCTCGGAGTGCTCGGGAACCTGGGGTGTTCCCTGCACACATGGTCCAGGCCGGCATCTGGCGTGGCATGGCATGACTGAGGAAGTCAGGACTGTGGTTGGACTTCAGTAGCCACAGGCATGACTGATGGGCAGCACACCCATGGGCTGTTCAAACTGATACGAGACGGTAGCGTAAGTTACAGTTCTGCAGAGACCTCATGGGATGGGGGTTAGCCTTTCCAAGGAGGGCACCATGGGCTGTGGGGTGACGTGTGCCTGTTGTGCTGCAAAGACTCTTTTACAGGAAATGGGAAGATGCCTGGTCACACGACAGGGATGCCACCCGCAGTACCCAACAGTGGGAAATAGGACAAATGACCTAATTTTTGAGCATATGATTGCAAGGAGGCATTGGAGGGGGGCGGCCTAGGTTCAGTCCTCAGTACCACACAAAAAAAGAATGCATAAAGTAGCTGTCTGATCTGCGGGGTGACCTTGTGTCTGTGGTGGTGTAGGGACCCACCCAACAGCACAGGCTGGGCCTCAGCCCTGCATCTGTTGGACCTGTGCCATCTGCTATGCTCTCTCCTGCCATTTCCTCCCAGGGCTACTAGGTGGTGGGCCACTTGGTGCCAGAGGGCTGTCTTCAGGACTCCTGGGCTGTTTCTGGGGCCTGTCCAGCTCCAGTCCCAGGTAGAAATGGAAGCGGCCATTTGGATGGGCAGAGCGCAAACCCCTCATGAGGCTGCAGCCTGTGGCATCCTCAGTAGAGCCATGGCATGTCTGGTTTTAGGAATTGCGGGGACTGTGACATGGTCTGTTTGTGCGTGCCTTTTGACTGCGGTGGTCTCTGTGCCCAGCTGCCTGGGGCCTTCCCGTTTCTGCCCTGGCTCCTCAGTGTCTTGTCTGTGGTGTCTCTCCCAGGCCTCAGCACCTGCCAGAGGAAGGCCCTTTCGAAACGTTTCCCCCTCAGTATAGAAAACCCACTGAGCACTGAGCTACATCCCCAGCCTCTCCCCGCTTTATTTTATTCTTTATTTATGGTACCGAGGATTGAACTTGGGACCTTGCTCTTGCAAGGCAGGCGGTGGCACCACTGAGCTAAATCCCCGGCCGTCCTCCTTTATTTTAATTCTGAGATATAGTCTTGTCAAGTTGCCCAGGCTGGGTTTAAACTTGGGATCCTCCTGCATCAGCCTCCCAGTAGCTGGGACTATAGGTGTGCGCCACTGCCCAGAGAGAAGGTTCTTACTTCCATCTGTGTGGTGGGCTTCTCGGTCCTCCTGCATTCCTGAGGGGACTTGTGTCTGGCCTGAGAGCTGGAGGCTCGGTGGTCATTGATGACATTGCTGCAAGAGGTGATCTGGCCCAGGACCTGTTGCATTGCTGGTCTATAGAAACCTGCTCGTGCCTGGTTGTTGTTGGCCAGCTCTGGAGTGGTTGGCTCTAAGGACTAGCATTTTGTGTTCAAACCTTTTACAGAGAAAAATCCTGGTGGGGGATGTAGCTCAGTAGTGCCTCTCACCTGCATGGAAAATGCAAGATTCTGTGTTCTATTGCCGGTACTGGGGAAAAGAAAAGGAAAAACCCAAGTAATATTCATATAATATAAAGTTAGGCGTTTTCACTTTAGGTTTGGAATCCAGTGGCATTCGGTGCCTTTACCATACTGTGCAGCTGTCACTTGTAATTCCAGAATATTCTCCTCGCCTCAGAAAGAAACCCTGTCCTCCCCCACCAGCCCCTGTGGGCCCCGCCCTTTTGTCTCTGTTGCCTCTGGGGGCATTTGTGTAAGTGGGGTCATCCAGCTCTGTGCTGGCTCCTTTCACTTGGTGCATGTTTGTGCCGGCACCTTTGTTGGATGGGGACTCTGCTCCTTTTTATGGCCAGATACTATTCTGCTGAACAGACATGCTGCAGCTTGTCTGTCTCCTTACCCGTTGATAATGTGTAGGCTGTTTCTCGCTATTATGGTGCTCTCAGTGTTCCTATTTCCAAGCCGCACTCTTGTCTGTCCATCCATAGGAGTGGTACGGTGGAGTCGTAGAGTAATTCTGGGTCTGGTGTTGAGGAGCTGCCAGTCTGTTTGCCCTCACGTTGCCCCAAGCAGTTTAAGGGCTTTGGTTCCCTGCAGCCCACCCTCCAGTGTGTGTGCATGGTGCCATCATGGCTTCGACCCTCACGTTCTCGTGTAAGACTAATGATACTGCGTGTCTTTTCATGTGCCTTCTGGCCTTCCATGTATCCGGTAAGATGTGTGTTCGAGCCCTTTGCTCACTGTCTGCTGTGCTGTTGAGCTGTAGGAACTCTTATTTTCACAGGGCTGGGGCACCCAGGGCAAGTGCTTGAGAGCCCTGTGTGTTCTCTGTGGATGGCAAACATTAGGCCCTTGTCAGGTGCATGATTTGCTGATAGTTTTTCACATCTTCTGTGTTTTTCACTCTTTATAGTGTTCTCTGATGCACAAAGGATTTCAATGCAGTTCAGATGATCTTTTTTTGTTGTTGCTGCTGTTGTTTGTTGATAGTATGTTTCTGGTGTCCTAAATTTTACAGGCTTAGATCTTTGATCTGTTTTGTGTTAATTTTATTTTATTTATTTATTTTTTGGGTACTGAAGATCGAACTTGGGTCCTTGCTCTTTCAAGGCAAGCGGCAGAACCACTGAGCTAAATCCCCAGCCCTGTTTTGTGTTAATTTTCATATGTGGTATTAGATAAGGGTTGATTTTTAAAGTCTCAATATTATGTTGCCTGTGGTGGCCTGGAGCTCCTGGGCTCAAGTGACTGTCCTGCATCAGCCCCCACGTGCTGGTTCTCTAGGTGAGCTGCCCTGCCTTGCTAGGTTTTCTGTCTTTGGTCATTTTTTTTCTCTTGGCCTGCAGATGTTTTGACTTCTCTAGCACTGAGTGGAATGAGGGTAGTAGTAAGTGGGAATTGCCGAAGTGCTTTTGTAATTTGTTTCACAAATGTGTACCTAGCACCTCTTTGGTGCCAGGCATTGTGGCCCTGGTAACACTTAAGCGGGGTCCGGATGGGAGCAGATGAGCAGAGCCAGTAGGCATGGAGCTGGAGGGCACGTGTATAGCAGGCCTGAGGGAAGAACCCTCCAGGTGGGAGCTGAAGGTGCGGGCGGGTGGCACAGACAGGCTGCAGGGCCTTTTGGCCTGGTGAAGTCTTTGCTTCTCGCTTCAGAAGCTCGTTTTTCTCCAGGAGGACTAATCGGAGATCTCCCCATGTGCCGCCTCAGGTAATAGCCCAGCTCAGCCCAGCCTCGAGGCTGCTGCAGAAGCCCCCACCCCAGGGGGAAGAATTCTGCCTATGGGAAGGAAGGTGGCAGTGGGATTTCTGTCCCAGGACTTCAGGCCACACAGGAAGTGCTGGAGGGACAGATTGTGAAGGCCTTCCGCCTGCAGAAATTTTATTTTCCTCATAGAAGTAGGTTTCTCTGCCCTGTGTCATGGAACATGCCTATAATCCAGCACTTGGGAAGCTGAGGCAGGAGGACTGCCGTAAGAAAAAGGCCAGTGTGGACTACCTAGTGAGACACTATCTAAAACAAACAAACAAACAAAAGAAGTTGATTTTCCTGCCAGCCCTGGGCTGCTGCAGAAGATTGCAGGGAGCTGCTTGATGGAGGGAGACTGCATGGGGCCCATAGCCGCCAGCCAGGGCAGCAATTGTTGTTGGGTCCCTGTGGAAGATGATGAGAGGTATGTGGTTCCTTTACTTTCCCCTCAGTGTCCTCCCAGGAGCTGGGAAGGGCTCCTTTCCTTCCTCCTTTCCCTTCCAGCCTCAGGCCTCGATGGAACCACCAGTCAGGCCTGGGGCTTGGTTGGGCCCAGAGGGATCCTGGCCCTGGAAGGGTTAAGGCCTCCCATTTTGTGCTGAGAACATCACAGATGGCATGGAAATGGCAGGCATAAACCTTTGCAGGCCTCGGAAGCGCATAGCCCAGGAGGCAGCTGGGAGGGACCGAGCTCAGCCAGTCCTTGCAGTGGCACCCAGATCGGAGCTCTGGGCACCATTTACCTCTGGAGATTTAATGCTGCTTGGGTCACAGGTGGCACCTTTGTCTGTGTGCTGTGTGCTTGCTGGGCAGCGTCTGTCCCTGTCCTTCGGACTACAGGGCCTCGGCACAGGCCCCAGCCCGTGACACTCAGGTGCCTATGCGGCTGCTTCCAGCACAGCCTCAGATGGATGGTGTTGGGTCCCTGCCTTCTGAGGTGGTGCACGCGTTAGGAAGCCTTGTCTCCAATTCCAGGACTCCAGAAGGGAGCCTGAGACCTGCTGGGGCTCTTTAAGGCCCTCATTGCTGCAGTCTCTCTCCCCTGGTAAACCTGTGGTCAGGTTAGGTGCACTTTGTCCTACTGTCCGATCTGACCGTTCGTCTCAGGTTGCAGGACTGAGCCCTGGCAGAGTGTACACGTGGGCTTCTCGAGCGGCTCCTCGGCTGGCACCACGGATGCTCCGCTGTCCTCCAGGAGATGGAAGTGTAACCCTGTACCACGTTGGCAGCTCTGAAGGAGTCTCCACTTTCCCCCAGTGATCCCAGGAGGGGACTGTGTGCCCCTGGGCTGAGCACACCCTTGAAGGAAGGCCTGGTGGTGGGGAGGGTGGTGAGACCCTCTGGAAACAGGGAGCCAGCCTTTTCTGGGGGTGACTTGTCCCGAAAAATGCTTTGTTCTCCTCCCCTGCAGAGCTTAGGCGAGCCATGCATGTAGGAGTTCAAGGCCATTGAAGTTTAATTTTCTTTTTGGTGGTCCTGGGGATCAAACCCAGATCCTTGCAGAGCAGACCCTGGGCTCTACCTGCAATTGGAAACTTATTTTTTTAGTTGGTGGTTACTTACTTGAGCATATTGTAAAAGTTCCAGGCAGTTTGGTCTCCAGGTTAATATTATTAATATATCCCCCCAAACACTATTTTGGAGCCATTATTTATGGGTCTCCCACCTTAAAAAACAGATTGTAAATGTGCACATTTTTATAAATGCAAACACTGGACTTGCTCTTTCTTCCTGTGCCCCAGGGATGGAACCCTGGGCTCATGCATGCTAAGCGGGTGCTCTCTGGCACTGAACCATGCCCCAGCCCGCCCACCCTCCCTTCTTTCTTTTTTTTTGGCGGGGGGTAGTGGGGATGGAACGTATGGCCTTTGATCTGAGCTATAGCCCCAGCCCTTTAAAAATTTTTTTGTTTTGTGACAGGGTATTGCTAAGTGGTCTAGGCTGGGTTCTAACTTTTTTGAGGGGAGAGAGTCTTACTATGTAGTTCAGGCTGACCTTGAACTCACTGTGTAGTCCAGGCTGGCCTCAAACTCGAGTTAACCTTCTGCCTCAGCCTCCCTAGTGCTGGGATTATAGGTGTGTGTCACTGTGCTCAGCTTGGGCTCTTAACTTGTGGTCTCCTGCCTCAGCCTCCAAGAGTGCTGGGACTGTAGGCAGGTGCCGCCACAGTTAGCATCATTTTTAATCACCTGCATCCACATAGCTCACTGAGGACTGAAGACGATGGCAGGGATTCTTCTCTGTGTTGCTTTGGATGTCTCTACTTTTGGTGACAGGATGGAGCTCAAATCGGGTGGGTCGTTAGCTAGGAGGGGACCCTGCCTTTCGCCTGTGGTTGCTGGGATGCACCCAAGCCTTTCCTGTGTCTGGGACAGCTGCTCTTCCTGGAGGCTCAGGTAGAGGGTACCATTGGGCTGCCCCCACCCCACACCAGTACAAGTTTCTGTTTTGGTGCCTTAAAGGGAGCTCCTTCATTTCAGTTGTGTGTGCTCCTGTTTCTGGGCTGTCTTGTGCAGTTGTGCCCCACCCTTTGGACCCTGGGCTGGATCTCCAGCCTTTAAAAAAAAAAAAAAAAAAAAAAA
>NW_022900949.1:2426505-2431793 GCF_012274545.1 Fukomys damarensis
AAAAAAAAAAAAAAAAAAATTTGAAACAGGATCTCATTAAATTGTTAAATTGCCCAGGCTTGGCTCGAATTTGTAATCTTCCTGCCTCAGCCTCCCATAGTGCTGAGAATACAAGTGTGCACCTATGCCCATCCCAGTCTCCTCTTACTTGACTTCATCTATCTTTTTTTGGAAGTAAACTTTCTTACTGTTTTGTTTTCTTGAGACAGGGTCTCGTTAGGCAGTCCGGGCTGGCCTCAACCTTAAGTCCTGCCTCAGCCTCCAAAGTGCTGGGAATATACGTGTATACCACCACACCACCACACTGTGCTGGGATTTTTTTATTTTTTTATTTTTTGGTACCGGGGATTGAACTCAGGTCCTTGAGCTTGTGAGGCAGTCCACTGAACCGCTGAGCTAAGTCCCCAGCCCCGTGCTGGGATTTTATATACTTGAGCACTGATGGCTTTTCTCTTGCTATTTCCTCCCCTCTCTCATCTGTGCGGTTCCACCTCCTATCCTTGGGGTCCTCCTCAGTGAGGCGTGTTTGAGTTGCTCATCTGTACCCTGTGCTGCTCTCCTGTCCCATAATAGCTTGTAATGGGTGGGTGCTTTGCTCTCGCAAGCTCGCCCTCTGTCTGCCCCCCCCAAGGAGGTACCCAGTGTCTCTGGCCTCTGCTGCCTGGGGCAGGATGTGCCTGTGTGGGCAGTAGTGGCTGAGGGGAGACAAAGGCGCACATGAGGTGTGGGCCCAGCGGGCCGTGCTGCAGAGTGTGCCTTCCGGGTTCCTTACTACAGTATTTTCAGCGTGAAGAAGTAGGGTGGACCAGGTTGCCCCAGCATTGATTGCACACCTCACTGCTCTAGCCACGTAGCCTCTGTGCCACAGTTGAGGGGGTGAGAAGGTATCTGCCCCATTCTTCCTGTATCCATTGTCTACCGACAGGTGTCTGTCCTCTGGGTCACATGCTCCTTGTCCCCGTCCCCTGTCTCCCAGCTCCCATAGTGAGGTGCATCTGAGAGCTTGCTGTGGCTTTCTGGACTGTCTTGCGAGAAGCCTTTGAGAGAGCACCTGAGCCTTCCAAAGGCAGGAGTCCGTTGGTCGAGTCTCATTATTATGAAGTGCTCACCCTGCAGGGGCCATGCCGGTCTCTCAGAGCACTGCACAGAAGGCTCAGAAAGCCCATTTCTGAAGACTGGAGGTGCAGCTCTGGTCCAGCACTGAGGGAGGGGAAGGGATAAATAAACCTGTGTCTACTCCCCAGGACCCTGGGCAGCATGGAGGGTACAGCCAGACTGAGGGTGACCAGATGGGCCCTGAAAAGGCAGGCAGGTCTGCTGTCCTTGTGGTAGCTGCAGGTGGAACACACCGAGCACCGTCCATGGCCGCCTGGGACTGTTGAAAGTGGACCGCAGCATGCAGGCGTTGCCTGTGCAGGACCTGCCCTGTGGGCCAGGGAGGGCTGTGTGGACCCTGTCCTCTTCACTGCTCCTCAGCCTACCCAGGAGAGCGTCCCTTTCAGTGTCCCCGGAACAGACAGCCTGATGGTCACGAGGACCAGTCCAGGTCACCTGGGGAACTGGGCTCAGCTTTTGGAGACCACCCTACATGTTCAGGCCCCACTTTGGGGCTGTGGCTGGACATTCATCACCCACACAGAGGAAGCAGTTGCTCTGTAACTGGGTTAAAGTTTCAGCTGCTGCAGTAATCGAGTTTATAACACATAATTTCCTTCTACAAGGTGCCCGTTGTCTTGAGAGTTCCAAGTGTGTGAGGCTTTTAGGACAGTATAAAATTGACCATGCTGCAAGCTGTCTCATCTGTGTGTGGCACTTTGGGGAACAAAATTTCTTCTGACTTGTCAAAAGAATTAACCTCAAGGCCTGGGCTTGATTGAATTTCCTCCACCAAGTCCTTTTCTAAAATCTCCTATCTCTGGCATGAGTTGTTACTGGACTCACTTGGGGAAAGCAGTCTGTTCCAGCACCATGGATGCATTAGGGAACAGTTGGGGCATGGCGCAGGTAGCTTGGCTGTCTACAGTTTTGACGGGAAGATGCTAGGCTGGGGCTTGGGAAGTGATGGCCTGCAGGCTGGTGACCTGTCTCGGGAATCAAGTTTTACTGGGACTAAACCACACCGATTCAAGTGTCCTGGAGAGTCACAGGGCCAAGCCTCATGGTTGAGACTGGACAGCCCTCAAAAGCCAGAAATAGCAAGTGTTCTCTTAAGAACAGGTCACCCACTTGTGCAGTAGTGGACCCTGCTGCACTGGACACGTCCTGTACACACGCCGGACTACCCACCCCTTCTGGGGTCCACGGCTGCCTGCCAGCACCCAGCAGGGCAAGCGCTGGGTCTCACGGGGCCCTGTGGGTGCTCGGCAGTTTCTTAGCTGTTGCACGTGTGTCTGCAGCGCTACCTGTGTAGCACATTCATTGTTCTTTACTGTTTCAGTGAGTTGGATGGCATTCGGAGGGTTATGCCCTTAGCACATTCATTGTTCTTTACTGTTTCAGTGAGTTGGATGGCATTTGGAGGGTTATGCCCTTAGCCCCATTATTCCCAGAAGCCCTGTGTTTTTATTGCCTGATTTCATATCCCGCTGTGCTTTATAGGGACGCTGTATGTGTTGGGCCATAGCAGAACTTACTGTACTTTGAGAGCAAACACCCAAAAGCTGCAGGCTCACTCCTGACTTTCAGTAAAATCATGATCCCTTTCTGTTCTGCCCAAGACCTGTTGCCTGCATGGCTGCTGGTGCGGTGCTCCTAGGGCAGTCACGCGCGTGTGTGCGTGTGTGTGCGCGCAGGCAAGAGGGCTGCTTCCCAGTGTTGTTCCACATGCCCTGACTGCCTCTGTTTCCCCGCCCGTGAAGCTGATCATGCCTGTGGGTCAGTGCTCAGTCAGAAGCCCCCACGTTTCTGCTGACACCAAAGGAGGAGTGATTGGGCAGGGAGCTGAAAGGTGGGGCCTGCGAGGTCTGACCCGGTCCCGACTCCTCCTCATACCTGTGCATGCTCATCCTCAGTCGTTCGCTGGACTCCTGCTGTGTGCTGCCCTCCTCCAAGTGTTCTTGCCCTCATCTGACTGGTGCTTGAGCACAGCCATCGGGCAGCTCCTACGTCCAGCCATGAGGTCTTCCCTGGCCCGGCCTCCTGGGCAGGGCAGGTCTGGATTCTGTCCAGCGTGGCAGCGGGCAGGGCCCTGAGGACCCCGCCTTCTCCTGCCCCCTCCCCCAGCTGATGTACTGTCCTCTCCACAGCTTCGGTCCGGAGCCCCTCTCAGTCCGCACAGCTGCCTTCCTGGAAGCCGGGCTTTTCTTGTTGGCTGTGCTGTAGGGCAGCGTTGGGAATCACATGCTCTGCGAGACTCACTTCACAAGTGTAGGCTTAACTCGGTAGCACATGCTAAGCCCACACTGCTGACTGCTCACTGAGAATGACGGCAGAGCATGAACAGGAGGGGAAGTTTCTGCTGCTGAGTTTAGCTTCAGCCAGGAAAACTGACAGTGGTGCCCAGGTAGAGGTGTGTTGCAGGGAGGCACGTTTACTGCCCAGAGCTCGAGAGCCTCTTGTATGTGGTGCAGGAGATGGTTTTCTAATCAATACTGACATGGGCAGTGGCACCCTCTTGGCGTAGGCACACTGTAAAGGACATGTTCTTCTTCGTCCTTCTGTGGTCCTGCCTCCTGTCTCTGCGCTGTCGTGCTTGAACCCCTCACCCTGGGAAGCCCCTTCCCTCACCCAAATGCTGCTTGCCCCACGCTCTGGCTCACACTGGAACTTGCGGCAGGTTGGGAACCTTATTTTATCCAGTTCCCCCCTCCCTCCCTCTCTCTCCCCTCTCCCTTCCCTTTCCTCTCACAGTATTGGAGTTGAACCCAAGGCCTTTGTGCTAAGCTATATCCCCAGCCCTGTGTACACGTGGCAAGGTCTCTGTGTAGACAGGGCTAGAATTTGGAGTCTTCCTGCCTCGGCCTCCCAGAGTGCTGTGTATGTAGCACGTGTGAACCACCACAGCTGGCTGGCTTTTGCCTCCCTCCCTGCTCTTCTGGGTCTTTCCCTGCACCTTCCCCTCTGGAAAAGCATCCAGGGTCTCCTAATGCTAGGTAAGTGTCCAGTACTGAGCCACAGCCCCAATCTTTTTTCCCCTTTCATCTTTGACTTCTTTGATACAAGACTGACATATAATCACTGTGTTGAAGAGTTCGGACAGTACAGAAATGTTCACTGCAGAAAGCATATTTCTTAATCTGCCCGTCAGAGGCAGCTCCTGCTGATTTTAGTCCAGTTTCTTTCACTTTTGATTTGTGAGCTGGGCGTGGTGGCTCACACCTGTAATCCCAGCACTCAGGAGGCTGAGGCAGGAGGATCGCTGTGAGTTCGAGACCAGCCTGGGCTACATAGTGAGTTTCAGGTCAGTCTCGACTACATAGTGAGACCCTGTCTCAAAAACCAAAAATAACAACAACAACAAAAAGTTTTGATTTGTGTAAAATTTCTCTCCAGAGTTTGCCTCGTATAGATGATGAGCATTTTGAAAACTGTGGGAGCTAGTGCCCTTCTCTGTTGAAATGTGGGGCGTGGCTTTGAGGTGGGGAGGTCCTAGCCACTCCCTCTGTCCGTGGAGACTTGGTGCATCAGGGAGTGGCTCAGGAGGACCTGGGCGCCTGTGCTCCTCCCCTGGGCCCTCCCACATCGGACACCTGGGTTGGACTGAGGGAGAAGGGAGTCCCTGGAGGGAATGCAGGTCAGGGATGTGGAGAGTGGACGAGGTCCTGGGTCCAGGAGCAGATGAGGGCACTGTGGAGACAGGTGTCACTGCTGCCAGCCCGGGGACCACAGGGTGCAGAGAGAGCCAGCTGCACTGTGCATCTTGAGTGGAGATGGCATCACCCTCCTGTGTGTCAAGTTTGAGCCCAGTGCAGACCCAGACCCTGTCATCATCAGACCCAGCACTGGCTGCTCAGAAGGTCCTTCCTTCCTGGCAGGAAAAGGTGCCCCTCGCCCCCTGGAGGACAGTGCCTGCCTCTAGGTGCAGGGTCTGTGCTTCTCCGTCCACAGCTGCACATTTGCCCACCCTTCCCCAAATCTGCACCTTCCCCAGTCTGAGGAAAGTCACTTCCACCATGGCTGTGAGCAGCCTGCTCCCCTGTGCCTGGTGGGTGGTGCTGCTGCAGAGCACACTGGCATCATGGAGTGCGTGTCCCTAGCACACACACCACGCTCCTGCACCTTGCCCTGTCTTCAGAGTCTTTTTCTTTTTCTTTTTTTCTTTTCTTTTTTTTTTTTTTTTTTTTTTTTTT
>NW_022900949.1:2431872-2439624 GCF_012274545.1 Fukomys damarensis
TTTGGTACGGGGATCGAACTCAGGTCTTTGTGCATTCGAGGCAGGTGGCACAACCGCTAAGCTAAATCCCTGGCCCAAGGCGGCTGAGTCTTTGAAACAGGTCGGACCCTCCACTTTCCGCACCTCCAACTGCAGCCACTTCAGCTGTGCTGTCTGTCACCTGTCTGTGCGGCACTGCTCCCTCAGTGTGTTCCTAAGCAAGGGGTCATTGCTTGATGAAGCACAGTCATCCCCTTCTCTCTCTTTGGGGTTAAACCGCGCCTGGGCTGCACACTGAGCCCACTCTGCCCAGGGCACATCCAGCGTTCAGGACTTCATCTGTGTCAGTCCTGCCAAGTACTTAATCCCCTCACTGATAAGCCCCTTTCCTTCTGTCTAAAACACAGGGACTGCTAGCATTGTTAGTGAAGTCAAGCATCTCTAGTCAGAAATGTTTCAAAATCCAGAAATTACTGAAAGAGTCTGGGTTTGGAGGCCTTTCAGATTTCAGGTTTTCTGATGGAAGGCTCTCTCAGTGGTGCCATCTGTGGAGATGCTGTCCCTCCACCTGACAAACTTGAGAGTTGGAGCCACTCTGCCTGCAGGAGTTTGGGAGGAGGGCTCCTGACCCTGTGGTGTGTTAGGGTGGTATAGGGGGTCGCTTCATCTAAGAGACTATGTCAATATGACCACCTCAGAGCTTGAGCTCTGGTTTGGGTCTCTTACTATTACTGTTTTTCTTCTTACTATTATTTTTTACTTACTGTTTTCCCCCCAGAGACAGGAGTCTAGCTGTGTAGTTCAGGCTTGGAACTTGCTATGTAGCACGGGCTGGCCTCAAACTCAGTGGCAGTCGTCCTGCCTCAGCCTCCAGAATGCTGGGATTAAAGGTGTGTGCCACCAGTCCTGGGTATTTTTTTGGTGTTTTTTTTGGTACTGGGGATCGAACACAGGACCTTGCGTTTGCAAGACAGGTGGCAGCACCACTGAGCTAAATCCCTAGCCCTCCTGGCTATTTTTAAAAATTATCAACAGATATTTATTGATCTGGTGTGCTTTACCTGAGTTAGGTTTACCTGGCTTTGGTTTCTCAAGTCCACTTTGAAAATCCCATTCCTGCTGTGATGTCTTCTGATCTTTTGCGCTTGTTTTAGAGTGTGTTTGTGGGCAGAAGGTCTCAGGCCAGTTAGATAGTGGTGTTTGTAAACTTTGGCAGCGTTGGGGTGGAGGGTACTGATGTTTGCACCACTTCAAAGTCCCCCATCACTGTACCTCTGAAGACTCGGTCGCCCCCATGGTGGTGCTATGAGGGTCCTTAGTGGCCCTAGAGTCTGCCCTTCTCTTCCTCTGGCCAGGAGACCTGCCCTGTGTCCCACCTGCTTGCCAGCCTTCCTGGTGCTTGGCTGTGCAGCCTGAGGCCTAGCCTAGAGAGAAAGGAGATGCTGAGGCTGCCCAGGTTCTAGCCCTCTGCCGGGCAGCCTGCGGTAGGGCTTGCCTTAGAATGGGCAGGCTGCAGCCCGGGTTTCTGCCTGAGGGCCAGCAGTTCCTGAACAGCCCTGTGGTGGCATGGCTTTGCTCGCTGGGGTGTTTTATCCTGAGGCAAGCTCTGCCGATGGGAATTTTGGAAGGGACCCTAAAGTGCTAGTGGGTTGATCTGACCCCCTTCCCCCTTTTTAGGGGTAGACTAATGCATTCCTGCTGCTCTTAGTAGAAGTTTGCCCTTCAAGGCTGCTTTCTTCCTGAGGACTTTGTGCCTGCAGTGCAATGGCTGCCAGCTCTGGTGTGCTGGGGACGCGGCCTTTAGGAAGGAGGGGCTGCTCCTCAGCGGCACTCGCCCTCCCTAGGAGCAAATGCCCTGCAGCGTGCGGGGATTGGCTCTGGGGATTGGCGGCAAGCAGGCAAGTCTGGGGCCTGGCTGCGGAGGAAGCTCTGGGCCTGCCTGCGAGGGGAGGTCAGTGTCCACAGAGACCTCTGGGCGGCCCTGCCCCCTCCAGCCGCACTTGTCCTTCCCGAGGTGGGGGAAGGGTGCATGCCCCACCCAGTGACTGCCCCCTGGAGGCAGAGGCAGAGGCAGAGGCGCCGGAGCCTGGGACTGTGGGCCTCTGGGGCCGCCATTGGTTCTGGCCAGGCCTGGCTGAGCTCCACGCTTTGGCTTCATGGTGCACCGCCCTGGCACCACACACTGCGCCCATGCTGTGGCTCCTGGGCCCCTGCTGGGGACCTCAGCCTGCTGCCAGAGCCCGGCTGGGGTCCTCTAGGCTGGAGAGAACAGCCCTGTTAGGCACCTGAGGGCCTTGGGTTCAGAGGAGTTTCACTGAAGAGAGCCCAGAGCCTGCAGGGCTGAAGGTTGTACTGGGATGGAGGAAAAGCATGGTGTCGGGTAGCCTGGGTGGGGGCTGTGAATCCCAGGGAAGGAGTTGGTGCTGGGCACCAGGCCATGCCCGGAGTGTCACTGTGTAGGCACAAAGGTCCCTGTGCGGCTCCTTATCTGTGGTCCTGGTCCCCTCTCTTCCACCTGGACAGGTTGCTTCAGGCCCAGGCCTGGCACTGCCACCCACGGCCTCTGTTGGAAGCTCTGTTCTCACCCGCTCCAGAGCAGCCGAGGAGCCCTGGTGTGGGCAGTGCCCAGAGGAGGGGAGAAGTGGCTGACGCCCCAGGGCAGTGACATCCCCTGGGGAGACAGGGCAGATTGTCATTGAGGAGGCTGGACAGGGTCTGTGGTCAGGGAAAGACAGACCACAACTCCAGAGTTGAGCAGGCGTGAGAGCCAGGGCTAGCTGGGGCCCAGTGGATGGGGTGCATGAGTGGAGCTGCAGGCTGGAACCCCAGGACAGGTGGGGGCAGCTGGAGCCCCAGTCTGAAAGCCAAAGCTGTTCAGGGTTGAGGACCCCCCCTTCCCAGCTTAGTTGTGTCATGGCACTGGGTAGTGCTGAGAGCAAAGGTCTTGGCCTGCCCTCCCTGGGGAGCACAGAGCCTCCCTTGCCCTTTGAGTTGTGCCCATGCTGTGGTGTGGAGGTGCCTGTTTGGTGTGGCCCTCTGACTGCAAGCCAGTTCCTGAAAGGTTTTGAGTCCTGTATCTGGTGACAGCGGTGGGACCCCTTTGGTGCCATGCTGCCCGCTCTGCCCGGGACAGGCCTCCCAGCGTGCTTGCCAGTACAGAAGCGAAATCACCTGGAAACCCGGCAGGCGCCAACAGACTGGGCCTTGGCATAGTGCGCGCCACAGGTGTGAACTGGTCCTCGGGGCCCACAAGGTGGGCGTGGGCCATCAGGAAAATGGTGACACTGGAAATTGTCAGACCTCAGGAGCGCGTTTCCTTTCTTGCCCCTTGGTGAACTCTAGGGCGGATTTTTAAAAGGCTGTGACTCTCTGAGTCTCATTTCCCTGGCCTGTTAGGACGTCGAGGCCTGGGCTCTAGCGGCCCCTTTGAGAGTGCCACTGCCCAGGCCCGCTGTGGCATGCCAGCTCCCTCCCAATGACAGACCTGCTGCACTGTCCTCCTTCTGTCTCCGTGAGGGTTAACAGCACTTGAGCTTGTTGTCTGGAACCGGTTCAGACTGGTTTTCTGGAAAGTGCTTTGTCTCTCCGACTGCATCCTGGGAAGGGTCATGTGGAGCCCAGTGATGTCATGGGATCAAAAACTGACTCAGCTGTTTTGTCCTTCTTTTCTTTCTTCTTTAAATCAAGATATGTGTGTGTTGCAGGTACAGGACGGTGGCACGGTGACGGGCCTGGCCCTGACCTATCCCCAGTGCACCTCACCAGTACTCAAAGGGTTAAATGTGACCCTCATTTCCCACCTCCTGGAGGTGAGCAGGGAGTGAGGAGACCTCCCTTCCCCTGGGCTGAGTCAGAGCCCAACTGAGTCACTGCAGTGACTCCTAGGACAGCATGGTTGCCCCTTCCTGGGTCCCACATACCGTACGTAGTCCTGTGCAGGCTGAGTCCCATATGCCATCAGCCTGGCACGGGGACAGTTTCCCTGCTTGGCTCTCACTTCTGGGCGCACCGAGCTCTTTACCTCCTGGTGAGCGGCCCTGCTGTTGCTTCTGTCTTGCCTCTGGTCCCTGGGCCCCCGTGTAGATGCGTGGGGTACTTTGGAGGCTGGGGTGCCCCTCTTTCCCAGAGTCCCCCGGGCTGTGGAGAAGTGTCTCCAGGACGCCTCTTGGGGCCCATGTTTGTTGTACCTACTCTGCCACCACCACTCTTCAAAGCCACACCCTGAAAAGTTCCTAGAAGGTTACACTTTGCCGTGCCCGGTTCCAATACTGTCTTCTCCTCCCCTCAAGTCCAGAATGACTGAAGAAGCATGCCGAACGCGGAGCCAGAAGCGAGCCCTTGAGCCCGACCCGACAGAGGACGATGCAGAGAGCAAGAAAATAAAAATGGAGAGAGGACTCTTGGCTTCAGACCCCAACACCGAGGAGGACACAAGGGTGACGCCAGAGCTGGGAGCAGGCCCAGCCCGAGGACTGCTGGGGGCCGCGGAGGCCACAGCCACGGCCATCTGCAGAGGTGAAGGGCTGCTGGGCGACGGGCCCGTGGACATGCGCACCTCCCACAGGTGAGTGGGGTGGCGGAGGGGGGCAGCTGTGGTGGTTGTCGTGCGTGTGTCTGGCCCTGGCATCGTACTGCCAGCAGCTTGCTGTCCTGGCCAAGTGAGCTCCATCCAGGGGCCCTGACACCCAGATGTGTAGCTTGGGGTGTTGGTCTCACAGCATTACCCTGCCACCTGTCTGCTCATTGCTCTTCGTTTGCAGGAAGAGGTGAGGCTTTCATTTGGTCATTCATGCCTTCCTGCTCTTTGTATCCGAGTGTGGGAGGCCAGGGATGTTGCATCCCACCTGGGCCATTTCACTTGGCTGGTGTCAGGTGGTGGCCCTGCCCAGGTTTCTGCCCCTTGGAGGAAGGGCCTCTCGCTTGTTGGACTTGGCCATCCCTGAGGTCAGAGCTCCTGCTGCTTGCTGTGGTGTTTCTCGTCAGTCGTTACTTAATTACCTCAGGGTGACTTTGCCATACTCGGCCATCATGAGGCCCTTAGGTGAGGGCTTGGAAGAAATCAGGCTCAGCCAGGTGCATACCTGTCATCCCAGCATGCTGGGAGGCTGAGGCAGAAGGGTGGAAGGCCTAGCCTGGACAACTTAGTGACTTGGTGAGATTCTGTCTCAAAGTAAATAAAAGCAGCACTCTGACATAGCTCAGTGTGAAGGCCCTGGATTCAGTCCTAGTAGTGAAGAGAATAGGGTGGGGGAAACTAATCTTCACCCCATTCTTTATTCAGAAGTTTACTTCCTCCCCATAAAGAGAAATTTAGCTGTGGCCCCTGCTCCTGCTTTACCCTTCCCTCAAATCTCTCCAGAATGTCCACACTGACAGCCACTGAGAGTACAGGGTCCCAGCTCGTCTTCCCTACTGCCCCCCTCACTGTCGAGGACAGGCAGGGCAAAGCTGGGAAGCTGGTGGCCCCTTGTTAGTGTCCCCTGACCCTGCCGAGGGGTCCTGAGCTCTGTTCTTTCTGCTAAATCCATCTTGGAGCCCAGACTAGGGGGTGGTGAGGCTCAGATTGGGTGGCTCAGTGTTTCTCAGCATCTGGATTTGCACCTCCTGCATCAGCCCAGTCCTGCGGGGTAGGCATCTCACACAGTTTGGAGGAGCAAGCTCCTCAGGCCCTGCCTTCCGCATCCCTGTTCTCACCTAGCCCTGCTCCTACACCACAGGTCCAGGGCTCGTTCCCTCTCTGCCTTGGCGGGTCCTCGGCCTCGGGTGGGTGAACCAGTGAGCATCCAGGCTGGGGTCAGGTGTGAGATGTCTGTGGGGACTCTCCTGGGTGCCTCTTGTGTTCTGGGCTCCTGACTTGGTTTTCTTCCCTCATCTCCAAGTGGCTCTGCAGGGCAGGCCTGGGAGACAGGGAGAGTTTGGGTGCTGACAGAGTTCATAACTGGGACTCACAAGCTGGGGTCTGCAGCAGGGCTCTGGGCATCTCTGTCTTTCCACTGGGCCATCAGCTTCCAAACTGGCATGACCTAGAAGATGCGACATTACTCACTGAAGTTGGTTGAGATGCTCTCCTTAGGATGTGTAAAGGGTGCGGGGACGGGAACCAGCCCAGACACTCAGCAGTGGTCCTGGAGCCCTGTGACACTGAGGACATCTGTGGAACAGCCTGGAGGCCGGCAGGCAGGTGGGGGTCAAGTCACCTGGTTAGGCAATCATGGCTGTGTCTCTCCCTGGTGAGTGGCAGTGATCTCCACCTTGCAAGTTGATGAGGCAGTGTGGCGTGTGTACTGGGATCAGCCTCCGTGCTTGGCACGGCAGAGGAGGCCCCCACGGCACTGTGACAGCTACCCTCTCCTGCCGCAGTAGTCAGAGTGCGCTGTCATTCCCTGACCCCTGGCTTCTGGCTTAGTTCTGTGGGAATACGGGGCAGCGCTCTGACAGCGTCACAGAATACACGCAGCCCAGAGCCATTCTGCATGTGGCTTGCTGGGCAGGGGGATGGGCACCCTTGGGTCCCTACTGCCAGCCCGGGGTGGCTCTGGTGGGTTTTCCAGGCTCCAGTTCCATCCCGCATGGGGAACAGCTATGGCCAGCCACAGCCTGGGTCGCTCAAGCTTCTGGTGCCAAGCTTAGTGTGTCGGTTTTAGTAGTTGTATCGAGAAAGGTGGATGTTCATTCCTTAACCCCTTGACTGAAGTACAGCAAGCAAAGCGGAAAGTACGTGTGCCACCAGATACACTTTCATGAACTGAGCACATCCCCAAGGCCCAGAGCGAGAGAACACAGCTGGTGCTCAGCGCTGTAGCATTTACTGTCTTCTTCACCTTTAGCATTGGATTCGTGCAATCTACTTGTGTCGTTGAGACAGTAGTAACTCACTTTCCTCGCATTCTGATATAACCGGCCCTCTGTATCTCCCGGCCCTGACTTGTGGATCAGAAATACTTGGGAAGGGTGGGGTGTAGCTCAGTGGTACAGCACTCACCTGACAGGCGCGAGGCTGTCCTGACCTCTGTGCCCCACTCCCAAAACAGAAAGGCTGTGGCGGGTACACGCTACTCCCTCGAGCACAGCTCTGCCTTATGTGGCCCTTACCTTATGTTGAGGTTCTTGGTCCGAGAGGTAATTTAAACACTTTACCTGTGCGGGTGCCCCACCTGCACCGGGGATTGAATTTGGGGCCTTGCACTTGCGAGGCAGTCATGGCGCCACTGAGCTACATCCCTGGCCCAGCGCTCTTCCTTTTGTATGAAGGTCTTTAGCATCCTGCAGGGCACCTTGGAGCCAGGGCCTCCCCAGTACCAAGAGTTGGGACTGTCGTCTGTTTCTGGAGTTTCTGTTCAGTTCTTTTTCAAAACTATCACTTTTTCTTTGTTTAATGCTTTCTACTTCCTGTCTTATAACCTGATTTGGGCATTTTGAAGGCTAGAGATGTTTTCTGGTGGTTTCTAGAAGGAAGTTCCTTTTTATTTTTTTAAGAGTTACTATGGATCAAAATTACCAAGACACACAGACGTATAACTACAGATGCACTACACACACACACACTTATGGGTGATTTGGGGCGTGCATGGCAGCACAAAGTGATAGGGCCCCATCTCTTTAATTGGATGATATTTCTGACTTAGTCTCTTAAAGCTTGTGCTTTAAGTTGAAATAAATTAAAATGGGAGAGGGCCTGGGATTTATTCAGCTCAGTGGTTCCACCGCCTGCCTTGCAAGCTGAAGGACCCAAGTTCGATCCCCAGTACCAAAAAAAAAAAAAAAATTAAAGGG
>NW_022900949.1:2439799-2460226 GCF_012274545.1 Fukomys damarensis
TACCAAAAAAAAAAAAAAAATTGAAGGGCAACTTCTGGTCATGATTGAGGAGATGATGGATCACGTCCCAAAAATGCAATGGTAAGTCAAGCATAGCGGCTTTAAAATGTCTGGGGATATAGCTCAGCATTAAGGACCTGAATTCAATCCCCATTGTCACAAAAAGATAACAAAAACAAAACAGCAACAAGAAAACAAGCTGAGTAAGTTGACGCCCATTTGTAATCCCAGCACTTGGGAGGCTGAGGCAAGAATATCGCCCACTGAGAGTTCGAGGTCATCCTGAATTGTGTGGTGAGACCCTGCAGCAACACCCCCCGCCCGGCAACGATAAAGCAAAACCAAAGTGGCAAAAACCCTTTTAATATGGTGAAAATCAGAGGCATACAACACTCAAGGAAGTGCTTGTGTTTAAAAATTGCTAATCTCTGGGTGAAAAAGGTGAGACTGGCGCCTGGCCGGGGGGCTGCTTCCGCACTCTTTCCTCACCCCTTGAGGAGGAGATTCTGCCTGGCCTGGCAGGCTGAGAACCAGCAGAGTGCCAAACATAGAAAGGTATTTGATGTAATGGCCAGAAACAGCCTTATCCAAAAAGGTCAGCAGCCCGGTGTGGTGGTGCACGCCCGTAATGCCAACCCTCAAGAGGCTGAAGCAGGAGGATTGCTCCCCAGGCCAGTCTGGGATACAAAGTAAAGTCTAAGACCATCCTGCAGCCTGAACTATATAAGGAGACCGGGTCTCAAAAACAAAACAAAACAAAAAAAAAACTTAACAAACCTTAGGTGACATAAATACAGGAGATGTATGCCTAGATATATCATAGTAAAAGTACAGGAAGTCAAAGAAAAGGGTTCTGACAGCATTGAGAGCAGAAGCCGCCACACCCCGGGTTGTCAGTGTGGACAGCAGCAGCTACCTGCTCACCTGAGGCAGTGAGAACCAGAAGGGTTGACCGGATTTGAGGCACTGGGGGAGAGCTGTGGAACAAGGCTCGGCTCCCACAGAGGGCCCTGCGGAAGTGAAGATGGCGAGGCAGGACCAGACAAGCAGTACAGGCTGACAGGAGACGGTTGGCAGCTGAAGTCCACAGCAAGGGAGGAGGCCCTGGACATGGCAGTGTGCGGGCTGACAGGAGAGAGCCATTTTCCCAGCCCTCCGAAAGCACTCGGTGGCTGCTTGGGCTCACAGCATCCTAGATATGCGACAGGACTGATACAGGAGAGGAGAGCGAAACCGAACACAGTGCAGTAGTTTCTCTGTTTCACGAGAATCAAATTAGTATTAATCCAAAGTGAGCGCAAAACTGTGATATCAGCACTGGGGAGACTGAGGCAGGAGGATCACTGCAAGTTCCAGGCCAGCCTGAAGTACATAGTGACACCCTATGTCAAAAAAAAGAAAAAAGAAAAGGTACTGAAAGCAAAGTGGCCGATCAACCGAAGAGTGAAAGTGATATGCTAAAAATATTTAATACAAAGGAAGACGAGTAACTGAGGGACAAAGATACAAAGGAAGACATGTAGAGAGCAAATAGCAAAATGGCAAATGTGAATCCAGCCCTAGCAGTATTGCAGTAAGTACGAGTGTTGTAAATGGCTCAACCAGAAGCCAGGGATTAGCCTGTACTCGGGAGGCTGAGGCAAGAAGATTGCTGTGAATTGCAGTCTAGCCCAAGCTACATAGTGAGCACAAAGCCAGCTTGAAATACATAGCAAGACCCTGTCTGAAGGAAAGAAAGGGTCAGGGATTGTCACACGTTGGGTGCAAAAGCAAGATCCAGATTGATGCTAGGTGGTTTGTAAGGGGCACCCCTGAGACTGAAGGGCGAGTGTGAAGGGTGAAGGTGGATATACCACAGCAGTGGTGCCCTGCAGTGACTGTGTGGCTTTGAGGTCACTGGGCTTCGAGACAGAATGGACTCTAGAGTTGGAGGAACGTTTTGTGATGATACCTTGGGAGGACACAGCAATCACGCATCTAACCGCGATTCCTAGGGCCTAGCCAGGAGGGCTCACAGGAAGTAGGCAGTGCCTCTGGCCCTGTGACGGGTAGGGCAGCTGCTGAATCGGCAGAAGACCGGACCACCGTGGGCCCCACCCGCTCTCCTTGACGTGGTGCACTCTCCTCAGGCTGCACCGTGTGCCAGGCCATGAGTACGGTCGCCGCGGAGCCCTGATGGAAGAGGACAGTTGTGAGGACGCGTAAGACTGGGCCCCTCTTGTACTGCAGGTAGGACCGTAAAGCAGCGTAAACACTGTTTTCTTACAAAGCTAGACTAGATTTTTGCCACATGACTCTGCAAAATTTACCCAAGAAAAAAGTGAAACTGTCCGCGTGGACAGGCGCAGGGTGGTACAGTTCGTGGTGGCCCCACAGTGGAGACCCCACAGGAAGAACAGAGGTGGATTCCTACAGCAGGTTCTGCTTCAGCATCTCAGAGGGGAGCTGGTGGCAGTGGGCTACAGCTCGGTGACATGGAAGCCGCAGATCCCGGCCACTCAGTGTCCAGAAAAATAGAGGGGCGCATGAGGCTCAGTGGCAGAGCACGCACACACACACTCTGCATGCACGAGGCCCTGAAAAGACAGGCAACCCTTACCATGCAAAAAAAACCCAAATTAATTGTAGAGATGGAAAAACCTGATCAGGGGCTGCCAAGGGTGGGGCAGCAATAAAAGGAACATGGATTGGGGTGATGGTTTCACAGTTCTCTACACTTAATAACACACTGAATTGGGCCAGGCATTTAGCTCAGTGGCACCGCTTCTGCCTTACAAGTGCAAGGTCCTGAGTTTGGTCCCTGGTTACCACACACACACACACACACACACACACACACACACACACACTCACTCTGAGTTATACTCTTACATGGATGAACTTTGTGTATAAATGACACCTCCTTATGGATGTTAAAAAATAAACAGAGTGGGGCTAGACTCAGAGGTGAGTCCTTGCCCAGCACATGCCCCAGCGTTCCAGCACCACACAAAAAAAATACAGATTGAAGTCTGGGTTTTCTACTCTGGCATCATAACGTGCTAAGGGTAAGCAACATGCAGAGGTAGCAGTTGCAAGAGGCACTGCCCACCCCAAGCCAGGACCCCTGGCCTAGGCTGGGGCTCACATAGTCTGAGGGAGCCATCTGTGGAGGGTGTCAGTTACATGTTGCTGGTGCTCAGAATCATGGGCCACACCCGGGTGAGAACAGGCAGGGCTGCACCATGACTCTCCGAGCACCCATCTGTGTGTCTCCTGAGTGTCCTTTCTGGGTCGCAGCGGCAGACAGAGGGCCTGCAGTCTGTGCTGGGCTCCGAGCTGGTGCCGTGAGTGATCCCGTTCACCCTACTGTTTCTCCAGGCTCAATGGTGTGGAAGATTGTGCTGAGGTCTGGCAGAGCAGGGCTGCTGTGCAAGCTGTGTGGCGTGGCTCCTGGGAAGGGAGTCACTGGTGGCTAGGCAGGCTTCTCGGCTTCCTCCCTGGCCTTGGCCTCCTTCCAGCTCGTGCCAAGATGGTACACGGTGCCCTCCAGGCAGCCCGTGGTCCCTCCTCCATGCATGGGCGGGGCCGGCTGTGATGCACCTCCCACCTTCCAGCCACTGGTGCTGCTTCTGGCTGCAGTTTATCCTTAAAAACACCACCACCTCCCCGCCGGCCTGCAGCTCTAACAGACTAGGAAACACTGGAGATGCCATCTGTGTGCTCGCCCTGCAAGGCAGATCCTGCTGCAAATGCCAGCGTCCTCAGCGACAGTCAGAATCCCCGAGGCCGGTTCAGGACCAGCCTGCGAACCTGGACGTTGATGAAGGGGTCAGTGGGATGGTGGCCCGTGTGTAGACACCAGCCTCCCTTGAGTCCTTGAGGATGCATGGTTTACAGCATTTGGTCCTAAGATGGGGTTTGCTGTCACATAGTGAGGGGTGGGTGCACAGGACGTACATTCACATTAACGCTTGGGGCCTGTCCATGTTGCAGCCGCTGTTGGCCTGGAACATGAGATGTGTGGATGGGCTGGCTGGGAAGAGGATGGGCTTTAGGGCACCTGTTGCTGGGGCCTGGTGTTGAGGCAGGGCATCGGGTGTGGCAGCAGGTAACTGGAGTCCTGCGGGCCTCTCAAGGGCACTGCACACTCACCGAGACCCCCGCAGGGCCCACCTCAGAGGTCCTTCCACTGCCAGCAGGGGCTGGGGGACACACCCATGCCGGTGTGTGCAGCGGTACCAGGAGTCCTGACACCAGCACCCAGAACGCCCTGCAGGAGGCGCCCTTCATCTGGGCCGCACACAGACTCAAACAGTGTGCGCTCCTGTGCTGAGGGCTCGCCCCAGTGAGTGGCCTGCTGAGCGGCAGGTGTGGTGTGTGGTCCTCGGGTAGGACGTGGTACTGTGCCTTCCTGCGTCCCCAAGGGTCTCTGTGTGACGTCATTTGGCACCTCTCCGTACGCACCCAGTGGTCAAGTCTCTCTTGGGGCTGCATGTGTGCATTTGTGTTAACAAAACCCCTGGCCTTTTCCTCACAGTGCCCGTACCACTTCCTACTCATCGATGTGAGTCTGGCAGCCTCATCCTCTCTTGGTCTGGTCAGTCTTTCTGATTTGGCCACTACGTCCTCAGAGGAGCCAGGGCCCAGGCCATGCTTCCCGTCTGATGGGAGGCACAGGGCCAAGCCTGTGAAGGAAGGAGGCATCTGGCCGCTGAGGTTATCATCACAGAGCTGGCGCTGCAACAGGCCCTGCTGCGCCGGCTGCTGGAGGGGGAGTGAGTGGGGCCCCCCAGGCCCGTGTGGACCCAAGCCCCCACCCTGCTCTCACGCCATGCCTGCCTGCAGCTGTGTGGGCTGGAATGCGTCCTGGAGTGAGGCACATGAAGGCGGCCCAGCTGTCGGGTCTGGCTTGGGGCAGGACAGGCTTCTCAGTGGTAGGGGTGCGTGCTGCATGGCCCCTCACCCTGGTTCTGTAGACCTGAGCCCCTCAGTGTGGGAGTTTGGGGAGTCCTGCAGCAAGAAGCCCGGCCCCCATCCCGCCCCGCTGCAGGGCGGGTCCTCGGCATGCTCTGGGCAGCTCTGGGCAGCTCGGGAGCCTCCTCTTGGCTGCTCAAGCCCTTCCCCAGCACCTGTTGGGGGCGGCCACTGCCTTTCGCTTCAGATTCTGTCTGCCACTGCCGCTGGGCAATTTTGAGTGGAGGCCGGGTGGGCTGGGGAGCGTCTGCCGGAAGTTCACACCCTGCCATCCTCAAAGTGAGGTGAGCTTGAGGACTGAAAGGTATGCTCCCTCCCTAAGCAGTGGGCTCTGGGTTCCATATCCCCCCAGTGACAGTCTGCAGACCGATGCGGCTCCTTCCCATCTCTGCCCCCATTTCTGCCTTGCTCATTACCTGTGGTTCCACATCCCATTTCCATCTTTCTGTCCATCTGCATTTATTCCAGCCCTGTATCTGACATTTGAAGTCATTGGGATTTGACTGCATTTCTGAAAATAATTAGGTTTGGGGGGCACTAGGATGACAGACTCTGGGCACCCCACTTCTGACATCCCTGAGTGACCCAACTCACCTATTGCCCATAGTGTGTGCCAGCCTGGTGGCAGTGTTCTTATGAACACTGGGCTCCCCTGTGGTGTCCTTTACAAGACGACACTAAAGGCAGGGAGGGAACCAGAACCCCTGGACAGTTTGTTCCTGACAGAAAAGCAGAGGCCACTGTGCAGTCACAGAAGTGATCACCTATGAGTGCTTGTCCTTCTGTCAGGAGCTCTTCACACACAAGTGGGGTGAGCAGAGTCGCTGGGCACACAGAACTTTTCTGTTTGTAAATGACTGGCTTCTGCTGAGTGTGGAGATGCATGCCTGTGATCCCAGCTGTCTGGGAGGCTGAGGCAGGAGCATCCACAGTTCAAGCCCAGCCCAGGCAAATTAGCAACTTAACGAGACTATCTCAAAAGAATAAGGGCTGAGGATGTAGGTCAGTGCAAGGGCCCTGGGTTCATTTCCAGTATCTGCAAAAAAAGGGGGGGGTGGGTCTGACATCTCCCAGCACACATTCCTGCTGGGGCTTGTCACATGCCAGCTTCCTGTAACTGATGCCTGGGTCGCTGTGGCGGGTAATTTAAAGTCAGGCCTGTGGGGATCCGGAGGGGGCGGGGGCTCCAGCCAGCAGGACCTGGGTCCACATGTTGTGCTTTGCACTGTGCAGCCAGCTGCTGCCTAACATGCTCCCTGGGCCTGGCCCTGACACCCGTGAAGAGTCAGTGCCTGGCCCTCACTGGCACCTGTGTGACCCCCGGAGTGGGAGCCTAAGTGGCGGTTGCACAAAAGCTCTGGGAAGAAAAGAATGAGTTGCTGAGTGAGAGAGGTTTCTGTTTTGCTTTTCTTTCAAGAAGTTAAGTCCCTGAATTCTGACAAGAGGGGCAGCTAACGATGGGAAGGAACTGGGTGTCCTGGAGCCCCGGCTAACTTCTGCCCACGCCCCTCCTCTGAGACCCTCTCATCTGCACCCCCTCTTGGGAAGGATTTGTCACTGTGCCTGTGGGAGCTCAAGAATGCCTGAAAGTGAGGCAGGGAGGCAGCTGGCCACAGCCCTGGAGAGGAAGGCAGTGTGACGAGCACAAGCAGGCCTGGTAACTGTCCTCAGGGACCCCAGGGCCTGGGCAGTGTGTGCCGGACATTGCCACGTGCCCCTTCCTTGGGTCCTGAGCCATACAACTGCTTATTTTTAGAGCTTAAATCTTAAAAATAGTTGTGATGTAACCAAGTTGAAAAACTTCGGATCTTAGTGGGACTGAGACCTGCTGCTTAGTGTAGCTTTCTGTGGAGACCTGTCAGTTTGGCCACACGGCACTGCCTCCCTCAGGAGGACTCGGGCATTACGGGCTGTGTTGGGAGCTCAGGTGGAGGTGTCCGGCTCCATCATGGCAGGGGGCTCACTGGAGCTAATACAGCCCAGAGAGGTGGGCTGGGCTGGCAGGCACTGCAGGAAAGGTGTTGCCCAGGCGTCTGCCTGAGAGCAGAGCCAGGCATGCTATAGAGGGGAAGCTCTGGGGTCAGAGCACGACCATGGGGTGCGAGGCGGGGTCCCTGGATATACAGGCTGCTTGGGTGTGCCAGGTTCTTCTCTGTGAACCCGGTGCAGGAGGGAGCTGTACGTATGGTTGAGGATCTTCAGCTCCAGCTGTGCGCTTCTGACTGACTAGGCCTTGCACCTGTGGGAGGGCCTGGTGAAACCTTTAGTAGGACTCGATTCTCAGAACAGCTTTGGAGTGAGGGAGAGTCACAAGGGCTGTGAGGTGTGAGGACACAGGCCATCAAGGCCAGCAAGCCTGCATCAACCCCGGGGACCAGGAGCCCTTCCCCCGAGGTCCTGGCTGCTCCTCGCACCCTCTGGGCCCCAGAGAGCAGGGGAGTATCTGTTGACATTTGCTGTGTTAGTAAATCGGGTGCACGCTGTAATCCCAGAACAGGGAGGCTGGGGCAGGAAGAGCTCGTGTTCAAGGCCAGCCTGGGTTACATAGTGAGACTGTCTCAAAAAACAAAAAAGGAAAGAAAATTTGAAAATACTAACTCAATTAAAGGTGACAGTCACAAGCATGAGAAATACCAGCATAGTATTTTTTGTGATGCTCCCTGCACAGCTTAGGAGGTGCGAGGTCCCGGTCCACACCGGAAGTGGAAAAGCCTTAGCTCCACCTGGCCCCAGCCTCCCAGCACAGCAATGCTTGTGGAGTTCAGTGGTTTCCTTGCTCAGCAGCGTGGAGAGAGGTCCACTGACACATGGCAAGCCAGGCCCACAGTCAGAGTTCCAAGTGTGGTTGGCTTCTACTCGGTACGCACGTACCCGTGACGCAGTGCAGTCGCGATGGCACATGGGCCCACCATAAAGTTGACGGCCGCCTGCATTTTGCAAGACTCAGCTTAATCAGAAGACAGCTGTTCGATCCTCCCTCTCTGCCTCAGCACCCCATACTGGAGTTGAAGCCTCGAGGGGAATCCAGCACTAGAGAGGCAGTCAGGCAGCTGAGGAGCTTTCTAGGCCTCTCCTAATAATTGTGTTTCTTCCTTAGTGTGAAACCAGCATACAGAGTGGCCTTCCTCAGACTGATACCTCATCAGCAAGGGTTTATACGCTGGTGAAATCCATTTTGACTCTTTTGCCCCTGGTGGTGGTGGGGCTCTCTATAATAAGTTAATTTTGCTGTATGAGGGGTTGAACCCAGTGGCTTCTCAGGGAGCTACATCCCCAGCACTTCATCTTTTATTTTGAGGCAGGGTCTCAATAAGTTGCCCAGGCAGGGATTGAACTTGCAGCCCTCTTCCGCCTCCCAGAGTGCTGGGATTGCATGCGTGTGCCTCTGCGCTGAGTAGCTCATCTCAGGGTGGTTTTATGTTCACAGAAAAGTTGCAGAGCTCATTCCTGTGTGCCCCATTCCATGTCCCCGCTGCTGACAGATTACTGCGGAGTGTTTGCTGCAAGTAGTGGGGCTAAATCCATGTAGAAGCTAAAGACATCCTTTTCTTTCTTTTTTTTGGTAAACATTACTGGGAAGTGAACCCAGGGCCCTCACACTGAGCCCTGTCCCCAGACTTTTTATTCTTTTTTCTGAGCCCAGTTCTCACTAGTTTTCCCAGGCTGGACTCGAGCTTGTGATCTTCTTGCCTTGGTCTCCCAGCACAGTGCTGGGATGGCAGGTGGGCCACCATGTTTCCCTGATGTCTTTCCTCTCACCCAGGATCCCACATTGTGTTTAGTCCTTCTGTCTCCTCAGGTTCCTCTGGGCCAAGACAGTTTCTCAGACTTGCCTTATTTTTGAAGACTTGACGGTTTCGATGGTCTGCTGGTGTCCCTTTGTGGGACTCGGATGGTATTTTTCTCAGGGTTACGCTGGGGTGAAGGCTGCGGGGAGGGCGACCTCAGAGGTGAGATGCCGTCCTTGTCACGTGGTGAAGGTGCCCGGGTTGTGTGCCTCTGTCCCCATGGGGCTGGCCTTCCTCCTCCAGCCTGGTTGCTCTGTCAGGTTTTCCTCTGTAGCAGCTCCCTGCCCTGTGCTGTCCCCTCAGAGGGTGGAGGGCAGGGGTCTGCATAAACTGCTCTCACCCTGTGGGGGAGGTGTGCGTCTGCCTGCCTCAACAGAAGTCTTGAAATTAGATCTTTCCTGTCCCTGTGATGTGTCGGGAAGCTGTTGAGCCTGCAGCGAGCAGCAAACACAAGTTTTCCAAAATTGTAAATTTTGCCCACTGGAAGCTTGAACTTGATCACTGGCAACAGATGCCACTGGGAGCTTCCGTGAAGTGGCAGGCTCTTGACTGACTATTCTGGGGAAAGGTCTGCTGGGTCGCAAGTCTGGTTCTCCACCTGATAGTCCTTTCCCTCAGGAGTGCTTCGCGGCGTCACTGCTACAGGACATCGAAAAGATGGGCACTCGGGTTTAATCACATTTTGTGGCAATCCTGAGGAGAGTGTGTCCCATTCCAGATAGGAGACAGCCTTTGGTGACCGGGCCAGGTGTCCTCACAGCTGGCTGCATGGGGGACCTGAGCCGGGGGCAGGGGCATTTACCAGGCACTGGTGAGCCAGCATCCACCCTGCACCCTGTGGTGGCTGCCCAGCCCAGTTTGTGGTTTTGCAGCTGGGTGACAGTGCTGTTCCTCACTTGTGCTTTGGAGGTGACACTGAGCCTACCTCTCCCAGGAGGGGCGATGCGGCTGCTCTCCTATGCTCTGCTCTTTTCGGGGGACTTGTCACTGTGTTCCTCCCTGGCGGAAGGTTGACAGGGTGCATGAAGGCACCAGGGGTGGGAGCAACGTGCTATGGTCAGGCTCTCACTGCCCCCCAGCTCAGGTCCCCGCCCAGTTTGGGTCAGGTTAGCACTTCCTGGTGGGGGCTGGTGGCCACGTACGTATGTACATCCCTGTCCTCACCCCATCCTCGCCTCGTTCCCCCGGGATTCAGCATACAGAAGCTGCGGGCTCCTTCAAATAGAAATGAAGATTTGCTGTAACCCATTCCAAAAATGGTACTTATAACCCAGAATAACGGCTGTCAGAGCTGACAGTCACGTGGGACCAGTCTTCTCCAACCCCGAGTTGCCTCTGCTCAGGCCCCGGGCCCACTGCAGTGCACACAGCAGCTGCCCTGGGGTGGGCCTGGGCTGTCTGCAGTCCCAGCTGTGTGACCTTGAACAGTCCCTGGTCCGCATGCTGGGGGAGGGGGAGCTGCTGAAGATGGTGGGGAAGGTGGGCTGTGGTGGCTGGCACAGGGGTGGCCACCGAACAGGGTTAGCAGGTGTTCGGATGGTTTTCCAAATGTGACAGGCCAGCCTTTTGGTGCGTGATTGTGATTGTTTCTCCTAAGAGCTTCTCCCCGATTTCCGAGCAGAGCGTGCTGTGCTGGCTTTGATTTAACCCTCCCTGTGGTCCCTGCTGGCAGGCTCATGCTGCAGTGGCCTCCCCAGCCGATGGCAGGCCAGTGAGTGGCGCCACCATGGTCTCCTTGGCTTGTCCATGCGATCCCGAGCTCCTTCGCACACATCCCGCTCCCTGTCCGGTGAGGGTCTGGGACTGCCCTGGTGGGCAGTGTGACTCTGGGGGCCGCTGCATTCCTGGACAGTGTCGGCAGCATGGGGCGCTGGGTCCTGGCAGGGAGCCTGGACTCCTGGCTGTGTGGGGGTGGGCAGCCGCCTTGCTGCCCCCTCTGAGGTGTAGGCATAGCCGGACAGGGCGGAGTAATGGAGTCCCAGAGCGACAGTCAGGCCTGAAGTGTCCAGGAAGAAGGATGGCTGCCTTTCAGAAACCCCATCCCAGCTGCTCACCTCCACAGCCTCTGTGGCAGAGAAGCAGAGTGTGTTCTGACTCCCGAGCCCCCATAAAGCAGCGCTGGGCTTTTCTCTTGACATCGCAGCCAGGAGGAGCTCAGGTTACCACTGGAGGAGTGGTAATGGATGCTGGGAAGGGAGGCGGAGGAGCAGGTGGGCTCCAGAGCCCTGGGGACCAACCCCCATGCATCCCTCCCCTGGGGTGTCTCCCTGAGTTGGCTCTGAGAGGGGCCCCTGTAAGAAAGGAGAGCAAGTTCTGCTGGCACCTCAGGAGCTGCCCCACACCCCAGAGGCAGTGAGAGTCCCCATACCCATACTGTTGTTGATACCTCCGGGGACACGGGCCCTGCCAGACCAGATGTTGCCTATGGTAGCACAGACCTGGAGGACTAAGGATAACTATCCATTTTTCTCTTTCAGTACTTTTCTAAAAGTGTTTCTCAAGTTGGTGAGGGGGTGGGGGCCACAAAGTGAGTGAAGTTGGAGTTGCTTTTGGGCCTTGACTCAGATCTGGAGGCTGAGGTCCTCCCAGACTCACACAGTCCCTTTCCTCTTGCCCTCTCCAGCCCTGGTCTCTTCTGCGGTCTTCCTCAGCTCCTCCTCAGCTCCTCCGTCTCACCAAGTGCTGCCTCTGTGCCCCCAGCCCTGCATGGCCAGCAACATGGAAGCTCAGCGGGGTGGTCACTTGTGTAAACCTCTCATTTCCTGTCTTCTCCTCTCCTGGCCTGGCCCAGGCTGGTGTCTAGAGTGGGTGGCCTCCGTTAGGAACGTCTGAGGGAGGAAGCAATGATGTGGGTGAGCTCCCCCGGGCTGGGCTGGCCGAGGCGCCATTAGCCTTGTGGTTTACAGCAGGGACGTACCGATGTGCTGCTGTCTGTGTGCTGCTGCTGGGCTGGTCCCTCCAGCGGGCCTCGCAGTCCCATGTCAGCTGGGTGGGTGTCCCTGGTGACTTCGTCACTCTTGTGCAATGGCCTGGCCCGCCTGTGTCTCAGTCTCCTTCCCTTGCCAGCTTTGGGAGTCCTACATCATTCCGGCCTAGGCAGGAGCTACACGACTTCTGTAACCTCGCCTTGAAAATCTGCAGGGTTGCTTCTTCTGCTCTATGTGGTTCAAAGATCAAGCCACAGAACCATCTGGGAGGGGTGGGGTGGGGTGGGGTGGAGCACAAAGCAGGTGAGGGGAGCCACCACCCAGCGCTGCCACCCCTCTGCTTGTTCTGCGTGGCAGGCAGTGGGCCTTGCTTTGCAGGTGTAGTGTTTTGTCAGTCCTGAGTCCTAGGGCTCTTTGATTTTTGTGGGGGTTTTGTTTGTTTATTTGTTTGTTTGTTTGTTTTTTTGGTACCTAGGATCGAACTTAGGACCTTGTACCTGCGGCTAGGTGCAGTGCCACTGAACTAAATCCCCAGCTTTCTTGGGCTGCTTGTTGGTGCCCACAGAAGTGCCTGAACTGCAACAGGACTTGGACTTCCAGGGTCTGTTGCTTGGGAAGACACAGCACAGCACAGAATTCGGAAATCCTTTCGAGTGAATGTGCATTTCTGTCAGCAGCGCAGCGTCTGTTGCATGTGGGCAGTAGCTGTCCTCGAGGGCAGGGCTGCCAGCCCCGGGTTCTTCCTGAGCTCAAACCCTGACCTGGAGCCAAGTGCAAGGCCACCAGGCTCTCTGCTCCGGGCCAGGCTCACGTGTGCTGTGGGAAGCGCTCTGGTCACCCATTTAAATGTTTAGTACGCTTCCCAGCTCGGGAGCAGCAAGGCTGAGGCAGGGCGGCCCATTTGCTGCTGTCTCTTTATTCGGGGACCCCAGGAAGCATCCCCTCTGATCGAGCTGATCATTCCACATCCATATAGGCTTGTGGGGTGGGGGGTCCTGCAGAGTTTGCAGGTTGCCCAGGGGCCTCCAAGACTGGCCCTGCAGGCGGAGGAGAGGCATGGGTGGCCTGGTGCAGGTGGCCTCTCGCGCAGGTGCTGGGTTGGCAGAATGAGTGGGGTGAGCAGTGCTCCTCCCGCAACAGTCCAGCCTAGGCTCTTGACACCCACCAAGGAGTCCAGGCCTCAGTGGCTGAGCGCACACGTCACCAGGCAGCCCCGAGGGACCCATCTCCTCATAGAGACCAGAGGGGGAAGCACAGGAGACCTGGTGTTTGTTGTCTGGTGGGTTCGGGCAGGCTCTCCACAGCCTGAGTCCCTGGGGCTGTGGGGGAGCTGTGGGCCTGAGGCTTGGTGTGAGCAGGGTCCTGGGTCTGAGGTGGAAGGTCTATGGCCTCGGGCGGGGGCATTGCTGCCCCTCCTTTCCCTGTACCCTCTGAGCCAGGGAGCAGCCCCACATCTCCAGCTGCTGTGCCTGTGCCAACCCTGTGTGAGGGAAGATGAGGGAGGGAGGACACCTGGCTTGGGGTCACCATGCAGATGCCATGGGTGACCCCTTGGAAGGTTTAAGCCTCTGCTCAGCCTATGCTGCCCACAGTAGAGCATAGGCGGAGGGTGGTGTGGCTAAGAGGGCTTCCCGAACATGCTGTGGGGTTTGGGGTATCCACTGCTGGGGTCCACCGTGAGCACCGGTACTGACCGCACTCCCAGGGCCAGGGTATGGGCTGGCAGGGTTTGTTGGAGCTGCAGTGAATGTGATGGGGCTCACTGGGGGCTGGGGTGTGTGAGTTCCACACGGTACTGTGTGGGAAGGTGGCAGGGATCATCACACACAGGCAGTGCCTGGGCTAGAGTCCGGTTGGCCTCACGAGTCCAGGGTGAGTATTCACAGGAGAGTCAGCTGGGGCTGGGGCTGGGGCTGGCAAAGCCCTGCCCTGACACAGTCCATAGCCATCTGCCTCCTGCCTGTCAGGCCCGAGTGTCTAGCAGGAGGGCACAGGTATGGATGGTGCAGGGCCAGGCTGGCCCTGAGCAGGATCTCTTGGTCTGTGTAGTCAGTCGGGACAGGCCATCTGTGGCTGAGGTGGTGGGATGTTCTGTCTTTGGCTTTCTATAGCCTGAGATGCCTCAGCTGTGTGCCCTGCTCCTAGATGAGTTTGCCCAGGCAAATTTTTGGCCATTCTTTCTTAGATGGTGTGTCTTTCTCCAAGGTGACTGCAGCCTCCCTCCTGCCTGTGGACCTCATGTTTGTTCTATACGTCTTAGTGGACCATAGCCAAAGCACAGAACTGCTTTTGACCCAGGGTTTCTCTCCTCACCTGGTGCAACTCCCACTGCCCATGTGGGCTTTTGGCAAGTCCAAGTGAGTCAAGTGCAAACAGGGGGAGAAGGCTGCCCCTTCCCCGGACCCAGCAGCCTGTGCCTGCTCTGAGAAGGCAAAGGTCCAAGCCCCAGGACAGCTCTGTGTTCACCTGAGGAGATCCCTAACACAGCAGGGCTGGGAGGTGAGCGGCTAGTGACATCACCTGCGCGGGTGGCACTGTGTGGCGATTGAGCCTCCCTCCAGAGCCTCTGTGGACACGCCCGCGGGTCACTTGAGTTTCTGGGGCTCAGTGAGGCCCTTGACGCTGCGCATAGCCTGGCCTGCCTCCAGGGATTTGTGGACCACATACAGTCTCTCTCTTGATCACTCTATTTTCAGTAAGTGTTTTTCAAAGATGGGCAGGTGGGATTAGTTTATCGGATTTGCCCTGAAGCACATATAGCTTCCAAATAAAGTTGGTGCCCAGGATAGCTGCCCGTGGTGGAAGGCATGTGGTTGGCTAGAGTGGACGCTGTCCCTCCCAGAACATTTAGCTGATTTCCTCCACTTTTACTCTCCTGGCCTGGCCTCATGTGTTTTATACAAGTTTTTAAAGATCCTTCTGAAATAATTTTCTGCAATCATCTGAGCCACCTTTTTTCCCCAGAATTAGAACTCTAGAAAAGTACAGTACTAAGAATGTTGACGCTGCCCACCCCCACCCTTAAAAATTGAGATTAGGAAAAGTTTTATTTTGGAAACTAGGCAGGCTGGTGGCCCCCTCTGGGATGGAGAGAGGCAACCCAGGGTCTAGGACACGTGCACAGTCCCTGTGGGTTGGTGCCACACAGGAAATGGCTGCAGCCCCGGTAAGCCTGGCGCCTCCATTTTCTGACAGCACCTGAACCCTTACCTCCCTTTTCAAAATGAAGGCTGTGTGTCACAAACCGGTTAGAACTGCCCGTTGCCATGGTTTTCACGTTGGAAGGCACAGTTAAAGGGTCACATGACCAGGGAGGGAAATGCCTTTGTCACATGACTTTTTGGTGGCCTGATTAGCATACAGGAAGTTCACTCCCTGCTGGCTGCTGGGATGCTGAGTGATCATTGATGAGCGGTGACATCATCTCTTGGATGAGTTATTGATCAGTCCCAGGCCAGATTGGGGCAGGGAGCACTGAGGTCAGGGTGGCCCTCTCAGGAAACTTCAGCACAGGATGTCTCTGTCCCGTCTTGCCCTCTTCCAGGCAGATCCCAGTTTCATTAGGCATCACACCCTCAGTAAGCTCAGGGGAGCAGAGCCGCAACTCCTGGTGGGTACTCTGGGTCCTCGCGCTGTCAGCCTGTGTGGGCCTGGCAGAGTGTCTTTCTTGTGTAACTAGAGGTGCCCTGCTTCTCCGCTTGCCCGGGGTCCCGTCTGAGTGGTGAGCAGCAGCTGCGGCCTAGTGTTGGGCCCATGAGTCCCCGCCTATGAGGTGGTTGGCACCTGGCTGCATCCAGAGCCTGGAATTGGAGCTGCCAGGTCACCTTGAAAGTCGATATTGGGCGTCATGGGGCCATCAGCGAAGAGACACAGACCTGCTGGTGGCCTGGTGAGCCCTGAGCGGTATGTCTGGGTGACGTAAACTCCCTGTAGACTTAGCATGGCCCCTTCCTGTCCTCTCCCAGGTCCTGGGACCATCCCGTTGGTGGCTGTGCTAGACTAGTTAAGTCCAGTCAGGGCCAGGAGGTGTGCTCTGGAGGGTGAGATGAGCGAGGGCAGTGGCTGGAGTCCCACCTGCCCACCCAGGAGGGTGCCACTGAGCCCATGGTCCCCTGCCTCCTCGCGTGGGTTCAGGGGCTTCTGAGTTCTGTGAAATGGAGCCAGGCCTGGTGACTGTCCTCACTCTACTGCCTCTGCCGCGTAGTGGAAAAAGCAGGGACAACTTTGAGCTGTGACTTCCCCCTAACTTCCTCCAAGTTTGTCCTGTGGGTCACAGTGCCACCTAGCGGACACTTTGTGTCTTCGGCTGCTTTTCCTTAGCCCAAAAAGGATCTGGTTTCTTTAGTAGAGTGAGTGCTCAGAGAACCCTTGTGTGCAGTGTGTCACAGCGGACGGGGGCTGCATGGCTGGAGGCAGAAGCCCACCAGCACCACGCTGGCACCGTGCAGCACAGTGGCAGCAGAGTATGTGCGTTGCCAGCAGGGCAACCAAGTGTCAGCCTGTGCCCACCCGGAGTAACGGTGTCGTGTGCGTGGGATGGATACTCACTGTTGGAGTTTAGGCAGTGACCAAAGAACCTTGGGCTTCCCGGCCACTGCTCAGCCTGTGCTGAGTGCTGTGGGTGCCAGCGGCCCAGGGACAAGTGAGCTCTGCACCGTGCAGTGGTGAGCGGGAATACAGTGATCTACGAGGCTTTTCAGACAGGTTCCGGCCACAGTGACGAGGGGACTCTGGCACACTTCGAAGCAGGACTCATGGGGTGATGGGCTGGGTGGGGGTGGCAGGCCAGGTGGGCCCTCTGGTACCCTCTGGGCAGAGCAGCCCCTACAGTGTTAGGTGTGGGGGCCGAGGGCTGAGTGCCAGTTCTGAGGGGTCAGGGCAGGGCAGGGTGCCTAGGTGTTTGGTGGTGTTCTTGGTTTCAAACATCATCACTGCTGCCTCACGTGTCCTGCCTGCGAGGTGGTGACCCATAGTGTGCACGCACGCCCTCGTCCTCCAGGGCTGTGGGCCGGCCTGGGTTGAGCAGAGCACAAAGGTTGGTCTGTGGGGGGCTGGCTCCCCGTCAGGTGGTATTCAGCACAGGTGGGTGGCAGCCTCTGGTTTGGGGGGGGGTGCCTCCCATCACGCCTAGAAGGAGGGAGCCCCAGCGATGGCCTACAACCAGGCCAGAGCCCCAGGACTGGAGTGGAGCGAGTTCACCCAGGACCGTGCCTCGCGGCAGAGGAGGGAACAACGGGACTGTCTGGAGGTCCAGCTGTGTGACGGAGGTTTTGGGGCCTGGTGCTGTGTGTGGTGAGAGGGGGCGGCCTGGCCACACGGGTGTGGGTGAGCATGTGTGGGACGCTCCACGCCTGGCACTGCTGACCAACCGCTGTCTCTGCCCCAGTGACCTGAAGTCTGAGAGGGGGCCCCCCTCCCCCGACGTGATCGTGCTGTCTGACAGCGAGCAGCCCTCCAGCCCTCGGGTGAACGGGCTGACCAAGGTGGCCTTGAAGGAGACCAGCACAGAAGCCCTCATGGTGAGCCTCGCGTGGGAGGCCCCGCACTGGAGACTGAGTCCCTGCCCAGCGTGCTGCCTCAACCCTTGTGCTTTGTCCTTTCTTGCAGAAGAGTACTCCTGAAGAACGGGAAAGGATGATCAAGCAACTGAAAGAAGAGTTAAGATTAGAAGAAGCAAAACTCGTTCTGTTGAAAAAGCTGCGGCAGAGTCAGATACAGAAGGAAGCCACCACCCAGAAGGTGTGTGCTGCCCAGCCAGCACAGTCCACACAGCGCCCTGTCCACTGTCTGCCTTCACTTGTGCCCTGCTCGGTGCGGGCGGGAATGCTGGTGGAGGGCGAGGTTCCTTCACGCGGGCAGGCGTGGGCCAGGGCGGAGTGTGGACACGGGCACGCCAAGCCGGGGTGGGGGGTATGGCGGAGTGCATTTTTGTGTGGGGTGCTCGGGCTCTGGAGGTCTCACGCCAGAGGTGTCCAGGGAGCCAGCTGGTGTCTGCTGCTGCAGGAAGCATGCTTGAGGTGTATCCCGAGTCCTTGTGCCCTGTGCTCTGTGCCTGCCCCTCAGATCGTAGGCCTGGCCCCTAGCAGGAGCCCTGTTCCCGGCTCTTCCTCCTAGAGCCCAAGTCCCTCTGTCCTGTCGCTTTTGTGCCTCCAGCGTGTGGCTACAGTTGACTTGTGTCGGGCATTTGTAGTGCCCGTTCTGGGTGGGCTCCTGGCTGTGGTTGCGGCTAATCTTCCTCACGCTTCCGTCCACAATCTCAGTATGCAGGAAGTCAGCATACCCTGGGCAGAGAGACCCCTAATCTGCCCAGTTAGCAAGTGGGTTGGGCAGAGGCTGCTGAGGGCCAGGTGACGTGGACCGCCTGTCACTGTCTCTTCCTGCGGTAATATGTGACTTAACCTATTCTGACGGATGGGAGTGCACTCAGTAGTGGAGCACCTACTTAGCATGCATGAGGCTCTGGATCCCATCGCCAGTGCTGAAAGCAGGAATCAGGTTCAGGCCCAGGCTTTGTCTCTGCCCCCTGTGGGGCAGAGCCTTTGCCTGGGCCAGGATGCGAGAGCTGGGTTTGCTGGAGAATCTCTCCTGGCCCCCTGTACAATGGGCCAACTGCTGCCAGAGGGGGCAGCTGCCAGGCCAGTGGCAGAACCTTTGGGAGCCTGTTATGCTTGGAACATAAGAAGTGAGGCTTCTCCTGTTCGAAGCACCCCGGGGACCTCACACCTGCTTGTTTCCCTCTCAGCCTGTGGGCTCTGCTGCGAGCGCTGTGACCACCCCACCCCCACTGGTGCGGGGCACCCAGAACCTTCCTGCTGGCAAGACATCGCTTCAGGTCAGTGTCGCCTCTGCATTGGCCCTGCCAGAGGCCAACCATGCCCAGGTCTCCCAGACCATGCCTCGGTGTCATGGCAGAGGGAGGCTCCCCAGCACACCCTCAGTGAGATTGGCTCACACCCTCTGTCTGCCCACAGCGTGGTCTGGAGGGCCTGCTCGGCACACATGGGTGCCCACCCTGGCCTGGACACTGCACTCTGCCGGAATGTTGCCTGGGGGCATCGTGCTGCCACATTGTTGTAACTTGCTCCCAAGTGAGCCTGGGTTTCTGTGGCTCTTGGTGGTGTCTGCATTTAGAATAAATACACATTTTCCGTAGTTTGCTTTAAACTAGTATTTTGCTTTTCTAAAATCAAAAAAACAAAGCCAGGTAAAGGTGGGCGTTGTGTCGTTGACAGACCTCCTCCACCCGAATGCCTGGCAGTGTCATCCCGCCGCCCCTGGTCCGTGGTGGGCAGCAGGTGTCCTCCAAGCTGGGGCCGCAGGGCAGTGCGCAGGTTGTCATGCCCCCGCTTGTCAGGGGGGCCCAGGTAAGCAGGCCAGGCCACGGCTGCACCCCTGGCTCCTGAGGAGGGTGGTGCCACACTGCCCGGTGCCTCCCTTGCCGCCTCAGCTGGGTTTCTCTCCCCACCCGCCCCACAGCAGATCCACAACATCAGACAACATTCCAGCACAGGGCCCCCGCCACTCCTCCTGGCACCCCGCGCCTCTGTGCCCAGTGTGCAGATTCAAGGACAGAGAATCATCCAGCAGGGACTCATCCGTGTCGCCAACGTCCCCAGTGCCAGCCTGCTCGTCAACATCCCACAGGTGAGGGGGCCTTGTCAAGGTGGGGGCCTCGCCTGCCTGGGCCTCGGAAGTCCCTGGCCAGTGGGACTGGAGCTCCTTGGCCTGCGTGGGCCTTGGAGCCAGGTGGCAAAGGTGGGGAGCTACTGCGCCACCGCCACCGAGGGAGCAACCGTAGAGCTCGGGCTGAGTACTGGGGACATCGCAGGTGAGGCGAGCTATCGCCCAGAGACGCTAAAGGGCCCCGGAGCCCTTCTCACACCACCTCCCGTTGAGTTGGTCCTTGGGCCTGGCATGGCTGTGCTTAGCCACCCTCCTGCCACCGGTACCGGGAGCAGCTGGGGAAGAGAAGGGTAAGGTCCAGCAGGCTGGAAGGGGGCGGCCCCGCCTGACAGATGAAGTTTCCAGGTCTGCAGGGCTGTCTGCTCACGTGTGTGTTCTCACGCTCTGCCTCCTTCGGCGAGGTTCTCCTCACCACCTTCCTCAGACAGGGGAAGTGCCGGGCTCTCTGGGCAGCCTCTTCCTTGCCTGTGTTAACTCAAGCTCAAGTGCGGAGGTGATGGCCAGTCCTGCCCCTCGCATGGGGGCCACCTGGGCAAAAAATACTCTGTCTGGTCTCTGCTGCTCGGTGCCCTGAGGGTGGGCGGAAGCGGCAGTGTGGACCCCGTACCAGTTGGGCTGGGGGAGCGTGTCTGGGTGCGCCCCTTCCCCAGGGCTGGTGTGCACAGTCTCATCACGTTTCCAGCGAGGGCCCTCAACCCTGGGAGCTAAGGACACTGGCGTGACAAGCTTGGGTTTAGGCAAGAGACCATCGTGGGTCAGCGCTGGGATCCGGAGGACAGGAGCGGGGGGTGGGGGAGCGGCTGGGACACGGACAGGGTGGGTCCTGGAGGCGCTCTGCCCGCCCTGACACTCAGGCACCCCCAGTGAGCAGGGGCTTCCAGCAGTGTGCTGTCACAGGTGGACGTCTGCTGTCTCCTTGTACCTGTTCAGTGTCAGGCAGCTCAAACTTGCCTCGTTTTTTTTCTTGGTTTTTGTGGCACTGGGGATGGAACCCAGGGCTGCGTGTATGCTGGACGAGTGCTCACCGAGCTGCACCCCAGTGCTCAGATTTTTTTTTTTTTTTTTTACGGGGG
>NW_022900949.1:2460499-2470334 GCF_012274545.1 Fukomys damarensis
CCTTGCGCTTGCAGGGCAGGCCACCAAACCGCTGAGCTAGATCCCCGGCCCCTCAGATTTCTTTTTTAAGGACTGGCCACTCAAATGCTGCTGGCGTGGACATCAAGGCTAAAGTGGGCCAGCACAGCCTGCCCAGAGTGGGCACACCGAGCACCCTGACCAGGTTATTGTCTCCCCAAAGGCCGCCCCAGCATCTCTGAAGGGGACTACGGCTGCCTCTGCCCAGGCCAACTCCACGCCCACCAGCGTGGCCTCTGTGGTCTCCTCTGTTGAGTCTCCAGCCAGCCGGCAGGCAGCCGCCAAGCTCGCCCTGCGCAAGCAGCTAGAGAAGACACTGCTGGAGATTCCCCCACCCAAGCCCCCCGCCCCAGAGATGAACTTCCTGCCCAGCGCTGCCAACAATGAGTTCATCTACCTGGTTGGCCTGGAGGAGGTGGTGCAGAACCTGCTGGAGACGCAAGGTGCGTATCGGCCGGGCTCCGTCTGCGCCCAGCCCGGCATGTGGTAATGGAGTCCCGTTGTGTTTTTGGAGCCGGCAGGCAGCTTCTGAGGGACACCGTTCCACTCTCAGCTCTGCAGGGACTGGGGTGGGGGTGGGGGCCAGGGTGGACCTGGGAGCTGGCAGGGAAAGAGCAGTGAACACTCCTGCTGGGGTCTAGCTTACTTACCTGTCTTCTGGGGAACAGTAGAAGGGACAGCTACAGGGTCACCGTCAAAATCAACACCGGAGATGGAGGAGGTGGGTGGCCGAGATGGCCTGTGGGTGGGGGACCTGCTCCCGGAGTGCCTGAGCCTGAGTTCGGGGTGAGACTGTTGGGTTGTAACCCCAGCAAGCTCTCCCTAAGGGATCACATCTGGGGCTTGGAGCAGAGGAGGAGGCAGAACTGCCAAGGCCTGGTGGACTTTCAACCTTTGTCCTCGGTCCCTCAGCTCCGGCAGGCCTGAGCACCCCTTCCAGCCAAGCAGCACCTCCCACCCACTGTCACCCAAGGGCATGGAGACAAGCGGAGCAGTGGTCCCCGAGCCCCCAGCCTGAGGGTCATGCGTGGTGCCACAGGGCTGTCCCAGGGTAGCTCAGGCTCTGGCATGCCCAGCCTGTCTGGAGCCCTTTGCTGCCAGGCCATGTTGGCAGGGGCTGCAGTGGGGGGGCTAGATTCTGGGGCCAATGCTACACCGATCCTGCCAGGGTGTGGGGGGCTGGGTAGTTTTCCTGCTCTCCAGACCAGAGCCACTGCTGCCTGTGTCACCAGGATTCAGTCTCCATTTCTGTTGGCAAAAACAACCTGAAGGTTCCACAGGGAGATGGGCAGGGAGACGGGCTGTTGTCGCACAGGTGATTTGGACAGCTGACATCTCATCTGCTCTGTGGGACAAGGGGTCTTCCCCTAGCCATGACCTACAGGGCTGCAGGAGGCCAGGCTGGGCAGGAGAGGAAGGCAGGAGTCCTGCATCCGCCCAGCGGTGCCCTGTAATGACCAAGAGGTGGCTGAAACCCTGGACGCACAACCCCAGGAAGGTGTGAGCAGAACGCTGAGGAGAGGACCACTGCCCCGCCCACCCCAGCAGGGCTCCCCAGGCCCTGCAGGCTACCTGCCTAGTGCTGCTCTGCCTGTCTTCCTAACCGGGGCACCAGAGTGTCTGCCACCTGTACTGTCTTCAGGGCTGGGCAGAGCACCATTGTGGCCCCGTGCTGGGGCTTGCCCAGGTCAGCGGTGTGCAGCCGTTGGCCCTACGGGCCACTCCTTGTCACTGTCCTTGCTGGCATCTGCTCTCTGGGCTGCCTATCGCTGAGGTGTGAGGCCTGGGTGTTGAGGTCTCCTGTCTGGTGGGTGGGATGGGACGGGGAGCTAGCGGCACCGGAGTCTGGAGAATTGCTACAGAGCTGCTTGGTGGCAACTTCCAGACCTGTGGGCCTTGGCTGGCGTCTGCTCGGTGGGTATGTGGTGAACAGACCACATCTGCTGTGGCTTTGGGGCCCAGTAGCTGCCAGGCATGCTGGGCCCAGGCTGTGCTCGTGTTCTGGTCTGCATCTCGCCACAGCCTCCAGCCCTGGTGCAGCGGCTTGTCCCTTGGCTGCAGCTGGGCTTGACATGGCGCCATGTCCTTGCAGCGGGCAGGATGTCAGCTGCCGCCGCCGCCGCCGCCACACTGGCCCGAGAGCCCTACATGTGTGCTCAGTGCAAGACAGACTTCACCTGCCGCTGGCGCGAGGAAAAGGGCGGTGCCATCATGTGTGAGAACTGCATGACATCCAACCAGAAGAAGGCGCTCAAGGTGGAGCACACAAGCCGCCTGAAGGCCGCCTTTGTGAAGGCGCTGCAGCAGGAACAGGAGATTGAGCAGCGCCTGCTGCAGCAGGGCCCAGCACCTGCCGCGGCCAAGGCCGAGCCCACCGCCCCGCACCCCGCGCTCAAGCAGGTGAGCGCCTGCCCTGTGCTGTGCACAGGTCCCCGGAAAGCCACAGGCCTGGTGTCTTGTCCCTGCTCAGCCGTCTGATCACTGACCACGCGAGTAAATTGCACTTAATGGTGGTGTCTGCGACGAAAACACTAATTTGCAGTTCCTTGAGATTGCATAGCCTTCGCTCACAGCTCAGCATAGCGCCTGGCTGAGAATTGCTTCTTGTCTGGAAAGACTTCCGGAAGCCACATTGATAGCAAGGGGTGTTCGGCAGAAAGTGCTTTGGCTAAATTAAGGAGAGAAGCAAATTTGAAATCAAGTCTTTTTGTTGGTTCTTTTTTATTTTTGTAGTTGTTTTTTGATGCTTCTTCTTGCCCTCTATAGACCAGAAGAAAACTGCTGTGAGTTTTGGCAATTTTTGTTTCTTCAGAAGTCACTAAACACATTTTCACACTTAAAGCCACAGGCGAGCATACTGCTGTCCGGGGCTGTGCCTGGGCTTGTCCTGCAGGGTCACCTGGGCTTGCCAAGGTCATCAGGCTGGCAGCCACGGAGACGACTCACCCATCTCACCCATCTGTGCAGGTCATAAAGCCCCGGCGGAAGCTGGCGTTCCGCTCAGGAGAAGCGCGTGACTGGAGTAACGGGGCTGTGCTACAGGTCAGAACCGTGACGCCGGGAGCCTCGCGCCTAGCGCAGGCGTGACCATGAGTCGCCTGCGTCTGTCTGTCTGTCTCTGTTTTCTCTCCCTCCACCCCCGGTATAACTCACCTGGTCCCCTGATTTTGGACTCTAGGGACCCCGTCCGTGTGGGTGGGAAGAGGTCGGCCAGAGCAAGGAGAGGCTGTGCTGGGCAGGTGTCTTGCCACTACCCCTTCCTCCCGTGAAGGTCGCCATCTCTCCCCTGCAGGCCTCAAGCCAGCTGTCCCGGGGTTCAGCCGCAACACCCCGAGGTGTCCTGCACACCTTCAGCCAGTCGCCCAAACTGCAGAATGCAGCCTCGGCCACGGCGCTGGTGAGCAGGACCGGCAGACATTCCGAGCGAGCCGGGGGCGCCAAGGGCAGCACCGCCACCAACTGGAAGAAGACGCCCTTGAGCACAGGTGCGCCCTCCTCACTGAGAACAGTGACTCTGGGTCCTCTCCACCCAGGCTGTCCCCAGTAATGCCAGTGAGGAGTGGGGTGGGGCACAGCCCGGGCGGTGGCAGAGGCTCCCTCCCTCCTGCCGAGGGGCAGGAGACTGAGCACATCCTTCCCCAGCCACTGACCTATGTCCTCGCTTCCAGGCTAACGTAGGGGTGAGTTAAATATAGCTTGCGTGGGTCCCCAGAAACAGGGACACAGGAAGTAACAGCTTGGGCCTGGGAGGGGCTGTGGGGCTGAGATGTGGCACTGGAAAGTCCCAGTCGGGGCTGGGAGCAGCCACTGTGTATGTGTGGCATTTGGGGCTTGCTGCGCACAGAGTCCTGAGCTCGGGATGTGCCCAGGACCAGCCCTACCAAGGGGGTGAGGGTGGTTATGTGATGCAGAGGACTTGTACCCACCAGCTGCTTGATTAAAAGGCGTAGGAGAGTTGGTGTGGTGGCTTGTGCTGCTTGGGAAGCTGAGGCAGGCAGGAGGATTGCTTAAGCCCAAGAGTTCAACACCAGCAGGGGCAACATTGTTAAGGTCCTGTATTCTAAAAAGGTTTGGGAAAGTGAAAAGTGAGGACGTGCTGAAGGTGGCATCTGAAAGGAAACTTGTGGACGCTAGTTGATGTGTGCAGCTGTGGTGGATGTGGATAAAAGTGGGGATCCCAGTTGCAGAGAGCAGGCTTGCTCTGCACCGCAGGGGGCTCCTCAAGGCCACAGAGCCTCCACAGGGGGGTCCAGCATCATGGGGACCCAGGTACTGAAAAAGAACATTCCCAGGAGGGCTACCGGCTTGTTTTCCAGTAACGAGGGTGATACCCGCGGGTACAGTGGTGCATGCCTGGAATCCCAGCACTCTGGGAGGCTGAGGCAGGAGGATCACAAGTTTCTGCCCACATGAGCACGTTATCGAGACCCTGTCTCAAAAGATAAAAAGGGGCTGGGGATATAGCATGGTGAAGAGCCTGAGTTCCCATCCCCAAGTACTGCAAATGAAAGAGAATCCAACTTTGTGGGTGAGGTGGTTTTCACTGGGTGCTGGCATCCGCCCCGCTTGTCATGTAGGTGTGCCTGTCCCTTGCTTGCAGTTGGCTGCACTGTGGTGGCAGCACCTTCTTCACAGAGCGCCTGGTGCTGTGGGCCAGGCGGGGAACTGAAGGTGTCCCCCGGGCTCTCTGCAGCCTGGGGCCAGAGACTGTGCTCCAAGGGCCCTGACCCAGCCGCCACGCCTGTCGCTGTTGTGTCGCAGGTGGGACCCTTGCGTTTGTCAGCCCCAGCCTGGCTGTGCACAAGACGTCCTCGGCCGTGGACCGCCAGCGAGAATACCTCCTCGACATGATCCCGCCACGCTCCATCCCCCAGTCGGCCGCATGGAAATAGTGCAAGCCCGGCCCAGTGGAGGACAGGTGCCCTCCCCACCCAGCACGGCCTGACACCACACCGCTGCAGAAGATGCAGAGACCACACGATGGCAGCAGACCCCTGCCCGGCTGCTGTCTGGTCGCAAGGGGCCGCTCTCCGTCGACAAGGGTCAGAGCCGAGGGACCTTTCCCTGGGCTTCCTTCCTTCCTCTCTTTGCCTTTAGTTTGCCCAACACCAGCAGAAACGTGGACCTCAGGGCCGGCTCTGGTCCCAGCCCTCCTGGCCGGCGCCGGCTCACCCTGGACATTGACCGTCCCAGCACAGCTGGCACCGGGGCCTCAGAAGTTGAGCGGGGCGTCTTGATTCTTTATGCTTCTCCCTGTCCTAGGCTCCGATCTTTGCTTCCTTCATGCCAATCTATAGGTTGAAAGTTTGGGGTTTTGTTGGATCACCTCATGATGATGGAGTTTTGAGTGGACGGCGCAGGCCCCATCACCTGGAGAAGGCGCCGGCCAGCGTGCGCGGCTCCGGCAGTGGACAGCCAGGCCCAGGTGGCTCAGGACATGGGGACGCCAGTCGCGCTGCCGCCGGAAGACTCATTGCTGCTCTTTTGGGGCCCCTGGAGCCCCCACCCTCGGCAGAAGAACAAACTGTAGCCAGACCCTGCCCAGAAGCCAGGGTTCGGGAGCCCAGCCGCCACCTCGGCAGGAGGAGGAAGCAGAGAAGGTCGTCTGCGGCGGCGGTGTGGAGCCCGCAGGAAGCGCGGGAGGCTGGGCAGGGCTGTGTGGTGGTGGTTTATTTTATTAAATTTTTCCTTTCTACTCGTTTTGATGGACACGATCTCAGCTGCCCCGGCCGGGGCGCCGTGCGGGCACAGGCGCGGGGCAGGCTGCGCCCAGACTTGAGGAGCTCACCACACTCGAGTGTAGCTAGAACCCGCCCCTCAATCTGGGCTGCTATCAGGGTTTGCTTTCCGACTTCTTTTTCCTCCCCTTTAGAGTCTACAGAAACGTTTTTTTTAAAGGATCAGGTCTGCTTTTAGTTTTGTTTTTTCCCTTCCCACTCTTTAAAAATGGATTCCGTGAGGAAAGGCAGAGCTGTTGTGTGTCTGCCGCACCCACACAAAAGTGGGGACGCCGCTCCCGGTTCCGCTCCAGCCCCGTTTCCCTACTGATGCAATTAGGGACTTTAATTTAAAACCCTCATTCTGTAGGACGTTCTCCAGACAACTGCGACAGCCAGCGTTCTAATAAAGGCTCATTTAACCCAAGTTCACGGTGTATGAATGTCATCAGTCTTGGGGATCAGTCGGACACAGTAGAGGACCTCACTTTTGGAAACCGTCCTAACTTTTATGTTGTGCAGACCCCAGAGTTTCTCACTGAATTGCCTTGAGTGCGTGCGTGACTTCACTGGGCTGCAGAGGGGAGAGCGTGGGAGGGAGGCTGTCACCCCAAGGGCTAGGGACTCTGGGGCAGGTGGGACCTTGTTTGGAGGGGTAGGGTGTGTGTTTACCACACACACACACACACACACACACACCCCAAAAAAGTATGCAAGCATTTCTACCCTTCTCAGTTCTCTGGGCCTGCAAATAGCCCCATCCCATCTTGCACCCTCTGTCCCCTGGCGGGCAGCTCCCCCAAGGCCACCCTGCTCCCTCGGGCTCTATGCAGTTGCCCACCTCACCCCAGCTCCCACGCCTGGCCACACTTCTCCTCTGGGACTCACAGCCATTGGCTGAGCCCTGGGCGCAGGGCAGTCTGTGGCTCCTCACAGGGACAGGGTGGCCCTGGCTCTTAGTGCCCCCAACCCCAGCCGCAGTCCTGGGGGCGTTCATTCCCATCAGGGAGGACATACTGTGACATAATGTAGCTTTTTTAAAGTATAGGGGACAAGAATGTGAGATGCCTTAATCTTTCGCTTCTACATCTTGAAAGTCTGCTTGTCTTTCTCCAGTCCCCGCTGCAGTGTAATGGGACGGTGAACCCCAAGCGGTGACTGGCGGCCCGGCGCCCCTTTGGGCTGGCGTGTGGCTATCCTAGCATTACCTCTAGGGTATCACACCGGCTGCCAAGCATATCCTCAGAACCCAGCTGCTGTCCCGAAGTTATGGGGTCCCCAGAGCCCTGTAGGGGCCCCAGCTCAGCCCTGAGGCAAACTAAGGGTTTCTGGTTATCTGTGACACCCCAGGGTGACTGGGTACTGTCCCCGAGTCAGCTGCCCTGGGGTGTCCCAGCCTCCTTGCCTGTTTGCTTGAGAGTGGGGCAGGTCCATTGGGAGCCCCCACGGCTCTGGCCAGGGCTTGGGGACTACAGACTGTGGTGTCATCAAGAAGCGCCCTTGAGGGGGGTGTGTCCTGGCCACTCCTCCCTGGGTCTGCCTCAGGCACAGAGGGATGGATGCTGCCCAGGACCTTAGTATGGAGAACTTGGACTGAAATCATTCTCGGGAAGGGCAGTTTTATAGTTCTTCACAAAGTGTGATGGTTACACTAGTGCAGGGTATGGGGGCTTCGAGGGGGAGGTTGTCACTTGTATTTATTGTGACTCTAAATCTTGGATAATGTAAAAAAAAAATTGTGCTACCAAATGGGAACAGAAGTTGGCCTAAACCACACAGCTGGCATTGTGGCTGTGCACTGTATCTTGAGGTTCAGACTGGAGTTGAGACAATAAAGGAATGGACATGAGTCGCTCTGCTTCTCTTCTGTCCCTGGGCCCTGGCTCCCTGGGATTTGCCCTGCTTTGGGCAGCTTGGAGGGGAGGCAGAGGGCCCTCTGGCTGCCGGGAGCCCCAGGACCAGCCCTCACCCAGGCTCTGTGGCCACAGGGCCACTTACCCTGCGGCAGGCGGGCAGATATTGGTGAGACCTGGTAGGTCACCTTCGTCACACCAGAGTGACACCAATGGTTTCTCTGTGTATAAAACTAGCTTTTTCCCAGGTGCTGGCAGCAGGGTTATATTGCTTTTTGGCTGCCCACCACCCCTTTTCAGTGCTGGGAATTGAACCCAGCACCTTGTCATGCTAGCAAAGTGCTCTACTACTGCATCCTCCAATGGCTTGGGGTCTGATGTCTTCCCTGGGGCCAGCACCACAATACCATCCTGTGCCTGCCCAACACCACCTGCAACAGACCAAGACCCACACTGGGAGGCAGGACGGGCGTGTCTGAGCCCTGCCCTCCGCCTCATAGCCCATCTGTCCCTGGGTGGCGAGGTGCAGGCCCTGCAGCAAGGTGGGACGTCGGCTGTGGCCTCCAAAGCCTGAAGCCTCAGCCTGCAGGCACAGATGCAAGGTGGCCTGGGCCCCACTGCACCTATGCTCGGGTAGGCAGGCTGCAGTGCCATGCCCTGTGCTAGGGACATGACAGCCAGTTGTGTAGGGCTGATTTCAGGAGACCCTTTTTTTTAAAGGATTTTTTTTTTTTTTTTTTTTTTTTTTTTTTTAATTTTTGTAGCTAAAAGCAAAAAGGACCTGTATTCCCAGCTTTGGTCTTTTTATTTTGAGACAGGGTCTCCCTGAGTCTCTCAGGCTGGGCTCAAACTCCAGATCCTCCTGCCTCAGCCTCCTGAGTAGCCGAGATTACAGATGTGAGCCACCACTCCTAACCAACCAATAACAAGAGGGGAAGTGATGCCGAGAGCGAACAACCTGTGCCAGGGTCCAGAGGTGAGATGAAACACGGGAGGCCTAGAACAAAGAGCAGCGTGTGGGTGGGCTTCAGGGAGAAGGGAGAGGATGTGGACTAGTTTCTGGTGGTTTTGATTTTTGAGACAGGGTCTCATGTAGTTGAGGCTGGCCTCCAACTCTATCCTGCCTCATCCTTGAGTGCTGTGAGCACAGGTGTGCACCACACCGCATCCTGCAATGATCCTGCGCACAGTATACACCCTCCGCCCCGCCCTGAGTATGGGTCCAGTCCCCGTTTGCATTGGAGTCAGGGCAGGGTGCCTTTCGCCCGAGGGCTGGGTTCTGGCACAGGGCTGGCGTGGTGACAACCACGCTGGGGACCACGTGGGCTCATGAGCAGGATGACGTGCAGGGAAGTGACAGCTATGGTCACCAAACCCATTATGTCCCTAGGGTCCACAGGGCCCCTTCCTGTGCTCCCCTCCGGCGCCCCCCCACCCGGTCTCCCACTTCTCCCTGTAGGGCCGCCTGGCCTTACCCAAGCCTCTGCCCTTTTAGGGCTCAGCCCAACGTCGCCCCGTCACCTTCCTCCCCAGGACCGAACTTGGGACCCAGCCTTTTCACCTTAGCTCCAGGGCCAGGAACACAGCTGGTGCCCAAGCAGCGCGGAGGTGAGCAGAGCTCACCCTGACTCCGACCGGCTTCCCAGAGCGGGCACTCACCAGGCAGGGCTTGCCCGCTGTCGCTTCAGCATGGTGGGGGCCTAAATCCCACTGTCTTTGGGTGCGTGCCACCTGTGTGAGCTTCGGTTTCCCCATCTGTAAGTGCTCAACATCAGCAGTTCCCACCTGGGCCGGGGCTCGGGTCCAGCTGCTTCCCAGTCCGGCGCCGCCACCGCCCCAGGGACAAGGCCCCTTTGGGTTTGCCCAGGTCGGGGAGCCCGGGAGCTCCGAGTTTGAATCTTCCCTTTGAAACCTGAAGGCAGAACCTCAACCTTTCTTGAAAATGTGACACTATACGCCCACTTTCCTCCGGGAGAGACCCGGGTTTCCCTGCTCTGTAAACGGGTGCACCGCTCAAGCCACGTGGGAGGAAGAGAGAGTTTATTGCAGGTTCCAACCGGAAACCTGGCATCCCCCGCTGGCTAGGGAGGGACGGCCTCCGCGCGTCCACAACTGCTTGCAGCCACCAGGGCTGCGCAGCCACCGCTCATCCTCACAGGCTCAATGCGCGGTGTCCTCTTTTTTCGCCCCTCTGCGCGGGAATCTAGGATGCACCCTTCGCCTTCAGCTCTCGAGAGGAGGAGGAAC
>NW_022900949.1:2470403-2470945 GCF_012274545.1 Fukomys damarensis
TCGCCAGTGCGCAGCGGGGCCCCTCTACTGCGCGGGTCCGCGGTGCAGCCCTGGAACCCCAGCTCCTAGCCGGAGTCCCCGGAACGTAGCCAGCTATTGCGCACTACCTGGCCCGCCGAGGGCCTGGCGGAGGGACTGAACTGGAGCAACTCGGCGATCAGGGACTTGCAGCGCTCGGACAGCTCCAGGCCCTCAGGGTAGAGCACGCCGCGCTTCTGGCGCCTGGGCAGGCCGGCTATGTCCGAGTCGTCGAAGGGCATGCACCCAGTGACCATGACGTAGAGCACGACGCCCATGCTCCACACGTCGTACTTCTTGGGGTCGTAGGGGATGCCCAGCAACACCTCAGGCGACGCGTAGGCAGCCGAGCCGCAGTAGGTGGTGCTGAGGTCCGGGTAACCGTGGGCCTGGCGGCCGAAGCCAAAGTCGGTGAGCTTGACTCGGCGCTCGTCCGGGCTCAGCAGCACGTTCTCGCACTTGAGGTCGCGGTGCACCACGTGGTGGTCGTGCAGGTAGCGCACGGCGCCCGCGATCTGCGCGAA
>NW_022900949.1:2471020-2481025 GCF_012274545.1 Fukomys damarensis
GCGCGAAGAGGTCGCGCGCCTGCGCCCCGGGGATGCGCCCGTTTCGCTGCACCGCTTGTAGCAGGTCGGTGGCGGCCGCCTCCATGACGATGTACAGCTTCCCGTTGCACACCTCGATGAACTCGAAGACGTGCACGATGTGCGGGTGCCGCACGCCCCGCAGGATGGACAGCTCCCGCGGCAGGAACTTGTTGACGAAGTCTGGAGGCGCGCGGCGCCGGTCCACCACCTTGATGGCCACCGTGCCCTTGTACTTCTTGGAGGTGGCCACCTTCACCTTGGAGTAGCTGCCCTCGCCGATCGTGCGGCCCAGCTTATAGCCGAGTTCGCTCAGGAGTTTGTCGCCCGACATGGTGGCGCCCGAGGGCGCACGGGGAGCAGGAGGCGGCTGTCGGGGGGCGGCCGGACTCCGATTTCAGGCCTAACCCATGGCGCTCGGCACCTGCAGCCCCGCGGCCCCATGCGCCCACTCCCCGGACTCTGCCGGCGCCGCGGCTTGTATCGCCTGGGTAACAATTTCTGCCTTGTGAAGTGACTGTGGGCGTCACTCCAGCCGGGCCCCACCCCAGGGGGCTGCTCCCTAGAGCCTCGTGCTTTGTGACTCAGTGTACCCGCAGTTCTTGACAAGAGGCCACTAGAAAAGGGCAGGGGCCACCACCCGGCGAAGAGGCTGCTCCTGGGATTGGAGCGCTTTCTCCTGAGTTCCTCCGAACTTTGTGTGCCCAGCTGGTGACCAGCTGGTGACCACCCGGAGCCCTCAGGTGCCCATAGAATCCCCGAGGGGACAGAAAACGGAATGGGGGGGCGTAACTTGGGGACCTGCCTCCCGACACCCCCACCCCACGAGCTTGGCGTTTCAGACTGCCCCGCCCAACTCCAGAAGGAAGCTGGACGCGAGGGCTTTTAGCACAAGGTCCAGAGCACCCGGGCAGGCTGTAGGTGCTAACAATGATCAAGTCACGCCCTGTCTGGAGGAGCAGCAAATGAGGGCTCCACGGAAACCGCGGTCAAAACCAGGCCGGCCGCCTGATCTCTCCTGAGTCCTGGAAGAACTAGGACGGGGACTTTAGGTTCCCAGAGCTACGGGAGAGCTTCGCTGCAGCTTCCGCCACACTTAGCTGGGCGGTGAATGTTTGCGTCACTTCCTCCCGGAACCGGAAGTGCGAGGTTCTGGAGGATGGCGGCACCGAAGGTGAAGCAGGACATGCCTCCGCCGGGGGGCTACGGCCCCATCGACTACAAACGGAACCTGCCGCGCCGAGGACTTTCGGGTTAGTGTCGCCATGCGCAGCGGTCTCAGGGTCTGGGCCTTTAGCGCGCTGCGGCAGGGGCGGAAGCCGGCGATACGAGAGGGCCTCAGTTTACCCGGAGCTGTGACCAGAGGCAGAGTCCGGGGGGTCCCCAGTGGCTTTAGTAACAACGATGGTAGCTGCTGAGTAACTGCAGCTTAGTGTCTGCTCCCTCCCTTCAGCCCGGAAGTTTGGTCCTGTTAACCGCTCCCCTTTTACAGTGAGTTAAACTGAGGCAGCGACCGTCCCGGGGTCACCCAAGGCCGGCTGGGACCCAGAGGGAATCTGTGAGCTGTTCTGTGCCCGGATTTCTCCCTCACAGCCCCGCTCCCCAAGAAAATGCCCCAAGAAACAGTATTAAGTTTTTCCAACATTTGAAGTAACATTTACATTTCATTATTGGATTTCTCGCAGGAAAACATAAAAGAGAACATAAAAGGTGCCCGTACTTAGACCTCAGAGTAAAGGAAAATATGAAAATTTAAAAGTAGTTTAAGATGGGTGTGTTGGCCCATGCCTGTAATCCCAGCACTCCGGAGGCTGAGGCAGAAGGATGGTTACGAGTTCAAGGCTAGCCTGAGCGACATAACAAGACCCTGTCTCCAAAAAAACAAAACCCTGTGCATGTTATGCAAATTATGTCTCAGTTACAAAACATTCGGGAGCTGGATGTGGTAGCCCACACCTGTCATTTGGGAGGCTGAAGCAGGAGGCTCACTGCAAGTTGAAAGCCACAGACCACTCAATGGTCCAGTGGCCGTTTACTGAATTCAGGCACACAAAGGCTGAGCCACCACAGGGGGGACTTCCTCTCTCTTCTTCAGCCAGTGTGTTAAGGATGTGTGACTAGGAGACTGCTGAGGAGAGCAACACCTGGCACAACAAAAGGTACCACACGGTGTCAAGAACTGGAAGATGACAGGGTAAAAATCATGTCTATGAGTTAAAAATAAAGAGTTCTAGTTGGATGTGGTGGCACACACCTGTGAGCCTGGCATGCTGGGCACCTGAAGCAAAACAACTGCAAGGGAACCCAGCCTGGGTAACATAAAAGGCCCTGTCTCAAAATAAACTTTAAAAAGGCTGGCAGCCGGGTGTGATGGCGCATGCCTATAATCCCAGCACTTGGGAGGCTGAGGCAGGAGGATCCCTGTGAGTTCGAAACCAGCCAGGGCTACTTAGTTCCAGGTCAGTTTCCACTACATAGTGAGACCCTGTCTTAAAAAACAAAACAAAACAAAACAAAACAACAACAACAACAAAACTTTAAAAAGGCCGGGCATAGTGGTAGCACACGCCTGTAATCGTAGCACTAAAGAGGCGAAGGCAAGAAGATAGCTGTGAGTTCAAGGCCAGCCTGAGCCACATAGGAAGACCCTGTCTCGATGAAAAAAGGGCTGGGGGTTTAGCTCAGAGAGAAAGCTGTGTGTTCAACTCCTAGACCCTCAGAGAGAGAGAGAGAGAGAGAGAGAGATGAATTGTGTTGCCCGCGCCCCCCCCCCCAGTGGAGCTTGCTCTGACTGCCTGGCAGTTAGAAAGCCTGGGTTCCAGGCCCAGTGTCTCAAGAAGAAAAAAAAAAGCCTTTGATCACATTGTGTTCCTTCAATCCCAAATCTACCCTGCAGCCTGTTTTGGCACAGCTCAGCGCTAAAAACATTTTACATTTGTAAATCATTGTCCTGGCAACTGAGACCCTCTGGCCTTGGAATCCTTAAAATGTGTTGTTGGATTTTTTTGTAGGTCTGGGGTTTGAACTGAGACAGGCAGACTGAGGCAGGTACTCTACCACTCACCTCTATTCTCATTTCTGCCTTCTTTTTTTTTCTTTGTACTGGGATTGAATTTAAGACCTTGTGCTTGCAAGGTGGGTGCAGAGCCACTGAGCTAAATGAAATTTTTTCCTTTTCTTTCTTTTGTTTTTTGAGACAGGATCTTGCTGTGTAGTCCAGGCTGGCCTGTAATTCTCGATGTAGCCCACCCAGGCTGGCCTCAGACTCCTGAGTGCTGGGATTACGTGCATGTGTCATCACACCTGGCTACTTTTTTGTTTCTTCGGAGACAGGGTCTTGCTGAATAGCCCAGGCTGGCTTTGAACTCTCATTGAGTATGCCTAGGTCCTGCTCCCCAACTGCCACACCCCATCCTCAGCCCAGCTCTGACCAGGTAAGCAGCCGCCTGTCAGCCACACCACCGTCCTGTCCAAGGCTTTGGGGCCCCAAGCCTGGTACCCACTCCGCCCTCCACCTGGACCACTTGTCACTGCCTTTGACCAGGGAGCGCAGGCCACTGTCAGTCCACACTGCCACTCACCAACACCAGCTCTTCCCTCTCCACAGCCTCCTAAGTCACCCTTCAGTCTTGCATCTTAGTGAACTTAATATAGCATACAGCACAATTGACTTGTAAAAAGTGTGGGGCTGCTGGGTGTGGCGGCACACGCCTGTCATACCAGCACTCCAGAGGCTGAGGCAGGAGGATCACTGAAACTTGAGGCCTTCCTGGGCTAGTGAGTTCAAGGCCAGCCCGGACTGTATAGTGAGACCTTGTCTCAAAAAATAGTACATGACTGAGCCTTCCTAGCAAGCACAAAGTCCTGAGTTCAAACCCCAGTACTGGAAAAAAAAAAAAAAGGTATGTGGAGATGGGGTATAGCACAGTGGTATAGCACTTGCTTAGCATGCACCAAGCCCTGGATTCCATCCTCAGCATCACAGAGAAAAATAAAGACTATAAGTACACATATGCACACACATAGTAAATGTGTCCAGTTCACTGAGTGCTTTTTTTTTCCAGTACTGGGAATTAAATCCAGGGCCTTTTTTTTTTTTTTTGTACTGGGGATTGAACTGAGGACCTTGCGCTTGGGAAGCAGGCACAGCACCACTGAGCTTAATCCCCAGCCCAGGACCTTTACTCTTGAGTTACATCTCTAGCCTTTTTTTTTTTTTAAATTGAATTTATTGGCAGTTTTATTTTTTTCCAACGGGGAATTAAATCCAGGGCCTTTTTTTTTTTTTTTGTACTGGGGATTGAACTGAGGACCTTGCGCTTGGGAAGCAGGCACAGCACCACTGAGCTTAATCCCCAGCCCAGGACCTTTACTCTTGAGTTACATCTCTAGCCTTTTTTTTTTTTTAAATTGAATTTATTGGCAGTTTTTAGGAATATAATAGTTACATTCATCATTGGGATCTTGTACCTTTACATGATATATTTTGGTTCTTATTTTTCCCCATACCCCTAGCTTCCCTTCACCCCCTCCACCCTTCCGTATTTACAGACTTTGTTTCCATTTTTCCTTTTCTCATATTTTTTCTTTTCCCTTCTTTCCTTTCCCCTACCCACTTCCCCTTTTTCTTCCTATTTCACATTATTAATTGTACCATTTGAATCTTATTTACACTTTGTTTTTCACACCAGAAAAACTATTCAGTATTTACACAGGTGTGTCCTATTTATTTCACTTAAGAGTATACACTCAGGCAGGGCGTGGTGGTGCACGCCTGTAATTCCAGCACTCGGGAGGCTGAGGCGGGAGGATTGCTGTGAGTTCGAGACCAGCCTGGGGTACATAGTGAGTTCCAGGTCAGTCTCAACTGAATAGTGAGACCCTGTCTCAAAAAAACAAACAAACAAACAAAAGTATAGACTCAATGTGCATCCATTTAGCTATAAATATCTCTAGTTTTTCTTTTTTTTTTTTTTTTTTTTTCCTTTTCAGTTTCTCATTCTTTATGACTGAATAGTACTACATCTTTCTTATTTAGTCTCCATTTGGGCTGTTTCCAAGTTTTAGCTATTACAAACTGTGCCAATATAAACATGGGTGAGCATATATCACTGTGCTATGATGCTTTTAATTCTTTTGGAAAGATACCAAGCAGAGGGATAGCTGGGTCAAATGGGACCTTTATTCCTAGTTCTTTGAGGTATCTCCATATTGATTTCCATAGTGGTTGCACCAGTCTGCACTCCCACCAACAATGGAGAAGGGTTCCTTTCTCCCCACAGCCCTGCCAGCATTTGTTTTTGGTTGATTTCTTGCTAGCAGCCATTCTTTGTGGGGTGAGGTGAAATCTCAGTGTTGTTTTCATCTGCTTCTCTTGAATGACCAGTGAGTGATGTTGAACATTTTTTCATATATTTATTTGCTGTTTTTACTTCTTTGAGAAATGTCTGTGCATTTCAGATGCCCATTTTTGAATTGGGTCTTATTTTTGAGTTCTTTATATATTCTAGATAATACACCTTTGTCTGAGGAACAGATGATAAAAATTTTTCCCACACTGTGGATTGTCTCTTAGCTCTGTTGGTGATTTCTCTTGTACTGCAGCTTTTTAATAGGATGAGATCCCAGTTGTTGATTCTCTTTTGGTACCAGAGATCAAGCTCAGGCCCTTGCACTTGCAAGGCAGGTAACAAAACCACTGAGCCAAATCCCCGGCCCCTAGTTGTTGATTCTTTGTGCTGGTTCCCATGCTACTAAGGATTTGTTCATAAAATCTTTTCCTATGCCAGTGTCTTTGAGAGTTCTACCTAACTTATCTTCCAGCAAGTTTAGTGTTTGTTTTAATGTTTAGATCTTTAATCCACTTGGCTTTTAGTTTAGTGCATGGTGAAAGATAAGGGTCTAGTTTTAATCTTTTCTAGCCTTTTATTTTGAGACAAGGTCTCACTGTAGTGTCCGGGCTGGGCTTGAATTTGCCATCCTCCTGCCTCAGCCTCCCAGAGTGCTGGGACCACAGGTGTGGACCACTATACACAGCCAGGCTCCTGATATTTAGTGTATGCACAGAGTGTGATCATCACCAGCAGCCACAGGTAGAGCACAGGGATCGCCCCACAGTGAAGCCACACCCCCTGTCTCTCTGGCAGCTACTAATCTACTTCCTGTCTCTGTGAATTTGTTCTTCACATTTCCTATAGATTAATTCATACACTCCGTGGCCTTTAATGCCTGGTGTATGCTTCGAGGTTCACATTATAACACGTCACTGTCTAGCTGTGTCTTTGAGACAGGATCTTGCTCTGTAGTTCCAGCTGGTATTGAACTCACTGTGTAGCCCAGGCCGACCTCGAACTCAAGGTGATCCTCCTGCTTCAGCCTCGAGTGCTGGGGTGACCGGCGTGTGCCACAGGCCTGGGCCCGTGTAGGTTTTCTCCTGAGAGAGTTTCAGCTGGTGCAGTGCAGCCTTTGATCTGAGTTGATTTTTGTGTATGAGCTAAGGACATCGCCTGGCCGCTCCGCACGTGGCTGTCCAGTTGTCCCATTTAGTGCAAAGGCTGTTCTTCCGCATTGAATTGTCTTGGCTCCCTTGTCCAGAATCAATTGACCATAAATATGCGGGTTTATTTCCGTCCCACTGCTGAACGTGTCCTCGAGTGCTAGGACCATGCTGTGCTGTACACACAGCTGCGTGGTTCGTTGGGAGCCAGGCACTTGTGAGCTCTGCAACTTTGTCCCACTTTTCCAGAGTCCTTTGGGCCATTCTGGCCCCGGTGCATCCATCCACGTGAACCCTGCAGGGGGCGATACACTCAGTGTGCTGCATGGACTTGGGGAGTGTTACCATCGCCCAAGGCTGCCTGTTCTCGTCTGTGCACTGACTGAGTTTTTCTTATTGCTGTTTTGGTTTTTTTGGTGCTAGGGATTAAACCCAGGGACTTCACGCTGAGCTACATTCCCAGCCCTTTTTATTTTTTGAGACAGGGTTTTGCTAAGTTCCCCAGGCTGGATTTGACTCTGCATTCCTGCCTCAACCTCCCGAGTGCTGGCATGACAGGCGTGCATTCCCCGCCGGCCTCTTAGCACGAGTTTCTAGCAGATGGAACGACACAGTAGGAACCTGAACCCTTTTCTCATTCACTTCCGGATCTAGCAGAGGTGCCGGCCAGCCCTGTGCCGGAGGCCTGCTGAAAAGCAAAGGGAAGGACAGGGACATTGGCTGCCCTCGGCGGACCCTGTGCCACCCCACGTCCTCATCACGGCATCAGTAGTCACCTACTGGGTGTGAACTGCAGCTGCGGGATTTGGGGTGCGGTGAGCCGGTCCAGCCATCCATCCTCCGGGTTGGATTAGAGCCAGGCTCCTGCTGATCCTCAGGAAATATTCATGGAGCCTCTGTCCCTCCCCTGGAGCATGCAAGGCCCTACCCAGCTGGGCCAGGAAGTCACAGTGCCACCCCTGCGGGGCACTGCCTTCCTCTGGTGGCCGCGTACAGCCCTCTGCAGCATGCGGGTGGTGGCCCTGGTGGGACCCAGCCGTGGACACTGTCAGAGCCGCCCTAGTGGGGACTGGCCACTTCTGGGAGATGACAGAACCAGGGCCACCCCGCTGCGATCCTCCGGGTGGGAGAGGAAAGCCCAGACGCCTGGCAGGAGGGCATGGACCTGCCCCCTTGCAGGCATCTCTGGGTGGCGCCCGTCGGGCTGGCCCTTGCTGGAGTGGCCGAGTGTGAGCGAGCCCCGTGTCCCTGTCCCCGCAGGCTACAGCATGTTCGCCCTGGGCATCGGGACCTTGCTCTACGGGTACTGGAGCATGGCAAAGTGGAATCGTGAACGCAGGTAGAGCCGGCGGCCTGTGGGTGGTGTGGTCAGGTGTTGCGGTTTGGTGTCCTGTCCCTGGGGCTGGTGAGCTTAGGCGCATCTGCCCTTGGGCGGCTGTGCAGTCCAAGCCCCACGGTGCACATGTTCTGGCCCCGAGTACATTTCTAAGCTTTCCCCTCAAAGACCAGCGAGCAGGAGCCGGGGCTGGGTGTGCATAGTACCCCCCCAGGCAATGGGGCTATAGAGCCAGGGCATGTGGGCGTGGCGCAGGGACTAGCAGATGAGGCCGCTTGCTCCCTGGGCTGCTGGTCACCTCCCTGCCAGTGAGGATCTTGAAAATTACTGGGCACAGGGAGAAGAGAGAACCGCCCTCGCCTGCTTGCACCCTGTAGTTATTTTGAGACAAGCGGACGTGGTTCTGTAAGGCCCAGAGCCCCGTGATGACTGTCCCCCCCGTGCACCGAGGTCATCAGGCTGGGCTATTTTTAGAGGGGAGAAGTTTTTAATTGAAGAGAAAGTGTGAAGCCAACAGTCCTGAGTGCGCTCGCCAGCTGCCCGCCCTCTGGCCCTCCTACCTGGCTGCTGTCCAGCCCAGCATCCCTTCCGCCTGCCACCACCCGAGCCCTCTCCTCCCCACCCCATATGGCAGCCTCCTGTGACCCCAGCGTCGCCTTTGGGTTCCACAGGCGCCTGCAGATCGAGGACTTGGAGGCCCGCATCGCGCTGATGCCGCTGTTGCAGGCTGAGAGGGACCGCAGGTAGGATTGGAGCAGGCGGGAGATGATCACAGACCTAGAGGGGAGAGAAAGGCTTCCTGGAGGAGGGGGCAGTGGGGCTGGGGCAGGAGCCAGGATAGGAGTTTGCCAGAGGGAAGGAGGACAGGGAGAGGGGGCTTGGCGTGGTTGCCAGCCTTTCATTTCAGCTCCTGAGGAGGCTGAGGCAGGAGGATTGCAAGTTTTAGATCAGCCTGGGCAACTTAGACTGTGTCTCAAAATACAATGTTAAAACGAGGTGGGGGATTGTGCGGCTCAGTGGTGAGCGCTTGCCTAGCATGCATAGGCTCTGGGTTCCACCTGCAGCACCGCAAAATAAAAAGGGAAACGGAGGGAGGGAGGGCTGGAGGGAGGCTGCTAACCCCCACCCACCCCAGGGTCCTGCGGATGCTGAGGGAGAACCTGGAGGAGGAGGCCATCATCATGAAGGACGTGCCCGGCTGGAAGGTGAGGGGCTCCGGGAGAGCCGGGTTCTGGGGAGCGGGTGGGCCTGGCCCAGCGCCCCTCGCATCCCTCTGTCCTGGTCCTCAGGTGGGCGAGTCCGTGTTCCACACCACTCGCTGGGTGACCCCAGACATCGGCGAGCTGTACGCACTGCGCACGCCAGAGGAGGTCTTCAACGCCAGCTACGGCTTCATGTGGTTCTCGGCGTAGGGCGCCGCTCGGAATAAACGTGCGTGTGGCCCGACCGGCTCCTGTCTGTCCGCCCCGACCCCTGCGGTCCCCCAGACCGGGATCCCCCAGCTCCGGCAGCAGCAGGCCCGCCTCTCACCACTACCCGGGACTTAGTTTCCCCGCTGCTGTCCGAGCTCTTCGCTTCCCTCCGCCCTCTGGTGGCGGCTCCAATCAGATCGGGAAGAGTTAAGTCGGCCCACACACGCCGGCCAATGGGCACGCGCAGCGCCTTCGCGGCGCCTCCCGATTGGCGCGCACTCTGATGGGCGGGAGGAGGGTCACCCCGCCCCCCTGCTGCGCTAAAAAGGCCTCAGCTGAACGGAGGCCGCGCACCCGCTCACCTCGGCCATGAGCGGCACGGACCCTGCGGAGACCCCTGAGGAGCGAAGTTTCCTCAGGTCAGCGGGGAGAGGGGCGGGCCGGGAGGGTCCTGGTACCAGGGCTGGGAGGGCAGAGCAGGGTCGAAGACGGCATCAGCATCGCGGGAGCGAGCCGCCCGCCTTTGCCGGAGAGAGCCTGCGGCTGCCGACGCCTCCGGAGCCCCGTTGCCAAGGAAACCGCATCCACGGCGCCGGCCCCTCATGAATATTCATCAGCACTTCGCCTTGCTGCCCCCCAGCACCTGTGGGGCCGCTGGGGATCTGCCTTGCTTGTTCCTGTCCAGATACGGAAACAGAGCCGAGAGGGGTTCCGCTGCCCGAGCCACAGCCCCAGCTGGCGCG
>NW_022900949.1:2481478-2483917 GCF_012274545.1 Fukomys damarensis
CCCGGCGGCCCCGTCTCTGCAGCTGCACCCCCGCCGCCCGCGGGCGGCTGCTTGGCGTCCTGCCCTCCCAGTCCCTAGTGAACGGTCCCGGTTCCACTGCCCTGGGCCCTCCTGCCCGGAGAGGTGGACGTGGGCCGTGGCAAGTCGATGGCAGAGCTTCTGAAGCCAGGCGCCCGTCACTATGACTTAGTCGTCGCCCTCGAGGAGGGGTCCAAGTCCCACGTCTCCCTCTGAGCCGTAGACACTTGCAGGCGGCGTGCTGAGGCACACCAGTAACCCTAGCCTGGACTCCATAGTGAGACCCTGCGGCCTTCAGAGCCCGCCCTGCCCAACGCCCGGCGCGGCGCCCTCCGCGCGCCCCTGGACTCCATCCGTCTCCCCCATGCGGACCCTTCCCTCTCCGGGCCGCGCTCTGCTTCCTTGGGTCAGAGCTGCTCTCCCGGCCCCGGGGCCCGGAAACCACCTGCTGCCACCAGAGGGCGCGCGCGCCCCCGGGCTTCGGTTTCAACTGCGGGCTGCTGCTCAACCGGGGGCCGGTCGGGTGGGTAAACGGAGGAAGAGGAAGGATCCCCCATTCAGGGCTCTCGGGAGCCCCGCTGGGTAGAGGGTGAGAGGGTAGTCTCCGGACCTGGTGCCTAACGCCCGGGGAGATGTTTGGGCTCCGCCTGACCGGCGGGCCTCCTTGCGCCCACCCCTCTCCGCCCTCTGTCCCCAGCACGGCGGAGGCGGCCGCCCTGGAGCGGGAGCTGCTGGAGGATTACCGCTTCGGGCGGCAGCAGCTGGTGGAGCTCTGCGGTCACGCTAGCGCCGTGGCTGTGACCAAGGTACCTGATCCCCCGGAGCCAGGACGTCACCTCACCCCTGGGGCCCGGACGGCCCAGCCTTCACTATGGGGAAACTGAGGCACAGGGGCGGGGACTGCCCAAGGTCACGTTGGAAGCAGAGCTGTAATCTGGGTGCGTCCAGCTCTCGGAGGATGGGAGAAGAGTGTAATGAGGTCCCTCTCCAGGGCCTGCCGTGTGGGTCCCCTCGGAGGAAAGCCAATAAATCTCACAACTGCAACGCCCAGCACAAGCCTGGCACCTTCCCCCAGGTCTCCCTCCCTCCCACTCCCTTTCCTTCTTTTTGTTTTTTCCTAGCCCCTGTAGCCCTTTAAAAGCAGCCCTGTCTGTCTGTACCTGGACTGAACTTTTATGTTCTTAAGTGCGTTCCCGAGTGGAGCGCGTCCTGGTTAGGGTGTCAGAGGACAGGAACCAGCGACACTCGGCCACCAAGAGAGCCCAGCATGGTTGGTCCCGCCCGGCACGGGTCATTGTACTCCTGGACTGGGCCAGCCCGTGTGGCTGGGTCACAGGCCTGTTCCTGGCTAGGGGGACCCAGGTGACACCTTGGGGAGGAGTCTGGAAAAGGGACTCATTGCCCAGGATGATGGGCTTCATGGTGCCTCTGCCCGCTCTATTTGCTGGAGGCAAAACAGGCTGGAGAGGAGGGGCCTGGGGCTGGGACTCAGAAGCTGGAAAGAGAGACGCCAGAAGGATGGTTCACACTTGTCAACAGGCGCTCAGGAGTCTGAGGTGGGAGGGTCAGAAGCTTGAGGCCAGTCTGGGCAACTTATCAAGACCCTGTCCCAAAATACAAAGGGCTGGGGATGCAGCTCAATGCTCGCTAGACAGTAACATAACACAAAAAAGAAAAAGACAGTCATGTGCCAGCAGAGATGAGCACTAGCGGAGAGACAGGCTTGGGGATGGTGGGGTGGAGCTGCCTCCCTCTTCCAACTCGCCCCCTCTGGGCTGGAAACACGGGCGGGAGGGGCGGGCACCCCTGGAAAAGGTGGACGGATGTCCCGTCTGCGGCTCTGGACCAGGACAAACAAACCGAGCTCCGACTGCGCCTGGGGGCTGGAGGTACATTTTCCACCAGCTCTGGGCAGAGACTGAAACGGACGCTGTACTGGGTGGGGAAACTGAGGTCCCCAAAGCCCAGCCCTTTAGCCAGAGCAGCGCTCTTCCAGTGCTCTTGGCTCCACGCCCAAGCCCCACCCTGTGCCCTTGCTGTCCCAGCAGGTGTTTCCTTTGCCTACCCTCTCCCGGAAGCAGAGGACCGTGCTAGTCGTGTGTGGCCCAGAGCACAATGGGGCGGTGGGGCTGGTCTGTGCCCGGCACCTGCGGGTGTTTGTAAGTAGCAGGGACCCCCCCCCAGGCTCGCCCTGACTACTTCCCCCGTGGCCACGGCCTCTCCTTGTTAGAGTCCCAGGGGACAGGGATGTGGCCTGCCAGGACCCTGCGCTCCTCTCTCCCGCCCCAGGAGTACGAACCCACCATCTTCTACCCCACTCGCTCGCTGGACCTGCTGCACCGCGATCTGACCACGCAGTGCGAGAAGATGGACATCCCCTTCCTGTCCTACCTGCCCGCCGAGGTCCGCTGTGGGTGGGGG